>NC_137788.1:16747058-17347058 GCF_963383645.1 Muscardinus avellanarius
GGGAAAGGGAGGGGGCGGGGCCCAGCAGGCCAGGCCTGGTGTCTCCAGGACCAGGGTCAGGGGGAGGCCAGAGCAGTGAACCTGGCCCCGGCCACTGCTAACTCAGAAACCTCAGTGGGCGTCGGGCCCAGGCCCAGGCCAGGGCTTGGCCGTGGGCCTCACCCTCTGAGTTTCTATGTCAGGCTTCCAGAGCCTTCCCGGGGTAGGGAATCTCTGGGAGATGGCTGGTGTGAGAAATTTCCTCCTTCAACACCCGGCTGCCTGGCCGGCCGGCCTGCCTGCCCGCCCCATGTCCCTGTCTTGGAGGAAACACATCCTTTCCTCTCTGGTAGCTGCATGATTTGAATAATCAAGTGTTTCCCGATGGCTGCTGGCCAAGTAGAGCTCAGCTGTGTAGGGCCTCTGGCTCCCGGCAGGCCTGCGGAGCGCCTCCTCCTGATACAGTCCAGGCACCCAGGCAAAGGTGGGGAGAAGCCTCCTGTCTCATTGTGCGTGCGTGCGTGTGTGTGTGTGTGTGTGTGTGTGTGTGTGTATGAGTGTGATACTGTCTCATTGTGCGTGCGTGTGTGTGTGTGTGTGTGTGTGAGTGTGATACTGGAGATAGAGCCCAGGGACAGTCTACCTCTGAGCCATACCCCTTTTTATTAATTTTTTGTTTGCAAACAAGCTCTTGCTAGGTTGCTGAAAGCCTTACTCTCTTGCTGAGGCTGTCCTTGAAATTGCCATCCTCCCGTCTCAGCCTCCCAGGTACTGGGGTTACAGGCGTGTTCCACCATGCACGGCTGTCCTGTTGGCTCCTTGGGCCAGGCCTCAGAGGCCTCCCGTGACACCGGCTTCCCCTGGGCTCTGTCCCTCCCTGTCTGGAGTGGCTCCTAGTGCAGGAAGAAAAGGCACCCTGTCCCAGGAAGTCTCTGCTGCTGCGGCCCTTCTCAGCAGCTCACCTGCATGCCAGCAGCTCCCTGTGGGGTGGAGAAGGGAGAAGACAGAAAGATGGGTGTGGGAGGATGTTCCTTGGTTTGTTCGTTCATCCGTGTAGCCCAGTTGCCTGCCAGGGCTGGGAATTCACAGATGAATGTGGCCCAGTTTTTGCCCTCAAAGGGCTTCGGTGCTGGGGAAGGGGTCAGGTCCGCAGACTGCTCAGGGCCCGGGGCGCAGAATGAAGGAGAGCGGGGAGGCTGCCTACCTCGGCAAAGGTTTGGTGGCCAAGGTTTGGTGGCCGCTCAGGCCGCGCAGGGATTCCCCTCCCCGGAAAGGGACATCTATTCCTTTCCTTCCCCAAAAATGCTTGCTCCTCCTTGAAGGTGCCAGGGAGGCAGCCAGTGCCACAGTCCTGAGCCTCTGATGGTCCGCTGTCCTGAAAAGACAGCAGAAGACAGGGACCAAAGAGAGAGGCGGCCTTGCAGTGGGAGAAAGGGAAGGAGAGTAGCAAGTAGAGGCAAGGAGGAGAGTGTCCCAGGGTGGAGACAGCCTGGGGGCAGGAGGAGGCGCCGGGTCAGCGTGGGGGCGGGGCGGAGTGATGTCAGAGAGGTGGGCTGGACCCAGGGCCCAGGGGGATGGGTGGGTGAGCAGGGCCTGCCAGGGGACTGAGGAGCTGGGCGGCCTCACCCTAGTTGAATGGTCCCGTAAGTACAGAGTCAGCAAGAATGGCTTGAGGGGCTGGCCGCTCCGCTCCCTGCAGGTAGAAGGGGTTGGGGGCTCAGTGGTTTTCTTACTTGGATTTTGACTACTATGTTTGAATAGCTTTTTCTTTCTTTCTTTCTTTCTTTCTTTCTTTCTTTCTTTCTTTCTTTCTTTCTTTCTTTTTTTTTAAATACTGGGGATCGAACCCATGGGCCTTCTGCCTCAGAGATATGTTTTACTTTGAAAAAGGGTCTCACTAAGTTCTGGAGGGCCTTGCTAAATTGCCGAGACTGGCCTCAAACCTGTGATGGTCCTGCCTCAGCCTCCCCAGGACTGAGCGGACAGGTGTGCGCCACAGTGCCTGGCAGAAGCTTCTTAAGTTGACGCCCTCCTGGTCCTGATCCCCTTATTTCTTGAACTCTCTGGGTCCCACTCAAGAAGTCTCTACCTGGGCCTGTTATGTTTTTCCCCCATTTTTTCCTAATAGTTGCCAAGTATCTGTTCTTAACCTCAGGTCTTTGGTCCATTTGGAGTTGACTTTTGCGCAGGGCAAGCGGTAGGGATCTAGTTTGGTTCTTTTTATATCTGGACACCAGTTTTCCCGGCACCACTTGTCACAGAGGCTGGCCTTTGCCCGTGCACGCTTTGGCACTGTTCTCAAGCATCCTGGCCGCAGCTCAGGGCTCCGTCTCTGCGTCCTCTAGTCCACCGCGGGTTGGCGTCCGGCTTCGTGCCAGTGCCATGCCGTTTAGTTCCGGTGTCTCCAGCCCTGAAGCCTGTGGCGCCTCTGGTTTTTCTCTGCTTGCTCACGACCGTCTGGCTCTTCTGGGCCTTTTGTTCCTCTATATGAATTTTAGGACTTTTTTTTCTAATTCTGTGAAGCGTGTCACTGGTATTTTGTTGGGTGTCGGTTGTATTGAATCTGTAGATCACTTTTGGTAATATGGACATTTTAACGGTATTAATTCTGCCTATCTACAAAAGAGATTTTTTTCATCATTTAGTATGTTCTTCAATTGCTTTTCTCAGAGTTCTATAATTTTCATCATAGAGGTCTCTTACCACTGTGGTTAGATTTATGTAATTCATTTCTTTACTGCTGTATAATATTCCACTGAATCACTATGCTACTTTTTTTTTTCTCCTTAATTCTGGGAATCAAGTCCAAGGCCCTGTGTGTGGTAGACCAGTGCTCACCACTGAGCTACTATTGAAACATTTTCTTGTCGATGGCATCTTTTTTTCTTTTAACAATTTTTTTATTGAACATAAATAGTATACTTTTAAACTATATTTGGTGCCCTCTCCCCCCGGCCCCCGTTTTCCCTTCCCCCCTCCCACCAGTGGTTGTCCAGGTTAACCATGTCTTATTCATAATTTTACACATGTTCAGGTGTAGACCCTCATTAATCAAGATCAGCCTTCCTCCTCTCCTATCTTTCCATTCAAGCTTTGCTGATATTTCCCCTCCATTACCTGGAGTCCCACTGGTATCCTCTGTGTTCCCTAGTTTGAGCATATTAGAGGAAACATATGTACCTTCTCCTTCTGTGCTCGGCTGATCTCACTTAACATAATGCTCTCCAGGGCTTTCCATCTTCTTGTGAATTATATGATTTTGTTCTTCTTTATGGCTGAATAGAATTCCACTGTGTGTATTTCCCAAAGTTTTGCTATCCATTCATCTGTTGATGGAGATCTGGGTTGGTTCCATATTTTGGCTATTACAAATTGGGCATTTTTTTTTTTAGATTTTGCTAGTTGGGGGGAAAAAGCACAAACGTTCACATACATGTCACCTCATACATGGATGTAGAAGTTTTCTCTCTGCCTGGCGTGGTGGCGCATGCTTGTAATCCCCGCACTTGGGAGGCTGAGACAGGAGGATCGCACAGGTTCGAAGCCAGTCTCAGCTACTTAGTGAGGCTCTCAGCAACTCAGTGAGACCCTGTTTCCAAGTAGAGTATAAATATAGGTTTGGGAGTGTAGTCCAGAGGTAGAAACACCCCTGGGTTCCATCCCCAGTACCACACACACACACACACACACACACACACACACACACACCTTTCCTTCTTTTAACCTCTTTTCTCTTTGTGCTCTCTGAGACTGCCAGTACGATATTAAATGAAAATGGTGGTCCTAAGTATCCTCGCTTCATTTTTTACGTAGAGGAAAGGTCCCTATGTTTCCCACTTAAGGATACAGGGGCGACCGCTCCCCCACCTAAGAGGCTTTCCTTAGCCAGAATTTATTGGGAAAAAACCTGAATTTGTGTTAAATTGCTTTAAAAATGTCTTGATGGTTATTTGGTTTTTCTCCTCTAATGCATTTATTGCCATAGTATACTTTTTTTTTTTTTTGCGGGTCTGGGGATGGAACCCAGAGGCATTCAACCTCCGAGCTACACTCCCTACCCTATTTTTTTTCTTTATTTTGAAAGAGGGTCTCACTAAGTAACTAAGGCTGTCCGCGAACCGCGATCCTCTGGTCTCAGCCTCCCGAATGCTGGGATTACAAGCGTGTGCCACCACGCCCGGCTCATAGTGTCCTTTTAATATTGGACCTTCCGCCCTTGCATTTCCTAGTATAAACCTAACGTGTTGGCTATGAACATATTTGGTTCTGTTCTGATGAGCCCTGGCCTAGAAGGATTACATCAATTTGTACTTTTTTTTTTTTTTTTGGCTTTAGTATTGCAGTTATAATGGCCTCACAGAATCAGATGGTCTTTTTTTTTTTTTTAACTATTCTCTGGAACAGTTTGGATAAAACTGAGGTGATTCATTTCTTGAATGCCGGTAGACTTGTAAAATCATTTTAGCCTGTCCTTTTTTTTTTTTTTTTGTGGAAAGATTTTTAACTATTTCAATTTTTTAAAATTCAGGTTCTTTATGTCTTCTTGAATCAATTTTGGTAAGTTATATTTTTAGAAAATTAAGTATTTCATGTACATTTAAAATTTATTAGCATGAAGGGGTAGCATTTTCTTATTGTATTCATCTTTTCTATAAGAATCTCTTCTCTTTTTCTGTTTTCTCTCACTCTCTCTCTCTTTCTCCTTTTTTATTGGCTTTTTTTTTTTTTTTTTTTTTTTTTGGTACTAGGCTGTCCGCGAACTGGGATCCTCCGGTCTCAGCCTCCCAAATGCTGGGATTACAAGTGTGCGCCACCAAGCCCAGTTTAATGAGCTGTTTAAAGGACCAACTTGTGGCTTTGATTTTCTAAGCTGAATAATTTTTTTTTGTTTTTAATTTCTGCCCTTCATAGTCTCCTTATATTTTTAACTTCCTAAACTGGAAATTTAGTTCATTTTTAAACTTTCTTTGTTGTAGTGCATACATTTGGAAATATAGTGTTTTTATTATCATTCATATCTGTTACTTTAAATTTCTACTATGATTTTCCTTTGATCCATGAGTTACTTATGGTATTTATAATTTCTAAGGATATGAGTATTTATCCTTTTTAAGCTTCTGTGTGGTGTGGTGGCACCCACCTATAATCTCAGTACTTGGAAGGCTGAAACAGGAGGATCTCAGGTTTGAAGTCATCCTCAGAAACTTAGCAAGACCTCAATAATTTAGTGAAACCCTACTTCAAAATAAAATACATATGTAACTAGCCAGGTATGGTGGCACACACCTGTAATCCCAGTACTTAGGAGGCTGAGCCTGGAGGATCACAGGTTCAAGGACAGCTTCAGTAAATAGTGAGACTCTGTTTCAAAATAAAGATAGAATAGGGTTGGGAATGTAGCTCAGAGGTAGAATGCCCTGGGTTCAATCCCCAGTACCAACCACCCAACCACCCAACCACCCAACCAACAGGGTAGAGGTGTAGCTCAGTGGTTGGATGCCACTGGGTTCAATCTCCAGCATTAAAAAATAATTTTCTAACTTATTTACACGCTATGGTTGCAGAATGTGGGCTATGTGACAGACTATTATTTGAAATGTGAGACTTGCTTTGTGCCCTGGTATGTGATCAATTTTTAAAACGTTTGGAATCTTCCTGAAAAGAATGTGTGTTCAGGTACATTTTTTAAATTTCAATTTGTCCTGCTTATTAGGTTCCATTTTCATATTTTAAAACTTTAAAAATATATCTATCCCTTTGGGAGGTAGAGACAGGAGGATCACAGATTTTAGGTCAGGTTGGAGGTCAGGGTGCAATAATTTAGCAAGGTCCTGCTTCAAAATAAAAATTTAAAAAATAGGGCTGGTGGTGGGTGTAGCTCAGTGGTAGAACACTCTTGGTTTCAATTTACGATACCACTAAAAACAATTTATCTGTGACTTTTCCCTAGAGACAGAATGTCTTTTTGTACATCCCTGAGTCTTCCTCTTCTCTCAGCCCCACACCCACACCAGCATGCCCAGCGGCTTCAGCAATGCATAGTCAGTTCGTCCAAACGTTTTGTTTCTGAACTGTTAAAGGTACAGCATGTGTTCTTCTTGTTCTTTTCTTTGATCTTAGGCTTTTTTTTTTTTTTAACTAGACTTTACTAAGTCATTGGCTCAGTCTGTAGATATCCTTAATATCAACTAGGGATTTTTTTTTCTGTTAGTTAAGTAGTTCCTTTAAAAAACAAAACCTCATGTTTTTAAGTAGGCAGGGATATCTTTTTGAACAAATCTGAGCCTTTGAATTCTGTGACTTTTACTATCCTTTAACATTCGAAGGACAGTTTAGCTGGATATAAAATTCTCAGTTCAGCCGGGCATGGTGGCACACGCTTGTAATCCCAGCATTTGGGAGGCTGAGACAGGAGGATCCAGGTTCAAGACAGCCTCAGCTGCTTTGTGAGGCTCTCTGCAACTCAGTGAGACCCTGTTTCAAAATAAAGAATAAAGCCGGGCGTGGTGGCGCACGCTTGTAATCCCCGCGCTTGGGAGGCGGAGACAGGAGGATCGCGCAGGTTCTAAGACAGCCGCTTGCTCTGGCTTAAGAGACTCTGTTTCCAAATAAAAATATAAAAATAAGTCTGGGAGTGTAGCCCAGAGGTAGAAGGGCTTCCAGAAACCCCAGTACCACCAAAAAAATTAAATAGAAAGAAAGAAAGAAAGAAAGAAAGAAAGAAAGAAAGAAAGAAAGAAAGAAAATTAGGGCTGGGGTTGTAGCTCAGAGGTCGAATGTCCCTGGGTTTCATCTCCAGTACCACACACACACACACAAATTCTCAGTTCAAACTTTCTTTTTCCTTTGATACTTTGATCAAATCAATTTGATACTGTTACTTTTGTAAGTGATCTGTTTTGTTGTCGATTTTAAGAAAGTTTTTGTTGTCTTTTCATAATTTAAGTGCTTTTTTTTTTTTTTGGTGGGTCTGGTGATAGAACCCAGGGGCATTCGACCTCCGAGCTATACCCTCTGCCCTGTTTTTTATTCTTTATTTTGAGACAGGATCTCACTATGTTGTGGAGGGCCTCACTGAGTAGCTGAGGCTGCCCGCGAACCACGATCCTCCAGTCTCAGACTCCCGAATTCTGGGATTACAAGCGTGCACCACCACGCCCGGCTTGATTTTTTTTTTTTTAATTTGTTCTGTGTAGTAGATTTTGTGCTCTATCAAACTCACTCTTTCTTTCTCTTTCTTTTTTTCCTACCTTCCTTCCTTCCTTCTTTCCTTTCTCTCTTTCTCTCTTTCTTTCTTTGCGTGGGTCTGGGAATTGAATCCAGAGGCATTCCACCTCTGATATATGCCACAGCCTTATTTTTTTAATTTTCTGAAGTAGGGTCTCAATTTGTAGAGGGCCTCACTGAATAGCCGAGGCTGGCTATGAACCTGTGATCCTCCTGTCGCAGCCTCCCAAGTATTGGGATTACAGGCATGGCCCACCACGCCCGGCTCGAGTTCTGTCATCTTTCTTTTTATTTTATTTTATTTTATTTATTATTATTTTTTTTTTGGTGGTACTGGGGTTCCTGGAAGCCCTTCTTCCTCCGGGCTACACTCCCAGACCTATTTTATATTTTTGAAACAGGGTCTCTTAAGCCAGCGCGGCTGGCTTCGAACCTGCGCGATCCTCCTGTCTCCGCCTCCCAAGCGCGGGGATTACAAGCGTGCGCCACCACGCCCGGCTTCTTTCATCTTTCTTTAATTTCAAGGTTGTCATCATTATTTCTTCAAATACATCCACTCTTGATTTATTTTCCTTTCCTGGGCCTCCTATTTTTTCCACGTTGCCACTTCTTTGTTTCTTCCTTTGTTGAGATGTAATTTCACACAATAAAATATATAGATCTAATGTGTTCAATTCAATGAGTTTTTTCTTTTTTTTTTTTTTTTTTTTTTTTTTTGCGGTACTGGGAATTGAACCCAGGGGCATTCTACCTTCAAGTTACACCTTCAGCCCTCTTTTTTATTCTTTATTTTGAAACAGGATCTTATTAAGTTGCAGATGATATACCCTACCCCTATTTTTTTTTTTATTTTCTTAAATAGGATCTCAGTAATTTGTAGAGAGATGAGGGTCACAGGTGTGTGCCACCATGCACAGCCTCCCAGATTCTTTTACTCATCATGTTTCTTTTTTTATTTGATGCTATCAATCAGGCCTGGTTGGTGCATGCAAATAAAAAAAAAACATGCTAATAAATTTTTGCAACTCATCAGTGCTGCCAGCATCAGTAACTTAGTCCTTTTCATTGCTGTGTCATATTCCATATACCAAGAGGCTACCATTCCTGTTTCATTGTGTTTAAATTTCCTATTTGGGAGGTATGATAAGTAAACACCCTTGAACACTCATGTATGAATCTTCAAGTAGATTTATTTTCTTTCTTTCTTTCTTTCTTTCTTTCTTTCTTTCTTTCTTTCTTTCTTTCTTTCTTTCTTTCTTTCTTTCTTCCTTTCTTTCTTTCTTCTTTCTTTTGTGGTATGGGGGTTCCTGGAAGCCCTTCTACCTCCGGGCTACACTCCCAGTCCTATTTTATACTTTTTAATTTTTGGAAACAGGGTCTCTTAAGCCAACATTAAGCCAGCACGGCTGACTTCGAACCTGCGCGATCCTCCTGTCTCCGCCTCCCAAGCGCGGGGATTACAAGCGTGCCCCACCACGCCCGACAGATTTACTTTCTTTTTTTTTTTTTTTTTTTTTTTGCGGGTCTGGGGATGGAACCCAGGGGCATTTGACCTCCGGGCTACACCCCCTGCCCTATTTTTTATTCTTTATTTTGAAACCGGGTCTCACTGAGTTGCAGAGGGCCTCACTAAGTAGCTGAGGCTGTCCGCGAACCGCGATCCTCCAGGTCTCAGCCTCCCGAATGCGGGGATTACAAGTGTGCGCCACCACGCCCGGCTCAGATTTACTTTCTTTTGAGCAAATACTAGACTCCGTGATATATGTATGTGTTACCTTCACAAGAAACCAGCCAACTCTCTTCCAAAGTGGCCATGCGCTCCCATCCTGCCGTGAGCAAGGCACACGCGGCTTCTGAGTTTTTCCCCGTTCGCTCTGTGTGGCTCTCGGGCTTCCTGGCTTTAGTTGCCCGATGGGCACGCGATGGGTTCAGCCTGGTTTGCCACACCGAGCCCCTTTCCCTGCTGCCCATTCGCGCCCTTTCTTTCTGGGGAGCTCGGCCCTGCTCGTGGGGTGGGGGAGGTTCGGCGGCCACTTCATCATCAGCAAGTCCTTGTCGGCTGTATATATAGTGAACGTTTTTTGCCCTGTTAGGTATCTTTCTATCCTGTGTTTTGATAATCTCTTTGAGGAAAAGGTACTTTCCATTTTAATGAAGTGCGGCTTTTTCTTTTGCGCTGTTAAGTGTTCTTTGCCAGCCCCAAAGTCGGGATGGCAGCCTTCCGCGTGCCCCAGCCTCGTCATTATCTGACCCTTAGATTGATGACCCCTCAAATGAATGCAGTAAGATTGGCCTGGCATCCTTTTAGCTTTTCTTTTCTTTCTTTTCTTTTGTGATACTGGTACTGTGGAACCCAGGGTCATTTTACCTCCGAGCCACACCCCTAGCCCTATTTTTTTCATTCTTTATTCTTTATTTTTATTTTTTGTGGTACTGGAACCCAGGGAATTCTACCTCTGAGCTCTATCCCCCAGCCCTATTTTTTATTCTTTATTTTGAAACAAGGTCTCACTGAGTTGCAAAGGGCCTCACTTCTTAGCTGAGGCTGAAACCACGATTCTCCTGTCTCCACCTCCCAAAAGCTGGGATTACAAGCACCATCATGCCTGGTTGATTCTTTATTTTGAAACAAGGTCTCACTAAGTTGCAGAGGGCCTCACTAAGTAACTAAGGCTGGCTTTGAAACTGCGATCCTCCTGTCTCAGCCTCCCAAGTAGTGGGGTTACAAGGGTGCGCCACTCACGCCCTTGAGAAAAAAAATGCCCGGTTTTGCTTTCCGTTTATTTTTTCTGTGTGTGTGTGTGTGTGTGTGTGTGTGTGTGTGTGTGTGTGTGTGTTGGGGGCACTGGGCACTGAACCCAGGGGCATTCTACCTCTGAGCTACACCCCCAGCCCTTTTTATTTTGAAACAGTGTCTCCCGAGGTTGCTGAAAGCCTGCATTGCGAGGCTGTCCTTACACCTGCAGCCCTCCTATCTCAGCCTCTCAACTCTAGGATCACAGGCCTGAGCCACCCAGCCTGGATCATTCTGGTCTCTTCATCCTTTCCTGCTTCCTCCTGGGAGAGTCCCTCCAAGAGACAGCCTAACTCATTCTTCAGCCCCAGATCTGCTCTGTCATTTATTTTACCTGTTCTGTGAGGGTTTTTCCATTGCTTTTTAAAAAGGACATTCCCACTGGGGTCTTTTTTGCATTTTCTCGTTCTGATTCATATTGCTAATACCTTTCTGGGTTTCCTTGGCATTCCCAATGCTTATTTGGAATTCTTAGTCCCTCTGTTCTGCTAGGCCGATCCCAGCGGTTTCTCTGGTTTGTTTTTCTGTTGAAGTCACCATGCCCTTGGATACCCTGCTCTATTAACGTGGGAGCTCATTCCTTGGTGGGGGGGGGGTCCAGCTGCCTGGCTAGGGTGAGTCCACGCCTGACCCTGGTCTCCGCCCCAGTGAGCCCACGCTGGAGGCCCTGGCACCAGGAACGCTGCTCCCCGGGGCTTGGCCTTGGCCCCATCCCAGGTGCCTAGGGGCACAGCATTCGGCCCCTTTCAGCACCCGGGAGAGGAACAGGGAGGCGGGGAAGGGGCTCCCCCAGGTCGGACTCCTCCATCTGGGGTGGAGGGGAAGGGGTGAGGCCCCCTCCCAGTGCCCCTGTGTTCACCTGCCGCTGTCCCGATTTCACCCCGTGGACACTTGCTATCTACATGGGCTGCGGCTCCCGAGTGAGGGCGCTGCCTCGGTCGGCCGGGGACAGGGGTGTGCCAGGGACTGGGGAGGGCTTGGCGCCAAGCGGTGAGAGGAACTCAAACTGTGTTCTTTTCTGGAATATTCTCCGCCACCCTAAAGAGCACACTCTGCCTTTTTCCTGTCTTGAAGCCCCTTTGGTCTCCCAGGGAGGCCTGTTTTCCTCGCCGTTGTCCGGGTTTAGTGACCGCTCACTCTGGGTTGATGCCAGGGGGATGCAGAGCCCCTCGTCATCCTCCTGTTAGCTTGAAGAGCAAGGTGGGCGTGTCTGGCCCACCCCAGCAGAGCTCGGGGACGCCCCAGGGACAAGCAGGGCCCAGCCAGGTGCCGGGCACCAGCCGGAGTCGCCAGCTCTGGCACAGGGGCCAACATTTGATGATCTAATTTTATTTATTTATGTGTTTATTTATTTATTTTGCGGCCCTGGGGATGGAACCCAGGGGGGCATTCCACCTCTGAGCTACACCCCCAGCCCTATATTTTATTCTTTAATTTGAAACAGGGTCTCACTAAGTTGCGGAGGGCCTCACTAAGTAGCTGAGGTTGGCTGCAAACCCGGATCCTCCTGTCTCAGCCTCCTAAATGCTGGGATTACAAGTGTGCGCCACCACGCCCGGCTTGATGATTTTATTATTAATTAACTAATTTATTTATTTTTGTGGTGTCAAGGGTTCAACTCAAGACTCCCACATGTTAGGCAAGTGCTTTACCATGGAGCCCAAACCTAGAATTTTAAGTCAACATTAAGAACATGCCAAAGAAGTAAAGAACTATACGAACAACATAAAACAGAATGAGAATGTGTTAAAAATAAAAAGAACTAGAGCCAGGTGGGGTGGCACACACCTGTAAGCCCAGTACTTCTGAGGCTGAGACAGGAGGATCACAGGTTTGAGGCCAACCTCAACAACTTAGCAAGACCCTGTTTCAAAATAAAAAATAAAAAGGGCTAGGGGTGTAGCTTGGAGGTAGAATGCCCCTTGGTTCAATTCCCAATACTACAATGCATAAATAAAGAGAAGAAAAGAAAAGTAGAAGCATTCTGTATAAAATGCTGGCCTCATTCAAGTATGGTGGTGCATGCTTGTAATTCCAGGACTTGGGAGGCTGAGACAGGAGGTCTCTGAGATCGTAGGTTCGAGGCCAGCCTTAATAGCTTAGTGAGGCTCAGAACAATTTAGTGAGACCCTGTTTCCAAACAAAATATAAAATAGGTCTGGAGATAAAGCTTGGAGGTAGAAGATCATTGGGTTCCATCCCCAGTACCACAAAAAAGAAAGAAAAAGAAAGAAAAAAGAGAGAGAGAAAAGAAAAGAAAATGCCAGCTTCACCAGGCACGGTGGAGCACGCCTGAGACCTCAGTACTTGGAAGGCTGAGAAAGGAGGATCAAAGGTTCAAGACCAGCCTCAGCCACTTAGCAAGGCCCTCAGCAAACTAGTGAGGCCCTGACTCACCACAGATTCTCAGGCTTATCTGAGGGCTCTGCGGAGTCTCCCCAGACACTGTCAGATCGCTGTCTTTTAACAGATGTGCTCCTTTGCATTTGATCTGCTCCTGGGATGACCAACTGTTAATAGATAAGGAGCCTCCAGCTCCTTGTTTCAAAGCTGCCAGGCTTGGGAGGCTGAGACAGGAGGATCAGAGGCCAGCCTCAGCAACTGGGCCAGACCCTGTTTCAAAATAAATAAAACAGGGCTGAGGGTGTAGCTCAGAGATAGAATGGCCCTGGGTTCAGACCCCAGTAACACACACACACACACACACACACACACACGATACACATACACACATCATACATACATACCACACACACACACCACACACACCACATACACCATAATATATCACACCACACACACACACCATACACACATCACAAACATACTATACATACATAACACATACACACCACACACACACCATGCACACACACCACACACACACACACACACACACACACACACACACCCCACACAGCTGAGTGGCCCCGATTCACTCCAAGTCCCTGGGCCCGAGACGAGGTGTGGGGTCCTCTGGGCTGCAGGGTCCTGCAGGACAGGCGGGCCGGGGCGCGAGCCAGCGCAGGGAGCCGGCGGGCGTGCGCTCCAGCCGCCCCGCGAGGCTGCCGTCCAGGTTTTGCACATGTGGCTTCAGCGATGGCCAGAGTGGGCAGGGCAGCCCGGGGCTCACATGACCTGGGGCCTAGAGCCGAGGGGGCTGCGGGTGGGGGAGGGATTCCTGGGGGACAGGGAGTCGGCGAGGAGAGGGACAGAACCCAACAAGCCCAGGACCAGCAGGGAGAGCGGGCAGGCGAGGTGGCCGGCGGCCGGGGCGCAGCAGTTCCAGAGGGCAGCTGCTGGCCGCGTCCGAGCCTTCCTCCGTGGCGCCCCAGGGTCTGCCGTGGACTTCCCATCTACCCCCGGACCCTGGAAGCTCACTTCTTGGTGATCTGAGAATCCTTCCTGGCTGCAGGATCGTCACCAGGCGATGGTGAGCGGGTCCAGAGGTGAGACCTTCTCTGACCTCCCTTAGCCTGCAAACGCACTCTTCTCCCGGCCCTTCCTAGCCTCTCCGTGGCCCTGGCTGATGCCCCGACGATGTGTCTGCTCACCCCAGCAGCAGGGCGCTCGGGCTGGTAGGGCCAGTACCTAGAACAGCCGGTGACATGTAGAAGGTGCTCAGTTAACAGCGGCCCGGGGCCTGTTTGCCGTTTGCCCAGCAACAGCCCCGGGGGGTCCCGGACCCAGCGTCACCTGGCTCTTAGAGGCCAGAGCAGAGGTGGGAGGGAGGCCGGGTGACAAAGCCTGCCCAGAGAAGCCACGGGGCCGATTTCAGGGGGTGCGTGCTGGCTTCCTCTCTGACCACTGCTGAAGGTGGCCAGCCCTAAGGAGAGCCAAGCCGGAGGGGCCTGAGCTCAAGCAGCTGAGGCCCGGGACAAGCGGGTAGCCCAGCGACCTGGATTCCCTATTTCCTTGAGGTTTTTTGTGTTAAATTTTTTGGTACTGCGGGTTGAACCCAGTTGATTTTTGCCTCCGAGCTCTACCCCTAATCCTTTTTATTTTTTATTTTGAAACAGGGTCTCACTAAGTTGCTGAGGGCCTTGCTGTTTTTGAAGCTAGCCTTGAGCCTGCGATCTTTCTTTCTCAGCCTCCCAAGTACTGGGATTACAGGTGTGCGCCACCACGCGCAGCTTCTGTTTAGCTTTTAAAACCACTCCGGCGGTTCCCACACAGAGCAGACCGTCTCTAAGGGGCGCGCACCCCCACCCTGAGGGTCACCTGCCGCCACCCAAAGACTAGGAGAAAAGCATGGGGTTCGGCTTGGCAGATCCAGGATGTGGCCTGCCCTGCCCCTCTGGGGCCAGTCACCGCACTCAGTCAGTTTCCCCTGAAATGACTGTGCAGTCACACCCACCCCTGCCCAGGACCTCCGGAGGCTTGTGTGTAAAACCCACTTGCAATCTGCTGGTCACCATCAGACTAACCGACCACAGCCTGTCCAAGGGGGCGGTTGGGGTCCTGCGCATGCGCCGGGCTGGGAGGCAAACCCAGCCAGGGTCTACTTGATCCTGCAGGGTCACGGATGCCGAGCAGAACGCCGAGCACCGGGCTGCACTCTTATCACACACTCGGGCTTTGTCGATCCGCCTCTGGTTTGTTGGCTAGATTTCCCCTTTGCCAGAAACAGCTGGCGGGGTATGAATGACCCGGTGTGGTTGTTGACAGCATGGGGGGCTGAGAGAAATGAGCTGAACCCAAGTCCTGACATTCCCAGTAACAGAAATGCCAAGGCCAACGATGCGGGGAATTTATTGGATCCTGTACCTGGATGTTCAGAGGTGAGCTTCAGGCACGGCTGCATCCAGGGGCTCCTAGTGATATCACTAAAGCCTCAGATTCCCCATCTCACACACAGGGCCCGTCCCACCGCTTCACACCCTTCCGGGACACCATCCAGGAGGAGAAATGTGTCTTCAGCTTATACCAACCAGGGCCCACTTATAACTGGGGGGTGGAACCCGTCCCGCCCACAGCAGGCTGACATGGGCAGGGCCGCTTCCCAAGAAAACTCTGTGGCATTGTCAGGAAGGGGACAAAACCCGAGTCACCCCAAATGACAACAGATATCCACTAGGCAGCCAGGAACAGGGTCACACTACAGTCTGCTACATTCCCTCCCTTCTAAGAAGCACTGTGGGTGGTGTTGATGTCCCGCCCTGCAGAGGGGCCTCTCCGGGCTCTCCTGGGGCCCCAGGCTGCCCTGCCATGTTGCTTCTCTGGGCACAATTATGAACCCCATGAGCTAACCTGGGAGGGAGGCGCCGGCGGCAGTCACAGTCACGCGCGAGCCAGGAGGAGTGGCCCGAGCCCGGGCGCTGGACGGGTCACAGGGAGCAGCTGGGCATGGCGTCCTGCGGCTCCCGCTGCCAGGACCCCGACTTGCAGGTGGGGTGAGGTCACCAGCCCCGCTGATGGTGCCTCCTTTTGCCCGCGGTGGCCGAGGCAGCTCCCCGACGGGGCCAGAGGTTGTCCCGGCAGATGCCAGGGATGGGGTGGCAAACCCGCTGCACCGGCCGCGGGCCAGGCCTGGCGCAGAGCCCGGCTCTCCACGCGGTGGCTGTATGACCCCGAACCTCCGCCCTTTCCGGCCTCAGTTTAATTTTCTGACCAGAGCTGAGGATTCCCACTTCGCTGGGTTCCTAGACGACTCAGTGGAAAGCTCCCAGCACACAGTAGGTACGCGGTAAGCTCCTTACCCTTCCCGTTCATTGCTGTGTGTCTGGGCCCAGTCGTTAACTTCTCTGTACACTGGGAGCGGGGATCACCTGCCGCGTGGGGCTGTCCCGGGCACTAGAGAACACCATCTGAGATCGGGCTGCTAGCCCGATGCTGCTAGCCTGGCAACTTTTCCTGTTCAATTCTCCTTCTTACTGTAGCGCAGTGACAGGCGCCCACTCCCATTATCCCATTTGCTATGCAAGGAAGGCAGCCTGATCCCCGGGGCAGGGCCTCACCCCCATAGCCCTGGCCCTCCAGGCCCAGGCTCACCTTCTGGAATATCAAATATGTGCAGCAGGCTGGGGAGGGCAGTGCGTGGGGGTGGCGAGCCCTGGGGCGCGGGGCATGGTCCATCTTGGGAAATATCCTCGCACCTGTACCTCTGTGCCTGATGTGTGCCACCCAGAGACCCCGCCGCCCGCCCGGCAGGTGCGGTGCCCAGGCCCTTTCCCCACATCCCGGGGCTGTGCTGCCTCTCCCGGGACATGGGGCCGGGGCAGGTGCCACGCCGCTCCAGGGCCCCAGGGTGAGCTCGAGCCGGGGATTGTGGGAGAGTTGGCATGAAGGCGTGTGCTGGAGTCGCCCTGCTGGTCAGGGGTGGAACCAGATCTCCAACCTGTCCCTGCCCCCGCCGCGGCAGAGATCAAGGACCCAGCCTGTTCTAGGCCACTGGCTGCGGGGCCTCCGGCGAGCTGCTGTAGCTGGTTTTTTTTTTTTTTTTTTTTTTTTTGTAGTACTGAGGGTAGAACCCCGGAGCATTCTACTTCTCAGCTACACCCCCTGCCCCATTTTTTTCTCTTTATTTTGAAACAGGGTCTCACTGAGTTGCAAAGGACCACACTAAGTAGCTGAAGCTGTCAGCAAACCACGATCCTCCTGTCTCAGCCTCCCGAATGCTGAGATTACAAGCGTGCACCACCATGCCCGGCTTCTATTTTTCTATTCTTTATTTTGAAACAAGGTCTCACTAGGTTGCAGAAGGCCTAACTAAGTAGCTGAGGCTGTCCGCAAATCACCGAGATCCTCCTGTCTCAGCCCCCTAAGTCCTGGGGTTACAAGGTGTGCCACCGTGCCCGGCTCGCCGCAGCTGTGTTTTGGGAAGCAGGGATCAGGGGCAGCTGGCCGGGCGCGCTGGGCCGCGCTAGTGGAATGGCGTGCGGGCAGGGCAGAGTGGGTGCGGGCTGCTTAGTGTACGGGGTAGTTGCCTGCACATGTGTAGCAGCTGTTGCATAGAGCAAGTGGTGGTTCGGTTCTGGGCCTGCCTGCTGCCTTAGGAGCTGACGCTTGGGCCTGGGAGTCAGAAACTTCCCCAAGCGAAGCCGAGTTCTGGTCTGTTCACTGACTTCCTGGGGGCCTTGGGCAAGCCATTCAGCTTTGTGCTTTTGTTTGAAATTTCTGTTTAGTTGACACAAATCATGAATGTATAGAGTTGTAAACCACTGGCGTCTACACTGTACCTTGCAGATTTCCCTGTACGTCTGGTAATGGCCCCCAGATCCTTAGCTGGTTAGCGGGGAGGCCTGTCCCTGCCTCTGATGTGCTATGTGACCCTGGGGAGGTTCTGCCGTGTCTCCTGGTACCAGAGGGGCTCCCACTGCTGGGTGTTGAGTGGAGTGCCGGAGCCGGGGACCGGCAAGCACCTCGGAGACACAGGGCACACGCACCCCCAGCCCAGCTTCCGGGCTGGGCGGAACTAGCCCATGCGGTGGTGGCTCCGGAGACCTACAGAGCAGCTGTCTTGGCCTCAGTCGAGATGTCCCTGGCCCCTGCCTCTCGCCGCGCTCCCTCCTCCCACTCTCTGGACGCTGACTGGCTCCGGCCCTTGGCCCACACAGCCGCTTTGTGGCAGCAGGACCGGCATGGTGCTGCGGGAGCCCCATGAGAGCTCAGGCCCCGGATCCAGGCCCTCAGGCTTCTGATCCCAGCCCTGCGGAGTGGTCTGCGCTCTCCACCCTCTCTCCCGGCAGCAGGAAAAGCAAGTGTGCCACTGCGTGCGTGTGTGTGTGTGTGTGTGTGTGTGTGTGTGTGTGCATGTGCGCACAAGAGAGATCACACTAATAACCAGGACATTTGCCCCTTCATCATCCAGTCCTCCCTAGAAGTGCTCAGCAGCCTGGTGAGTTTTGCTTCTAGGACCTTGGGGCCCCCAGAGGAGCAGCGTGGGCAGCAGCGTGGCTCAGGGGCGAGGCGGCCCTTCATCCCCAGCGCCTGCCTGCCCTCAGCTGCCAGTGGTCTCACGCCCGCCAAGTCCCAGGCTCTGCGTGAAACCACAAGGTCCCTCCAGAAGCCACTCCCTCTCCCGGCTCTCCTGCAGGTGAGCAGGCCACTGGTAGAGGCGGGGTGCCCTGCCCCAGCCACCTGCCCGCACTCCCTGCCCGCCGCCTGGCCTGCACCGCCTCTGCCAGCCATGGCTGCCCGTGGTGCTTGTGCGTGGTGAGGAGGCTCCAGCCAGTGGGTCTCCTGGGCCCGGGTGAGCCAGGTGTTCAGGCCCGGGTCCTGGGGACTCTGGGCCTGTCTGGGGGTGCAGGGCAGGTCCTGGGAGGAGGAGCTGAGGTGGAAGATGAAGGGGGCATGGCAGGCAACCTTCCAGATCGGTTCCTGCTGGGCTGGGGTGCTGTCAGCACTGGAGGTCTGAGCCTTCTAGTCCCCACACCTGGCCTGGGCACCTGGCTCTACTGGGCCTGGCCGAGAAACTGGAGGACGCAGGGTCTCTGCCAGAGGCGGGCCTCGCCTCCCTCCCCTGTGGGCCTCCACTTTCCCATCCGCACAATGGGTGATCTCTAAGACGGTGTTTCCAAACTGTTTTGCTCACAGCATGACTTGTTGCAGGCACGGCTTGGCCTTCGGGGGCCTGCTCTAGGTCTGGCCCAGGGAGGCTGGGGCAGGGGGAATAGGGATTTAGTTGGGGTTGTTATATCCTCTGTTCTCCAGGGACATTCTACCTCCAAGCTGCACACCCAGCCCTATTTTATTTTTTATTTGGAAACAGAGTCTCACTAAATGGGCTGACGCTGGCCTCAAACCTGCAATCCTCCTTCCTGTCTCAGCCTCCCAAATTCTGGGATTACAGGTGTGTGCCACCACATGGACTCTTCTCGCTTTTAAAATGGGAATGTAGTCACGCGGCTCCACCGAGCCCCATCTTTCCTGATGTTTCTCCTCATTTGCATCTCGAGGGTGCGCGCGGGAGCCTAGGGGTGCAGGCGGGCTGGGGTTGCTAGCTCCTGTGACTCCCTGCGTACACTGTTGACTACCTCCCAGGTAGAACACTTCCTTCCACCCCGGAAGGCGAGCTCAGGCACGCCTCAGCCCACGCCTCTCCCCGGAGCCCCTTGGGGACAGAGCTTTTCCCATGAGCACCCCTAAGTGAAGTTTGCAATCTGCTACATTTGGGAACTCTGTTCTTGAGCTAGGGTAAGTGGGGTCAGTGGCTGCCCCTGAGGGTCCGACCAGGCACAGGCGAGTGGTGTAGGGTGATACCCGGTGGGCCTCACATCACCTTGTCGTGGAGTCTTCCAGGTGTCCCCAGAGCTGGGTGGGGCAGGTAGGGTCCCTGGGGGAGCCAAGTCACCATCCTGACTTCCCGGGATGTTTCTGGGATTCTAGAGACTGGACATGGGGCGGCCGTGAAAGGCGAAAGGACCCCTCCATGCTCATTGCCCCAGCTGCCGCTGGAGCGGTGGCCTTCCTTGGCTTTGGGCCGGCGCTTGGCAGAGGCCGCCTCAGCCTTCTGTCACCCCAGTGCTGGGGCCCGCGGATTCGCCTTCAACCCCAGCTGCCACAGCACCTCTGAGCTTCTGATCCCTCTCTACTAATAAGGATGCTCATGCCTGGCTGAAGTGGGGCGGGCACACAGTAGGTCCTCAGTGAGGACAGCTAGCTGTCAGCCCAGCCAGGGCCTCCCTTCTTTCTGGCACATAGTAGGCACTTTGTTTGCACCGGCCAGTTAGATATTCAGCAGGTGCTCCGTAAATGTTTAGGAATGAGGAACACAGACTTGAATGAACAGGCATTGGGTGTGCCCTACACTGTACAGTACTGAGGGGAGCCTCATCCCCCCCAGCATCCCCCCAGCATCCCTCCAGCATCCCTCCCAGCATCCCCCAAGCATCTCCCCTAGCATCCCCCTCAGCATCCTTTCCAGCATTCCCCTGCATAACCCCCAACATCCCCCTCAGCATCCCCTCCAACATCCCCCCAGCATCCCCGCCAAATTCCCCCTGCATCCTCCCCAGCATCCCCCCCAGCATCCTCCTCCCAGCATCCCGTCCAGCATCCTCCTCCCAGCATCCCCGCCAACATCCCTCCAGCATCCTCCCCAGCATCCCCTCCAGCATCCCCCCCAGCATCCCCCTCCTAGCATCCCCTCCAGCATCCCCTTCCCAGCATCCCCCCAGCATCCCCCCCCAGCATCCCCTCCAGCCTCCCCCCAGCCTCCCCCCCAGCATCCCCCTCCTAGCATCCCCTCCAGCATCCCCTCCAACATCCCCCTCCCAGCATCCCCTCCAACATCCCCTCCAGCATCCTCCCCAGCATCCCCCCAGCATCCCCTCCAGCATCCCCCCCAGCATCCCCCCCAGCATCCCCTCCAGCATCCCCCCAGCATCCCCTCAGCATCCCCCCCAGCATCCCCTCCAACATCCCCCTCCCAGCATCCCTGCCAACATCCCCTCCAACATCCCCCTCCCAGCATCCCCTCCAACATCCCCTCCAGCATCCTCCCCAGCATCCCCCCAGCATCCCCTCCAGCATCCCCAGCATCCCCATAGCATCCCCCCCCAGCATCCCCCCAGCCTCCCCTCCAACATCCCCCCCAGCATCCCCTCCAACATCCCCCCTAGCCTCCCTCCCAGCATCCTTCCTGTGACTAATCCTCCAAGATTAACCCAGGGATAAAGCCAGGTCAGCGCCACTGACCCAGGGCTTTGGAGCAGCGTCCAAGGCTGTGGCTAGTGGGCACGAGCTGTGGCGGCCACTTCTGGGCTCTCTCTTCGCCCAACATGGCCCTCCTGTCGCCCACCCTGGACCTGGTCCTCACAGCTGTGCTCAGCTTCCTCCTCTTCCTGCTGGCCCTGGGTCTTCTCTGCTTCTTCACCTGCCGCCTGGCCAGGCCGCTCAGGTAGGGACCGCGCCCTGGCCGAACCTCAGCCTGCAGTCAGCGGGCTTAGGTGGCCCTGGGTTGAGGAGTAACTGATTCCCTCTGCTCAGTCTCCTGAATGGTGGGGACGGTTGTGTGAGGTCACAGCTGTGACCCACCCAAGGCTGGGGTCTTTTATCCAACTCCAGAGTTACCCAGGTGCTCTCTCCCCAAGCTGCTGGGTCAGCATCAGGGCCCAGGCCTGGCCCCCAGGCTCCCTCTCCCGTCCTGCCAAGTAACTTCTCCTTGTTGGGGCCAGGGCTCTGCACACTCGTCCTAAATAACCATGGCACACAGCCCGGAGCCTGGCAGAGAAGGCCTGGCTGGAGGAGTGGCAGGGCCAGCATGCACCCGGAGGCCTCTTCCAATGGACACAGCATTGCAGAGGGCAGTGGGCAGCCGGGGCCCCCACAGCCCCGGACTGGGCCCCTTGGAGTCCAGCGCCCAAGGCTGCCAGGGGCCCGCTTAAAGCCTCTGCGGGGAGGGGGCAGGAGCTGAGAGGCCGAGCGCTGGGGGAGGGGCACCTGTCCAGCCAGGCCCACCTCAGTGCAGGGACCTGGGGCCCAAATTCAGGGGATCCTGGCCTGAATGGGGGGGGGTCATCAAGGTTGCATTTGGAGACCTGCTACTGCGGGCACAGGCCTGGGGTCAGAAATTGGCAAGATGGACCTTCCTCCACAGAGTCTCAGTTTAGCAGGCAAGACAGACAGACGGCTGGAAGAATCATGGCGCTGGCTGGATGGGCAGGTTGTTGGTTGGTTGGCTGGTGCAGGGGATTGAACCCAGGGGCATTCTAGCTCCGAACTACGCCCCAGCTCTATTTTTATTTTTGAAACAGGGTCTACTAAGTTGATGAGAGTCACTACTTGCTGAGGCTGTCCTTGAACCTGTGATCCTCCTGACTCAGCCTCCCAAGTAGTGGGATTACAAGCATGCACCACCACGCCTGGATAAAATTTGTTTTGAAACAGGTTCTCACTACATTACTGAGGGTCCGGCTTAGTTTCTGAGGCTGGCCTTGAAATTGTGATTCTTCTATCTCAAGTACTGGACTTAAAGGCTGCCTCACCCAGCTTGCACTTGTTTTTTTTTTTTTTTTTTTTTTTTTTTCGGGTCTGGGGATGGAACCCAGGGGCATTTGACCTCCAAGTAACACCCCCCTGCTCGCTCTTTTCTTTTCTTTTCTTTTCTTTTCTTTTCTTTTCTTTTCTTTTCTTTTCTTTTCTTTCTTTTTTGGTGGTACTGGGGTTCCTGGAAACCCTTCTACCTCTGGGTTCTACTCCCAGACCCATTTTATACTTTTCTATTTGGAAACAGGGTCTCTTAAGCCAGCGCGGCTGGCTTCAAACCTGCGCGATCCTCCTGTCTCTGTCTCCCAAGCGCGGGAATTACAAGCGTGCGCCACCACGCCTGGCTTTTATTCTTTATTTTGAAGCAGAGTCTCACTGAGTTGCAGAGGGCCTCTTTAGGTAGCTGAGGCTGTCCGCGAACTGCGATCCTCCGGTCTCAGCCTCCCGAATGCTGGGATGACAAGCGTGCGCCGCCACGCCCAGCTGCAATTTGTTCTTTACATTGTTTACTCCATCCTGAATTCATCCATTCCCTGCCTTCCCTTTCCCTCCCTTCGCCTCCCCTCTTCTCTCTCTCTCTCTCTCTCTCTCTCTCTCTCTCTCTCTCCCTTTCTCTTTCTCTTATACAGGGGCATTCTGTCTCCAACTATACCCTCAGCCCTGTTTTATTTTTATTTTGAAACAGAGTCTCACTGAGTTGCTGAGGCTGTTCTCGAACCTGCGATCCTCCTGTCTCGGCCTCCCAAGTACCTGGATTGCAGGCGTGCACTATTACGTCCAGCTTCAACCCTGCATTTCTAAGCCCTGTCCTCGCTACAGTTTTGGCATCCACTTAGATACTGCCTTCACTACTTTTTACTAACATACTTCTCTAGTTATAGGCAGCGCGCCCCAACTCATCACACTCAGAAACAGAATTCGCCCAAAGCTTCTCCAGTACGCGTGATGTTTTGTGTAGCTTTTCAGCATAAATTCTTTATCAGGTTAAAGATATTCTTACCAGGGCTGGGGGTGTAGCATAGTGGTCAAGTGTTTGCCTAGCACGCACTAGGCCCTAAATTCAACCCCTAGCACGCGAAAGAAAAATAAATAAAAGAGGGAAGGAAGAAGGAAGGGAAGGGAAGAAAGAATAGAAAAAGAAAAAAAAAAAAAAGAATAGCCAGGCAGGTGATGCACACCTGTAACCCCAGTACCTTGGGAGGCTGAGACAGGAGGATCCACAGGTTTGAGGCCAGTCTCAGCAATATAGCAATATAGCAACTTATCGAGACCCTGTTTTAAAATGAAAAGTTAAAAATAAAGGTCCGGGGACGTGACTCCGAGGTAAGATGTCCCTGGGTTTGATTCCCTCGTACCACCAAAAAAAGGGAAAAAAAGACATTGTTTTCAGCGCTGCTCTGGGGGCTGCCGCCCTTGTGCTTGCCCCCCCATCCCTTCTCCTCAGATGATCGCAGTGCCCTCATCCCGCTGTAACTGCCAGAGAGGCCCACGACGCCAAGCCCCTGCCTCTAGATTCATGATCAGAGAATAAATGAATGGAGAGAAATTGTGCTTGTGACTGGAAGGCCCCACACCGCAGAGATGTGAACTCCCCCCACATTGGTTTAAGAATTTAATATAACACCGGTCAAACAGAGGTGGAAAACAGGCGGGGTGGCCAGGCCTCGGCACGGGGGTCTGCTGAGGACTCGGAGTCAGCGTGAGAGGCCTCGGGGCTGCCGAGCAGGGCTGGCTTCCGGCTAGATGAATCTGTTCACCTGTCAAACTTCCATACTTTGGTTTTTCAGTCGAGCAATTGGAAGCCCACCCCTGGGGCAGGGTCACCGGCGGTCGGCTGGTCGCTGGCTCTGGGCCTGGAGCTGTGGTGGGGTCTGCTCTGCTACCTGCTTGGCCCGTCGCTAGGCCTTGCAGAAACTTGGGCTTCTTGTCTACCTCTGAGCTATACCCCAGCCCTTTTTATTTTTTTGTTTTGAGACAGGATCTCGCTAGGTTGTTGAGTCTTACTACGTTTCCGAGGCCGTCCTTGAACCTGCAATTCTCCTATTTTAGCCTCCTGAGTACTGAGATTATAGGCATGCGCCACCACACCTGGCTTATCTGGGTTCTTTTTTATTTTGGTACTGGAGATTGAACCCAGAGGCAGTCTACCTCTGAGCTACACTCCAACCCTATTTTATTTTATTTTTTTAATTTTGAGACAGGATCTCACTAAGTTGAGGGCCTCGTTACGTTGCTGAGGCTGGTCTCGAACCTATGATCACATCCTGTCTCGATCTCCCAAGTTATGGGATTACAGCTGTGTGCCACCAGGGCTGGATCATAGGGGTTCTTTATAGATTGTTCAGTTTTATCTTATTGAAGTATAATATATATATACAAAAAAATTAACAGCTTGGAGATTTTCAAACTGAACCCACCAAGGTAACCAGCATCCTGCTCAGTAAACAGAACGGCTCCTGCACTTTGAAATTCCTTTGTGAGTTAGGCACGGTGGTGGTGGTGCACACCTGTAATCCCAGTGCCTGGGAGGCTGAGACAGGAGGACTGTAGGTTTGAGGCCAGCGTCTGTTTCAAAATGAAAAATAAAATAGGACTGGGGATATAGCATGGAGGTGGAAAGCCCCCGGGTTCAACCCCTAACCCCTCGTAAGCTCCCAAATATACAAAGCTCCTTTCGGCCCTTTCACACCCCCAGCGGGTGTGTCCTGGCTGCTCACGCCTGGAGCCCCCGCAGGTGCCCTCGCCTTACCTTTGTGGGGTTCAGCCAGGTGGTTGCACAGAGCTGTCCGTCATCACGTGACGGTGCCCCGGCCCGCTGGCCACAGATGCGTTATTATTATTGTTGTTTGGTGCTGGGGACTGAACCCAGAGGCTTTCTACCTCTAAGCTCCACCACTGGCCCGATTTTCTTTCTTTCTGATTTCCCCTAGTGAAACAGGGTCTCAGTAGGTTGCTGAGGGCCTCACTAAATCGCCAAATCGGCTGGCTTTGAACCTGCGAGCTCCCTGTGTCTGCCTCCCAAGCACTGGCTTCTAAGTGGTGCCGCCACGCCTGGCTACAGACACAGCCTCCGTGAAGAGGGCGGGCGGTGGTGCGCAGGCTCTGCACCCCGGCCGGCCTCCTGCACGCGGCTTCACGGCACGCAGACAGGGACTGGGGGCGTCCTTCCCTCCCCGTCCCTCCTCAGAGCACCGTCTTTAGTTGATGTTAATATTAACTCTACCAAGTACCAGGAACACACAGATAAACAAAGCAAAGTCCCCGCCCTTAGATGCTCCCCGCGTGGAGACTGAGATGGACCAGGGAAGAAATGTTTTTGAAAACGGGGACGTGCATGTGACGACAGGATTGGCATCGGGACGAGTGGCCGCCCTTGGGGCTCCCGAGAGCGGTGACTGTGGCTTTTAAACTATGAATGATATCAATGTATTATTATTGTATATCAATTTAATAATTAATAACGAGGCAGGGGGCTAGGGATGGAACCCAGGGGGCATTCTACTTCTGAGCTAAACCCCAGCCCTTTAGAGCTCGTTTGTTTTGAAACAAGGCCTCAGCAGGCACAGTGGCACACACCTGCAATCCCTCTAGTTGGGAGGCTGAGACGCGAGCATCACAGGGTTGAGACCAGACTCAGGAACTGAGACTCAGCAACCTAGTGAGACCCTGCTTCAAACCAGACTAAAAATAAATAAATAAAAGGCTGGAGGTGTAGCTCAGAGGTAGAATGCCCCTGGGTTCAATCCCCAGTATCACGCCACACACACACACACACACACACACACACACACACACACACACACATGCTTATGCTCATGCACATAAACACACACACACACACACACAAATAATACCAGTCCTACCACCCAGAGAAAACTACACTTAATGTTTGGGATGTGTTCCATTCAGTGTGTGTGTGTGTGTGTGTGTGTGTGTGTGTGTGTGTGTGTGAGAGACAGAGAGAGACAGAGAGACAGAGAATGGGGATTAAATCTGGTGGTGTCTACCTCTGAGGTATATCCGCAGCCCTATTTTAGTTTTTATTTTATTTTATTTTATTTATTTATTTTTGCGGGTCTGGGGATGGAACCCAGGGGCATTTGACCTCCGAGCTACATCCGCTGCCCTATTTCTTATTTTTTATTTTGAAACCGGGTCTCGCTGAGTTGCGGAGGGCCTCACTAAGTAGCTGAGGCTGTCCGCGAACCGCGATCCTCCTGTCTCAGCCTCCTGAATGCTGGGACGACAAGCGCGCGCCGCCACGCCCGGCTTTTAGTTTTTATTTTAAAACAGGGTCTCATTAAATTGTTGAGGGCCTCTAAACTGCTGAGGCTGGCCTCTAACCTGCGAGCCTTTGTTTCAGCCTCCCAGCTACTAGGATTACAGGCGTGTACCACTGCAGTTTAGTGTTTATTTTAATTAATAACATTTTTCAAAAGATTATAAAGGTGAGCGGAGGATGTATCTCAGTGATTGTGCCTGCCTAGCACGCATGAGGCCCTAGGTTCAATCCCCAGCACCACAAAAATAAATAAAATAAACAAATAAATAAAACAAGGCCGGCCGTGGTGGCGCACGCTTATAATCCCAGCATTCGGGAGGCTGAGACCAGAGGATCATGGTTTGAGGACAGCTTCAGCTACTTAGTGAGGCCGTCTGCAACTCAGTGAGACTCTGTTTCAAAAAAGAATAAAAAATAGGGCTGGGGGTGTAGCTCGGAGGTAGGAGGACCCTGGGTTCCATCCCCAGTACCACCAATAAATAAATAAATAAATAAATAAATAAATAAATAAATAAAACAAATGCAAAGGTAAAATTGCAACACAAAAGAAAATTTGGGAAATGTGTGCAAAAGACGATGAAAAATAACCAGAGTTATCTATAATATCTCCACCCAGAAAGAGCCACCCTGCCCAGCCAACCTTTTCTTATAGGTTATTCCTTTTATATCTTTTATCAAAAAATGACAAGTTCTAGAAGAGAATATAGCCCCAAACAGGTGTCTCATAGGAGCAAATGCCCTATATAAGAAAGGGGCGTCTCTTCACTTTATCCCTGCTGTGTGTACCACTTGGAGTCCAAAGTCCCTCGAGGTGTGGTCCAGGAGCCAGCCTATCGGCATCGCCGGGGAACTTACTTATTACAACTTGAGTCAGACCCTCTGGGCCACGGCCCCGGGAGCTGTGACTCCTCCAGGAGTGGCTGGGGCCAGCCTTGGACGAAGAGGCTGCCACTGGGTAGGGGAAGTGGGTTGGAACTACTTTACGGCAGAGAACTCATTGCAGCCAAACGACTGTCCACGTGACTTCCAGAGAGGGCCCACCTGGCTGGGCACCCCAGTGTCTAGCCCGTGCCAGGCCTGTGCCAGGCGCTCAGCAAACGCAGGTTGAATGAAGCAAGGGCTTACTGCCCACATCGTGAAGAGGTGCCCGCCGAGCTGCGCCCCATGCGTCTTCTTTCTATCTTGTCTTTTTCTAGGATCGGGACATCAGCTAACGGCTGATCACTGCTGGCCCACCTGCACACACGCCCAAATCCGTCACATCTCTGGGCTCCAGAGAGGAAGCAGGGCTTGGGGTGGACCATGATCTCACCATTCCTAGTACTGGCCATTGGCACCTGCCTTACCAACTCTCTAGTGCCAGGTAGGACTGGGGGGCACAGGTGGAGGGATGGAGGACCCGCTGCGGGGTAGGGGGCGGGCAAGATGAGGGGCACAGTCTGTGTTCGAGGTCATGAAGCTGACCAGCGTATTTGAGAGCCGAAAGCCAGACTCTGCTCTGCTCCCGCCCGTGCCGAGGCTGGGCGGCTGCATCCTTTCTCCCTGGTGCTAGCCTGTTCTTTGACCGGGGTTTCTATTCTCCCCTTCACCAACCTGAAATAGGATGGATCCTGTAGACTCTTCCAGGTCTTGGTGTGACCTCGGTATGACCCTCCTGTTACTTTGTCTGCTCTCTCTCCTGTCTGTCTGATACATTTCCTTATTTTGCAGCTCTTGACTGCTAGGTAATAGCTAGTGTGTGTGTGTGTGTGTGTGTGTGTGTGTGTGTGTGTGTGTGTGTTGCTGGGGATTGAACCCAGGAGCCTTCTACCTCCAAGCCACACCACCTCTTTTTTCCTTATTATTTTTTTTTTAACTGAGACTCACGAAGTTGCTAAGGGCCTTACTAACTTGCTAAGGCTGGCTTTGAATCTGAGATCCTCCTATCTCAGCCTCCCAAATACTGGGATTACAGGCATGTGCCACCATGCCCAGCTATGTCAGTACTGGGGATTGAACCCAGGGACATTCTACCTCTGAGCTACACCCACCATCCTATTTTTTCTTTTTTCTTTTGAAACAGGGTCTCACTAAGTTGCTAAGTGCCTCACTAGTTGCTGAGGCTGGCCAAGAACCTGTGATCCTCCTGTCTAAGCCTCCCAAGCGCTGGGATTACAAGCGTGGCCACCACGCTGCTAATATGTCTATACTTCCACTGATACCTTGTAATCACACATCATAAGGAAACCAGTTCAGAGTGACGGGGGACACACACACACACACACACACACACACACACACACGCAGCACAATCTTCGTCAAGAGTTTTTGGGTTTGCTTTGGTTTTCCTGTTGAAATTCAAGCAGAAGTGTTTCCCACAGTGTGGTATGGACTTTGATTAGTTCTGGGCCTGAGGGGGGTCCCTTTAATTCTGGACAAGTTCTTATGTTCTTATGTTATGTTAATTTCTCAGTTTGTAGTTTTTACACTATGAATGTCAACTCCAGCTGGGCATGATGGCACACGCCTGTAATCCAGGACTTGGCAGGCTCAGTAGAAGGATCGCAGATGTGAGGCCAGCCTCAGCAATTTTATTTATTTATTTATTTATTTATTTTGGTGGTACTGGGGCGGAACCCAGAGGCTTTCTACCTCCGGGCTATATTCCCAGACCCATTTTATATTTTATTTGGAAACAGGGTCTCACTTAAGTTGCTGAGAGCCTCACTAAGTAGCTGAGACTGGCTTCGAACCTGCGCAATCCTCCCGTCTCAGCCTCCCGAGCGCGGGGATTACAAGCGTGCGCCACCACGCCCGGCTAAGCCTCAGCAATTTAAAGACCCTCAACAACTTAGTGAGACTCTATTTCAAAATAAAAAATAAAAAGGGCGGAGGTTGTAGCTCAGAGGTTTAATCCCCAACACACACACACACACACACACACACACACACACACACACACACACACAGCCCTACTCAGGCCTGGCCGGGTGAAGCGGAGCTGCGCTCACACGTGTCTCTCATCTGTCTCGAGTGGCCCTTTCCCGTTTCTTCCTCAGGTCCAAGATGCGTCAGCTCATCTGCGCGGTGTCCCAGTGGTTTCTCAGCAGCCACCCCTCTGGTTTTGAATTTCCTTTTAGATTTTGCCTCCCGGGGATTTCCCGTCCCTCTTCCTTTTTGAAGCTCAGTGCTGGTTCGGGTTGTTTATCTTTTTCCACGTTTCTGCAACCGGGGTCATTTCACTGTGGCTGGAAATCCCCGCTGGCTCTCCCTGGGCCTCGGTTTCCCCATCTGTGCAGCAGAGACAGTGTTCTAGCAGCTTCGAGCAGGGAGCGGGCCTCTTCTCCTTAGGAAGGAGGAGGTGGGGGTGTCGGGAGGGGACCGACAGCCTTGTCGCAGGCTGAGGCCAGAGTCCATTGCAGGATTCTCAGGGGTCCCCTGCTGCCCTCTGCTGTGCGCCCTGGGGGAGCCCGGGCCGCCGTGGGGTGAGGTCCTTGCTTTTCCACCGGGCTGGAAGGTATATTCGTGGATGAAGAGGGGAAAGATGGAAAGTCAGTGAAAGAGAAGAGCCTCCACGCTTGGCAGTGCAGTGGCCGGCTTCCGTCTGCTGGCCAGTTTGCTGGGCACGGGTGGCATTGTGCCAGTCGGGCAGAGCGTAGGTCCAGGCACAAACCCTGACCCAGCACCACGGTGGAGTGTTACATGCACTCACCCACAGGGCCACCGCCCGGGTGGAGAGCGCTCCAGGGGCCAGTGCTCCTGTGTCCTTCCCCATTGTCCCGTCCCAAAGCCAGGGCTCGGGCCAGGCTTCCCGCCGCCACCCTCGACTGCTTTCGTCCACTTTGAACTCCTGTGGTCGGAATCACACAGAACGTGCCAAGTGTTCTTGTAATGCAGCAAACCCTCGGCCCTCGCAGGTGTCATTTAATGGAGCGCAGTGGCCCATGACCGTCATCCCAGGACTTGGGAGGCTGAGACAGGAGGATCGCAGGTTCAAGGACAGCCTCAGCAAGTAGTGAGACTCTCATCAACCTCATGAGACTGTTTCAAAATAAAAATAAAATAGAGCTGGGGGTGTAGCTCAGAGGTAGAATGCCCCTGAGTTCAATCCATAGTACCACAAAAAATAAAAACAAATAAATAAATAAAAGCAAATAAAAGTGGTTGGGGGTAGAGCTCAGAGGTAGAATGTGCCTGGGATTGGTCCCCAGTACTACAAAAAAAAAAAAAAAGAAAAGAAAAGAAAACTCCAGAAACAATGGCCTCCTTCGGCATGCAGGATGCCCAAACTCTTGTTATTTAAACCAGACTTCTGATGAAGTCACTTTGATGCTGACTGAGCCCTTCTGGAGGACAGGCCAAGGTGAAGGGCGGCTATCACGGCCCCTCAAACCTGTAGGGAGTGAGCGCAGTGCAGGCCAGGCCGCCCGCAGCCCGGCGTGCCGGCCACCAGGGCAGCAGGCGGGGGTCAGGACGGCAGAAGGTCCTCACCTCCCAAATGGAACCCGAGTAGCCCAGGAGGCCCCAAGACAAAGGGCAAGGCAAAGGCCAGCCGCGTGTGGAGGGAGGCAGGAGGTGGGCGGGGGCCCTCGGAGCCTCTCTGTCTCCTGAATCCTGAATCCTGAAGCCAGCTGTGGGTAGCTCCCATTCCCCCACTTCCTGGCGCAGACACTCCAGTGGGAAGAACTTGCCTGAAGGCACACAGCTGGACAGAAGGCCAAGGCCTCAGGTCCCCAGCTGGGGACTCCGCCTGTGAGGACTGGGCCTGGGAATCCTGGCCGACTCTTCCAGGAGAGAGGAGGGTGGCGCCCGGGGAAGATGGCGTGGGGAGTACCCATCCTTCCCCGTGGCTCTCAGCCCCATTCTCCTCTCCTGATGAGGTCTTCCCCCCAGGGCGCGCTGCCCTGGAGCTGCGCATGTGTAAGGACAGAGAGCGCACATCACCTGCGGCTGTCCCGAGAGGCTGGCTTGGGCCTGCGCTGGGCAAGGTGGCCTCGGACAAGAACCCCGGGCTCTCCTGCCTCAGCCTCCCTGTCTGCAGGTAGAGGCAACTGAGAGGGAACCCCGAGGGGCCTCCCGCTTTTAGGTCCCCAGGGCAGCTCAGATGCGGTCCAAGTATGGCAGGAAGGTCCCAGGGACGGTGGGAAGTGCTCTACCTCCCAGGAATGGGACCTGGGCCTCTGCCTGCAAGGGAAGAGATCCCATCGCAGGTTCATGGCCAGCCTCAGCAACTTAGCGAGACTCTGTTTCAAAATATAAAAATAAAAAATAAACCGGGCTTGGTGGCCCTCAACTGTAATCCCAGTACCTTGGGAGGCTGAGACAGGAGGATTGCAGGTTGGAGGCCATCCTTAGCAATTTAGTGAGCCCCTCAGCAACTTAGCAAGACTGTTTCAACATTTTTAAAACGGCCGGAGAAGGCTGGGCGTGGTGGCGCACGCTTGTAATCCCAGCATTCGGGAGGCTGAGACTGGAGGATCGCGGTTCACGGACAGCCTCAGCTACTTAGTGAGGCCCTCTGCAACTCAGTGAGACCCGGTTTCAAAATAAAGAATAAAAAATAGGGCAGGGGTGTAGCTCGGAGGTCAAATGCCCCTGGGTTCCATCCCCAGACCTGCAAAAATAAATAAATAAATTAATTAATTAATTAAAATAAAATAAAAGGGCCGGAGGTAGTAGAATGCCACTGGATTCAGTCCCTAGTGCCAGTAAATAAATGCAAAGTTAAGTAATTAATTAAAATAAAAAGGTCTGGGGTGTAGCTTAGAATGCCCCTGGTTCAATCGAAGGAAGGACGGACGGACGGAGGGACAGAGAAGAGAAGGGAGAAGAGGGCTCTCCCAGCGCAGGACAGGGTGCGGTGCGCGGCCGCCTTGGCCCTCTGAGGATCAGCTGTGTCAGGTGTGACGCAGGGGTCGGTGTGCTTTGCCCGAGGTCCTCACAGAGGCCCTCGGGGATCGTGCAGACCTCCCCGGTGGACGGGGAGGACGCCGAGGCTCAGGGAGGTGACTTGGCGGTCACACGGCGGGTGCTTGGTTTAGCCCGAGGTCTGTCGGGTGCTCCAGCTGTGGATTGATTGTCGGGCAGGAGACGGGAGGAGATGAAGCAGGAAGGGGGAAGGAGAGGAGGAGGAGGGGAGGGAAGAGAAGGAACAGGCATTCCTAGTTCTCGCTTTCCCTCAAAACCCTGAATGGCTGTCCCCGGCCTCCTTGCTAAGCGTGACTGTGGGTCCTTTAGGTGGCGTCCTGCTCTCCGCACCGCATGCAGCGCTGGGCCAAGCGTGATGGCTCGGCCGAGCGGCGTTTCTGAGGGCTGGACAGGCTGGGGACTCCTGCAGTGGAAGCAGCCGGGGCTGTGGGATAGGTTAAACATCAGTCTCCTAACTGTGCCAGCAGCTCTGCCTTGGAACACCTCTCTGCTGGGCGCAAGGAAAGCGTGGGCTCTGGAGCGAAGCCCAGCTCCGCCGGTATCTGCCAGTGCTGTGTGGCCTCGGGCAAGGCCCTGGTGTCTCTGAGCCTGGCTTTCTTCTTTCTGAGATGCGGGGAGAAGATGCCAGGGCCCACAGGCTTCTTGGGAAGTTGTGATTGGAATGTTTAAAAGCCACATGTCGCCTGCGATGAGTGACTCTCGCTCCCTCCTGTTCCCTCCGGAATGTCTATTCTCTCCGGAATGTCTTCCACCCCATCCCCGAGGCTGAGTCTGGGGATAGGAAGCTGTTCCCCAGCTCCCACTAAATAACTCTGTTCCTCTCTGTGCAGAGAAAGAAAAAGACCCCAATTACTGGAGAAACCAAGCCCAGCAGACCCTGAAAAATGCCCTGGAGCTTCAAAAGCTCAATACCAACGTGGCCAAGAACGTCATCATGTTCCTGGGGGATGGTGAGGCCGAGAGTGCCAGGGCAGGGAAGGGGCTGGGCTCTGGAGGAGGGAACCAGGCTGTGGGCCCAAGAAGTCTGCTCCCGAGGGTCTGGGGAGGGAGCGGAGGGGCTGCCCGGTGACGTTGACAGAGCCGTGCGCTGGTGCCCATGCCCAAGAAGGCTGATCAGAGAGCCCGGAGCCTGAGTCTGATCTCTCCCTGCGCAGGTATGGGCGTCTCCACGGTGACGGCCGCCCGCATCCTCAAGGGCCAGCTCCACCACAAGCCTGGGGAGGAGACCAGGCTGGAGATGGACAAGTTCCCCTTCGTGGCCCTTTCCAAGGTGAGCCCCGCCCCCAGCTGGCCAGAGCCTCCCAGCCTGGTGGGGGGGACCGGCACCCTCTGGCTGCAAGGCCATCTGACCTCCTGCCTCCTGGTGTTCCCACCCTGAAACAGGGAGAGGCAGCCCCTTGCCGAGACTGATTGTGAGGCTTGTAACTCCTCGCTGATTTAAAGAATCTTTTTATCAGCCTAGCACAGAGGCACATCCCTATATTCTCAGTACTTGGGAGGCTGAGACAGGAGGACCGCAGGTTTACAGCCATCCTCAGCAACTTAGGGAGAACCTGTTCCAAAATAATAAAACAGGGCTGGATATAGTTCAGAGAAAAAAACAAAAAAACAAAAAACAAAAACTCTGGATGGCTCAAATCTCCAGTACCACATAAAACAAATTAAAAACAACAAATAACAACTCGCAACTTTTTATCAAAGTGTAACGCATAAGCCGGACATAGTGGCAAATGCTTGCAATTCCAGTGCTTGGGAGGCTGACATGGGAGGATCACAGGTTCGAAGCCAGTCTCAGCAACTTAGCCAGGACCTCCGAAACTTAGTGAGACCTTGTTTCCAAATAAAAATAAAATAGGACTGAGGGTGTAGCTCAGAGGTAGAATTCCCCTGGGTTCAATCCCCAGTAACACACACACACACACACACACACACACACACACACACACACACAGAGCACATAGAATAAAGTGTACCTATTACTGCTTGAATTTCCACAAAGGACACCTGAGTAATCAGTGTCCAAGTGGAGCCACTGAACGTGGCCGCCAGAGGCTCCCTCCCCATCGTGTAGCCACCCTCTTGACCTCCAACACCATCAATTAACTGCCCGCTTTTATGTTTTGTGTACAGGGAATCAGCCTAGCTCACTCATTGTCTCCCAAGGCCGTCATGGGCTAGTTAGATTACTGATGTAAATTGTTTAGCTCTGGGAACAGCTGTTGTTATGGGGGTTACGTAATAAGCGCCCTCAGACACTGTGGGGTCAGCCCCAGGCTCCTTCTGGGCTGCACCCTGGCTCTCCCATGCTGGTGGAGAAGAGCCAGGCAGGAGCTTCTCCACTGCAGGTCTGGGTGGGGCTGGCAAGTCAGCCAGGACCTCTCGGTCCTCCTCTCCCCGGCCCCATTTCCCTCCCCTCCCCACCCCGTCCTGCCTCCTCCCATCAGAGACCCCCCTTCTTCTCCCTCCTCCAGGCCTCTGCTCCCCAGTCCCTTGCTGGCCCCTGCATCCCCAGAGACCCAGAGCCAGCCCCCCGCGGTCCCGCCCGGCTCCCCTCTTCTGCCAGCCATTTCTCCATAGGTTCGAGAATTCGTTTCCCGGCCTTCCTGTGGCCTGTCGCTGCAGGATGCAGGCACTCAGCTAGGCGACCTGTGGCTCTGGGGGCCTCTGTGGGTGGCGCGGCTCAGCGGCCCCATCCACCGATCCTGCCTCCTTCCTGCAGACATACAACACCAACGCGCAGGTGCCCGACAGCGCAGGCACTGCCACCGCCTACCTGTGCGGGGTGAAGGCCAACGAGGGCACCGTGGGGGTGAACGCGGCCACCGTGCGCACCTACTGCAACACTTCCCAGGGGAATGAGGTCACCTCCATCCTGCGCTGGGCCAGGGATGCTGGTGAGTGGGGTCGGGGTGCGCAGGGCACCGCCTGGCTCTGCCGTTGACTGGGCCTCAGTCTTCAGCCGTGTAGGGTGGGGAGAGCGCAGGCGCAGCTCCCCAGGACTCCCGGCTCTGGCGGGCTGGGTGTCTGTGACACAGACACGAACTGCTTCTGGGAGGGGGAGGCCAGCCGTCCTGGCTACTCAGATGTGGGCCCAGTTCTATTAAGTTTGACTGTGAACAGCTGTGAAGATATCACCCCTCCATAGGTTTGGTACGGGGAGGGCTCACGCGCCAAGGCCAGCCCTATACGTGAAGGCTCCTTCCCCTTCCTCCTGAGAATCAAGGGACAAAACCCAGAGACCACCTCACCAAGTCCCCTGGCAGGGCCTGGGGCTTCCTGAGGGAGGGAGTTCCTGGGTCCTGGCTGGAGGGGAGGACTCCAGCCCAGGGTCTCACAGCACTGTGCTCTGCCTGGTATGGAAACTGAGGCCCAGGCAGTCAGAGGGCCTGAAGTGAGGTCAGCCTTCAGTGGGCAGGGGAGCGAGGTCACCCCTTCTGCAGGTGGAACCATCCTCTCTTCTCCTACTGCCAGGGAAATCTGTGGGCATCGTGACCACCACGCGGGTAAACCATGCCACCCCCAGCGCCGCCTACGCCCACTCGGCCGACCGGGACTGGTACTCAGACAATGAGATGCCACCAGAGGCACTGAGCCAGGGCTGCAAGGACATCGCCTACCAGCTCATGCACAACATCAGGAACATTAATGTGAGCAGAGCACCGGGGAGGCGGGCAGAGGCCTCAGGCCGAAGCCGGCCTGGCCCGCTCCCCACTCACCTGGGAGGGCTCCCGGCCTATTAGGGGATTTGCGGTTGGGGCAGGCAGGCACAGCAGGATTTCTCTGTGGTGGGGCTGCAGGGTGAACCCTCCTGTGGCTGCCACCACACCCCGAGAAACAGGCGCCCAGGGATTATTCCATAAATTAGAACCTGGCGCTGCACTGCCCACCCCCCACCAACCCGGCCGGGGAGGTGGGTAGCACAGCGGCCATCGGCAGGGGCACCTGCCCTGCACAATCACGGGGCACAGACAGGCATGTGTGTGCACGCGCAGCTCAGGAGCCAGGGAGGGCCCTGCCTGCAGTGGTTGGTGAGGGCTCCCGGGTTCATCTTCCCTGGGGGCCCTGTTTTTTGCTGTATGACCTGGGGCCCGTTACTTGACTTCTCATCCCTTTCGCAACCTCTCTATGAACTGGCCCTGCCCCGTGAGCCATTACAAGAGCTAAATAACACAGTCCCTGTCACGGTGAGCACAAGGCCCGGCTCCTGTGAGCAAGGCGGTAGCACGTAGGAGTGGGCCTCTAGACACACGCTCGGACCTCCCGGACCCTGACGGGCTCCCGGGCGCAGACGCTGGCTCCCTGTTCTCCAGTGGGTCCCTGCTCTGTCCTTAAGTGAGAATTTCTGGCATGTTCCCTTTTGGCCATCTCTTATCTGCTATGGGGGTGGGGCTGGTGGGTGGATCAGGGATCCCTAGGAACCCTGATGGGGAAAGGGGATTCAGTGAGGCTGAGAGAAAGCCCTCCGCACCTGCCGACCACCCGTTCTCCTCACCAGCAGACGAGCCCGCCGGCCCTCCAGGCAACATCTCCCCCTTTCCGGGTACCACCTGACCCTCTACCACCCACACCTCCCCTTTTCCAAGTGGCGAACAAAGTTCCACCTTTCAGAATGTAGTCCCGTTTGCCCCTCTCGTCCCAGGCATCTGCCTGACAGGTGGCCCTTCCCTACCCGGAGTCTCAGTCCCTGACCTGTGCGATCGCAGTAGTGAGCCCCACCTGTTGGCTCCTGGGGTGTCGGAAGCCATGTGAAGCCACAGACGTGGGACACGGGGGGGGGCGGTAATTACCCACCACCCTTTACAGAGGCTTGGTGGGAGCATTCTGAGATGGGGGACAGGAGCTGAAGGGAAATTGGAACAGGGGGACGATGCTGGGGGTGAGGAGGGGCCTGTGCACAGCCCCCCCTTCCAGCCCCATCCACCCCTCCATCACTGCCAGTCCAAGAGCCCCCCGCCCCCAGCTGAACTTGAAACAAAAATCCTGGTGTCCGCCCTGAAAATAAATATCTTTTGCTTAAAAAAGAAGAAGAAGAAGAAAGAAAGAAAGACAAACCCAAACCCCAAAGCCGGACAGCAAGTCTGTTATTTAGGAGTTTAATGAGCCCGTGTGAAGTCGCTGCTGGGGCTGGAAACCATGAGGCTCCAGGCAAGAAGATTGGGGGCTTCGTTTTCCACTCAGAAAGTGCCAAGGGGTCAGGTTCTGTGGGAACAGCCAGGGTGGGGCATGACCTGGGGTCGCCTTCTCCTGTGTTCCCGGGCACATGGCTGCTGCTGAGAGGGAGGACCATGCCTCCTTTCTGAAAACCTCTGAGCATTAGTAAAGATTTTTTTTTTTTTTTTTTTTTTTTTTTTTTTTTTTTGCAGTACTGGGGATGGGACCCAGGGGCATTCTACCTCTGAGCTACACCCTCAGCCCTATTTTTTATTCTTTATTTTTGAAACAGGGTCTCACTAAGTTGCTAGGGTCTCACTAAGTCGCTGAGGCTGGCCACGAGCCGTGATCCTCTGGTCTCAGCCTCCTGAATGCTGGGATTCCAAGCGTGCGCCCCCACGCCCGGCTGGTAAAAACACTCTGTGGAGGCTGCCCTGCAGCTGCGGGGCGCAGCGCCGGATGACTACGTTTCTGCCCGCGAGAGTCCTGCGGGTGGGTTTTGTTACCCTTCTATAGCTAAGGAAACTGAGGCTCAGACGGTTAGAGCGACAGGCCCTTGATCAAGCAATGGAGACAGGCTTCAAACCCAAGCCTGACTTCCAAGCCTGGGCAAGTCCCACAATGCCGCCGTCCCAGGGCACCTTCCGCGGTCCTCTTCCCGCCAGGACGCCCCGTGGAACCTGGGTTCTGACGCAGGAGACAGAGTGGAAGGTAGACTAGGGCCTGTGAAGTGCCCGGCCTGAGGATGGTGGATCCGACGTGCCAGCCCAGGCCACTGGCCTGGGCTGGCACCGCGGTGACAAGAGGATACCGGCGTGGTGGTCACCGCGGGCGGTGGCTGTTATGCTCTTGGCCCCTGTTTTAAAAATAGTCAGGACTTCAAACATGGACTCCCAAGGAAAACAAACAGTCCCGCGTCCGTCTGCCCGTGCACGCCAGCCACGGTGGGTAAAATTAGCCTGGCGGAGGCTGCACGGCCGCGAGGCCCCACTGTTTGCCCAGGCAGCAGCGGGCGGGCTCCCAGCCGGGCTGCCCCAAGACCTCCCTGGCTGGGCCTCTCCCAGTGCGAACTCCGCTTCTCACCGTGGGAGAGGAGGCTTCTGCAGGGTCGTCCTTGGCTCCAGGGACCTAGCTGGGCATGGATGCTGAAGTTGAAGAGGTCTTGGGTTCAAATCCAGCCTCTGCCCCTTGGTGGCTGTGTGGGGCTTGGGGACAGAAATCACTGTGCCTGTTTCTTTTTGGGGAAAATGACTGGTTCAGATCCCCTTTGCAGACTGAGGTGGGGGTCTCTGTAAGTGGTCTCCTTTCACAGGGGGCGTTAGGTGTCAGGCTTCTGGAAGGCCAGCTGAAAGTTATCAGGAGCCCCATTACTTTACACAGACGCCCTAAGCCACAGTTCCAATAGGCTCACGATTTCATCTCCCCAAGCTGGGAAAGCAGATGCCGAGGACTTTGGAAAGTCTCCGCATCCCCCAAGGACGCCAGCTGTCCAGCTGTCCAGGGTTGGGGCCCCGGGCCTTCTGGGCCTCTCGGAGACCTGGGATGCTTATGGCTCCTGCCCCCTTTTAGGTGATCATGGGGGGCGGCCGGAAGTACATGTACCCAAAGAACAAGACGGACGTGGAGTACGGGGCGGATGAGAAGGCCCGCGGCACGAGGCTGGACGGCCTGGACCTGGTCAGCATCTGGAAGAGCTTCAAACCGACAGACAAGGTAGCCGAGCAGAGCCCTGGGGCTGCAGCGGCGGCCCGCCGTGAGTGGGTGGGCTGCGGGACCCCTCTGCACCTCTGCGGGAGTCCTCCTCTGTGGGCTCTAACAGACCGACAGCGAGTGACCGCCTGGGGCCTTCCTGCCCCGATGCCAGGGGTGGGTAGGGGTAGGGCTGGGCCCGCAGTGACCTGCACAGAAATTCAGGCAGCCCCAGCGACTACAGCATGTGGACCTGGGCACAGAGGGTTAATCAGATGGTCAGAGACACAGGAAATGGTGTTTGTTCTGCTGGTGGGAAGCCTGGGACCTGCAGGCACCCAGAGGGACGGGCCACAAGAGAGGGGCCTGGGAGCCCTGAGGGAGTGGGGGCTGGCACTGGACGATGTCAGGAGGGAGCTGTGGATCCAGCCAAGGAGCAAATGGGCTGGGGAAGGGGGCCGGGCTCGGGGAGGTGCCCGGCTCTGGCTCCTTGGAGAGGCTCTGGCCCTTTAAGTAAGTTCCGCGGGCCTGCCTGGGGCCGCTGGGGTCTGGAAATGACTGTGGTCAGCGCTGAAGACAGTGGGGAGCAGCCTGGCAGCCGCTTTGATGTCACTGTGGTGTTGGGTTTCTCAGGGTTCCAGGACTGGTCCCCGGGGAGCCTCCGTGGGATGAGGCAGGGCCAGGGGTGGCCCCCAGGGGTGGAGGAGGCGAGGCGGCGTGGGACCCAGCGGCTTCGCGCCTGCCTGTCTTTCCTCCTGAGTCAGCTCGGGCCGGGCCACAGCTCCCTCGTGGTCCAAGCCCCAGAGACACCTCACCTCCCAGCCTCAGTTTCCCTATGGGGAACATGGAGGCCAAGCTTCCCCTTCCTGCCCTGGCACTCCATCTAGAGCCTCAAGACGGGGAGGGGCCCAGCCAGGGAGAGGAGCACATTCTAGAAAATCGTGCCTCAGGAGTGGGTTCGAGCCGCGCGTGGTGGCGCACAACTGCAGTCTCTTTGCTTGGGAGGCTGAGACAAGAGGATCACAGGCTCGAGGCCAGCCTCAGCAACTTAGCGGGGCCTTGTTCCAAAGTGAAAAATTAAAAGGTCTGGGGATGTAGCTCAGGGCCGGTGTGCTCTCCTGGGTTTCACCCCCCCCCCAAAAAAAGGGGGCACCTTGACTACGTAGTAGCCATGTGTGAGTGCCCTAGTGTCCCCTTCGAGAGGGCACCAGAGCCCCTACTTGAAGCAGGGACCTGGGGGCCTCTCCGTCTTCCCCCACAGCAGCCCCTGCGGTATGAAAACCACTGACCCCAGAGCCACGGCCCAGAGAAGCCAAAGGGCCGCCTGGGGAGCCACAGCTGGGTCTGGGCGCCCAGGTCCACGCCCTAAATGCCTTCACGCTCTGGGGTCTAGAGACCCCAGACACACAGTACCCTTCGGTGGGCGTTCCCAGTCCTGTGACCAGGGCCTGCCTCTTCTCTGCCCCCTGAATCCCGGGCACGAAGCCTCCTCTCGACTCCAGGCTGGTCAAATCCCCCTTGGTCTCCAGGGCGGCTAGGATGTCACCTCCCCCGGGAAGCCCTCCCTGATCCAGCCTCTGGGCTCACAGCCCTCCGGGCTTCTCAGAATTCTCAGCCGCCTGCACTGGACATTATAATTGCCTATTTATTTGTCCTTTCTGAGGTCAGGCATGGTAGGCCCCAGGGAGGGGTGTTGAGCGGTGGGAGGGAACAATGAGCTGGCCCGGACTCCCGGGCCAGCTGGGGACACCCTGCCCTGCCCCGCACGCGCTGACCCGGGGCTTCCTCCTAGAGCTCCCACTTTGTCTGGAACCGCACAGAACTCCTGGCCCTGGACCCCAACACGGTGGACTACCTCTTGGGTGAGTGGGGGAGGCGGGGAGGCCAGCCCAGGGCGAGGCCTTTGCCTCGGTGTCCAGGACCTGGGAGGCCCGAGGGAGGGGTCTGGCACGTGGAATCGGGCCTGAGATCTGCTGGCCAGGCCGAGCAATTCGCCCCATCGGGCACGAGTTAAAACTGAAGCCCAGAGAGGGGCGCGGCCCTCCACATGCTCCGCCGCAGACCTAGCGGGGCTGGCCCCTCGAGGGGGTGGGGACTCCAGCGGCTCCTGGTGGGGACACTGAGTGGGGGACAGGGACCTGGAGCTGGCTCCATTGCAGGGCCAGGGCAGGACCAGCCAGGTGGGCACTGCCAGTCCTGACGGTCGGCAGGTGAGGGGTAGCCCCGGGTGGGAGGGGATTGCAGGGTGCCATCTTGGACGCTGGCTCTGACCGCTTCCAGAGCTCTCGGGCGCCGTGGCGTGGTCTGGCTGTGCTGGAGGGGCATCCAGAATGGGAAGCGCGTACGGGCAGAATGTCTCTCTCCTCCTGTCCAAAGGGAGAAACCTGAGCCCAGTGAGCAGGTGGGACGCTGACCCAGACTTGGTGCCGCTGGACCGCCTGGCCGCTGCGCCTTCAAACCCCACATTTCCTGTGGGGCGTGCGTGTGTGTGCTCGCTCAGGCTGTCCCCGCCGCTCCAGGCCCCCCTCGGGGCCGCAGTGCTGGGTGCTGGGCTCTCAGCACCCAGGTAGAGGATGGATCTGACTCTCTGGTCTGCCACCCCAGCTGGAAACAGCAAGTTGCTGGACACGGCTGAGCCTCGGTCCCTTCCTCTGTCGATGGCGCGCAGCCCCCACCCTGGCCGGGCTTGTGGAGATGTTAGGGGCTGTGGGCTTGGTCTGGACCCACAGGAGCGCCCGCTAAGGTGTGGGGGAGCTGTGTCCTCTGAGACACCGGCCTCCTGGGGCCTCCTGGCGGGGCGGGGCTCTCCGCAGCCATGTCCTCGTGCCCGCAGGTCTCTTTGAGCCCGGGGACATGCAGTACGAGCTGAACAGGAACAACGAGACTGACCCGTCCCTCACCGAGATGGTGGACATAGCCATCAAGATCCTGAAAAGGAACCCCAAGGGCTTCTTCCTGCTGGTGGAGGGTAGGTGCCCCAGGCCTTTGGAGGGGCAGCCTCCAGAAACATGGCCAGGGGGGCCAGGGGATGGGGTGACCCGGCTCTCAAAGAGAACTGCCCGTGTGGGGGTGAAGGGAGGAAGTCCCTTTGGGGTCATGGGCTGTGAACTTTGGGGAGAGGACACCGCAGAGACCCCAGCCCTGCTGGGTGGAGACGGCAGGCCGGCCTATCTGGGGAGGCTTCCTGACAGAGGCGGCAGGCATCTATCTTTTGGAAGTCTCTGAGATCCGGCTCTGCGGGGTACACAGACGCTCAGCTTCCCGCCTGGCTTTCCGGGCTGTGGCCCTGAGAGGCCTGGTGCCGTCCCCGCTGGCTGTGAGGCCCCGCCAGGGTGCCCAGCCTGCGCGGCGCAGGAGAACGTAAACTCCTGGGAACAGGACGCAGCAAAGAATAAGCGCTGGGGGGTTCTATTATTATCACTGTTAGCGTTATACAATAGCCAAGGCAGCCCCGGGAAGTGGCAGGAAGTGATACAGGTTCCGGAATCTTCCAGACTTCTGAGAGCCGCTGCCCTCTGTGGTCCGCGCGTTGTCCCGGGAGAGCCCCGCGTCCGCACAGACGTGCGGCCATAGCGGCGCATACCTACCGGCTCGGCCCCGCCACCTCCCAGAGGCCAGCGGCTGCCGGCCCAGCTCGGCAGCTTTCTTGCCAAAGCCTGGGGTTCCCACAGCGCAGCAGTCAGGCCCTGCCCTGGACGGGCCACCGCTGCCCAGGAACCAGCGGCGGCGAGCGCGGGCTCCCCCGGGAGCAGCCCTCTTTGTGAGTGGGGCCGGGCCGGCCCGCCAGGCCAGCTGCTCCCACAGCCACAACAAAGAGAGGGCCCGCCCTGCTGCCCGCCGGCCAGCCCAGAGGCCAAGGCGGGAGGCGGGAGGCAGCCTGGCGCCCGGGCTGGGACTCTTGCACACCCGGGCAGCGTCCCCTACGGCCGCGAGGCCGGGCTGGCGGCCAGGCCCTGTGTGCACCTGAGGAAGGTGGCGTGGATTCAGGCCCCGCAGGCCGCGTGGCCCTCCAGGCCAAGGAAGAACAGGGGCTTCAGGGGCCGGAGCAGGAGTCACTGCGCTCGGCCCTAGTGGGTCCCACAGGGGCACCCACCTCCCTCTCCTTCCAGCCTTCAACCACCTCACACGCCTGTAATCTCAGTACTTGGGAGGCTGAGACAGGAGGAATACACAGGTTTGAGGCCGGCTTCGTCAACTTAATGAGACCCAGCTTCAAACTAAAAACTAAATAAAGGGTCGGGGGTGTGATTCAGGGGTAGAGGTCCAAGGCCAGCCCCAGCCACTGAGCAAGACCCTGTGTCAAAGTGAAAAATAAAAAGGGCGATGCAGCTTGGAGGCAGACTGCCTCGATTCAGTCCCCAGACTCAAACACAAAACAACAACGACCAAAACTGAGACATGGGTTCATCATGGCTGCGTGGAGTAGGGGGACTCGCGTCCCTCCGGCCTCCCCGAAGTCCTCACGATTCCTCCTCCGAGCAGCAGAGGCGGGCGCGGCAGCTCCGCCTTCGCACCTCGGCCTGCATCCGCACCCGTGTCCCTGGGCCTCACCGAGGGCGGGCGGTGGCCACCCTCGGCGTCTAAGATGTCCCTGGCCCTTGTGGCTCCTGGCACCGGTCACCGTCCCCCAATCGCGCGGCGCTCCTCTGGTGGCGTGTCTGAGCTGGGGCGCGGGGCTTCGGCCCTGCCCCTCACCCCGGCCTCCACCTCGCTGTCCCAAGGAGGCAGGATCGACCACGGGCACCACGAGGGTAAGGCCAAGCAGGCGCTGCACGAGGCAGTGGAGATGGACCGGGCCATCGGCCAGGCGGGCGCCATGACCTCTCTGGAAGACACGCTGACCGTGGTCACCGCCGATCACTCCCACGTCTTCACGTTCGGCGGATACACGCCCCGCGGCAACTCCATCTTTGGTAGGGGGCCTCCCCTGGGGCGGGGGGACGGGCAAGGCCAGGCGTGGGGGCAGCCGAGCAGGGAGGGCGGTCACTACGGGTCAACAAGAAGACCCCAGGAGCTGCCGACTCGGAGGAGCCCCTCTGTTCTCTAACGTGGCCCCTGTGGCCCTGCACAGGTCTGGCCCCCATGGTGAGCGACACGGACAAGAAGCCCTTCACCGCTATCCTGTACGGCAACGGGCCCGGCTACAAGGTGGTGGGCGGCGAGCGGGAGAACGTCTCCATGGTGGACTACGGTGAGGGCCAGGCCGGGAGGCGCGGGCGCCGGGACAGGCAGGGCCAGGGGTCCTGGAGGAGCCCAGTCTTGAGCCAGAACAATCCTCTCCTGTAATTTAGCAGCTCGATGACCTTGGGCACAAAAGGTCACCTTTCTCCATAAAATGGTTCTACTTGCCAAGGACTTTAACCCAAAGGACTAAGTGGGTCTGAGGAGCTTAGCACAGTACCTGGCATGTGTAGGGACTGTCATTTTCACTGGCAATATAATATTCCAATCTAGCTATACCTGTACAGTGGTGGCACAGAGGATTACAGGTTCAAGGCCAGCCTCAGCAACTTAGCAAGGTTCTCAGCAATTTAGCAAGACCCTGTTTCCAAGTGAAAAAAAAACTTAAAAATAGGGCTGGGAGTGTACTCAAAAGTAGAATGCTCCTGGATCCAATCCCCAGTAACACACACGCGCACGCACGCACACGCACGCACGCGCGCACACACACACACACACACACGTGCGCATACACAAGCACTGCCTCCAGGGGACTCTGCCCTGCTAATCCAAATAGCCAGGATGAAGATAATTTTCTCTCTTGGGTCCAAACTTCTATGTCAGCGCAGACTCAGGTTCAAATCTGGTGGCCTTCCCTCGTGTTTTGGTTGATTTTTTGGGGGTGCTGGGCACTGGATGCAGAGCTCTTCCCATGCTAGGCAAGCGCTCTGCCCCCAAGCGGCGCCCGGCCCCGCGCCCTCCCCGGCCTCAGCCAGCCTTCCTCCTGCCCGCAGCGCACAACAACTACCAGGCGCAGTCCGCGGTGCCCCTGCGCCACGAGACGCACGGCGGGGAGGACGTGGCCGTCTTCGCCAAGGGCCCCATGGCGCACCTGCTGCACGGCGTCCACGAGCAGAACTACATCCCCCACGTGATGGCGTACGCGGCCTGCATCGGCGCCAACCTGGACCACTGCGGCCCGGCCAGCTCGGCGGTCGGCCCCGCCGCGGGGCTCCCGCTGCTGGCGCTGGCGCTGCTGCCCCTGCGCGGCCTGTTCTGAGGGCCCGGGCGCCGGAGCCCACGACAGATGGCCGGCCTCCCTCTCCCGGAGCTGCCGGCTGCCGGGCAGCTCACCCCGCGAGGGCCGGAGGCCGCGGCCAGAGAAGGAGCCCGGACCACAGGCAGCTGCCACCTCGCCCCGCTCTGGACTCGCCGTCCACGGCCAGGCCCACGCCCGGCCGCCGCCCTTTGGCCAGCTTTGGCCAGCGGGGAGGTTTCTCTTGGGCTGGCAGAGCACGGACTGCAGAAATTCTCAAAGCATCTTATTTTTCTAACAAATATACTTCTCCAGACTCACGAGCCTGCAGCCTCCAGGGAACATTCCACACCCGACCCTCCCACCTTGCCCTCCCTCTGGAGCTCACAGGCCCCGGCTCGGGCCCTCCCTCCGGGGCCAGGCCTCTCCGCAGTGGGGCACTCACCCCAGGCCCGCCGGGCTCCCAGGAAGCCGCGCCCCGGGCTGGCCTCGTCCCTCGCCTGGCGGGCCGCACTCCCGTCTACACTCACAGCCAGCTCCTCTCTGAAGCGACTCTCCTGTTTGAAACAGCAAAAAAACAAAAAACAACCAAAAAAAATACTTTTCTCCTTTCGGTGTTGGTTAAAAGGGAACACAAAACATTTAAATAAAACTTTCCAAATATTTCTGAGGACTGAGCTGAGTCTTTGCGGTCAGTGAGGAGACTAAGAGAGGCTCGTTTCTCTGGGAAGAGGAGCCCGACTCGGGGTGCAGCGGGCGGGCGGGCGGGGCGCCCTGCCTCCCGCCAGCCTGGGCCTAGCCGCGCCTGGATGAATGGACAAGCCGCTTTGCGCCTGTGTCTGGTTTTTGTTGGTTTATTTGCGGTACCGAGGTACAAACCCAGTAGCGCTCTGCATCCTCAGCGCTTTTCATTTTTCATTTTAAGATAGGGTTTCCCGACGTTGCTGAGGCTGGCCTCTAGCTTGCCATCCTCCTGCCTCAGCCTCCAGAGTAGCTAGGATTACAGGTTCGCGCTGCTACGCCCAGCTGTGTTTGCTTCTCTCTGTGTAACAGGAGACAGGCCGCGCTAGGCTGCCATGAGAGCTTAAGAAGAGCGCCCGCACCCCAAGACCCACAGCGGAGGGGACTCGTGACTCGAAGGGCCCCGCGGCGCCCTGCGGCGTGAGACCTGCACACTTAACGCACACCCTGGCCCGCTGTCATTTGCTTCATTCAACAAATGCCGGGGCCTTGCCGGGCTCTCAATGAGGACTTAGGAATTTAATGATGAATGACACCGACCCCTCTTAGTGGTCACGGGCTTCCCTGCTGTAACCCTTTAGAATACATTTCCAAGCTCCCGCCCACCAGGGCCCAGCCACTACACACCACAGTCACAGTACACACCCGTGGGGCAGGAACTAAGAGAATGGGAAACCATCCATCCGCAGTGGGCATCAGGACTGAAAGTGCAGACTCAGCAGATCCCACTCTGAGCTTCCTAGTGGTCCTGGTAAAAAGGGGAGCACGGCCAAGGTGGGAGAGAAAATGAAACCAGTGGCAGCTCGTCTTGCCAGACAAAGCCGCTTCTTCCAGGACCGCACCATGCAGCCCTTTTGGGTCTCATTCTTACACCTTCACAAGGCTTGCCGTATCTCTCTACTGGTCTTTCCTAAATGCATGCCTGTAATCCTAGTGTGTGGGAAGCTGAGGCGGGAGGATCACAGGTTCGAGACCAGCCTCTGCAACTTAGAAGGGCCCTCAGCAAGCCGGGCGTGGTGGCACACGCTTGTCATCCCCGCGCTTGGGGGGCTGAGACAAGAGGATCGCACAGGTTTGAAGCCAGCCTCAGCTACTTAGTGAGGCTCTCGGGAACTTAGTGAGACCCTGTTTCCAAATAAAATATATAAAAAAGGTCTGGGAGTATAGCCTGGAGGTAGAAAGCCTCTGGGTTCCACCCCCAGTACCACCAAAAAAAAAAAAAAAAAAAAAAGAAAGGTCCTCAGCAATTAGTGAGACCCTGTTTCAAAACTGAAAAGGGCTAGCCGGGCGTGGCGGCGCACGCTTGTGATCCCCGCACTTGGGAGGCGGAGACGGGAGGATCGTACTGGTTCATAGCCAGCCTCGCTGGCTTAAGAGACCCTGTTTCCAAATAAAAAAATAGGTCTGAGAGTGTAGCCCAGAGGTAGAAGGGCTTCCAGGAACCCCAGTACCACCAAAAAAAAAAACAAAAAAAACCTGAAAAGGGCTGGGTGGGGTGTGGCTCAGAGGTAGAATATCCCTGGGTTTAATTACCAGTAAAACACACACACACACACACACACACACACACACACACACAGATATACACACACACACATGCAAGCACTTGGTTTATGTGTGTATGGTACTAGGGATTTCTTACTCTTTATTTTGAAACAGGGTCTCACTAAGTTGCGGAGGCCTCACTAAGTATCTGAGGCTGGCCATGAACCTGTGATCCTCCTTTCTCAGCCTTCCCAGTACTGGGGTTACAAAGGTGCACCACCACGCCCAGCTACAGTCGATTTTTAATAGTTCCCCAGTACTGCCTGCCGTCCACTTACATGTCTCAGGGTGTACAAACCATGTTCTGCTCCTTAGGTTGGGTTTCCCCAAAGCAGATCCTGGGTAAGCAGCTGGGTACGTGTTATTTGTGAGAGGATCCCAGAGCTGGGCGTGGTGGTGCACACTTGTAATCCCACTTGGGAGGCTGAGACAGGAGGATAGCAGGTTCAAAGCCAGCCTCTGCAACTTAGCAAGGCTTTCGGCAACTTAGACCCTGTTTCTAAGTAAAAAATAAAATAGGGCTGGGGGTGTAGCTCAGAGGGAAAATGTCCCTGGCATCCATCTCTAGTACAAAGCAAAACAAGAGGACTCCAGAAGGCAAACCAGACAGGGGAGGAAGCTCAGACAGGCTGTGTTAGCCCATCATGGTCAGCAGGGTTCCATCGACTGTGGCTGTCGGGGAGACAGAGTAGCGGGTACACGCCAGGGGCTTGTCTCACACCCCCAGAGCCGCCCATCACCTGTATGTTCACATTGTGGCCCTGAGTCCGAATCTGAGCTGGGGACTGGGCAGAGGCCCCGGCTCCAGGCCCCAGCGTCGGTGGCCATGGACCCGGACTTTGCGGAGCACAGTCCACGCCTGCCACAAGAGCAGAGAGCAGCCGGCAAACCCTCTTCTGTTCGCTGAGCAACCTTGTTTGCTGTGAAAGATAAATCCAGAAACCTTGGTACTTAGACACGGTAAAAACTTACTGCTAGCCGGGTATGGTGGTGCATACTTGTAATCCCAGCATTTGGGAGGCTGAGACAGGAGGATTGTGCAGGTCCAAAGCCAGCCTCAGCTACTTATGCCCTCTGCAACTCAGGGAGACCCTGTTTCAAAATAAAGAATAAAAAATAGGGCTGGGGGTGTTGCTTGGAGGTAGAACGCCCCTGGGTTCCAGCCCCAGTACCACCAAACAAACAAACAAAAACAAAAACAAAAAAACTTACTGCTACCTTAAATATCAGGCCTGTCCCTAGCCAGGAGGCTGGGACCCAGACCCCTTCCACCTTGTGGCTCTACCATCTCAGTGCTGATGGCCTTTCTGTCTGAACAGCACCTCCACATGTGTGTGTGTGTGTGTGTGTGTGTGTGTGTGTGTGTGTGGTATTGGGAATTGAACCCAGGGGCATTCAACTTGCAAGCTATACTCCCAGCCCTTTTTAAATTTTTGTTTGTTTGTCTTGAAACAGAAACTCACTATGTTACTGAGGCTGTCCTCGAACCTGCAATCATCCTATGTCAGCCTCCCAAATACTAAGATTACAGGTGTGCGCCACCATGCCCGGCTGTGCGCCTGCTCATGTCCTTTCTGTCTGAGCAGTATCTCTGTGGGGGGAGGTAGCACTTGTTTTTGATTTTTGGTTTTGCGCACATGTGAATGTTTGTGTGTGGGGGGGAGCACTGGGGATTGAACCTAAGAACATTGTACCTCCAAGCTACCCCCGTAGCTCTTTTTATTTTTTATTTGGAAACAGGGTCTCACTAGGTTGCCGCGAGTCTCACTAAGTTGCTGAGGCTGGCTTCAACCTGTGCGATCCTCCTGTCTCAGCCCTCCAAGTACTGGCATTATAGCTGTGAGCCACCACACCTGATGGTACACCTACTTTTTTTATTATTATTTCTTCCTAGACACACACACACACACACACACACACACACACACACACACACACACACACCCCTTCCACTCAATCTACCTATAAGAACTGGTCAGGAGCCCTCCTGGGTGCAAAGGAGGCTGGGAAATGTAGTTTTTGATGGGGTTTCTGCCCTCTTGCCTGTGCCGGCAGAGCCTTGCCCTTGGCCTGCTGATGCTTGGCGTCAGGGAGCCCTGCTCCAGGGCCTGCCCCTTCGTCAGAGCGCACTTGACACCATCCTGCGCTCCCCTAACTAGATTTGTGGGAGACAAATTGCCCCCCCAGTACCAGTTGAGAACCTCTGTTGAGACCACCTCCACCTCCAGCTCACACACTCCCCAGACATACCTGGACACCCTGCTGTACTTTAAAACACTGAGATATTTCACGGATCTGGAATTCTGGCTTAAAAAAAAAAAAAAAAAAAAGGAAACGGAAGGTCCAGGGGCCGTGGACCCCTCACTCTTTCTGGGTAGCTGGAGCTGGGAAACGGCCCACGGGGGCACAGCACCCCTGTTTGCCCCGGTCCCCGGCTCTCCCTCTATTCTGATACGGAGCCTCTAGAGCCTGGAGACCTGGTGGTCTTGCAAGCCCTGCCTCACTGAGTGGCCCGCTCTGCACCAGACCCGGAGACAGAGCAGAGAACAAGGCCCTGGCCTGTTCTCAGGCCAGACGCCACTCTAGTGTGTGGGAAGCAAGGAGCCCCGGGGAAGGAGGAGATCCCAGCCAGCTGGAGGCCAAGAGGGGTGGTCGGGGGGGGCAGAGAGAACAACTTGCCAGCAGAGGCTTAACAGGGCAGGGGGACCTGGGGCCTTGTGTGCAAAGAGAATTCAGAAGAAAACTGGAGAGCGATGAGCTTGGAGAGATGAGCCAGGTGCTGGTATTGGGAAATGGCTTCACATGTGTTGGAAAATAACCTTGAAGAAAATAATCAGAGCTTGGGTGTTGCGCAGACACTCAGGCAGGGAAGGAGCCCTGCAGAATTCCTGGCACCAAGGTGAGTAGCAAAAACACAAAAGAGTTGTAGCCCAGGGCCTTCGTATTTTAAAGACAAGTTTCCATAATAAATAACTTTTAGCAGACAGGCTATATCCCCAAGGATGTGCGGGAGGATGGTCTTCCTCAAAGAAGGCAGATACCATGTGACCCCCTGACTTTGATAATCAAGTAACACATTTTTGGTGGTCTTAGAGATTTGAGCTTGCATCAGAGACGAGGGCCAGCCCACAACGGCAGCAAGAAGGCTTTGGTTAAGCAGGATGTAAGATAGTGAATGAATCCTCATAATCACATCAAGAGGCTTGCCCCGGAAAATGGGCAGATCGAGGGTCAGGAAGACTATTGGTTAAGCAAAGATATGAGATAATATTCTTTATAAAAACTGTTTGGTATCCAAAGACTTCCGTTTCTGTTTGTTTGTTTGTTTGTTTGTTTGTTTATTTATTTTTGGTGGTACTGGGGTTCCTGGAAACCCTTTTTTCCTCCGGACTACACTCTCAGACCTATTTTTTATATTTTTTTAAATTTGGAAACACGGTCTCTTAAGCCAGCGCGCGGGGCCGGCTTCGACCTGTCCCCGCCCCCCAAGCGCGGGGATGACAAGCGCGTGCCGCCCGGCCGGTGTCTTACTTTCAAGTCACTGCGCTGTGTCAGTCTCTGACGTAGTGCTCTGAGGGTCTGCCCCGTCATTCTCCCTTTGTAATAATAAACACGGCCTAAGCTCACAGCAGTAGAGTTCTGACTCTTGTTTTCTAAGGTAGCTAAGAACAAGAACCTGTAGCTCCATCTCACACCGTTACAGCTTTGGCGCCCAGCTGGGGCTCCCTTACAGGAGGAGGGCCTCCGATGGCATTCCAGGATGGGGGGCGGTTTGACTATGAAGGCCCTGGAGAGCCATGGAAGGTTCTGGAGCTGGGGCACGCGCATGCTTTGGGGAAGATCACCCTGGCAGCCGGTTTTGAGGCCATTTTAAACAGAGGAAGTGGAGGCTGGGAGGCCAGACAGAGGCTGCTATAATCAACTGGGAAGGAAAAGCCGGGGCTGTGGAAAGGGGAGGCCCCAAATATGGCCCTGACAGTCCCCGCTCCTGTCAGTCAAGGAGGACGCGGGCCAGCAAGTGGATGGGCAGCCATCAGCAAAAGAGATGCTGAGACTGAGCAGGAGGCATTTGAGCGCCCACTATGTGCCTCCTGCCCTACTAAGCACCCCAGACACTGCCATAAATTGTTGCCTTGACAGTGTGCTTTGCACACTCCCCGCCATCAGTATGCATGTGTGTGTGTGTGTATGTGATACTGGGGATGGAACCCAGGGGCATTCTACCTCCAAGCTGCAGCCCCGGCCCTATTTTATTTTTTATTTTGAAAACAGGGCCTCAGGAAGTCACTGAGGGCCTTGCTAAGTTGCTGAGGTTGGTCTCGAACCTGCGACCCTCCTGTCTCAGCCTCCCAAGTACTGGGATTGCAGGTGTGCTCCGCCATGCCCGACTTCAGTCCCCACTTTATGGACTTTGGGGAAACTGAGGGTCAGCAGGGCCTGGCACCCTGCTCCAGGCCCCACGGCCTGCATGGAAATCCCAGCGGGGTCTGCCTGGCTTCCAGTCCACGTCCTCCCCTTGCCTCCATGGAAAGCAGCCCCAGCCCATCGGCCAGGCCACAGCCCAGCGTGTGGGGGAGGGGCGCCCTGTGCTGGGGGTGGTGGGAACCAGAGACGCAGCTTATAATCAGTCTAAACTGAAGACCTCACACCAAGATCCAGCCCCGAGACCTGGGAGAGGGATTAGGTTCTCAGAGGGGATTTGGGCTGCTGGGCGCCCGTGTGGCTTCCTCTGAGCCTCTTCTCTCCTGGCACCAGGCCCCCTCCTGGCTCCCTGGCAGTCTGTGTGGCCCTGGGGATAGGGTAGGCACACCAGCTGCCAGCCAGCAGGGCCCGGCCAGGCTGTGGACATGGCTGGGAATGGCTGGCCAGTGCCACTGTGCACCTCCTGCCCCTGGGAACCCAGGGCCACGGGGAGCCCATGTGTCTGTGTGACCTGCACTTGTGCACCCCCCAGCGCACACTGTGTCCTCCCAACCACCTGGGGAGACAGGGACCGTCCTCCCACCCCTTATAGAAGAGCAAAGGAAAGCATAAGTTCCATGACCTACGGGTAGCTCCGCCACAGACAGGGCCCGGCGGGATGGAAGCCAGGAAGCGGGGCTCAGCGAGGCGTTGGGCTCCGGCTGGGCACCTTTGGCAGTGGGCGGCTGGCTGGGCTTCAGTTCCTGCTCCTGCCGGAGCCCAAGTCCTGTACCTGCGGGGGAAAGAAGGGTGGTGTCTGGGGGAGGGGTCGCTGTGCCTGTCCTTTGGTCCTGGGGTCAGAGGCCACTGGCTGGGGCCCAGGACCTCTCTTGGACTCCGTGACCTTGGGGGATGGGCAGGGAGGGGCCTAGGAGGAGCAGAGAGGAGGAGTCAGGAACAGAGCTACGCAAAGTCTTTGTGGGCTGGGGCCTCTGTCCACCTGGCCTGGAATTGATGAGGGTACTCCTGGCTGAGCCCTTGTCCTGGCGAGAGCGCCCAGCAGCCTCTACTTACCCATTTCAGGGCGGTGGCTCCAAGGCCAGCCTGGGGTTGAGCACCCTGGCCAACCTGTCGCTATCCTTCTGCCACTGAGCAGAAGGGCAGCAGCGGCCGGGCTGGGGAGAAGAGGCCCCGGGGCCAGTCGGACATGGTCGTTGACCTCGGCCTCCCACAGCCCTGGGCAGGGGCCTGGTGAGGTCTGGTGCCCGGTGGCCCCTCTGATGCCTGGAGCCCCCCTCTTAAGGGCGTCTCCTGTGACACGGGGCTCTTTTCACAGACCCCCCAGACAAAGCTCAAGACCAGAATGGGTCTCTAGAGTCCAGGAAAGAAAGGCGGCCACGTCGAAGTCATAGAGTGAAATGTGCAGAGGGTCCACATGGCCTCCTGCCAGCTGGACCTGGGTGCTGGTGAGAGGGGAGCCACCTCTGAACAGCCCTGGAGGAAGAGCACCGGCCTGGCTCCACTGTCCAGATAAAAACCCCAGGTCCAGGGAGTGACTTGGGCTGGTCAGGGAAGGCCTGCCTGAGAGGTGACCCTTGAGCTGAGACCCTGGTAGCAAGAGCATTGCAAGCACGGGACGAGGTGCTCCAGGCAGGGCAGAGAGGCGGGAATGAACTCCACGTGCCTGGGAGCAGAAGGGAAGAGCGCTGGAGCCAGAGGAAGGGGCCGTGGGCGGGGAGGGTGGCCGGAGCCGCGGCGGGCCAGCCCCGCTGAGGGCTGGGACTGCACGCTCCGCAAAGCCCGCTCTGGCCACCGCACAGAGCTGGGGAGCCAGGAGCAGGCCGAGGCCCTTCCGTTGTCCTGGTCGGAGCCGGCGGAGGCTTGGACCTGCCATGGTGGTGGTGGCAAAAAGCTGCCGGATCCGGGAAGTGTTTGGGAGCTGAAGCCAGCGGGCATGCTGGTGGATGGCGGGTGAGGAGTGGAGGGGATGAGGGAGTCGGGCGTCTCCTGAGTGCCCGGCCTGAGCGCCCAGGGGTGGAGACGCGGTGTGTGGATATGAGGGACCAGGTTTGGTGAGAAGATAGAGCTGGGTTGCATCACGTTAAGTTGGAGGTGCCCACTGGACTTCGGGGGGCACAGGCTAGTTAGGAAGGAAGGAAGGAAGGGTCTGAGGTTCAGGGAGAATTAGGCTGCAGACAGATGGGGTCCTGGTGGTGTTTAGAGCTGTGGGGAAAGAGGGAAGAGCCATGGCCAGGGTTTAAGCTGGGGTGCTCAGACTCCGCAACACCTCAACTCCAGGGCTCTCCACCTGTGGGATTTGGGAACAAAGGTGGGACATTTTTTGTGACATTTTTATTTTTGTGGATTGAACCAAGGGCATGTTATTTCTGAGCTACACCTTCAGCCCTATTTTATTTTTTTATTTGGAAACAGGGTCTCATTAAGTTGCCGAAGCTGGCCTTGAATCTGCAATCCTTCTGTCTCAGCTGAGAATAAATCTGGGAATAATTTCGGGTCCTTCCAGCCTGGACTGCCCGAGCAGAGGGGCCATTGCAGAGCATGAGTTCTGCCCTCTGCCCATTGTACAGACAACGAAACTGAGGTCCAGGAAGGCAGGGCTGGGCTCTAGGTCTTCCACAGGCTCACCCGGAGTTTTCTACCAGCTTCTAAGGCTGGTGCCGTCTGAGCCAGCTCAGGGGCTGGGTGAGGCCCTCAGGTGGACCTGGTGCCCCAAGTCTCCCCTCCTGGGCACCCCAAGGCGCCGTTTGCCTGATGCCTACTCCTTCCTATGTCTGGCCGGTCCCTGGCCCCCGGGACCTCGCTACAGCCCTGAGTCTGGCTCTGGTCACGGCTCCTGCCCTGTGGCCAGGACCGAGGCCTCCCTGGCTGCGGCCCAGACCACCCAGCGCCAGGGCCTGGCGGAGCACGGCGGGGCTGGCGGGCAGTGCTTCCAGGCTGGCCAGCCGTGGTCTGGCTCCGCCTGAGGGGCTGTGGCCTGGGAACCACGGGCTGTCTCCTTGGGGAAGCAGCCGGGCTGTCCAGAACAAACAGGGAACCACAGGCTCCTGGCCCGTCAAGAAGGGGGGTTGCCTGGCCTGTGCCCACACCCCACTCTCCAGGCCTGGCTGGCTCTAGGGGGATGGGCAAGGGGGTCTGGCTGAGGCAAAAGGGCTGCCGAGCGGAAAAGGCAGAGGGGAGACAGGTCTTTGTGGCCAGTGGGGAAGGAGAGACGGTGTGACCACGTGTGGACGGAGAGGGTGCAGCAGGGACTCAAGTGACCCAGGGCCCCACGGGAGAACAAAACCCTGGAATCAGACAGAGCTGAGTTCAGATTCGGACTCTGCCACAGCCAAGTTGAGAGACCTCGGGCAAGTGACTCTGCCTTTCTGGGCCTCAGTTTCTCCTCTTCAAAAAGGGCCCCATAGTCAGAGGCCCAAGTACTGGGATTATAGGCCTGTGCGGAGACAGGAGGATCGCGCAGGTTTCGAAGTCAGCCGTGCTGGCTTAAGAGACCCTGTTTCCAAATAAAAATATAAAATAGGTCTGGGAGTGTAGCCCGGAGGTAGAAGGGTTTCCAGGAACCCCAGTACCACCAAAAAAAAAAAAAAAAGATAGATAGATAGATGATAGATCATCAAACAAACAAACCAGGCACAGTCGCAGATACTAGTAATCCCAGTACTTGGGAGGCTGAGACAGGAGGATCGCAGATTCAAGGGCAGCCTCAGAAACTTAACCAGAGTCTCGACAACTGCTAGCAAAACCCTACTTCAAAACAAAATAAAAAGAATGGGTCATGGAGGTGCGTGTCTGTGATCCCAGTACTTAGGAGGCCGAGACTAGAGGATTGCAGGTTCAAGGACAGCCTCAGCAAGTAGCGAGACTCATCAATCTAGGGAGACCCTGTTTCAAAATAAAAATAAAAAGTAGGTTTGGGCATGTAACTCAGAGGTAGAACGCCTTCCGGTTCAATTCCTAGTACCACACACGCGCAAAATTAATAAATAAAAAAGGCTAGGGGTGTAGCCCTGAGGTAGAATGTCCCTGAGTTCAACCCCTGGTACCACAAAAGGGGGGCCCCATCGTCCCTGCTTCCCAGAGCTGTGGTGAGATCATACAGTCCCCCAGATGGGAAGCGCCAGCCCAGGCCATGGCAGGCAACAGGACCTCAGAGGCGGCACGGCCCCATCACTGGCTCTGTGGGAGCCAAGACAGGCCTGGGGGGTTCCTGGGCCTGGCGGGGCAGGCCGGGACACCCTTGCTGATTCACACCAGCTGGGGGGATGAGGGTGCATCTGATTCCACTAAAAGCCACAATTAGAGCCCAATTTTAAGAAACACTGGGTTAGTTCTTCCCCGGACAGATGTGATTATAGGCTCAGAGTTAAAGCATTACTAACAGGATGACACAGAGGGCTGTCCCGGGGATGGCGGGCACACTGGGGAGACTGAGGCCCTGGACGGGAGGGGCCTAGCTCCAGCTCACACTGCAGGAGAGAAGGGCCCTGAGCTGCACTGGTCCTGCGGCTGCATGGACCAGGAAGAAGCCGACATCCCTGAAAAGGAGGCTGGGGGCAGAGAGGGCCCAGCCCCAGCAGGAAGCGTGGCCTTGCAGAGCGGCCAGTGCATCCTGGCCACAGACCGGCCTCGGAGCCGTGCGCTAAGGGTAATATCAGCGACAAGGCCCCTTACAGGGCGGCCCTGGCAGCCAGCGTTAGCCCAGCTGAAGGGTGGGAGAAGCCGCCAGCGGCGTGGCTGGCCTGGGCATAGGTGCTCCTGGGGATTGGACGAGCAGCCAAGGCCCAGGAAGAGGGTGCGGGGATCACTTCAGTGAATGGTGAGGGCAAGTCAGTAAGGGAACAAATGAATGAATGAATGAATGAATGAATGGGCTGTTTCAAGGATGCTGCCCTTGGGAAGGTGTGAGGGGGCCACAGGCCCCTCCCTAAGAGCCCCTCTAGGGAGACCCTTGAAATTAACGGGCCACAGGATAAAAGTCTAAATCTCACCTCCTCTGGCATAGGATTTGGACTTTTTGGGTCCCAGAAACCCGGGGCTTGTCCAATTGCCCCCAAAGATGACTGAACCCCCCTTTGGCCTGTCCCCCCACCTTAGTCTCAGCCACCCCCTCAGAAGCCAAAGGTCACCCTGCCCTAGCTCCCCCCAGCCTGCACCCTTGTCCTCAGGGACCGGGGGGGGGGGGCGGGGGGAGGTGGCCTCCTGTCTCCTCTCTCCTTCCCCTCTTTGGCTCACTTTGGGGGGCTTTGGGGGTGGGGGCAGTGCACCCTGAAGTTGCCTGCCAGAAGCTTGGGAGGTGGGGTGTTGGAGCTCCGGGCTGACCATGTGCCCCACCCTACCCCATGGGGATGAGTTGGGAGGATCCATATTCATTGAACAGACCCTTATGAAGCCAGGTTGGATAGCACACACCTGTAATCCCGGTACTTGGGAGGCTGAGACAAGAGGATCGCAGGTTCAGCCTCGGCAACTTAGTGAGATCGTGTTCAAATTAAAGAAAAAAAAAAACAAAAACGGGGGGCTGGGAGTGTACCTAGGAGGTAGAATGCCCCTGGGTTCAAACCCCCAGTACCAAAACAACAACAGGCAAAATTCCCCCAAACACTCATGAAGCCCCTACTGTGTGCCAACATAGGGCTCAGAAGCCCCTACTGTGTGCCCGTACAGGGTTCAGCAGAGCACACAGGGGCTCTCCCTCCTGCTAAGGCTCCATGAGAAGGTGACCCTGCTTGGGCATCACACAGCCTCAAGGACCTTCCCCACCCCCGGGGGCAGGAGCTGCACCTGCCCCACCAGGCTGGGATTTCCCTGGGGCCTGGTCCTGCCTCCCCTCTGCCTGGTCTGCAGAACTCACTGTCCCAAGAAACCTCCCCTCCCTCCAGAGCCTCCCTGGGCAGGGGTGCCAGTTAAAACACAGGACGCCCAGTTTAATTTGAATGTCAGACAAACATTTTTTACTATAAGTATGTCTCAAATATTGCATGAGGTATACTTAAACTAAAAACGATTCCTTGTTTATGTGACATTCAAACTGAACTGGGCACCGCGTGTTTCTGTTTGTGAAGACGGGCAACCTGACCACTGGAGCGCCTTCCTCCTGCGGCCGGCACCTGGCCTGGCCAGATGGCCTTGGTCGTGCCTGGACTTGGCCCCTGCCCGCCCAGTTATAGCTTCTGTGGGCCCAGGACGGCTATGCTCCCCAGGGGGCCCCGCCTGCGGCCCTGGCTCCTAGGTGGACGCCGCCCCCCACCACCTGGCCTGGCCTGTGGGAGTGCTGGGTCCCGCCTCCTGGGGAATGGATCCACAGCTGCAGAGGAGAAGCCGCAAGCATCAGACACTCAGGATAAAGGGATACGGGATACGGGGACTGAGCAGATGGAGCCGGCCCCTGCCCAGAGCTGCTTGGGGAGACCAATGCAGGGGAGCAGGGGGTCCTAAGAGCCCCCCAGAGATGGCCTGGGCAGACTGGGGCAGAGGGCAGCCTGGACCCCTGAACCTCAAAATTAGGCCCCAGGCCTACAGGCCCCGGGTGGCAGTTCAGTCTGCGGGGCTGGTGGGAAGCCGGAGTCCATGCGGAACCCCTCCCCGGGACACACACAGGCACATTCACGGCTTCCCAGAAGGGCCCATGGGGCAGCCAGTGTGGCTTTTAAAATTAGCCTTGCTTAACCAGATCTGGTTATTTCAGGCGGCTCCGTCCTGGGCTGTCCCCTCGGTCGGGCAGGCACGAGGACAGAGGGAGGCACCTCCACATTCCAGGGTCCCTGGCCGAGCACCCCTGTGGCCCGACCGGTGGAAAACAGCCATGTCCCAGTGCGCCGGCACCAGGCCAGCCCCGGCCTGCGGCCATCTCTTTGGCAAAGTTGCCCTGGAGTTGGACGCGGATGTCCAGGGATACCCTGGCTGCAATGGAGGTGGGGGACCCTCATTTTTGGGCAGGGTTCTGTGCCAGGCCAGCACCATGAAGGGGATCTTAGAGGTGTGACGTCTGTTCATGGGGCTTGTGCTGTTTCACAGGAGAAGAAGACTCATGGGGATCCCAGCTGTAAGGTGGGGGCCCTGTACCCCACTGCTGTATCTACCATGTTTTTTTGTTTTGTTTTGTTTTGTTTTATGGAGGTATTGGATATTGAACCCAGGGGTGTTCTACTTCTAAGCTATAACCTCCAGCCCTTTTTAAATTTTTGTTTGGAAACAGGGTCTCCTTGGGTTGCTGAGAGTCTTACTAGGTTGCTAAGGCTGTCCTTGAACCTGCGATCCTCCTGTCTCAGCCTCCTCAGTACTGGGATTACAAGTGTGTGCCACCACACCCTGCAACCAGGGCTATTTCTAAGCGAGGCCTAGGGCTTCCTGGAGTCCGGTGCCCCTCATCCAAGTCCTAATTCCAACCTCGGGCCAGTGGCCCGGCTCGCCCTCCCCACCTCAGAACCCAGGGCAGCGCAGAACTGGCCGCAATAGAAACACTGCTGGCCACTCTGATCCCAGAGGCCATATCTGTCCTCAGCCTCCCGGGGCCCCGCCTTGGAGCCCGGGCGTGGGGACCTGGCCTGGCCCCCTCCCAGGACACGGGACATTGCGGCTCAGGGAAGCACTGACAGCCGCCCCTCCATAAGCCTTGGGTCAGACCTCCAACCGGGGCCTGGCTATGGCGTGTGTGCTATGGGCCCAGCGCGTCCTCTGAAGGTAACTAAGGGTTCTCCTGCAGGGCAGCTCCCACCTCCGCCCAACACAGCACTGAGCTCACCAAGGGCCCAACAAGGCCAGAACTGTTGGAACACAGGGTCGGGCCTGCAGCTTGGTGCAGAGCCTAGCCTGCACGAGGCCCTGAGTTTGCCCCAGCACCATGGAAAGGAATCCTAGCACCCATCCTGTCCAGATGAAGAAGCAGAGGCCCCGAGAGCCAAGATTAGGTGAAGGTCCTGGAGCCACTGGCCCGGAGCTCTGTGCTGTGACCGACTGCCGACCCTTGGTGGGGAAGGCGCAGGCCAGGCCCCAGGGCGCTGGGAACAGCTGGAGGCTGAGGCCGAGCAGCGACTGGGGCGGGTTCGGAGGGACCTCGGAGCCCAGAGCAGCCCAGGCCAAACCCAGCTGGGCAGGGTCAAGCTTTGGGTGTGAGTCACAGCCCCTGGGTGGTCTGAGGCTGCCAAGGACATGGAAGGGCCCATCAGGGAAGGCATGACACTCCCCAGTGTCCCAGGGGCCCTGGCGTCACCCAGGGGAGGGGGTCAGAGTCGGGCAGGGCCTGCCGCACTGTCAGGGAAGCTCAGTTCAGTGTCCATCCCAAGGCCAGTGTCCCCCAAGCCACCCTGGCAACCTGCCCCTCCGCCAGAGGACCCCCCACTCACTAACACAGGCTGGACCGCGGTCCACCAGGCCCTTCGTCCAGTCGCCCAGGCCTCCCTTCGCACGCTTTGCAGCCTGCCCACTGCTCCTGACCACCCCGTCCCCAGTAATAGGCCCTTGATCCTCTCCTCCCTCACCAACCCTGCCCAGCCAGGCTCAGCAGTGACCACACACCTTCTATGGCTCCCCAGTGCCCTCAGCATAAGGCCCTGACCCCTTGGCCTGTGGCCCCTGGTCTTATCCTTGCCAGTGTCCTGGTTCCCCCTCCCACCACCTTCCCCATTCCAGGTGTGCTCTGCCCTCTATTTCAATGCAGTTCCCGCCCCAGGGCCCCGCCCCTCGCCTGGCCCCCTCCCCAGCACTTCTCTCACTCCTTACTCCACACTCCAGTACTGTGGGCGCTCTGGACAGGGACTTTGACCCCCTCGCGCTCCCTACCCCCATGGCTCCCTGTTAGCTGTCCCGTGGTGCCCCCTGGTGGCCACACAGGGAAATTCTAGAGATTCATTTGAGAGGAACAGCAGTTCCTCATTAACTGAGCACCTACTATGCGCCAGACACCTGTGCTTTGCACACACCAGCTCACTGAATCCTCATGTCAAGGCCTTTCAGGGGTCCCACTGTGCCTATCTTACAGGAGTGAAAGCCGGTTTCCTTTCTCAATAGCACCCAGCTAAGATGCAACGGTGCCAGGGCTCAGGTCTCAAACCTAGGTCTGCCGGGCTTCAAAGCCATATTCTCCCCACTGTGGGGCGGGGGCCAGGCGGCAGGAGGCCATGGAGGAAGCTGTGGCCGGCAGACCTCATGCTCAGCCCTGGAGGAGTCCCCGACAGGGACAGGCTGGCCCTCCACCTCGGCGCCCCTGGGCCCGTGCTCGCGGCCGGTCTGGGCAGCATCACAAAGCCAGGCCCGACTCTGGGTACAATAGCGATAAATAGAATTTATTTTATACAACTGTTACCAACATACACACGGCCATGGGGGCTTCCAAAGTAGGTGGTGGGGCTGGAAGGCTGGCCTTTGGCGTGGCACCTAAAAAGTGTGGACACACACACAGGACATGGGCTCGCAGCAGCTGGGCCTGGCTGGCCCTCCGCCGGCCGCTCAGGAGCGCGGGATGGCAGAACGAAGCTGGGTGCTGGCTGAGGAGCCAGGCGGCCCTCCCCGCCGAGGGGTCACTTGTCTGCCGCGTGTGGGCAGTGGACAGGGCATCAGCAGGTCTGTGGGAGGGCGTGAGGGCCCAGGAGGGCAATGGCACAGCCGCTCCCTGCCCTTGGCCCACAGGGGCCTTGGGGACCTCAAGAAGCAGGTTCGTGCGATGGGTGGAAGTTCCCTAGGAGGACGTCGCCCTGCCTGGGGCAGGTGCGTGGAATCACAGTCTTCAGTGACCTCTGGAATAATCTTGTCCATCTGCGGCAGATGCCCAGAGAAGGAGAGTGACTTGTCCAGTCATGTGGCAGAATCCAAGTCAGAAGCCAGGACTCCCAGCCCAGTGCTCACTCCACCCCGCCCCACCCCGATGCCTCCGTGGAAGGCTGTGTGTGCACTGAGCTCTCTCCAGAGGGGCACCCAGGGGCGACAGAACCCGGGTGTGGGCGAGCCAGGCCCGTAGCTCTGCCTCAGCTGACCAATCGCTGCCCAAGCCCAGGCCTGGCCTGGGGGTGGGGACGATGCCAGCAGCCTCCCCACTCCCAGGTCTGATGGCTCCGCCCTGCGGAGACAGCCCCACGGTGGGCCAGGGGAGGGTGGGCAGGCAGTGGCCGGGGCTGGGGCTGGCCTCAGGGGCAGAGGTGCCGGCCGCCCGCACTTGACATGGCGCCTTTGCCTTCGCCTTGTGCTTCTGTGGCCACATCTGCGGGGAAAGGGGACGCGGGAGACACCATGATGCCGGGACAGCAGCCTGGGAGGGGCCGCCCTGGTGTTCCAGGCGTTAGCTCTCCCCATGCCCTGGGGTGCCCCAGACCTCTCCCCAGCCCCCACCCTGTGATGGCAGAGGATTCCAACCCAGATACACGACCCTTGCCCAGAGTGCCCCCCGATCAGGAGCAGGGGCTGAGCTGACCTGCTTGGCTTCACCTTCCCAGGGGTCTGGCTAACAGCCCTGTGTGGACAGACAGCAGCCAAGGCAGGTGAGACCGCGGGGCGCAGGGTGGGAAAATCAGGGTGCAGACGTCATTGGCTGTGCCAGGCTGGACAGCCTCCAGGTCCCCTTGTCCCCTCCCCCGTGGGACATCCCTAGGGTGGCCCCCAGACGCTGCACATACCAGCTGGGGCACCTGCTGCTCAGACGCTTCCAGCTGGATCTTGATCTCGGGACATGCAGGGTCCCCCGACTTGCCGGCGTCTGGGTGGGGTGACTGCGAGGGGCCTGGGGAGGGGGGCAGGAGGGAGCCACCTCACTGGCCGCGGGGAGGCGCCGGGGAGACGGGGGCATGGATGGGCGGTCGGCACCGGTGCTCCCCAACACCAAGACCCTCAGCCTTAACCCACCCCACTTTGTCCTCTGAGACTATTCTAGAAGCTACTCCCCCTCCAGCCTGCCCTGGACAGTGACCCATCCCTTGCCTCCCATGTGGTGTGAGAACTGGCCTCCACTTCTGTGCCCCATCCCCCCAGCCCTGCATGGCAGACAGGGGGCTGCCCAGCCGTACCTGGGGAGCTGCCCCCACTCGTGGTGCTGATGCTGTCCTCCAGCCAGGTGCTGTAGAGGAAGGAGTCCCGCTTGTGGGGTGTCCCCGAGGACGAGATGCTCTCCTGGGGGCATGGGGAGGGAGGTTAGCTCCCCCCGAAATGTTGGCCCTGCGAGACCACAGGATGGCCAACCACCTACTCCATCTATCACTCTATCCATCCATCCATTCATCTATCACTCCATCCATCCATCACTCCATCTATCCATCCATCACTTCATCCATCCATCCATCCATCCATCACTCAATCCATCCATCCATCACTCATCCATCCATCCCTCCATCCCTCCATCCATTCATCCATCACTCCATCCATCCATCCATCACTCCATCCTTCCATCCATCACTCCATCCATCCATCACTCTATCACTCCACCCATCCATCACACCATCCACCCATCCATCACTCCATCCTTCCATCCATCACTCTATCCTTCCATCCATCACTCCATCTATCCATCACTCCATCACTCTATCCATCTATCACTCCATCCATCCATCAATCACTCCATCCATCACTCCATCCATCCATCCATCACGCCATCCATCCATCCATCACTCCATCCATCCATCACACCATCCACCCATCCATCACTCCATCCTTCCATCCATCACTCCATCCATCCATCACTCCATCACTCTATCCATTTTTCACTCCATCCATCCATCACTCCATCACTCCATCACTTTATCCATCTATCATTCCATCCATCCATCCATCCATCCATCACTCCATCCATCACTCCATTCCATCCATCACTCCATTCCATCCATCACTCCATTCTTCCAACACACACTCACAGAAGTGCTCTGGGGCCTGGCCGCTGGCACAATCAGGCCCAGCCCCGCCCTGCCTGGAGTCTGAGAGGAAAGCCAGGTTGCAAAGAGCCGGGGGAGGGGAGGTTCCAGATGAGGGGCCCAGCAGGGGGCCTCTGTCTACACTGTCCCCACAGCACCTGGAGCAGGGCAGGCAAGGAGCAGGTGCCCCTCGCGAGTGTTGGAGGAAGAGCGGCAAAAGGTGCTAAGGGCATAGTCCTGGGGGGGGGGGGCTGTGAGAGCCTAAAGCAGGGCTGCTGACCCCCCAAGACTGTCAAGGAAAGAAAGGCTCCCAGGAGAGGGTGTGGGGGGCCCAGGTAAGAAGGAAGCGCAGAAGGCAGCCGGGCAGAGCAGGAGGCGGCAGAAGAGATCCAGACGGAAGCAGTGGCACGTGCAAAGGCCCACAGGCGCAGGCAGCCTGGCGTGCTCGGGAGCGGGCTCTGTGGGCAGCGTGGGGAGCAGCCTCGGAGCGGGAGGCTGGCATCGTTTCTTAGCCTGGATCCCTGATCACATCTCAGCCACTGCCAGGCTTACGCTCTGCCCGGGGCGTCTTCAGAGACCAAAGCCCCCACGCCCAGCCACCGCAGAGCAGCTGGCGGCTCACCAGGCCTGTGTCCTCTCCGTCCACGCCCTCTGTCTCCTCCACCACACTGGCAAAGCTGCTGGCGCTGGACGAGGAGCGGGAGAAGTCCTTCAGCGCTTCTGCCCTCTGGGGTGCTGTCTCCGCTCTGCACAGACAGCACCCCGTCAGCCAGCACCCACCGGGAGCACCCCTGGGCAAAGCCTCCCGGCCTCACCCTCCCCTCCCCACCCAGGGAGGCCCAGCCCATGGCCAGCCAAGCACCGTGGCCTCCGTTATAGCTCCTCGGCCTTGAACCTCCCTGGACTCCCAGCACAGACCCGTCGCCCCGCTGACCTTCCTAGTGAATGAATCAGAGTGGATCCCTCCCCTGCTCAACACCTGCTCATGGCTCCCAAGGCCCCCAACACAAAGCGCGATTTCCTTGACTTGGTGTTCCTTAACAGTAAGGATCATTGGGGCCTAGGCACTTGGTGCCAGGCACTGGGCTAAGCATTTTTCCTTGGGTTATCTTGTTGCTGTCCTGAAAAGACCCACCTCACAAAGGAGGAGCCGCTGAGGTGCCCAAGGCCACTCAGCCTCGGGTAGAACGGAGATCTGGACCCAGGCAAGCCCGCAGCCTGAGGACACCCGCACCCCTGACTCTGGCTCGGGGCCTCGGTGCCCCTGGCCTGGAGCCTCCCTCCTCCCTCAGACCCCGCCGCTTGCTGTCCTGCAGGTCTCGCCTCTGCCCGCCGGCCTGACTCCAGCCCCTGCCACATCCTCTCGACCCCATGCAGCCAGAAGGGACCAGCCTCCTCTGGCCTTCCTGCCTCCGGTCTTGCCTCCCCCAGCCCATCCCCTCTCCATATAGCACCACACTCAGGATTGGTCTCTCAATTAAAATCTTCTAAATGCTCCTCATTTCAGGATAAAATTCACAGCTTTTCAGCTGGGCGTGGTGGCGCACGCTTGTAATCCCAGTACTTGGGAGGCTGAGGCAGGAGGACTGCAGATTTGTGGCCAGCCTCAACTACTTAGTGCGGCCCTCCGCAACTTAGTGAGACCCTGTTTCAAAATAAAGAATAAAAAATAGAACTGGGGGTGTAGCTCAGAGGTAGAATGTCCGTAGCTTCCGGATCCAGTACAAAAAAAAAAAAAAATTCAAAGCTTTCATAACAGCCTCCAAACATGAGCCAGCCCATGTTCACCTGACCTTCTACCTGCCGAGCAGCCCTGCCTCCCATAGGGCCTTTGTACTAGCTGGTCTCTTTACTTGAACCCCTCTTCCCTCTGCCAGGCCGGTCCTAGCAGGTTAACTCCTTGCTTGGCTCGCAATTCATATGCCACCCTTGGAGATGCCTCCTGGAAACACCCACCAACCCCCCCAAGTCACTCTTCATGGCGCCTCTGCTTCATTTCTTCCTAGCTACACTAATTGGAAATGGCTTATTGGCTATGTCACACTAGTGCTGCCAGGGTGGGGTCTGCGTGTGCACAATTCCCGGCAGGGTCCTGGCACATGGGAGGTGCTGGGTGGGTGCTGTCGGGGAAGCTGAGGGTGGCCAGGTCCCCCGGCCGTCCTATGTCGGGGCTCCTGGGCAGCCCCAGGCCTTGGGATGCAAAGGATGAGCCCACCGCCCCCAGCCCCGGCTTGGCGTGCCTGGGCCTGACCTGTTCTTGGTGGTGGGCATCTCTGGAGAGCTCTGGGTGGAAGAGTTCTCAGACTTGGGCTCCTGGGAGACGTGCCCACTGTCTGGGGTCTTCTGGCCAGCCGGAGGGCTTTCCCTGCAGAGCACACGGGGGCAGCGGGGGAGTCAGCACCGGCCTGGCAGCAGCGTGGAATAAGACCGGGCGGTGAGGGCATCAAGGGCACCTCTACCCCATGCCCGGCCCCTGCATCCCTGGGGATGGGGCTGGCAGAGTCCGCTACCCGGGAGGCGGGCAGGGTAGAGGTCCTGTGATAGACAGGGAAGCTGGGCTGTGAGCTGGGAAGGCATCCGTGGCTAGGCACTGCGGTGCCAAGACCCGAGCTCAGACCCGTGGCTCTCTGAGCTCTGGGGGCTGTGCGGTGAGGGCGGCTCCGGTCTCAGAGCACTGCTAGTACCCTGGAGCCCACTTCACCCGAGTGGCACCAAACCCTCACAGCAACGCACTGCTGGCTGATTTCTTATCCCAGCTGTTTAGATCGAGCTAATGCAGCTCAAAGAAGCCCGGCGACTGCCCAAGACCATACAGCCCCATCTCACACAACCGGGTCGGGATTTCCATGCTGGGGTGGCCCCACTGCTAACGGGCTTGCTGCTCCATGCAGCCTCATCCCTGGCAACTGGCCTGAGGGACGGCTCACATCCCAGCCCTGGGCCTGGCTGGCTGCGGACCCCTCAGGCCCCAGCTGAGGATGGGCAGGGTGTGGGGCCGGAGCCAGCAGCAGCGCTGAGTGGACCGAGGCGCCTCCTGCCCGTGGCGGTGCAGGGCGCTGCCGCTCGCCCACCTCCTCTCCTGCACCTCCTGGATGTTCTCGATGCCGATGGCGCTACTGCGGCGGGAGCCGAACGGGCCCGACTTCTTCCTTGTGGGGCTCTTCCCGGGGACAATCAGGGACTGTGGGGAGAGGCCCGGCTCAGTGCCCCTGCCCTGGGAGCCCAGTGCCCCCCGCTGCCCCCGGGCCCTGCTGCCCCGCCCCGAAGCAGAGCCAAGGCGCAAGAGAGAACAAGCACCCGGTGGCCGCCCGGGCTTCCAGGCAGGACGCAGGTCCACAGGGGGAGGTGGCGCAGTGGGGACCTCAGCCCAGAAGGGGGGAGGGGACCAGTCACATAGCGGCCTCCTCCTGCCCCAGGGCCTCCTGGGACCTGCGGCCTCTGGCCGCCTGTGTAAGGGAGGCAGCCCCCGGTACCCCCACCCAGGCCAGCTCTGCCGGCCTAAGACCCTCAAGCCTGCTGGCCCAGCAGCGGGAAGACCCCATTTGCACACCCCCACGCAGGCCAGCACCAGAAGCCTGCTGCCAGCTTCCAGGGAAGGCGAGGGGGTGGGCTCCAGGGCACACGGCCGGGCAGGGCCCCAGGCCAGTGGGGAAGGGGTCGAGGCAGGGGTTGGGGTGGCGCTCCATGCAGAACCAGCGATATTGGGGGACGTGCAGCTGGGCAGAGGGTCTTTGGGTACCAGATCCTGGCAGGGACTGGACCAGGGGCCCAGGGGCCTGGACAGGGCCAAAAGCCCCTGGCAAGGGCCACCGGCTCTGGCCCAGGTGCCAGGCCCCAAAGTAGGTGCTGGGTGCCATCAGAGCTGCCGGGCACTCCGTCCTCCACGCCCTGGGGCCTGTCCCGGGGAGGGGCCACGTCCCCAATATGGCCTTCGTCCTGAGAGTGAGCAGAGCAGCGCGTGCAGGAGCCTCCAGAGCCGGCCCCGCGGACGACAACCTCCTCCACCGTTCCTATGCCTATGGCACTGCCCCGGCGTCCGAATCTACTCGCGCCTTTCCCGGGAATAAGCAATGACTGGCAAGCGGCAGGGGCAGGGCAGAGACGGAGTGAGATGGGATGAGGGAAGACAGACAGACAGACAGAGGCAAAGAGGACAGCAGGGCGGGAGGCGGGGGGGGGGCAGAGAGGTGGGAGGCAGCACGGGAGGTGGGCGCAGAGGGCGATGGGACAGCAGGACCGAGGTAGCCCGGGAGCCAGGGTTAGAGACAGGAAGGGAGAGCAGGGGCCAGAAGAGTGGAGGGCGTCCACAGACAGAGGAGGGAAGAGGGGAAGACGGAGCACCAGAGGGCGGAGAGGCCCGGGGAGGAGGCGGAGGCAGGGGGAGAGGGGGGGGTGAGAAAAGGAGGCACAGGAGAGAGGGAGAGTTGTGCAAAAACAAAAACAGAAATGGGTCTGGTTACTGCCATGGTGGGTGCTGCAGGCCTGTCCCTGTCCCCGGGGCCCCTCTGTGGCTACCCGCAGGAGGCGGGGCTGTTCCGATGGGGAGGGAGGGAGTGCCTGAAGAACCTGGGTGGGGGGAGGTTGGGCCACTTTCTCAGAGGGCAGTGGGGGTGGTAACTGCTGGACAGCAAGGCCACGCCCTGCTCCCCTGGCCAGGCCAGACCACAGGCAGGGCTGGGGTGCCTCCTACCACATGACACAGCCTCACAGCACTGAGCACAGGCTTGGCATGCAGTAGACAGTCAACAAGTAGAGGGTGGGTGGGGAGATGGGTGGGTGAAGACTCTGGATGGGTAAGTGAGTGGATGGAAAAATAGGGGTGTGAATGGGTGGGTGGACAGACGCATGAGTGGGGAGGTGGGTGGATGCTGGATGGATGGATGAATGGATGGGCTGATAGGTGGGTGGATAGAGGAGTAGGTGGATGGATGGATGGGTGGGTCCATAGATACATAGGTGGGTGGATGGATGAGTGGGTGGATGGATGGATGAGTGGGTGGATGGATGGATGGGTGGATGGATGGATGGGTGGATGGATGGATGGATGGATGGGCGGATGGATGGATGGGCTGATAGGTGGGTGGATGGAGGAGTAGGTGGATGGATGGATGGGTGGGTCCATAGATACACAGGTGGGTGGATGGATGAGTGGGTGGATGGATGGATGGGTGGATGGATGGATGGATGGGTGGGTCCATAGATACATAGGTGGGTGGATGGATGAGTGTGTGGATGGGTACATGTATGGGTGGGTGGATGGATGGATGGATGGATGGGCTGATAGGTGGTTAGATGGAGGAGTAGGTGGATGGATGGATGGGTGGGTCGATAGATACATAGGTGGGTGGATGGATGAGTGGGTGGATGGGTACATGTATGGGTGGGTGGGTAGGTGGATGGATGGATGGATGGATGGATGGATGGATGGATGGATAGGCTGATAGGCGGTTGGATGGATGAGTAGGCGGGTGGGCAGTTGACTGGATAGGTGGCTGGCTGGCTGGCTGGCTGGCTGCATGTGTGGGTGGATGGATGTGTTGACAGATGAGTGGACGGGTAGATGGAAGAGTGGGTGGGTGGGTGGCTGGATAGATAGGCAGGTCGATAGATGCATGGCTGGGTGGATGGATGGATGGACTGACCGATGGGTAAATGGGTAGGTGGATACAAGAGTGTGTAGCTAGGCGATTGGGTGGGTTGGGAGCAGAGCGGTGGGTGCAGTGTCCGCAGTGGTCACTAGGTGGCGCAAAGCAGCTAGGTCCACGACTCGGGCCTGTTTCTCCTGCCGCCCAGTACTCCTGAGTGTGAGGGGCAGATGCCAAGGGCCGGGCAGACAGTCAGTAATCACACAGGAGGGCTCACTCAGGAGATGCTCACACAGAAGCCCGGTTCCTGACACGATAGGTAGCCACAGAGGCCCAGGCTGCTGCAGACACACAGTAGGAGGGCCACAGAGAAAATGCCCACACAGCAGCCCGCTTCCTGACACACAGTAGGTATTCACCGACACCCAGGGCTTAGTACACATCATGTGCTCACATAGCAGCATTGGTCCTGACACACAGTAGGTGCTCCCACAGCAGCCCAGGGCCAGGCACACAGTAGGTGCTCACAGGAACTCGGGGCCAGGCCCAGGGAAGGTGCTCACAGAGTGCATGGCCCACACAGCAGCCCAGGTCCTGACACACAGTGAGTGCCCACAGCCTGACACAGTAGGTGCTCCCAGAACCCCAAGGCTTGACAGCAGGTGCCCACATAGCAGCCCCGTTCCCAGCACACAACAGACAGTAGATACTCGAAAAGAAGGGGACACAGAGGCTGCCCCGGAGCTGACCTGCGGAAAGTCACACCCCAGGAATGAATAAAGGGCCGAGGAGCCGGGCGGGGGCTGCAGGGCCCCAGGAGCGAGCCCTGCGCTCACGGTGGGCATGTGGGCGGCAGGGTGGTGGTGAGGGGGCTGGACCTGAGGAGGCGGGAGTGCCGAGGGCCCCGGGGAGGGCGGGAGGGTGGGGACACTCACTATGCCTGCCGCCTTGGCCAGGTCGGGGTTGTTGGGCGCAAAGCTCCCGCTGTGGCTGGTGGACACCGTGTTGGGCTTCTTGTTACTCAATCCCATGGCATCCATTGACTGGCTGCGGCTCCGGATAACCCTCTGCGAAGGTGGGGGCGGAGAGGAGGCAACACTGGGAGGCCGTCCCTCCCCCACGCCACCCTGGGTGACCCTAGGAAGTCCTGCCCCCTCGTGAGGCCTCGGTTTCCCTTTGTGCCACATGAGAGGCAGCTACACAGAGGCCCTAGGGGTAGTGGGGTCTTGGCTCTGCCAGCAACCTGCTGGGTGGCCTTGGGCAAGTCACTTCCCTTCTCTGAGCCACACAGGTTGCTGTGTGTTGAGTCTTGTCCACAGGTGGCTGCTCTGAGGGTGGCAGAAGCTTCTGAGTCATGACGTGGACAGCCCTCCAAGCACTGCAGCCTCAGCTGACAGGGTCTGGGAGCGCCTTCCTCTCCCCAGCCTCTTCCTTCCCTCCTTTTCTTCCTTCTCTCCCTGCCTCTCCTTTTTGCTCCTTTCACGCCCATAAACACTGCATTTTACTACAGGGCCAGGTACTTTTTTTTTTTTTCTTTTTTTGCGGGTCTGGAGATGGAACCCAGGGGCATTTGACCTCTGAGCTACACCCTCTATCTTTTTTTTTTTTTTTTTTTTTTTTGGTGGTACTGGGGTTCCTGGAAGCCCTTCTACCTCTGGGCTACACTCCCAGACCTATTTTTACATTTCTTTTTATTTGGAAACAGGGTCTCCTAAACCAGCGCGCGCGGCTGGCTTCGAACCTTGCACGATCCTCCTGTTTCTGCCTCCCAAGCGCGGGGATTACAAGCCTGCACCACCACGCCCAGCTCTATTCTTTATTTTTGAAACAGTAAGTTGCAGAGGGCCTCACTGAGTAGCTGAGGCTGTCCGCGAACCGCGATTCTCCGGTCTCAGCCTCCCGAAAGCTGGGATGACCAGTGTGCGCCGCCGCGCCCGGCAAGGGCCAGATACTTTTAACACTCACTCTGCCGTTTGATCCACCATGCGAGGTGGAGACGATCATCACGACTATTTTATACACAGTGGCACCGAAGCAGAGCAAGCCTGACACCCAGGCCAAGTCCTGTGCCCTGGACTGTGGACTCTGCTGCCTCTGAGAAATCTTTTGACAGAACCTAGGTCTGGCCCCTACCATCGTGAGGCCACGAGTGCCCTCAAAGGTAGAGCTCTAGACTGTCTCCACCCCACCACAAACCTGTCCTTTGCCCGTCCCTGGCAGGCAGAGGCAGGGCTCTAAGCCTCCTCTCCGTGTCCTTCTGGGCAGCTGGGCTAATCCCGTATGCAAACCCACAGCTCCAGCTTTGCAGCCTGGCTGGGCACCTGGAGGACAGGTGGTCCTCCTGTGCCCTGGGGCCCGCAGCCTGATGAATCCAGGCCCCTGACGGGGAAGAGAGGCTCCCACCTCTTCTGCCTTTCACTTTGGACAAACACTGCCAAGGCAGAGGGGCAGGGGCTTGTGTTTTGCTTTTTAACTTATATTTTGCTTACCCGGTTGCTTTGCAAATAAATCAACAACAGCTACCTGAGGCAAGATTCATTATTACTGCATTGCTCCACAGGTAAAGAGAATAAAGGGGTCAGAGAGTACCTCTGCTCATAAGCAGCAGAGCTGGGATTTGAACCCAGGGAGTCTTTAATACCAAGCTAAGCAGGGTTAGCTAGGGGAGGTCACATAGGCTGAGTGTCTTCTCAATGGACACTATTCACATATCCCTTCAAGGCTGATTCTGCACTGGGGATTGAACCCTGGGGGATTATACTTCTTTTTATTTATTTTTGTTTTCATCTGGATCATATTGAAAATGGTATACATTCACACTGTGGGATTCTACGTCTGAGCCAGACCCCTGCCCTTATTTTACTTTGAAAGTCTCACTAAGTTGCTGGACTGGCCTTGAACCTGCAGTCCTCCTGTCTTGGTCCCCCAAGTCCTGCTGATTACAGACACTAAGCCCAGCCCCTATTCTTTCCCTCAATCTTTACAGAAGTTTTCTTTCTTCTCTGCCTGCTAACTTGAAAGTCATGGCTCACAGCACCAGCAGCACCTTGCTGCGATCACGGGGACTCCAACCTTCACCTGAATTCCTAGACAGACCCTGCTCCCAGTCATGACTCCTCCCCAAGCCAGAGCCCTACCTTAACTCTCCCCCAGGCCTCCAGCCACAGCCCCGCCCCCACACCCACAGCCCCGCCCCGATCCAGGCCCACCCCAGCCACGCCCACAGCCGGCCATAGGCCCCGCCCAAGCCCGCTAGGGCCCTGCCTCTAGTCACGCCCCATAATTGTCCACAGGCCCCGCCCCGTCCCGCCTGGGCACCGCCTCCAGCCGCGCCTCACACTGCGTCCTCCAGAGACACCGACCCAGTCTCACCCCTGCGCTCTTCCCTGCCCAGGTGGTCCTGGGCCCTTCACCTTGAAAGACTCAAAGAAGCCGCCGCCGCCACTGCCATTCTCCATCTTGTCCTCGTCCCCGCCCAGGCCCATCATGGACTGGCTGTGGATATGGAGTTCCTCGTAGAGCGTCTCCAGCAGGGCGGCGCGTGTCCGCTCCTGCGGGCAGCCCAGGCGTCAGGAGAGACCCCAGTGACCACCCCACCCCCCCACAGTGGGAATCCTGGCCCCTTTCCAAGGCGCGGCCACCTTCTCTGAGTGAGGGGGAGCGGGAGGGCCTGGGCCCAGGACTGGCTGTAGGTCTGGCGGCCTAAGGGCCCCTCCCGGCCCCACCCCAGCCTTCTCCATCGTCCTCTGTCAGCCCCCCACCCAGGCCGCTCCAGGACTGCCCCGCTCATCCGTAAATTCGTCCTCCCAAGGTAACCCCTCAGAGCCAAATTCTGAACATGCGTGTTCGCTCCCAGTGGGGATGAGGGTGGTGGGGGCAGGGCTGAGCTTCTAGGCTGGGGGCTGGGCTCTGCCCAGACAGCTTGTCCTCACCTCCAGTTTGGCAAACTTCTCTGCTTTGTAGCACGCATATTCAGCATTGATCAGCTTTGTCAGCAAAAATTCCTGGAACTCAGGCCCCTGGGAGCCCCCAGTGTGGAGCAGATGAGAAGGGGGGGGGGTGTCAGAAAAGCAATGAGCAGGTCAGGGACCGGAGAGCCTGAGCTGGGCCCTGTGGGTGGGGCTCACCGCTTCACTCCCAGGGAATGTCTCCTGGGTCCCAGCTCAGGCAACTGTGGGGCGCCCTGTGCCCTTCGTGGCCACCCACCTACTGGACAGCCAGCCCTGGGTGTTAGGGTCCTCATCTGCTACTGCCTGGGTCTGGACTAGTGGAATGTGCTGTGGACGGGGCTGAAGCCAAGGGGGCTGAAGCCAAGGCCTGCAGCGTGGCTTCTCAGAGGTGACTGACATGTGCCCCCCCCCCCCGATATTTTAAAGGAAAGAAGGCTCACACTATCAAAAACAACAGAAACTAGGAAAGGCCTTGGTCCTCTATAAAAAGAAGTTAAACAGTCATGCAGTTTACTCCACAGCCTTGAAAACATTAAGACCCAGTTTTTATCAAGATGAAGAGAGGAGCCAGGTCCCAGCTGCCCTGACCACGTGGGCTTCGGACCACATGAGGCAGAATGTATCCCCCAGGCCTCTCTTAGTCCTCTGTGACCTTGGCTGGGGACGGGGCACAGCTCTCACCTTCCTGAACACGGCAGGATCCGGGAGGGGGGGCCCAAAGAAGGGCACGTCATCTCTTGCGGTGACTGAGACCTGGAAGGAAAGAGGGTGGTTGTCCCTGTGGGGCCTGGGGCCTGTTCCTGCCCCACATCAGCCAGAAACCTCTAATTCAGTCCTGCTGCTGGGCAGACATATCCTTTGTACCAGGATTGCAGCTCCTCCATCCTTTGCCCTGAGTCTGAGAGGTGGCACTGGGTGGGGGACCTCAGGATCACGGAGGATGGCGAAGGCACAGGCTAATGGGGCAGATGAAGGTGAGAGACCCAGGCAGGGAGCTGGAGGAGGGAGCTGGCCGCTGGAGGGGTGAGCTTTGGAAAGCAAGGGAGCAGGATGGGAGTCCTCCAGGTCCCCTGCCCACGGCGGGACGGCTGAGATCGGAGCTGCGCAGGGAGGCAGAGCCCTTGCCTGGGCCTGGAGGCTCCGCCGCCACCCACCTTGTAGAGGGGGCCGTCAGGGCTGCCCCCCTCGGCCTGCACCACCACGTAGGCGTGCAGGAAGTTGGACGCAATCATGTCCGGCACGAAGGGCGTGTTCTCGTCCTGGAAGACGACAGCCACGATGTCGTTTCCGATGTGTCTCTTGCGCTGCAACTGAGCACAGGGCGCGGGCCCTCAGCCTGGCCGTGGCAGGGTGGGGGCGCATCTGAGGACTTGCTTCACCCCCCAAAAAGAAGGTGGTGAAATTTGGTCTTAATATTAATACGGTTTTCTTGGAAACCTGTGACCTCTGAGGAAATCGAGGCCCAGACAGTGATTTGCAAGGCCCCCACTCCAGTGCCCCTGGCGTGCCGGCCCTGCCTCTCGGCTCTTCTCCTAGCTAAATGCCCCCAAACGTGACTTCTCATTGAATAAACAAGTTCTACTCGGTATATATTCCAGTTGCTAAGAAGAACAGAGGATCTCATGAGGAAAGAAGGAAATATCAGAATAAAGAGTAGAGCCGGGCGTGGTGGCGCACGCTTGTAATCCCTGCGCTTGAGAGGCGGAGACAGGAGGATCCCGCAGGTTCGAAGCCAGCCGCAGCTACTGAGTGAGGCTCTAGGCAACTTAGTGAGACCCTGTTTCCAAATAAAATAGAAAATAGGTCTGGGAGTATAGCCCGGAGGTAGAAAGCCCCTGGGTTCCACCCCCAGTACCACCAAAAAAAAAATAAATAAATAAAGAGTAAAGGTCTTCCTATTTGGCACATTCCCCGTTGAGCACCCTGGGCTGGGGGAGGGGGATAGGGCCCTACTGGAAGCTCAGGACGGGGTGACAGTGTTCAGTCCCTGGAACCTGCCCTGGGCCTTTTCGACCCCGTGACCTTGTGGAAGCTGGTCTCTCCACTGAAACGCTCTGCCTCCTTCTTCAGGCAACTCTGCAGCCTAAAATCACTCATGTTGAAAGCTCTTCCCTCCCCCTGCCTACCAAAACTTAGTGCCCCCATGACCCCTAAGGCCCCTCGGTCCCCACAAAGACACACGCTCACTTTCTTCAGGCGCCTGCTGCGTCCCAGACCCTATTCTGCCCACGCTATGCACCCCTCCTTCACACTCACCCAGGAGGTGGACGCCAGTACTGTCCCCATTTCACAGACATGGAAGTCGAGGCTTTCTCCCTGCCCCAACTACAGCCCGCACGGGACAGGGGAGGGCTATTTCCACTTTGGGATCCCAGGGCCCAGCACAAGGCCTGGTGTGACGGGCACCTAGTAGACAGGTGAACGGGGCATGGCAGACAGCAAGAGGCGGGCGGGCGGGCGCCCAGGCTACCTGCTGGGCGTCCCCTTCTGTGTAGGGCAGCTTGGTGGACACGTGAAACATGATCTCCTTGTTGCGGAAGGTGCAGTACACAGACTCGGTCCCCGTCTGCCCGTGGGTCACGTCCAGGCCTCCTCGGAACCTGCCCCCAGGCCCCCCAGGCTCAGTCTCCAGCCCCAGCCAGGCCTCCGGGCGGGGGGTGGGGGGCCCAGGACAGGGGCTCCCGCCCTGCCTGGGGCATGGGGCGATTCGGCTCGGCTCCTGCCACCCCCCGCACTCACCCCTTGAAGTCCTGCAGTTTGACCTTCTGGCCCAGAAAGTCCAGGAACTCCACGAAGGCGGGGCTTTCCTCGTTGGTGCTGAAGAGTTCTTCTTCAGAGGTCTGGGGACCGCAGGGGCCGGTCACTGACCTGGGGCTCCTGAGCAGCCGCCCTCAGCCCTGCTCACTCCCAGTGCCCTGGCAGGTGCTCTGCCCTGCGGAGGCCGGAGGCGCCAGGTCGAGGGCAGGGGCGCGGGGAGTGGGCCGGGGAGGTGCACACCTGCCCGAGCTTCTGATAAATGACTCCAAACTTGAAGTTATTGCTGATGACGTGCTCGTCGAAGGTGACGATGAGCCGGGAGGCCTGTGGGGGATGGCGGTGGCTGACGGCCCATGCCTGCAAGCTGCCTCTGGCCCAGCTCTCTCCGTACACTGGCACCATGGCAGGCACCGTGTAGCCCCCACAGCAGGCCCACAGGGACACGTCAGGCTGTCCCCTCTGCGCCTGGGGTTCAGAGAGCTCCAGGTGTGTGCAGGGGTGGGCCTTGACTCGGTTCCGAGACAGCCAAGGCTGCCCCCGCCTCACTCCCTAGCACCCCTCACTCCTCGGCTCCTCTACAAACCTGCCTCATCCTTCTGGAACAGGCAAGGCCCACCGACTTGCTGTGGGGCCTTGAGCAGGCACTCTTCCTCCCCGCGGGCCTCAGTTTCCCCCTCTGTAGCCAAGAGGTAGAACCTGACTTCTTCAGGTGGGGCCACTTTCCCCAGGATGCTTTTCCTAGGCCTCAACAACCCTTGGGAACCTCACCCATCCCAGGATTCAGCCAGAGCCGCAGGAGTTTACGTGTCTTCAAGGCCTGCCTCTTCCAGGAAGCCCCCTGGGTGGTGGAAGACAGAAGCCCATGCCCTATTCCCACAGTGATGGAGTGCCCGGCACTCGCAGGCAGCACCAGGGCTGGACGCACATCTGCTCAGTGGAGGCAGCAGGCATGGGGCATCTGCTATTCTCGCTCCAGGTCCCCTCTAGAGTCCAAGGCAAGGCCAGTGGGCAACATCCTCCAGTGACCCACCCACCCTCGGTGAGTAGGTCCCAGATGCAGCCATACCTTGGGGTAGAGCACGGGGTAGAATCTATCCACGTTGACGTCTTCACACACCAGCTGCAAGAAGCGGCGGGGAAGGGGGTGAGGTGTGGGGCCAGGCAGGAGGGAAGCCTGACTGGCCACGTCTGGGAGGACAGCGGCAGAAAGGAGGAGGGAGAGGCCATGCTGGGAGCAACCGAGGCTGAAGTAGGTTTGGGTGCTCACGGCTGCTCAGAACGAGGCTCAGAGAACTGGGGTCCCCTGGTTCTGAGTGCCGGGTGGGGGACACAGGGAAGCCTGTGAGCGCGGTGGGAACAGGTGAGAGGTGGGACCGCAGGGGCGGGCTGCAGCGCACGGGCGAGGTGTGCAGCTGAGGACACAGGCGCGCGGAGGCCGGGCCACAGCCTCACCTTTGCCATCTGGACCACGTTGGGGAACTCGGTGAGGCAGGAGATGGGGATGACATCATGGTACGTCCGGCACTTGGTTCTGCAGGAGAAAGCCACGCAGAGAGGGGCTGGGCAGCAGGAAAGGGCGGTGGGCGCTCTGCCCCTCTCCAGAGACCAGAGCGGGCAGCCCCCGGGAGGGTCGAAGGTGACAGTGGGCACCAGGCCTGGCAGCGGCACTGACTTGCTGGGCAACCTCAGGCAAGTCCCTGCTCTCTCTGGGCCTCAAGTAGGAGCGGGGGGTGAAAGGAGGTGGGCTCCGGAAGGCAGACCTGAGCCCTCACCGTTGTCTGGCTCCCCACACAGTGCTCGCACCTGAGCAGCAGCCGCAGGTGCTCCTGATCCCCGATGACATCGTACTTGAGCGAGAAGACCAGGTGGCCGAGGGCAGTGTCCAGTGAGTAGTAATTGAAGTGCTCCTGTGGGCAGAGGGGAGCCGGGGAGTGGGTTATGCCAGCCCACTCCCAGGTGGGGTCCTCTGCCAAGCAGCAGCATCATGGCGGTTAGTGCAGATCTGCCCTGGGCTGGCTGCACAGCCTGAGAAGGCCACACCACCTCTCTGTGCCTCACTATTTATTTATTTATTTATTTATTTATTTATTTATTTATTTGTGCTGGGGATGGAAGCCAGTGGCATTCTACCCCTGAGCTACACCCCCAGCCCGTTTTTTGTATTGAAACAGGGTCTTGCTGTGTTGCTGAGGCTGGTCTAGAGCCTGTAATCCTCCAGTCTCAGCCTCCCAAGTACTGGGATTACAGGTGAGCACCAACTTGCCCCACACGTGCCTCTCTTCTCATCTATAAAATGGGAGCAAAGCCACCTGCCTGGACAGTGGCGGGAACTGGAAGAGGTAAAGGGCCTGGCAGAGCCTCGGTGTTCCTGATGCCCACAGTACCCTTGGCTCCAGGCTCTCGGCGAAGTCGGGGCCACCGTGTACCTGTCTCCCAGCCTTTGCCTCTCTCAGAGATGGGCACACAGTAGGTCTCGGTAAGAAAAAGCCACTTAGCATGTGTAATTGCTGAATTCTAGCCCCAGCACTATACAAAGAAAAAGCCAACTAGCTCACTGCCCAAGCTGTGGCCCTGTGGCCCGGCGTGAGAAAGAGGAATTGAAACATGGCACACGGGGTGGCTGAGCAGGCAGGTTCCCACCCTCCTACCTCCTGGAGAAAAGGGCTCTGGGCTGCGAAGGCACACCTAGAAGGCACGAGGGGTGCCTGTGGCAGGGATGGCACCCCCCAAACGGAATCAGGGCTGGCACCCCCAAGTGGAGAGGTCCCAAAGCCAAGTGCCGGGAATACGGAAGACACCACCCCGGCTGCCCTGGCTCTCCCCGCCAGCCCCAGCCCTGGGCGTGGAGCTGGCTCCCCAGCCACGCCCACCCCAGGAATCATCCTGGAAGTAAATCCTGTCTAAACATGAACCCCAGTGCTCAGAGGCTGGGTGCGGGGTGTATGTGTGGCGGGGGGGGTGTTCCACAAGTCCACAGTTTAGGGGCATGCTGAATAGAGCTGGGGCAGGGAGTCCCCCAACCCTGCCTGGACACAGAGTGGCAGAACCCCCAAATGCTTAGCACTGCCTGCAGGAGGGACAGGCCCCTGGTAGAAGTCCAGCGGCTGAGGACGTACCCTGGACGCCCCTCGAGCCCAGAGCTCAGGGTCCTAGGGAATCAACGCCCAAAGTCGCCCTCACCTCCTTCTGCCAGAACAGGGCCGTGCCGAGCACCTGGCTGCTTCCCTGGCCACGGCACCTGGAGCCTGGCAACGGCTCTGCCTCTGCCAGGGCCTGGGGACTCCTGCCTCTATCCTGCCAACCAGGTCCTAGCCTGTACTCCTCAAACCCTGCTGAGCGACCGCTGGCACCTTCATCTGCCACTCTTCCCCAAGTGCCACTATATGCTGGCACACGGCCCCTGGGAGGCCACCACAGCTGCTCGGGACGCGGGGCTCCCTCCACACAGGCTCACGGGAGCTGCGATCCCGTGCCAGGCTGTGTCTGTCCCCAGGCAGTGGCCCCCCAGGGTCAGGCCAGTGCCCAGACTGAGGTCACACAGCCAGACCCAAGGGTCACCCCTCCTCCCAGAACACACACACTGCTTCACCTGGGCTTCAATTTCCTCTTCTATAGAAAACGGGATAATCTTGAGCTCACGGAGAGATTAGGAAGATGTAATAACAGCCATCGTTAACTGCGTATTTACTATGTGCCAGCGTGGTTCTGTGCACTTCAAGTGTACTTTTATTATCCTCGCTTTCGCAGATGAGGAAGCCGTCGGAGAAGGTTAAATCCCTTCCCCAAGATAACGCTACCGCCAGGAGGAACAGCCGAGACCGACTGTTCCACCGTCCACTCCAGAGCCCACCGTCCACGCCCCCCTTGGGCTCTCAGCTGACCTAGAGACAGCACCTTGCACAAGCAAGGGGCATGGGCCCCCTGCAGGGACACGCTGTTACAGACAGGGCCCTGCTCTGGGCTGCAGCTGCCGCGGCCAGTCAAGCCATCAGAGCGCCCATCACAGCCCAGTGGCCCTCGGGCCAGGCCTGGGTCTATTATGTTTGCTGCTATCTACCTGGTACCCAGAACAGGGCCAGGCACACAGCTGGAGCTCACTCTTTGCTCACCCTGAGTATTTACTCTGTTCCAGAGGCCATTCAAACACCTTACAAGCATCTCTCCTTAAAACCTCACGGCCACATCACGAAGCGGGCGTCTCACCGCCATTTCTGCAGCCGAGAACAGCTCCCTGCCCGCTCACGGAAGTTAAGCGACTTGCCTGACATCACCCCCGTGCGGTAGGTGGCTGAGCCAGGGTTCGAACCCAGGTGGTCTCTGCTGTTAACCACGGCATCCTACTGACTTTGGCAGGAAGTGTTTGTGGAATGAATGGAAGAATCCACTTGCACGCTCCCTGAGTCTCCGGGCTCTGGGACTGTCCCCCAGCCCAAGGGCTCAGCTTCCTCCTGGGCTCAGCCTCCCAGCAGGCCACCCACCTTGCCGAGAAAGTGCTTCCGGTAGATGCGAGCCGTGGGGTTGCACTCCAGTTTCACCTTGGCTGTGGGCGACTGCAGGGGCTGGGTCTCGGGGATGCTGGTGATTTCATGGTTGGTGCCTTCGATCCAGTAGCCCCCAAACTGGGGCAGCAGGATGAGGGGGAAGGGCCCTTCTCGCCCCAGGACCTGAAGACCAACTTAGCTGAGAGCCACCCACACAGCACCTCAATAGGAGCCCAGGATGCCCACCCCACGCAGACCTGGGCCGCTTCTGCCCCAACGTAACGGGTATTATGGGTTAGCTCCGTGGGCCCACCCCCTCTGGGGGGACTGGCTCCAGCCCTCTCCCCACTAGACTCAGACAGTAAGTACCAGTCTAGAAGGACAGGGGTGGCAATGGGCTGGGCAGGGCCTGGCCCAGGATGCTGAAACACTGGACTCGGGCCTAAGTCTCCAGCACCCAAGGAAGAGCCTGCAGTCAGCCTCCTGAGAGGGAGAGGACTTGGGTGTCTAGGCACCCTGTACAAGGGCCTCCCCATGCTCAAATGTGGGTTCAAGGGTTCAGCTGGGTACCTCATGGACGCTCGGGTAGGGAATGTAGTCCTCCTCCGTCTGCAAAACACAAGCAGGGCAGAGGCCCAGCTGGGGCGGTGACCTCACCCTCCACACCTCCCAGGCTTCCTAGAATTCGGGGCCTGTCCAGCCAGCCCCCTGTTTGGGAGTGTGGTGGGCCCTGGGTCTCATCCCCACCATCTTACAGGGGGCCAGCCTGGGGTGGCTCCACAAGACCCGGACAGAGGCAGGCCAAGCCCACTGAGTAGGGATCTCCTGGGTTCTTTCTGCCTGGGAAAAGGGGGCTCCCTGCCTCCCCAGAGGGAACTGCCTGGAGGGCCCCTTAGACACAGGCTACTGTGCCCAGAGTCTCTGCTGCAGCCAGCCAGGGTGGGGCTCCAGAAGTGACATTCCTAATAGCTCCCAGATGGCATGGATGCTGCTAACCCGAGGACCACACGGAGAACAGCTCCCTAGCTCCACCCTCCCTAGCTCCCTCCCAGATCCAGCCTGTCTTCTAGGGTCGATGGGGTCCCAAATTATGCAGAGCCGTGTGCCCAGCTGGGAAGCCGCACATCTTCCCCAGCCCCAGACAGGAGCTTCCTGGAGCGAGAGTGTGTAAGCCCCCGAGTCTTGAATATGAGTCTTCCCACAACTTCTGGTAGTGCCAGCTTCAGGGAAAACATTTTACAGCCGTTTCCTTTTGGGATGGGGCAGCTGGGAGGTTGAGTGAGTGCAGAGGCGGGGAGGAGCGAGGCCTGAAGATCCAGCCCATGGCCAGGGCTGTCCAGGGAAAACCTTGGGGGCCGGGGCCTGGATGCCCTGCTCATCCGGGCTCGGCACCCGGCCCACAGTAAGACTTCTCCGTGGCCGGCAGGGACGCCATCCTGCCTGGCAGGGGTTCTGTTGTAGCATCTAAGCCCTGCCCACCTACTTTGAGGGGTGGTGGGAAGGAGCATCGTTGTTCGTCCATCCTGCTTCCCTGAAAGAGAAGGCGACACCCCGTTAACAGCCTGCCACGTCTGGGAGGCCCTAGGGCAGCCCAGAGCCGGGTGCTGGCCTCTCTGATGAAGGCCGGCAGCAGCAGTAGGGGAGGGGACTCTGTTCCGGAATGCTGTGCTGCTGGGATGGGGGCGGGGGCGATGTGCGCAGGCCCACGTGAGTGTGGGGAGGGGGCTACTGCATCAACGCAGATATGTGGCGAGGGGGAGGAGGGGGAAAGACTGAGAGGCAGAGAACTGGAGGGCAGGGGCCCAGAGAGCAGGGCTTCCGAGGGTGGGCCACACTGGGGGGAGCTCCTGAGGTTTCTCTGAGCCACCCCCTTCCCCAACCCAGCTCCTGACACATGCCCATACTAAAGGGGTAGAAAAAGAAAACACCAAGGGCCTGTAGGTCCAGGGCAGGGGTGAGGCGTGGGGGCAGGCATACCCCAGGCTGCCTGGCTGTGAACACCTCCCGCACCTGCAGCAAGCCCTGGGCTGACAGGCGCCCAGGCATCTGTCCCTTCCCCCTTTCTGCCTGAGAGTCCTGCGGAGCCTGGGGCGCCTCCTGTGGGGTAGGGTGGAGTGGGGATGAGTTTAGGAGCTGATGTCAGTGCTGCTGGGGACCTACAGAGGGATGCGAGCTGGGCTCCCGGGTGGGTGCCCGAGTCAGAGAGGAGGGAGGCACCACCGGTCCCCTCTACTGGACCCCGGGACAGAGGACTCCATCTTGGCTGGCCCAGTCTAGTGGAGGCTCCTGGCCTGTCCTTGGAGGTGTGCGGGGCAGGATACAGAAAGGGCCCCGCCTCTGCGGCGCCCAGCATCCTCACCTGCATCTTTTCAATCATCTCAAACAGATCTGTGTTCTGCAACAGAAACGGGGGAGCGAGGTCAGTGCGAGGGTGGCCTAGTGGATCCCACCAACCCCTGAGGAGTCCCCACCCCAGCCCTCCTGGTCCCCCCAACTTGACTGGCCATCAGGCCTGGGGCAGCAAGAGGGAATGGAGTGGCCATCATGGGAGGGGGCTCCCAGGTCCTGGGGCCCGGGCGGCCCACCCATCCAGTCCTCTTCCCTGAGGGAGGAGGCTGCTGCCCTGGGAGAGAGGATCTCCTTTATGCCACCGCAAGGTTGCCATAGCCAGGACCAAGCACCTGGACCCTAAGAAAAGCCTCAGCTCCGGCCCCAGCCAGGATTGGAGGGAGGGTCTGTCTCCCACCCCTCTACCCTGGAATAAGGCCAGTTAGCCCAGGCCACAGGCCACTGCTCAGCAACCCACGGCCCCCAAGCAGTATGGGCTGGGGCTGTCTCGGGAGAGGATGGCCCTACACCTGTAGGTGAGCCCACTAAAACCCCCATGTCTGGGCCAGCCCGCCCCAAGCCAGTGAGGGCACATACAGGGTTAATCCAGCGTTTGCCAGCTGCCTGGTAGCAGGAGCCAACTCCCTAGAAGCCTTCCTGGAAGGCAGGGATGCAGAATGTGGCTGGCAAGGCTGGGGGCTGGGCCCAGGAAGCCCCCCGGGGTCTCCAGCATGGCGCCCCTCCCCCAGCACTTCCAAGGCTCAACTCTGGCTGCTCCTGCTGCTCAGTGGGGGCACTGCCTGAGCTTACACACATGCTACAGGAATGCGTATCAGGAAACACACGTACACACATGCGATGTGCACATGCACACACACTCCTGCTCACACATAAAGGCCTGTGCACCAATATTTATATGGTCTCACTGCACTATTTTGTGTATCAAGAAATACACACACACACACACATCCATGGAATCTATATGCTAACACACAAATACACATATTGGCATCCTGAGTTACACAACAGCCACTCACACACACACACACACACACACACTCACACACATGCACATATCCATGTACCACAAGAAACACACAGATGAACACAAACCCACACCTATGTGGGTCCACACACCAGAAAGTTCACATGACGCTACGAAGACACCACAAAAATCTCTCTCCTGTCTGAGATCAGAAGGCATCCTGGCCAACTCACAGGGACGACAGGGGCAGGCGGGGGCAGGGAAACCGAGGCAGAGCCCACGCCCTGCTGCAAGTCCCCTGCCCCGTTAGGAACACGACGATACCACCATTACACAGGAGAATTCTGAGAAAGGAGGAGGCATCTGGCAACCCCAAGAGTCATGAATCCCGACAGGGAGGGACACAGGCCTGCACCCCACACCTGAGCAACCCATCACACACATATGTGCTTCTCTGGCAAAGGTCACAAGACACCAACACCCCATGTGCACACTCTGAGTCCTGTCCATGGAACAGGACCCACCCTGTAAAGTCTACCTGGGAGCCCCAGGAGACCCTGACTGAGGGTCACCTATGGCCACACCTCTGAGTATGGAAGAGACAACTGTGCAGGCAGCTATGGCAGATACCACAGACACACACCTGCAGGGCAAGGGGACCAACACCTGTCAGTGCCACACGCTGCCACAGCCACACTGGCACCCAGGCAGGGCCAGCCAGCTCCCAGCCACAGGGCCCCAGCAAGATCCAGCAACGCCGGCCACTGTGGAGACCTGGGCGCCCCACGCAAGGCGACCCAACAGCCAGAAACAAGGAAGCCCCTGGCTGCTGGGAGAATCACGGGCACATAAACACTGACACATGGTACTGTCACCCAGAGAGCACACACAGCAACAGGTGACACCCACAGTCCTGCCTCATGGCAGACGCCCTGACACCCAGCCAAGGCAGGCTGGAGGATGTGGCCCCATGGGGACATCTCCACCTCACCGGGGCCACTCCAAAGTTACACCGTGACATGGGCGCCCCACACAGCCCCAAGGTCAGCGCCCACTCACAGCGCCCCACAGCCGGGGCCACTGCCCCCAGGGCTGCTCGTTGGGCAGCACAGGTCGAGCCCGGGACAGGGGCGGGGGTGTGCCGGTGGCCGCCCGGAGGTGTCAGCCAGGAGCTAACACACCCACCGGGCGGGAGCCTCGCACACCGCCGAGGCTCGGGCACAGCTGCCGCGCTCCGCGGAGTCGGGCTGACCGGGCCCCCTCGGCCACACTGCCCCCAGCGGGTCCTCACCTGCCAGCCGGCCACCGCGGGCAGCGAGCCCCTCCGCGGACGGCCGGGGCGCGCTGGGGGCCGCGGCTGCGCCATCCCGAGCCCCGCCGGGCGGCACTCCAGCTGGCCCCGCAGGCTCCGGCCCGCGCGCCCCGGCCCGGGCCCCGCAGCGCCGAGCTCCGCACTCCCGGCTCCCGGCTGGGCTGCGGGGCGGCCGGGCCCGAGGGGCGGGGCGCCAGGTACGGGCGCGCGGGGGGCGGGGAATCGGAGGCCCCGCCCCCAGGCGGCCCGGCCCGGCCCGGGACACTGCGCCTGCGCGCTCGGCCTGCGCGCTTAGCTCGCTGTGCGCTGGGCTAGTCCCGGTACCCCATCCCTTCTGTCTGCCCAGACTCTGAGTACCCTGCTCTGGGCCCCATGATGAGGCTTCTGGGACTGGCTGCGTCGCCGGGCAGCGTGTTACCTTGGAGACAAGAGATTTTCATCAGCACTTACTTAATGCTGGGCCTTCGCACGGCCCATCTCTCCAAATCCAAGGAGGTACAATGTCAGACCCATTATGCAGATGAGAGAACTATTCCACTAGGGCACACCGCTAGGGGAACCGGGACTCCAGCGCAAGGCCTGGAGCTGAGGCCTCTTCCCTCTCTCCTCACCTGTCCCCACCCTGGTGCCCGATAGTGCCCGGCTGACCTGCCCTCCCCAGGCCCTAGCTGTCCTGACCTTGGAAGGCTGCCACAGCACACGGGGAGGGTATGGAGGAAAGGGCTCACGCCAGCTTGGGCACAGGTGGGTTCTAGCTCCGGCCTTGGTACAACTTGCTGGGTATGAGAGGGTCCTACCACCTTACTGGACCTCAGTTTCTCCATTTCTTCTGCAGGCCCCTCCAGCAGCCGCAGTGCCTTGTCCTGCCTGTTGGGTGGGGGCAGGGCCCCGGCCTGGCTACCCCCTCCTCCAGATGTTCAGCAAGCCGCACATGTGTCCTGAGCTGTGGCTAAGTCCACACCAGCTGCTTTGGAGGCTGCAGGGCAGGCCTGTCTCCAGCTTCCAGGAGAGCTGCCTGCCAGCAGCTGCCCTCCACCTGCCACCCCAGGCCATGGGCCCCTGGAAGGAAGGGGCTGTGCTTTCCCCAGACCAGGGCAGGTCTGGGCCTGGAGAGCCAGCAGGAGCTCTGGAGACGCGTGTTCCAGGCACGGAGCAGCTTTGGTTTTAATAATTAACAGCAGCAAATATTGATTTACACAGCCACTTCCAGGCCTGCGTGCTTCCGGGCACACATCGAAATGCAGCCAGAGGAATAGCCATTCCCACACTGGCCCTGGGGAAGGCCAGACCTGCCGGTATCAACAAGAGGTGTCTGAGCGCCTGATGGAGGGGAGAGTGTGCACACGCGGCAGGGCAGCTGTGTGTGTACGTGTGTGTGCGTGTGCGCGTGTGCGTCCAAGGCTGGACGTGGCTGTGTGTACATGGATGTATTATATTTCTGAATGCATAGTAATGCCTGTGCGTGTGCACATCTGCAAGTCCCTGAAAACATTTACAATGGGATTCTGGCTGTGTGCTTTGTGTCTGTGACTGCGCCCCTGTCACAGGTGAGGGTAGCCTGTCCATTATTTTGCAGATTTCTGAATTCTCAAGTAGAGAAACCCCTGTAGAGGGTGGGAGGGTCCTGGGTAGTTCCTTGTGTTCAAATGTGGCTTCCCCAAAAGAAGGTGAGGTCCCTTCTCAGCCTTCTGCCCAGCCTGGGAAGGGAAGGTGGTAACAGCTCAGGCCCAGGTGCCACTGGCGGGGGAGGGGGAGCTAGAGGAGGAGCTGTCAGCTCTGTCTACAGGTGAGCAAACAGGCCAGGCATCTGCCCACTGGGCCAGGGAGGTCACTTGTCCTTCACCCTGGTCCCACCCATACTATAAATGTGTACAGAGTTAGGGACACTGGGGAGGGTGCTGGAGACCCCAGGAAAATCACTCAGCCCTTCTGAGACTCCCCCATCATAGAAGATGATCCACAGATGGGGGTCTTGATTCTGGGGAAAGGGTGGGCTGCGGGATTGGGCTCTGCTGTCTGGGCTGTGCTGGCAGAAACAGAGGCTGCTAGCCAGATTGGGTGGAGGCCAGGAAGCTGGGGCAGGGGGTGGCTCAGTACTAATCTGAAAAAGCCAAGCCCAGGCGGGCAGCACCCAGGCACCAGGCTGCTCCAACCCTTCCTCCCAAGTGGGGAGACAAGGACCAGGGATGGGGGGCTGTGGTCCAAGGACACAGCCCTTGATGCAAACCCAGCCTCCTCCCAGGATGCGTAGGAGGCAGACTGGAGCCTCATTTGTGAACCCCGCTGCTCCAGGGAGCATCTGCCATCAAGTCTTCCTGCCATGGCCAGGACGCCCATGGGCCAGGCAGAGGGAGCCAGAGGTGGTCTCGGGACTCCCACCTGGGACCCCCACACGCCATTCCTCGGCCATCTGCCTCCCAGCCTAGAAAAGTCCCTGGCCCTTGCCCTGGGCCAGAGCTCTCAGGGAGGAGCCCGGCAAACCCTGCTTCTGCTATTCATGGCTGTGTGACCTTGAGAAGATCCCTTGGCCTCTCTGGGCGCTCAGTTCTGCATCTGGAGGAGGCCTGTTGCCCCAGGGTGGATGAAAGACCAAGAAGCTCGGAGTGAAGAGCTGCCGAGGGAGGCCGCGCTGCCCCTGCACTCCGGGGGCAAGAGACCCGGCCCTGGCCCCACAAATTCCGCTGTGGCCAAGTAACTTAGCCTCTCGGAGCCTCGATGTTCTCATCTGCAAAATGGGACTAATAGTAGAAGCTGTTGCATCCTACCGGTGGTTGAAGGATGACCTGAGACACTCCGTGAAAGCCGGCAAACCCCAAGAAACCCTAGCAGCTATTACCGGCATTTGATATTCTGCATAAACTGCTGGGTTACTTATCGCTTTACCGGACTCGGGCTCCCTGAGGCAGGGCCGGTGAATTTCTGCCCCTGGGGGCCCAGCCAGGCTGAGGTCTGGTGCTGAGCAGGTGCTGGGAAGACTTTGGATTTTGCTAATGGTCGCCTAGGCTGCTGGTCGGCACTCTGCTGCTTGAGCCAACAGAGGCCCGCGCAGCTCGGGCTCCATCTCACCTGGCTCCCAGGTGAGGTCCCTGGTGGCGATGTTAACACGGAAGGGTCAGCCAGAGCTGGCTGGCCAGCTCACCCCCAGCTGTTTGGCTTAGAATAGGCCCAAACCTCTCCCCAAGCCCTTCTCCAGACCCTGTGGTCCCACCTCTAAGAATGTCCAGCTGCCCGGGGGTATGGAGTGGTGTCCCTTTGCGTTGAACCCCCCAGAAGCATTACCCCAGTCCTGGCAGGGGTGGAGGCTTGGGGGGCTCTTACCTTAGGGTTCAGTGAAGTAGTGTGGGAGTGAACCAAGTCCGCTCGTGACAGATCTAGTTTCTGAGGGAAGTGCTGGTTCTGCCCATCACTCCTCCTGGAGGAGAGAAAGAGCCTGCAGTCACAGAGAGCCCCAAGCTGGGAGACCTGGAAACTCTGGGAGGAGAGTCATTCTCAGCAGGGCGTGGTGGCGCAGGCTTGTAATCCCAGCATTCGCGAGGCTGAGACCAGAGGATCGCGGTTCGCGGACAGCCTCAGCTACTTAGTGAGGCCCTCTGCAACTCACTGAGACCGTGTTTCAAAATAAAGAATAAAAAAATAAGTCAGGGGGTGTAGCTCAGAGGTAGAATGCCCCTGTGGTCCATTCCCAGACCCGTTAAAAAAAAAAGTTATTCTCAGAAGTGAGGGCAGCGAGGGGAATAGACATCATGGTGGAAGTGTCCTGGGCCACCTAGGAGGACAGAGGGAAGGGGCTTCCTGAGCAGGGCTGCCAAGCAGGCTCCTTTGCAGAGAAATGAGGTGTGGAAAGGGTCTCTCCACAAATTCTCCCTTAGGCCTCCAGCCCATTCTGCAGATGGGGAGACCGAGGCAGGGGTGGTGAGGTTGCTGCAGACAAACGGGCCCAGCCTTTACGGGGCATTCCTGAGCGGTCGGAGAGGCAGCAGCCTTGTGGCTTCGAGGCCGGAGGGCCCCTGCTGTTACTAATGGCCACAACCGCCGTTGTTGGGTCCCCATGCCAGGCCCCGTGCCGAGCTCTCCTTGTTCTAAGGACATTCTGCTATCTCCACTTTAATAACACAGATCCAGATGTGCACAGAGCTGGCATCTGCATGAGAGCGGTCTGATTCTGCCCACACCCACCTCCCCGAGGAAAGAAAGCAGGACTTGGGAGGTGAAGTCAGCACCTGTCACCCTCGAAAACAGCCGAGTCCACCTCTGGGGTCAGGAGAGGAAGTGCCCAGGGGTTGCCGGGACCCAGGGAGCCGAGCCGGCCTGGCTTCTGCCACTGCCTCGGGCCACCCTGACGTGGCTGCACCCCCCGCCCAGGTCCCAGGGATGAGGCTGGTCCCAGGGGGTGAGTCACCCTCCAGCTGATCCTCTGCAGCCTGCGGCGGGCCTGAGTCAGGCAGAGCTGGAACTGCCCCGCCCCGGGAGGGGGCCAGCTGCAGAGGAGCCGGAGCCTGAGCCCCTGTTGACTCCTAGGGGCCAGGGGGAGGGCCAAGAAGGCCCAGCCTTGTGGGGCACCAGGGCTCCCCTTCCCAGGGCTGCTGCCATCCGGAAGGAGAGGCCTGCGGAGCTGGCGTGGCAGCCCACACCTGTAATCCCAGTACTTTGAAGGCTGAGTCAGGAGTCGCAGGTTTGAGGACAGCCATAGGAACTTATCGAGACCCTCAGTAACTTAGCAGGGCCCTATTTCAAAACAAAACAGAACAAAATGGCTAGGGGTGTAGCTTGGAGACAGAATGTCCCTGGGTTTGATCCTTAGCATCATGAGGAAGAGGAGGGAGAGGAGGAGGAGGGGGAGGAGGGGGAAGAGGAGGGGGAGGAGGAGGGGGAAGAGGAAGAGGAGGAGGGGGAAGAGGAGGGGGAGGAGGAAGAGAAGGAGGGGGAAGAGGAAGAGGAGGAGGAGGAAGGGGGAGGAGGGGGAGGAAGAGGAGGAGGGGGAGGAGGAGGGGGAAGAGAAAGGAGGAGGGGGGAAGAGGAGGAGGGGGAGGAGGAGGGGAGGAGGAAGAGAAGAAGGGGGAAGAGGAAGAGGAGGGGGAGGAGGAGGGGGAAGAGAAAGGAGGAGGGGGGAAGAGGAGGAGGAGGAATGTCCAGGCAAATTCCCTTGAGGCTCCTGTGGGGACCTGCTGAGACCTACCATGTATCTGAAGCTGTGTCAAGCATATAATGCCCTCACTACAGCACTGGAAGGTTTGTATTTTTTAGTCCCCATTTGTGTGTGGGTGGGGGCAGGGTACTGGGGATTGAATCCAGGATGTTCTACCTCTGAGCTACACCCCCAGCCCTTTTTATTTTTACTTTGAAACAAGGTCTCGCTAAGTCGCTAAGAGCCTCTCTGAATAGCGAGACGGCCTGGAGCCCGCCGTCCTCCAGCCTCAGCCTCCTAAGTAATGGGACTGCACCACGCCCAGCTCCTTATGGCCATTTTTATAGATGCAGAAATGGAGGCTCGGGGTGGTGGAGCCAGGTCCCTTAGCAAATAGGTGCCAGAGCTGGAGTTTAAAGAACATGTCCTCCGGCAAATGCGGACGGTGTCCACGGTGTGAAGGGCAGAGGCCGCCCGGGCCCCGGAAGTCCTGCAGCTGAAACCGAGGAAAAGCTGGGTGCCCCTGGGTGGGGATCGCTGTCCTGGGGTGGGGTCTACTGCCCACGATCAGACCAGTTAAGTGGCGTCCTCCCTGCCCTTCTCATGGCCCCAGGCTCAGACACTGGCCACTGCAGGTCAGCCTGGCAGAGCTCCTCACAGGCTCCCCTTCCAGAACCTTCCGGGCCTGCTTCTCACAGCCACTGTCCACTTAAATTGTGCTGCCCGCATTGGCACAGGACCAAGGACACCTCTCAGGACTCCAGGGTCCAGCGTCCACCTGGGGCCCTGTCCCCAGTCTCTGTTCCTGTTGGCCAGAGTCCTAACGCTCCTGGGTGTCACCCAGCACCCCTGCCAGGCAGCTCTCCCTAAAAAGCCAGCGCAGAGCCCTAAAGGTCAGGAAGGAAAGGGCAGCAGAGGGGCAGGGAGGAAGTCCAGCCCCAGCCCGGGAGGACAGTAATGACCACGCTGCCCCCCCCCCCTGTGCCTGCTCCAGCTAACTGAACCCTCGCGGCTCTCCAAGAAAGGACAGGCCAGAACCACTGGCTCCACACAGGAGGCTCCTGAGGCTCAGAGGCACCGACCCTCCCGAGGTCACACGGTAACAGAGCACAGCAGGCCTCGGCCCAGGTCTGCTCACTCCCGGGCTCAGAGTCGACCTTTCTAGCGCAGGGGCCAGCAACAACTGCAAAGGCAGCCAGGGCTCCCGAGGCACCGGCGGCTTCCGGTGAACTCGCTGAATCCTCATTCTTGCAGAGGAAGAAACTAAACAGAGAGGATAAGTCACTTGCCTGAGGTCACACACAGTAAGTGAAAGTCCAAGGACTGAAGTCCCTGACAGGAGGAGATGCTGTGCCCCTGACACTACCTGCCTCTTGGTACACAGCAGTTGCTCAATAAAAACTTTTGGGCAGGCTTGGTGGCACACAATCCTAGGACTTGGGAGGCTGAGATAGGAGGATTGCAGGTACAAGGCCAGCCTCAAAATAAAAAATAAAATAGGGCTGGGGACATAGCTCAGAGGTAGAAGGTCCTGGGGTTCAGTCCCCTATACCAATAATAAATAAATTTTTTAAAATTTGAAGCAATGAACGAACCCAGCCCCGTTCTCTCAGCCTCCCTGGCTCGCTCACCTCCATCTGGGTCCCCTTCTGCCTCTACAGACCTCCCCCAGTCCCATGAGCCTCCTGCACCCCCACCCTGTCTTCCCCTGGCCTCTACCGTTCCATTCACATGGGAGTTCCCCAAGTCTCTTTCCTCTCCACACTTCTCCAAAACCCCTCCTGACCCATGGCCCGGCTCAGCTTAAAATGTCTGTATCTGTCCTGCCCCTGCGGCAGCTGAGAGGAGCATGGCGTCTTGACACCAGGGCGGCCCCTTCCCCACCCCTCCCCGTCCTGTCCGCAGCACCCCACACCTCATCCAGGCCCATCCCCTCCATCACCACGGTGGGGTTGGGGGTTTGACTTTATCCACCTTATCTGGATGGGGAAACCGAGGCCTGGAGAGGTGATGTAACAAGCCCAAGGCCACATGTGGGGGGGGGGTGGCTCCTTCAGCGGTCATCATCCCAGCCGCCCTTGACACAGGCCTCGGTCCTGTGACCGCCCTGTCACGGCCCCGGATTCTCGCAACCACGGCCAAGTGTCTTCCCCAGCCCTGCCCCGTCTGGCCTGGACACCTGCCGGCTGCCTTCTCTGACACAAGAAAAGGCCGCAGCCAGAGAAGAGAGACTGGCCCCGGGTCACACGGGAAGGAAGCTGAGCAACCTGGCGCCCAGGCCAGGCCCGTCTTGGGGTCACCTTCAGCCCCTGCAGCCAGCCGCAGGGCCACCGCCAGCCGTCCCCTGCTCCCCTCCCCCTGGAGCACCATCCTCCCCGGGGGAGGGGCAGGCAGCTGTGGGGGAGGGCTTCCTGGGGGAGGGGCGCGGAAGCCGCTGCTGACAGCTCCGGGGTTTCTTGGCAACTGTCACTGCCCCTCCTCCGTTGCTCTCTTATCTCTGCATCAAGGTAACAATAATAATGGCACCTTCGTGAGTAGTGAGTACCGTTCTTTGTACTTTTCAAAAGCCCTCTTTATCTGCGGCTCCTGGGACTCTCAGCGGAACTGGAGGTGGAGATCAGGTGGTGGCCAGGATCCCCAACTTCCAGAAGGGCAAACTGAGGCTGGGAGCAGTGGAGCCCAGGCCAGGCGGCCCAGCGACTCTGGGAGAAACCGGGAGAACCTGGGACTTCGGTCGGTGGTCTGGGGCTCTGATCCCACCCAGGGCTGGGAGGACCTCAGAAGGCTCCACGCTCTCAAAACAGCGGGCCCCCACCCCGGGTGGTAGGAGAAGCTAGGGGCCAAGGCAGGTGAGCAGATGCCCTGGGGTGCGCCCACCAGCCATCACCTGCTCAGGTGGGCCTGGCTGACTCTCCCACCCTGTCCCCTCTAGGCCGCTGCTCCTCTGCCCTGGCCTGCTCTCCTCTTCTGCCTAACAGTCATGCTTTTCAAGTTCAACACGCACAGGTGGCCTCTGGTGGCAGAGCAGGTGGCCTGTGGCCTTCAAGGCAGGAAGGCCTGGGCTGGGGGCAAGGGTCTGCATGCATCCCACCCCCTGGAACCCTGCTCAGCACCCCAGGGAAACAGTGATAGGAGGGCAGGGCAGGGGCCCCAAGACCTGCTGGGCAGAGTTGTGGGGGGGCCAGCCCGGCACTGGTCAGCAGAGGTCCAAAGCGGGAGGCCCAGGGCCAGGTCCCTTGGGTCTCCCTGGTCTCCAAATGGTCCTACCCTGCTGGAGGCTCATGTTGGGGGGAGGGGAAGGGCCACAGACCCCAGTATGAGAAGGGGGGGACCCCCTGCCCTCACCTCCCTGGCCAGGGGCTGGGGGTGATGCTGGAGCCAGGTCTCCCAGCATCAGGACCTGAGGAGCCTTGGACCTAATGGGGACTCTAATCTGAAATGAGAGCCAAGTGCGGCCCCGGAACTGCCCCCTCCTGCCCCCACAGAGGCCCATTGTTTTCTGAACTCAACCATCCGGCCAGGGAAGGTGGCTAGGGCAGCCAGGTAAACAAGTTCCCAAAGCCAGTCTCCCCTCCTCCCGGGGCCCACCAACTGGGCGGCCAGGCGCAGCAGGGGCTGCTTCCCGGGCAGCTGTGACCTCTGCCAGGCCTGGAGAAGGGGCCTGAGAATGGGCCGAGGGACAGGAGCCTGTTTGTTGATATCTCTTAATCCTCAAGTCAACAATCCCGAGGGGAGGGCTGCGGCTGGCCTCGCCCACTTCAGAGGTGAAGGAGCAGAGGCGCATGGAGCTTCAAGATGCAGCCAGCGTCCCCTGCGGGCAGGGGGAGAGGGGCCTTGGGCTCAGGCTGGGCAGAGAGGGTGGCACACTGGCTGAGGGCCCCGGCACCCGGATCCCGGAGCTGGGCCAGGCTGCAGCATCCTGAGTAAACAAGAGGCTGGCAGCCCGGGAGGCGGTCACGGGACAGCCTGGCGCAGCACCTGGGGCCACGCCTGCCCTCCACCTGCGGCCTCCCAGCCTCCCTCCTGCCGGGAGCCAAGCCTGACCTCTGGCCTGCCAGGACAGACTCCTCCCCTCCTGGGGCGGGTAGGAGGGACCCTGAGACCTCCCCCACCCCGCCACTGTGTGCTGAGTAACAGCACACAAAGTACCAGCGCTTTACGAATACAAACTGCCTTGGCAGGGAAGCCTCTCACCACCTGCCGGGGAGTGGAAGGTGGGCAGTGTTTTCTCCATTCTACCAGGAAGGAAACTGGAGCCCGACAGAGAGGGTCCCCCCAAAGCTCAAACCTGTTCTACTGACGTGGGACACACGGGCAACACCAACTCCCGCCCGGAGCAGGGTGGCCAGGGCACCCTGCCAGCACCCAGCAGCCCACGTGTGGCACTAGGGCTGCCCGCACATTCTGTGTGTATGGCAGCTCTGGGCACTGCCCCCCACCCCGTGCCCTTCATTCCTCTGCCCAGTCATTCCTTCAAAACACCACTCCTGACACGGCACTGGCCAGACGTGGGTGCGCATGTTGGCATCAGAGTGGGTGCGCCAGACCTGTTCCCCAGGGAACAGTCCCAGCGGTGCCCGCACCAACCTTCTCCAGCTCTTCCCGGGGCTTCTCTGGCCTCCCTGCCTAGGCATGAGCCTGTCTGCAGTGAGACCCTCCGCACCGCACCAGCCCTGGAGGGAGCCTGCACTTCAAGGCTCAGGCCAGACTGGTGAGCAGAGGCCCAGCTCTCACAACTGCCAGGGTGGGCCACCAGGCCAGGGCAAAATGCCACGGGGAGGGACAAGGTCACCATCTTCTGGCCAAAGCCAACAGGGAGAAGCCCTGGCTCTGGATTCACCAGGATGTGCTCAGGAAGTCATACGCCACAAGCCGGGTGTGGTGGTGCACACCTGTAATCCCAGTATTTAGGAGGCTAAGACAGGAGGATCACAGGTTCAAGGCCAGCTTCAGCTACTTAGTGGGACCGTTTTTTTGTTTGTTTTTTATTTTTTATTTTTTACTGGGGATTGAACCCAGAGCTGTTCTACCTCTGAGCTACACACTCACCCCTGAAATTTTTGTTTGGGAAACAGGATCTTATTAGGTTGCTAAGAGCCTCACTCTTTGCCGAGGCTGGCTTTGAACCTGTGATCCTCCTGTCTCAGCCTTCCAACTAGTGGGATTACAGGCATGTGTCACCATACCCGACTTAAAGATCTTGGTTTTTTGTTTGTTTGTTTGTTTGTTTGTTTGTTTGTTTGTTTTGGTGGTACTGGGATTCCTGGAAACCCTTCTACCTCCAGGCTACACTCCCAGACCTATTTTATATTTTTATTTGGAAACAGGGTCTCTTAAACCAGCGCGGCTGGCTTCGAACCTGCGTGATCCTCCTGTCTCTGCCTCCCAAGCGCGGGGATTACAAGTGTGTACCACCATGCTCAGCAAGATCCTGTTTTATTTATTTTTTATTTTTTTTATTTTTTTGGTGGTACTGGGGGTGGAACCCAGAGGCTTTCTACCTCTGGGCTATACTCCCAGACCCATTTTCTATTTTATTTGGAAACAGGGTCTCACTAAGTTGCCGAGAGCCTCACTAAGCAGCTGAGGCTGGCTTCGAACCTGCGCGATCCTCCTGTCTCAGCCTCCTGAGCGCGGGGATTACAAGCGTGCGCCACCACGCCCGGCTCGAGATCCTGTTTTAAAATAAAAAAATAAAATAGGAGCTGGGCATGGTGGTGCACGCTTGTAATCCTAATATTTGGGAGGCTGAGACAGGAGGACCATGGCGCGGGCACATTTATGTAGCTTATCTCAGAAGCAGAACCACTACCAACCTTTGCCTTTGATGGCACAAGGTTTTCTTTATTATTATTATTATTATTATTTTTTTTTTGGTGGTACTGGGGCGGAACCCAGAGGCTTTCTACCTCCGGGCCATACTCCCAGACCTATTTTATACTTTATTTGGAAACAGGGTCTCACTAAGTTGCTGAGGCTGGCTTCGAACCCGTGTGATCCTCCTCTCTCAGCCTCCCAAGCATGGGGATTACAAACGTGCGCCACCACGCCCGGCTTTTGGCACAAGGTTTTCTACATTGTGTTTTTATAATGAGAACATATTTCCTTAACCAAAAGAAAAGAAAAGAAAAGAAAAGAAAAGAAAAGAAAAGAAAAGATCCCCGCGCTTGGGAGGCGGAGACAGGAGGATTGCGCAGGTTCAAAGCCAGCCTCGCTGGCTTAAGAGACCCTGTTTCCAAATGAAATATAAAATAGGTCTGGGAGTGTAGCCTGGAGGTAGAAGGGTTCCATCCCCAGTACCACCAAAAAAGAAAGAGAGAAAGAAAGAAAGAAAGAATGAATGAATGAAAGAAAAAGAGAAAAAGAAAAAAGAAAAAAAGAAAAGAAAAAAATTCTAAAAGTCAGGCCCAGCGGCACATGCCTGTAGTCCCAGCTGCAGGAGGCCAAGGAGCCCAGGAGCTGACCCCTTTATCCTTTTTGGTCCTCTTGAGCAGGACGTATTATTCACCCCTGCCGAGGGGGCGAAGCAGACGCCAGGGGGGGTCAAACACCACGACTGAAGTCCCCGGGCCAAAAACCCAGGCTGTCACCCCAGCTCTGGATCACTGCAAAGCCCACACGTTCCCCAGCAGGCAGCAGGAGCCTGCTCTGAGGGTCAGGGGAGGGCGCAGGTGGCCGCCCTGTCCTGGGAGCCAGGTCAGCCATCTACTCATTTTTAAGTGCGAACGCAGGCTCTGTTCTCAGTCAGTCCCAGCTGCCCTGAGCTGGCAGATGCCCAGCCCCACCCCGGTGCTACCCCGAGGCCTTGGGGCCAGCAGGCAGGTGGGAGGAGCTGCCAGCCCCTTCCCTGGAGCCCTAAATAACTCGAATTTGATGGCTGCTTCTGGAAGAATCTGGGAAGGGGACGTGGCACTAGTCCTGGGGGCCAGTGACTGATCAGACATGATGTCGGGGTCCCGACTGCATGGACCCCTTCACCTCTGCCAGCCTCCGCTTCCTCAGCTGTAGAGTGGCCTTGGTGAGTAAAGTGGCTGGGGAGGTATCAACCAGACCTTGCACGTGAAGTGCTGCTGAGCCCGGGGCCTGGGAGAGGAGGCCCCCAGGCTGCACGTGCCCCCTGTGGAGCGAGCAAGGGGGGCTGCTCCTGATCCCCACCTGTCAGAGGCGGCGCCAGCACCGTTCCCTGCAGCCACTCCGTGGGTGAGAGCGTGACTGAGACCCGGAGAACGAACGAGCGGAAGAGCGAGTCGCGTGCCTGGGGCGTGCGTGGGCGCGCGTGCAAGCGTGTTCGGTGGGATCGTGCCGCCCACGTGCCTAATGGCTCCCACTGGTGCAGGCAGAGGCGGCACGCGGTGGCCCCGAGACCCACGTGTCTGCCCCTCGGCACCCCCACCGTGCCCTGCCGCCTCCCCCTTCCCGGCCTGTGCACGCCGTCCTCCGGTCCACCCCACTGCAGTCCCTGGAGCCCCTGCCTGGCGGGAGCGCCCCACCACACCAGATCCTGCGCCCACAGCAGCCGCTTAGGTTTGCACGCTCCAGGGCGTGGCTGAGCCCAGATCAGTCCCCGTGGCTGAGCCCAGATCAGTCCCCCCGCTGGAAATGGGGCTTCCCCAGGTTGAGAGGGGCCTGTTGGTAACCACTGGCACATGACATCTGCTACCTGAATGTGCGTGTGCACACACGTGTGTAAGAGGTCACCCCAAAGGACCTCTGGCCTGGGGATAGGTGGACCCAGAAAGGCCCGGCACTCTGCGTCAATGCGCAGGCGCAGCAGCGGGAGGAGGCGCGGCCTAAGGTCCCCAGTCCCTGCACCTCCCCAGGGTCTCCGTGCCCCACCCAGCACTCTGGTGGGCTCCAGACTGGCCGAGCTCGGGCTCCGCCCCCGGTGTCCGCCTGGCCCTCAGCTTGAGCGACATCGAGTGTCCAGCCCAACTTCTCAGCTGCCTCCCAGCTGCCAGGAGATGGACTGCCGCTCCCCTAGGGCTGCGGAAGGGACCCTGTTCCTGCCTCTGGCCCTCCGCTGCTCTGTCCCCTGCCTGAACCCCTGCCCACCAGAGCAGCCCCTGACACCCCACCAGGAGGCCTCATGGCCTGGCAGTCACCACCCGCTGCCCACTGACCCCGCTGGATTTGTCTGTGAGTTCAAGTCTGTGTCCAACAGGAAGGTAGTCTGAGGGGCACCAGGGACCATAGCCGCCTGGTTCCTTGCTCTCTGCTGGGCGCAGATCTCCTTTAACCCCTGCTGTCTGCCAGGCAGCTCACGCACTGCCTTCGTTTTACACGTGAGGACACCGAGGCCGCATTACCCAGCCTGCCCGAGTCCACAGCCAGCAGGTGGCCCAGGCAGCGGGTCCGCAGCCAGGTCCAGGCTGCAGAGCTCACACCGCCCGCGCCAGCAGCGGCTCCCAAAGCTCAGGGACCGGAGTGGGTCACGGGCAGGCCCCGGAGCAGGGCAGGCCTTGCCCACGCGGCCGGGGGATCAGAGCCCTCTGCAGCACCCGGTGGGAGGTGTGGACACGGTGCCACGGTGCCTGGCACAACGGGCCACATCCAGCTTCTCTCCTTCCATGTTGCTGCCCTGCCACCTCCTCTTTTAGGACATTTCCTGATACTGACCCTCCCTCCCGACCAGGCCCTTCCATGGTGGGTCACCTCCTCCAGGAAGCCGCCCCTGATCCCAGGGTATGGAGGCGCTCCTGGCGCCTCACGTCCCCCCAGCTGGCTGGTCACCACCATTAGAACAGCCGTTCTTTCTTTCCCTGTCCAGACCATGAGCCCCGTGGGAGGAATGGCTGCCTGTCTGCCCGGCCTGGCCCGTGCCTGCACAGGGCGTGGCCTCCCAGGGCGCCCACACTGAGGCCTGTGGAATCGATGGACCGAGTGAGTGAACAACGTCTCAGGGAGACCCCGCGCTCGGGAAAGCCTTTGCAGAATGTGGGATATTAGAAAATCCTCTCCCTAACCCAGACCTTCGCCCTCCAGGATCTTTGAATTAATTCGTCCTATCTCTCGAAATGCAAACACTGCCCAAGTGGGCAGGAAGCCCCAGGACCCACGCTGGACGCGGTCATTCTCAGCAGCACTGCTTCTGGTTATGGACAAGCTGGGGTTCAGAGAGCAAAGCCGAGCGGGCCAGGCCACACACAGCGGTAAAGGCCGACAGTGGACACTTGGACCCAGGTTTTCCACACTGCGGAGCCCAGATCTTCCCAAGCACCTCCCAGACAAAGGGGCCAGCCCGAGCATCACTGGGACCTCAGACTGCAAGAGCGCTCTCTTCACGGCGCCCACGATGGGCGTGGGGTGCACCAGCTCACGGGGCAAAAGAGTGGCGGTTCCAGGACCAAAACCCATCTGGACGGGGCTTTTCTTTTCTCTTTAGAAGCAACAAGGGAGCTTCCTGGCAGAGGGGGGTCTTTCTGTCTGGGGCTCCATTCAGGAGCCTGTGCCCACCCAAGGGGGTGACATTCCCCAGAGAAGACAGGGAGAGATGATGGAAGGGGCATGGCTTCAAGGCCAGCAAGAGCCGGGGCAGCGAGCCCAGCCTAGCCCAGGAGAGACTTGGGGAGACACGTGTCCGTTCTCACCTCGCTGAGGGGCGCTGCAGGATGGGGAGACCCCAGAGGCTGCGCTAGGCTCGGGCCGCAGGCTCTGAGCATGGAAGAGCCGTTGAGCTGCCCAGCAACAAAAGGGGCCACTTCAAGGGCAGAGAGCCTCCTGTCACGGGGAGTGGACAGGCATGCCAAGCAGCCATGGCAAGCTCAACCCAGGGATGACGGCATCGCGAGGTCCAGGAAGTCACCAAAAATCAAGGTGTGTTCCTCTCAGGAGGCCACTAGAGGCTTTCTTTAATACTCTAAGGGATTGGAGCCAAAGGGGGTTCCTTGCTAAGTAGAAGGCCATAAAAGGGTGCCTCAAAGGCCTCCTCCACCTTCAAAGATTCTAGTAGACCCCAATTCTCTAAGCTTGTACAAAGCCCAGAGCCTGAGACTCAGCAGTTCTCTGTCAGTCACTGGCACAGCCAAGCTCCTCTTCTCCCCACAAGACCCTGCTCAATTTGATCCCCTTCCTACTTTCTAGCCCCACCTTGACCTCACTTGCTGTCCTCCCCACAACCCCCAGGACATCCTGAGCTCGCTCCTGCCTTGGGGCCTTTGCACCTGCTGTCTGGCCTCCATCCCTCCCCTGCCAGCTCTTCAGTGGCTGGCTCCTCTCATTCTTCAAGTTTGGGTTTAAATACCATCTCTTCTAGCCGGGCATGATGACACACAATTGTAATCCCAATATGTGGGAGGCTCTGACAGAAGGATCGCAGGTTTGTGGCTAGTTTCAGCAACTTGGGGAGACCCTGTCTCAAACTAAAAACTAAAACAGGGTCGGGGGTGGAGCTCAGAGGCAGAAGGCCCCCGGATTCCATCCCCAGTACAATAAATAAATACACGCCACCTCTCCTGAAGGGCTTCAGAGTGGGCCGAGGAGTGAGGGGTCTCTGTGATTAAGATTGGGAACGTGCGCAGAGCCCCTTAGAGCGCAGCCCATCCCCACGTTTCCCGACTCTGCAGCACCTAGAGCCCCGCCAGCTGGTCTCCATCAGGTGCTCACTGCTGAGCTGAAAGGACACACGACCACAGCTCCGAGATGCTGTGTGGCTGGGAAGTTCTGCATCTCACACCTTCACCCACCTCTGTCCGACCTACCGGGTGCCCAGCTCCGCTGAAGCCCCAGCCCCCTGGAAGGGGCTGCCTGAGCGGGGGCCGGCGTCTGTGCCCTGTCCCCGGCGGGCCCGCTGGCTCCGGCTGGGCGGGCACTGCGGTGCTGCCCCGTGTTCCCCGGGCAGAGCCCTCACAGAGGTGGCAGCAGGTGTGGGCTCAGGAGGCAGCCCCACTGGATACATAATAGATGAGGGGCCCAGCGGGCCGTGCGCCTGGCATTTCAGAGCCACTAATGAGGCCGCACACAGCCCCCAGGGCCTCTGGCTCCACCTGAAGACGGGCCACCACCCGAGCCCACCCCTCGGCCAAGCGGTGTCCAGGAGAGCGGCACAGGGCGCGGGGTAACAGTCCGGCTTACCGCTCGCTGTGCGGGCCCCGGACCGCCGCTTCCCCTCTCGGAACCTCGGCTTCCCCATCGGCGCACCGAGGGGCGAGTCATCGTCGCCTCTGTAAGGCCTGGTCAGTCAGGAGGGATGCGCTCACTCCAGTGACACGGCGGGGACACGGGAGGAGCCGGCACAGAACAACTCTCCCCATCCTCGCCCAAGAGGAAAGGTCCCGGCCACCGGGTGGCTCCCAGCCGGGCAGCGGGGCGCAGCCCTGACTCCTGTTCTGGGGGGACTGGAGGGTCACCTCCCTCACCCCATAACCACAACTTCCCCTGTCCTACGGCTTCCCAGTCTCTAACCAAGGGCCCTTCTTCTGCAAGAGAGCTGGGTTCAAGTCTCAACTTTGCCAGCTCTGTGACTTTGAGCCAGAGCCTTAATCATTTTTAGTTTTTATATTTATTTATTTATTTATTTATTTATTTATTTATTTATTTTGCAGTACTGAAGATGGAACCCAGGGCATTCTACCTCTGAGCTACACCTCAGCTCTATTTTTTAGTCTTTATTTTGAAACAAGGTCTCACTGAGTCGAGAAGGTCCTCACTAAGTAGTAGCTGAGGCTGTCCTCGAACTGCGATCCTCCTGTCTCAGCCTCCTAAATGCTGGGATTACAAGTGTGTGCCACCACGCCCAGTTCAAGGGCATTCTATTTCTAAGATACATCCCCAGCCCCATTTTATTTTTTATTTGGAAACAGGGATTCAATAAGTTGCCGAAGGTCTCGCTAAGTTGCCGAGGCTGGTTTCAAACCCGTGATCCTCTTGTCTCTCCTCCCACGCACTGGGATTATAGGCTTGTGCCATAACTTCAGAAAGGGGCCATTGAAGCCAGCCCACAGCACTGATGAAACCAAATGGCTGGCGCCCTGTCAGCACTTCATTCTCTGGGATTCTGCCTCCTCCCCCAGGCTCCCAGGTTTGTTTTTTGTTTTGATTTTTTTATACTGGAGATTGAACCAAGGGGAATTCTACCTTTGAGTTATACCTCCAGCCTCAATTAAAAAACAAAAACAGGGCCTTGCTTGGTTGCTGAGGGTCTTGCTAAATTGCTGAGGCTGGCCTCAAACCTATAATCCTCCTGTCTCAGCCTCCCAAGTGCTGGGATCACAGGTGTGCACCACCATGCCTGACCCAGCCTTCCAATCTTAAGGTCAACTCTCCTGTCCTAAGAGGCATTCCCAGAATGCCCCTGCCTATACAAGTCCACCTGTCCACCCCAGACCTCTTTACCTCCCACCCGTTCTGAATCTGCCTGAGATGCCAAGCCCCCATTCCTGGACGTCTGGGTCCTTCGGTCTGCAGAAACGGAGACACTCACTGGCTCCCATCTTCCAGCGGGCCTCCGTCCTCTCACCTTCGCTCACCCTGTGCGGCTCCTCACCTGTGGGCAACCTGCCGATGGGGGGTGGTCAGCCATGATCACATCTAGATGCTACCAGAGATGGGGAAAAGAAAAGAAAAAAAAAATCCCACCTCCTCCAGGAAGCCCTCCCAGCCTTTTCCAGTCTCTGGACGCAAACATTCAGTTCATTTCCACATCATGAATCATTTACTGTTCCTGCGTGGCTCTGCGTGACATGCAACGGATAGAGATTTAAGAACACAGGCCGCTGTCACAGGACTCACGCTAGAGAGCGGGGTCAGATCAAGCACCAAAGTAGCTCCAGCAAGCCCGGCCTCTGGCCTCAGGGTGACGCAGACACCCGTGACTCCGAACTCGGCGAACACCAGCTGAGCGTCAGGCGGGGGGCAGGCGGGGTGACGACGGCCCGGGTCCCACAACTAGAACGCAGAGGAAACTGGACTGGCCCACATCTGTCTGACTGCAAAATGCGCATTCTCCGCATTACTCCAGCAGTGATGAGTGCGCCATAGCCAGCAGGGAGACGCTCAGGGGAGAAAGATGGGATGTGACATCAGGAAAGAAAACCCTCAGCCGGGCGTGGCGGCGCATGCCTAGAATCCCAGTACACAGGAAGTCGAGACAGGAAGATCGCAGGTTCAAGACCAGCTCTGGCAACTTAGCAAGATCTTGTTTCAAGAAAAAAATAAAATAAAAATAGGACTGGGAGTATAGCCTGGGGGTAGAATGCTAATCCCCAGTACAGAAAGAAAGAAAGAAAGAAAGAAAGAAAGAAAGAAGAAAGAAAGACCCAGCAGGTGGTGGGGAGAGTGGCTGGAGGGCGGGGCTTAAGTGGCAAAAGCAGAGGGTATCGCGATACTTTGGATCTGACATGTCCCCAAACGCTCATGAGCTGAAGGCTTGGTGCCCAGGGCAGCAGAGTGCAGCGCTGGGGCTTTGGGCCGCGCTGGACCCTGAGGGCTCCGACCTCGTCAGTGGACTGACCCCTGGATGGGTTCCTACATGAACGGACTTTGGGGCGCGGGGGGACAGTTGGAAGAAGCAGGTCACGGGGTGCGGGTCCTGGAAGGGTACTCTCTGCTTCCCAGGCACCAGGAGGTCCTGCCCACCACAGGCCTCTAGACATGGGCCGAGGGACTGCGGACTGAAACCAGGAGGTGGAATGAACCTTTGCTTCTCTAAGCCGCTTTCCCCAGGTATTTTGTCACAGCAACAGAAAGCTGCCTGACACACATGTCCAGAGGAGGGGACAATGATCAAAAGCACGGTGGTGTTGCTGACCAGGGCCATCTTCCCATTGACCAGGACATGGGAGGCGCAAGCCCCTTAATGGGGAAGGAGGAGGAGACAGGCCCTGAATGCCAGGACACCATCATTAGTAGCTGAAATGACCGCCACTTGCTGCGGTCACCGGATGCGGGCGCAGGCAATGGGTTTCCAGGGTGGGGAGGGAGGGCCACGGGCTAGCCCCCTGGACAGCAGCTTGGCAAAGAGGGCGTGGGGCAAGGCACTGTGGGTGCGGATTCCAGAACCTACTTCAGAGATGTCAGCTGAGGGCCAGAGAGGGGAAGGGGCTTGCCCAAGCTTAGTCAGTGACCGGTCCTGGGCCCCGTCTCTAACTCAGTGGACCTTCTGGGTCTCCCGCCCTCTTCAAGTTATCCCTTGAGTGCATCCCCTGCTCAGGAACCTCCCCGTGCCCCCGCTGCTGTGACCTGAAAACCCCGTGACGACTGGGTGGGGTCCTGGGCTCTGCACAGAGTCCGGAAGATCAAGGTTCGAGTCCCAGCCCCGCGGCTGTTTGACCTCGGACAGCGCCCCTGTGGGCCTCGCTGTCCCCTTTATTAGAGGCAATAGTTCCAAAGGCACCGGAGTGGTGAAGACGGTGTGAGGGCTGGGGTGGGCTGCTGGCGGCACTTTTTAGTGTGCGCAAAGCCCTGGGTCTGACCCCAGCACCGTAGGGAAAAACCAAAGTGACGTGAGATGATGCGGGTCACGCACCTCACAGGGCGCGGTAGGAGCTGGACGAGTGGCAGCGGTTGGCGACGTTCCTGAATCCTGAAGGGAAGGGCAGCGCCTTCCTCCCCTGGCTGAGCCTTCCTCCTCCGCCCCTGCTCTGGGCACAGCAGAGTCTCAGATCAGCTGGGCACGACCGCAGGAGATAAGCCCAGAAGGAGAGGCGCTGACCAGGCTGCGCAGCAAGCCTCAAAGGGAAGTAAAGGCAGCCCGGCTGCTGCCCTGTGCCTCCCGCCTGGCGCGGCTCCCGGGGGCTCTGGTGGGCACTGGTGCCAGGCAGGAGTCCACCAGCAGCTGGGGGCCCTGTGGGCCCCAGGAACCTTCAGCAGGGGCAGGAAGCTGGGCCAGGAGCCGGCGGGGTCTCTCCTGCTGGAGGGGAAGTAGTAGCGGGCGCGCCCCGGGGGCTCCTGTGATGCTGGTGCTAGGGGAGCCAGGAGGCCGACGGCGCGCCGGGGCCAGGGGACGTCACCCCACCCTGCCGTGCTGTGTTGGGGAAGCCGCGAATGAGCGGCAGCCCCCTCGTCCTCCAAAGAGAGGGCATCGTCAGAGGCAGGAAACGGGCTGCTGGGGCGGGGGTCTGAGGACCAGGCATGGTGGGCTGGAGGGCTGGGGGTTAGCAAAGGGTAAGGCCCCAGCCCAGCCAGGAGCCCCCTGGAGGTGGAAACGATGAGGGAAGACGGAGGGAAACCTTCCAGTGAGGGCCTGCACTGTGCTCGATTGGACAGCCCTCCACGGTCTTAAATGCACATCTTCATCCCCATTTTACATGTTAGGTAAACTGAGGTTCAGAGAGGTTAGTGCATCCCCGAAGGTCACCCAGGCGGTGTGCAGAGCTCAGATGTGAACCTGAATACGAGGCTGAGGTCCAGGAAGCCCGTGGAGAACATGTGGGTGCTGGGAGAGCGTCGCCCACCCTTCTGCTCAGAGAGGATGGCTGGAGGGTTGGTGGCTCCAGCCTGGCATCACAGGGGAGGGAATGGATCGAGGGTGTCCCCGGGGGCCAGGTGAGGCAGCCCAGACCCTGAGAGTCCCCGGTACTCACCACACGCTCCGGCAAGGGGAGAAGGATTTGTCCACCCTGCAACAAGGCAAGCAGGGCAGCCCGTGAGGGGACGTCCTGCCCTCTGCCGGCCCCGCGCACCAGGCCACCTGCCCCACAGCGCCCGGTGGGCTGAGGAGGCAGCGCCTCTAAGGACGCCCCAGACGGCAGCTTCCCTTAGGCTACAGGGATCCCAGTGTCAGGCCGGGGATACGGGCAAGTGTGGGGGTTGAGAGAAGGGAGAGGCAGGTTTGGGGCCAGGGATGCAGGGGCACAGGGGTGGGGCAGCAAGAACAGCCCCGGGGGAGGTGGGGAAAGATTTTGGGGTCAGAACAGGCGTGTGGGGTGCAGCTGGATAGCTTAGAGCATGTCCAGGCAGGCTGGAGGGGTGCTGGGTGTCTGTGGCTTACTGCCCAGCAGGAAGAATTACCCCGCTCCAAGCCAACGGCGACCTCAGTCCCAGCACTGAATTTTATGACCTTACATTCTGCTAAGTAGATCTTCAATGATTCACTAACCTCTCGGAACCCGTTTCTGCCTCATGTTCACCCAGGGAACAAACACCGGGAACCTGGGAGGAGGCTCATGGGAGCCCTGCCCCTCACCCTGACACACGTCCCCGCCTCCCCAGCAGGGCGCTGGGCAGGGCCCCCTCCCAGGTGCTCATCGCCACTGCCCTCTGAGGGCACTTTGGGGCTGGGGAGGGCTGGGGCCAGCCCCCAGTGGACCTAATCAGCAGGGGCCGAGGGCTGGGCAGCTGTTGAGACAATAAACAACTCCTGCCTGCTGCCCCGGGGCAAGGAGGCAATGGAGAGGGAGCCAGGGACAGCCGCCACCAGCCGGGTGTCTTGGCGGAGGCAGAGCTGCGCCCAGGGTTCAGCAAAGAAGGAGAGGAGACTCCACGGGTGGGGAGGCCTGGACACCCCCAAGGTCACACTGCCCCTCTGTGTCAGCTGGCCAGGAGAAGGGGTCCTTCCTCCTACTGACAGCTCCCAGGGCTCCCAGGGAGGGAGGGAGCCCAGTGCTCCTCTGCTGGGGTCCTCTGAAGGTTGAGCAGCTGGAGGGCAGCGGCATCTTGGACAGGACTCCACGGCTGGGGCACTGAGCGTGCCCAGCAGCACTGACGTGGGAGCTCCGGGGGCTCCACACCCTGGGGGGCACTGGGGTGTCTCTGGGGGCCAAGAGGCCGGGCCTGGGAAGATCACCCAGGCGCCCAGGCTTGTAGCCCATTTTCTTCCCAATCTGCAAAATCTCAGCCTTGGGTAAGAACCCTCCATCCTACCTCTGCCCCCAGGGTGAGCTGATGTCAGGGAGGCCGGTCAGCGAGCCCAAGATTGACCAGCTGCCACTCTGACTGCTCCCCCCAACCCCCAGGCCCCCAGGCCCGGGCAGCAGGCAAGGCTGGCTGCAGGGCTCCTAGAGCAAGTGGCCTGGGGGGGGGGGGGAGGGCTCAGGTGCACAGAAGTGTGGGGTGGGGGCTGCCAATGGCTTCTAGGTGCCCAGCAGCTGCAGAAGCAAAGCAGGGCCACAGCAGGACCCCTGCCTGCCGCCGGCCCACCCCAGCTACCTATCCATGCACCCATATGAGCCTGCAGGTGCACACGCAGCCCCTCTGTCCCCACAGCCGTCACACGCTCAGAGGGGACCGCAGCAATGCCCGCACGTGCGCACAGCCACGCAGCACAGCGCGCAGCCAACACGCCCAGCCTAGGCGCAGCACGCGGCGCGCACACTTGGGCCCAGTGTCCCCCCCAACACAAGCACACAATCGCAGCTATGGAACCGCCGTGACCCGGGGTGGGGGAGACACAGGGGCCATGCGCGTGCCCGCACCTACCCCCCATAGGCTCCGAAGGTGAAGCTGCGCTTGCGGCCGCTCATCCTGCCGCCGCCACGCCCGTGCTGCCCGCGGCCCCTCCAGCCCCTCCGCCGTCACCGTGGCAACAGCCCCCGCCCGGCCCAGGCCCGGGTGTCCCCCGCCGCAGCGGTCCAGCTGCCGGGCCGGCCGCGGCACAGAAAGGGCCACTTGTTCGCGCGCCCTCGCGGCCGGCGGGGGCTCTGCGGGGCTTTCCGAGGGAGTGGCGGCCCCATCCATCCTACCCAGCCAGCCCAGCCCAGCCCAGCCCAGCCCAGCCCAGCGAGGAGCCCAGCCGGGATTGTGCTGGTGCTGGTTGGCTGCGGGCCACCTCTGGGACACACCTCCCACATCCCAAGGGCCACCACGCTGCCAGCGGCTCCGTCCTCCTGAGGGGCAGTCACAGCGGGCGGTGGACTTGGTGCCCAGGCTGAGCGTGGTCTGCACCGGGCCAGGCACCTCCTTCGTGAAATGGGCAGAGGGCCACCAACAGTCCTTGCAATGAGGTACTGAGCAACAGTGCCCAGCGCCGGCCCTGGCACACATCAGAAGGCCCCAGAGTGCTAGCTCTCAGTCCCCGAGGCCCAGTGAACCAGTGGGGCATCTCATGTAGCCCCTCTACCCACTCTCAACCCCCCAGGGCCCGCTCCTGCTGCCCTGGTGGGGAAGGGGAGGTGGGACCCAGTTTCCTCTTGCAAGGTCTTCCGGCCCAGGTTGTCTCACACAGCCTTTGCAGGTGGAACTTGGCTGAGTCCTGAGGCCCAACATTCACTCACTCAACAAACACTTACAATCCAGTGCTCTGACCCAAGTGGAGGTATATCACTGCCCTCAGGTCTCGCCGCCCCCTACCAGCAAAACTCTTCTGGGGGGGGGGGATTATTTCTCCATCCCTGAACCCAGGGCCTTACAGGTTTCTATGGGCGGGCCTTCTCTCCTGCTGTCCTTCCCTGCTTCCTTCCTTCCTGGGTGGTAGCAGCAGGGGCTTCCAGAGAGGAGCGCAAGGAACCAGGAGCCAGGCCCGGGCTCTGGGGTGGGGGTGCACAGTGCGAGGCCTGGGCCTGAGCCTCCAGCCCCATCTGAGGTGCCGTGCCCCCTGCCTGGAACCTCAGGGACCAGCCTGACTTCAGGGCGGTGATTCCTGAGTGGGCTCTGCAGGGCCAGCAGGCAAGTTTCCAAGCTAGGCCTGGCCCCTGGGAGGCCTCGCTGGTGCTGGGACAGTGGGCCCTTGAGACGGGCCGTGGGGGCCGCAGGGTTCCCACCAAAGACAAAGAGCTCAGTGTGGGCTGCAGCCTCTGGTCTCCGGCCAGCTGCAGCTGCCTCCTTAGCAAGGCGTGGGGGTGGGGCGGCCAGAGACGCAGCAGGAGATTCCCTGGCCAACGCCTGGCCCCTCCGAAGGCAGCAACATTTAAGCCCACCTCCACAACCCGCCAGACCACCTCCAGGAACTCACCATCTAAACTTCACAGCACGTGAGCCTGAAGACGGCCAAGGACGGAGGACATCGAGTAAGAGATAGTGTATCCTCCCACGGCGAATCCAGCCTCCCTCCCCAGCTGTGTGACCTGGGCCCAGTTCCTTAACCCCTGTGCCTCCAAGTCTTCACCTGCAGAGTGGGGCTGGCGATGAAGATAACAGCGTCTACATCAGAGGACCCAGGACGTTTTGCCAGGGACCCAATGAATCACTGCTTATAACGCACCGAAAATAGTATCTGGCACTTGGCACGCGTTTGTTAAGTGAAACACTTGCGGCGGCGGCGGCATTTCATTAGGCTTCGCTGTATGACATCGCCATTTCCGCGAGGCCGGCAAAGATTTACTAGCGGGGATTCCCGAACAAACTAAGTGGCCATCCAGAGGGAAGGGGACGGATAAATCATGTTCCACTGACACCACGCAGGACCCTGCGGCTGTCGGTAAGAATGCGCAGGTCCACGTGTGAGCGTATGGAACAACTTCCAAGGCAGAGCAGCAGACAGACAGACGGACAGACACAGGCAGCATAATCAAAGCTCCCGGCTTGGAGGCCATTAGTTAGCACTCCGCAGACAGGGACCTCCACTGGCCACCGTGCGGGGAGCTCACGACCGCGCACAGCGGGAGCCTGCTCCTTGGCCCTGGGAGGTCATGGACACCTCTGGGGCCGGGTAGAGCCTCCTTCGTTCTTTGCTCCAGCCTCTCGCCTAGAAAACAAAGCGGGCTGCCCTCCCATGTCCAGGGCCTCTTCTAGAAGGAAGCCTCCCTTTCCCAGCTTCCAGGATTTGCACCGGAGTTATTCAAACATGTGCCAAACCGTGTGACGGGGGAGGGAGGCGGCAGAGCTCCCTTTCCAAGTTCACCCCGCGCTGAACTCTGGGAGTTCCACCCACCTGCCACCAGCCCCCCTTCCCACCCTTCAGCAGGGAAACCCAGGGCAGAGAGGGGCCAGCCCTGGGGAGGATCTCAGGCCCGGGCCCCAGACGGGGCTGCCGGGGCCAACTCTTGCCAGGGTCCCCAGTCACCACCTCCCCTCCCTGGGCCGATCCCACACAAGCAGGATATCTGCCTGGATCTCTTGGGCAGGCGACAGGGCTGTCCTGGGCTTCCTGTCCTGGTCCAAGGAGCACTTGTGTGGCTTTGCATGAATCAGTTTTCCTCTCTGGGCCTCAGTTTACCCAGCTGTTAAACACCCACTCTCACTTTGCCGGTTTAAAGACATAACAACGGGAAAGTGCATTTGCCTTGAAAGAATTCCACCATCTCTCCAAGTGGCATTCATCTTACTGAGCCCCATCCCTTCCAGCCAAGCCGCACCCATCCAATCCCAGGAGCTGGAGACCCAGAGATACCCCCTCCCCAAGCAGCAAGAGCAGTGAGGTTCCTGACCTCACCCCAGCAATAAGACTACTACCCCACTCAAGGGTCTCTGAGAGTCTTGTCTGTTCAAAGCATCTCCATCAGGAACTAGGACAACCTGACCAGGATGACCAGTAAATGTCCCCACTCAGGCCCCCGCCCATGAGGCTATATCTCTGGTCTCCACACAGACCAAGTACCTCAAGGGGCCTGAGAACAAAGCTCTCCTGGAGACACGATACATGCCTGCCTGCCTGCCTTCTGTGTTAGGATGGAAAGCATGCAGGCACGCTCACATGGATGTCAGCCCCACACTGTAAGTGCACACCCACACACACGTGCAAAGGGCAAATGAGGCTTACACCCACAGGTCCCAACCAGTGCATGGGTACCTACTGACGACAGCTGGGCTTAAACATGCATGTGAGCACACAACAAAGACCACAGATCCATGCCCAGAAGTTACAGGTCCTTACTGAGATCTAATTATGGTCCTGCAATTTGCCTACAGATGCGTGAGCACATGTGCACGCAGATCACATGCACGGAGCGCCAGCTAACTACAGGGAAGAAATAAAGTAGGAGAGAGGCGGCCCTGAGGGGACCAGAGAGGCAGGCGTGTGTCGCGTCCCCAAAGAGAGCAGAGGGCAGCCAGGGTTACCCTCACGCATCGCAGCCTGGGGCCCACCAGCCTCCCTCTGCTACTCACCTGCTAGCAGCATGCCCCCACCCCTTTCCAGGGGTAGCTCAATGCAGCTGGGAGTGGTACCCAGAGCTCCACCAGGCAGACTGAGACCTGTGCCAGGGGTCAGGAGTCTGGGGTAGATCTATGGGTTCTTGGTGTTTCCTAGCAGAGCCTCCCCACTTCTGATCTGTGCTGGTCCATCGGTAGGATGGAGGAGGACTCCCCAACAGTCCCTCCCACTCTGCCAGCCAGCCTGGGACTGTGTGAGCCCCTCCTCACCCCGCAAAGCCCCCACCCTGGCAGTGGTTCTCAGCTAGGGAGCCCTGTTTCCTAGAGGGCATTAGGGGAATGTGAAGGTGTGTTTGGTGCTCAACAATTACTTGGGGTCACCAGCCTTCAGAGGGTGCGAGCCAGGCAAGCTCTGCCAGGGAGAGGCCCACACAGGGAGGCCTGATGTCCACCCCTCTTGTGGCTGAGCATCTGGGTAATCATGCCAGCCCGCTGGGTGTGGTTAGCACTTGAGTATTTTTTGGTGTGGCTCTAATCCGTAATGAATTTTTCAAGGGTACAACTACTGCACACCATTTGAACTAGAAGTCAGACAGAGCTGGGTGAGTTTCTGCTCTTAAATCCACAGGCATTCAAGCAGCGTTACACTCACTCTGTGAATGTGGCCATGCTAGGGCGCTCGTTAGACAAGCAAAGGACTTCTGCTTTTCTCATGGCAGTATATCGTTGGTTTTTGAAATTAGGTGTGTGGGTGAGCTTATTATCTAGGAATGTCATTACCGGGTGGCGGGGAGAATGCTTTTCAAAACGTGCTCAAAACACGAGCCTGGGAGTCCGCCGCGGTCTCTGGCGCCCTCAACTGGCCGCCACAGAAACCGCAGACGAGAGCCGGATGGATTCCAGGACCTGGGACAGCGCCCCGGGATTGAGTCTCCCGGGAAGGGCAGGGACCCCAGCCGCCCGGGGTAGCGCCCTGCGTCCCCGGCCGCGCGCCCCCACTCCCTCAGTCCTCTCCATGCGGAGGCGGCCGCAGAGCCTGTCCTCTCCCTTCTCCCCGGCACCAGCCGCCGCGCCTCTCGGTGCCTCAATGGCACACCTGCGCGCCACAATAGCGCACCTGTGCCGCCGCCCACCGCGTGCTCTCCGCCCTCTCCCACGGGCGCTCGCTCCTCCGTGCGCCCATCGCACAACCTCATCTATGCGCCCTGGGGGCCTCTGTGATCCCAAAAGCACGGTGAGGCAGATTACGCAAGAGCCATGATGTCTGCCATGACTGATGGGAAACCGAGGCTGGCGACCTCAACACACGCGTCCAGCTCGGGGGCAACAGCTGCCACGAGCTCCCCGGGCCCTGTGCCCAGCACCTTTACTCAGACCTCGTGTCCACCCTGAACCTTAGGTCCAAGGTCTTGCCCATTTCACAGAGCAGGAAACCGAGGTCCCCAGGGCCCAAGCGGCTTGCCCAAGGGTAAGTGGGAGTGGGGAGGTGGAGGGATGGTCCCCTGAGGCTCCCGCTGCTCTGAGTCATCTCAAGAAGAAAGAGCTGAGGCTTGCTTGTAATCCCAGCAGCCGGGAGGCTGAGACAGGAGGATCACGGTTTGCAGCCAGCCTCAGCTACTTAGGCCCTTTGCAGCTCAGTGAGACCCTGTTTCAAAAAATAAATAAAAAGAGGGCTGGGGGTGTAGCTCAGAGGTAGAATGCTCCTGGGTTCCATCCCCAGTACCCCCCACCCAAAAAAGAGCTGCAAATGCACACTGCTGTGTCCGGCTGCTCTGCCCTGCCGATCTCCTGCGTGACCTCAGGAGGGGGGTGGGCAGGAATGCAGGGCCCTGCATCCCTCGCAGGGGAACCCCACCTCCCATCCTCACAGGCACCCCCCTAGGTGCTCACCAGATCCTTGCTGGCTGAAGCCTGGCTTTCCAGGGCTAAGTGCATAACCACACAGCGTGGGCACAGAGCAGGGGTCCAGCCCCCACAGCTGGAAGAGGGGAGCAGCAGCCCTGGGCTGGCAGGCTGGTCGTTCCTGCTAGCCGAGGTGGTGCTCAGGGAAAGCGTAGCACGGCATCTGTGGTTATTAATACTGTCGCCAGGAGGGTCTTCTTTGAGGTGAACACAGCCAAGAGCCCCTGCTGAGTCGTGCCCCCATTTTGCCAAAGGTAAATCAGGTGCACCATGGCCACGCAGGAGGAGCAGAGAAAGAGGTCACAAATGCCCATCTGTGGCAGGATTGAGGACAAGAGGAGGGGGAGGCCCCCGTCCTTCATGGGGCAGAGTTTAGGGTGTCTGGAGGTTCCCTGCCTCACTGTCCCACCTCTAGCCCTCGACCCCACCAGCTTCATGGTCCCCCCTTTGATAAACCTCCATTAGTGTTTAATGAGCAATGCTGCGGGTGGGCTCTGAACCAAAGACAGAATCAACCGGATCCTACCACAATACACACAGAGCTGGCGTTGGTGTGGGTTTGGGATCAGGGACCTGTGTTCGAATCCCTGCCTAGCTGGTGATTTGGGGGCATTTTATGCCCTCACAAAGCCTTGGTTTATTCACCCATAAAAGGGGATGGCAATGATAATAGCTGTACTTACCTTACAGGGCTGTTTCTAGCACCAGTGTCAGGTGCTCTGCCCTCACAGTGGACACGAATAAGTGGGAACAGATTTTGTTGTTGTTTGGACTGGGGTGAATCCAGAGGCACTGTACCTCCAAACTACAACCCAAGATCCTTCTTTCTTTCTTTCTTTCTTTCTTTCTTTCTTTCTTTCTTTCTTTCTTTCTTTCTTTTCTTTCTTTTTTGGCAGTACTGAGGGTTGAACCCAGGGGCATTCTAACTCTGAGCTACATCCCTACCCTTATTTTTTAGTCTCACTAGATTGCAGAAGGCCTCACTAAGTAGCTGAGGCTGGTTGCAAACCTGAGCTCCTTCTGTCTCAGCTTCCTAAGTACTGGGATTACAAGTGTGTGTCACCCTGCCCAGCTCCCAAATGCTTTTTTTTTTTTTTTTTTTGGTGTTACTGGGGTTCCTGGAAGCCCTTCTACCTCCGGGCTACACTCCCAGACCTGTTTTACTTTTTATTTTTGGAAACAGGGTCTCTTAAGCCAGTGCGGCTGGCTGTGAACCTGTGCGATCCTCCTGTCTCCGCCTCCCAAGCGCGGGGATCACAAGCGTGCGCCGCCACGCCCGGCTAATTTTTTGTTTTGAAACAGGGTCTCATTAGGTTGCCGAGAGTCTCGCTATGTTGCCGAGGCTGCCCTTGAACCTTCAATCCTCCTAGCTCAGCCTCCCAAGGACTAGGATTACAGGCCTGTGCCACTACACCCAGCAAGGGACTGCAGTGCTGGGCACATGCTGGTACAGCCATAAACTGGGTCAGGAGACGCGGGTCCTCAGCCCAGCCCAGCACTCCCCAGTCCACGGTGTGACTGCGGGGGTCCATTTTCTTCAGTCCCCATTTCCCCCTCTGTGCAGTGAGGGCGCTCCCAGGGCCCACAGGAGCGGCAGGCAGGAAGCCCGGGACGGAGCAGGGAAAGCCCGAGCTCTGGCACCGTCTTCACATCACACACCTGGCCCTGAAGCTCCGGCTCCCCTTCCCTGGAGCCTGTTCCTGGGCGCAGCACCCCAGACTGAGGTGGAGCAGGAGGGCAAAGAGGGGGGACTGGCAGAGGCTCCCACTGACCCTGACTTCTCTCAGCTCCCTCCGTCCGCAAGAACTCCCAGCTCGGAAACCCAAGAAATCCTCGGCCGGTGCTGGCAAGGAGCCCACAGAGATCAGCTGGTCCCACCCCCTCATTTTACAGAGAGTAATTATTATGATTATGCCCAATGGCACCAATTCAATGCTTTCGCATCTGGGTGGCCTCCGTGTGCACCAGGACCCTTGGGGCCAGCAGGACTCATGTGGAGGTAGTTCGCCTTCCCCCAGTCTGTGGCGGGGGAAACTGAGGTCCAGAGCGGTGGAAAGATGGGCGTTGGGGCACCCAGCTGACCTGGGTCCCAAACCTGGGCTTTTCCCTTGGCCCACTACACCATCCCAAGCTCCCATGGGGTGTGGCTCTGGGGCAGCATCTGCAGCAGAGAGGTCTGTGTGGGGACAGTGCAAGTGCTAGGTGAGGTTCCTGGGTGCCCAGGGACGCCTGCCTTCCTCCTGTCATGGGAACACCCCCTTCCACGTGGGCAGGGTCAGACAGATGGCAGAGCTGATGGGGTAGCCCCTCCCCTCCGTGGCCATGGCAGCCCCTGCCCCTGACTGCTCCCATCCCCTAGGGCAGGGCTGTCATTCGGGGCCCCCACCCCTCTCGTTCTGCATGTAGTATCCCAATGTGGTTAAAAGCTGAGTCCAACAGCCTTAACTCACATCTCAGCCCCAGCCCCTCACCAGCTGGATGAGCCCGGGCAGGTGGCGTAACCTCTTTGAGCCCCTCTGGCTGCTAATAACAGCTGCTCTGAGGAGTAAACGAGCCGGGTCCAGCAACAGCGCTTAGCAAGGCCCAGGCACTATAGTGCTCGGTGAAGGCCCTGTCTGCGTTACGTGCTCGGCCGTCCTTCTGCTTCTCTTCCCCGGAATCCTCCCAGAATCCCGGGCCAGCCGTGCAGCTCCCACCCTGGCGGACACAGGAGAGGCCTGGCAATGTTGGGGCAAGGGCGAGGGGCAGGTCCCAGGCTTCTCCGCCCTTTGGAGGCCTACAGATGCCTCCCCCTTCTGGTCAACAAGGGCCATAGGCCTGGTCACTGGCACAGGTGCGGTCTAGGTGCTAGGTCCTCTGCTGGACCCCGAGGCCCTGGGGCGGGGCTGCAAGAGCAGCTTCCTGCACCTGGGAAAGCCGCCCAGGTGGAGAGCCATGGGCATGGGGTGAGGTTGACGCCCACCTCTGCAGAGCTTCAGCTCTGGGCACCCTCCGCCTGTCCCTGGGCTGGACAAGGGCCTGCAGCAGCCTCTCGGGGCAGAGAGCCCCTCTTGACCTCCAAGGTCGAAGAAGAGGCGGCAGGGGAAGAAGCCTGCCTACCACCGGCCCAGGCCTCAGCAACACAGTGAGACCCTGTTTTAAAACAAAAAATTACAAAAGAGTTTGGGAGCCGGGCATGAGGGTCCAAGATGCTGCCTGTTTTGAAGTGGAAAAATCAAGGCTGCCCCAGAAATTCTGGGCCCAAGCTCACAGCCCAGGAGATGTTCCCAAGGTCACCTCCGTGGGCCACCTCCACCCTTCCTTCCAGCCCTGGCTTCAGGGGTGGGAGCTGAGAGAGGACCGTCCGCCAGCTGCGGCCTGAAATCTTTCTCTCGAAGAGTTCAGGAGCACCGGTCCCTCTGGCCCCAGCGCCTGTCCTGGAATCGGTGGCTCCTGTGGCCTCGAGGAAGTCACCGCCTCTGTCTCAAGTGGCTCAGGTGTTTGGTCCTCACCCACTGTCTCTCCTGCACCTTCCCAGCAGCCCCCAATTCTCAGCAGAGCCTGAGGAACCATTAGGTGCCAGCCACAGCTCAATGCCCCTTAGGGACACACACACGCCAGAGACTCGGCAACAGCCACCAGCTCCCGAGCTGGCTCAGGGCCCCCGGGAAGGCAGCAGGTGCGGCCCGCTGTGGGCGGGAGGCGACAGAGGCCAGGCCATTGCCCTCGGCTGCGGGCCAGGCCAGAGGGAAGACAAGGACCTGGCGTCACGCAGGTGACAGCCTGGCTCCATTCAGCTCCGGATGGGTTGGTGCCTCGTCCTCACCTGCCCCAGGGACGGAAGCTGCCGGGGCCTCTTCTTTGCACCCAGGGAGACACGCTCTGGGGCCAGGCTCACCCACAGAGGCAGGCCGTAATGACCCAGCCCAACAGGTACTCAGGGTCCCTCCCACGGCTCCCCCCAACCCCCCCAGACTTTTGGGGAAATGCAAACTCCTCAGCCTGGGATTCAAGGCCACTTGAATGATTTAATTTATAGCTGATTTAATTAATTAATTAATTATTTATTTTTTGCGGGTCTGGGATGGAACCCAGGGGCATTTGACCTCCGAGCTACACCCCCTTCCCTGTTTTTTATTCTTTATTTTGAAACCGGGTCTCACTGAGTTGCAGAGGGCCTCACTAAGTAGCTGAGGCTGTCTGCGAAACGTGATCCTCCAGGTCTCAGCCTCCCGAATGCTGGGATTACAAGCGTGCACCACCACGCCCGGCTTCATAGCTGATTTAATTCACCCCTGCACCCTCCTCTCACTAAAACCACACAGGTGTCCTGAGTGCCCGCCCAGCCCCTGCAGGTTCCAGAGCCCCTCACGGCACCGGGAGCCCCGCCTTGCGATGCAACTCGGTTCTAATGACTGTGCTTCCATCTCCTCAGCACCTACTATGTGCCAGGCAATGACTCCTGGGAGAAAACTGCCCAACGCCACTGCCTTGGAAACGTGAAATTATGGGTGGAATTCCCCTTGCTCCAAAACACTGGTGAGAATGCTTATTTTTTTCTTACTATAAAAAACTATTTTTATTTTATTTTATTATTATTATTATTATTTGGGTGGTACTGGGGTTCCTGGAAGCCCTTCTACCTCTGGGCTACACTCCCAGACCTATTTTTACATTTTTATTTGGAAACAGGGTCTCCTAAGCCAGCACGCACGGCTGGCTTCGAACCTGCACGATCCTCCTGTCTCTGCCTCCCAAGCGCGGGGATTACAAGCGTGCGCCACCACGCCCAGCAAAAAACTATTTTTTTAAGCTGAATGTGGTGGCGTGCACTTGTAATCCTAGTACTTGGGAGGCTGAGACAGGAAGATTGTGGTTCACAGCCTCAGCTACTTAGTGAGGCCCACTCCAACTTTGTAAGACACTATTTCAAAATAAAGAATAAAAATAGGGCTGGGTGTGTAGATCAGAGGTAGAATGCCCCTGGGTTCCATTCCCAGTACCGCAAAAAAAAAATTTTTTCCCCTCCAGCCATTAGGTATAATCCTCACAGCACAGATCACACCTGATCCTCAGGTAGCCAGGCAAATAAGAGCTCTCACACCTGCGCTGTGGAAAAGGTTCTGAAGCACAGAGAGGAAAAGTGACTTGTCCAAAGGCACACGGGAGAGACTGGGTTTGGCTTTCTTTCTTTCCTTCTTTACTGGGAATTGAATCCAGGGGCATTCTAGTTCTGAGCTATAGCCCCAGTCTTCTTTATTTTTTTATTTTTAAGCCCTCACTAAGCTGCTGAAGGTCTCATTGAATTGCTGAAGCTGGCCTTCAACCTGTAATCCTCCTGTTTCAGCCTCCCCAGGTGTTTTTTGGGGTGTGTGTGTGTGTGTGTGTGTGTGTGTGTGTGAGACTGGGGATTGAACCCAGAGGCCTTCTACCTCCAAACTACACCCCCAGCCCATTTTAATTTTATCTGGAAACAGGGTCTCACTAGGTTGATGAGAGCCTGACTACTTGCTGAGGCTGTCCTTGAACCTGCCATCCTCCTGTCTCAGCCTCCCAAGTACTAGGATTACAAGTGTGCACCACCACACACAGCTCTCCCAAATGTGGAAATTACAGGTCTGTGCCACCATGCCTGGCTTTGTCTTTTTTGAGGCTGAGTTTCTCTGGCCTCCAATGTGTGGGCTCCAGTGATTCTATCCTTCCAAGTAGATGGGACTCAGATGTGCGCGGGATTCCTAGAGTGCCAGCTCAGGTCCTTCCAGACACAGATAAATACGCCCCCATGAGCTGAGTACTTCCCTGGGTACCTGCCTGCTTGGTCATTTTCTTATTATTATTATTTGATTCTTTTTTTTTTTTTTGTGGTAGTACTGGGGATAGAACCCAGGGGCTTTCTACCTCCGGGCTATATTCCCAGCCCTATTTTATATTTTATTTGGAAACGGTCTCACTAAATTGCTGAGAGCCTCACTAAGTAGCTGAGGCTGTCTGAACCTGATCCTCCTGTCTCAGCCTCCCAAGCGCAGGGATTACAAGCGTGCACCACCACGCCCGGCTGGTTATTTTGAAACGTGGTCTCACTAAGTTGGGAGGGCCCTGCTCAGTTGCTGATGCTGCAAACCTGTGATCCTCCTGTCTCAGCCTCCGGAGTGATGGGATGACAGCTGCGCACCGTCACCGCGCCTGGCTTACTGTCTTTAGTCCTCTCAACAAGGTGCTCTGGTCCCTGCTTTACAGGTAGAGAAACAGGCTCAGAGAGAGAAGTGACTTTGCCCAGCTGAGTAGCCGGTCAGCGGCAAAGTCATAAACAGATCTGCTTCCTTCAAAAGGGGCCGGGGAGGTGGCCTCGTGTCGGCAGAGCTACTTACTAGCAGAGTGTGCAAGCCGCTTTGCCTCGTTAACTCTCACCTCCTGACCCGGGCACCGCCCCGCTAACAGTGCCACACTGGCTGTGGCAGGGGACAAAGGGTGCCAACCCCCGCTCACTCTGTATCCCCAGCGCCGGTCGCAGTCACTGGGACACCCCACATGCCTGATGAACGCTCGGTGAGCGTGGGCCAGGTGGCTAGCATTGTGCCAGCAGGCAGCGGGCAGACGGCATCACGTGCTGGTTCCTTCCCTGGTATCCCAGAGGGACCCCTGCTTTGGGGTGCCTTCCCACTGGCCGCTTCTCCTCTCTGAGTCACTGCTTGCCCTAAAAATAGGGCACATTTTGAGGGACAAAAATACCCACAGATGTAAACTACAACTGTAGCCCCTGCCCCTAGGTCTCATTAGAAGTTCCGGACTGGCAACCCTGCCAGAGCCAGTGTGGACCTGGGGCTCCCAGACCGCAGGAGTCCTCAGCCAGGCCCCGGTGCCCAGTGTCGCTCAGCCGAGCCAAACTTCCTCCCCTTATTGGCACAGGGCTGCCACCTCACACCTCCGACAGGCCCCGCTCCCATCCGGGCTGAGCTGCCTCCCAGAGCTGGAGCTGAGCCCAGAGAGGGAAAAAGACCAAGAGACCGGCCACCGAAGCCCTGGGAAGTGCCTGAGCAGCAACTGCCCCGCGGCGCCAGGGCTCCAGCGTGCGCGCAGAGATCTGAGGACCCCCTCCATCGACACCTGCTGGCCCCCCGCACGGGAAGGGAGCAGCGGAGCAGCCCTGAAGGGAGAGGCCTCTGCTCACCCTGCATGCACTTCAGGCGGGGCAGGAGAGAAGGGCCTCTGAGGGACACTCCAGGACGTTCCCTGTTCTTCCATCAACCAAGCTGCGTTCACGTGAATCGGAAGAGGGAAGGAGGTGAGGCTGGGGGTGTACAGAGGGGCCTTTGCTGCCTCCGGGGGCAATGAGGTGCTCACCTCCCACACGCAGGAAGCTGATGTAACACAGGCATGTAATGCACAGGTGTGGGCAGGGGCGTGAGCATGTCTGCCAGGTTCATCTGTGTGAGTGTATGTGGGGGGAGCTGGGGATTGAACCCAGGGGCATTCTACCTCTGAGGTGCAACCCCAGCCCTATCCTCCTCCTCCTCCTCCTCCTCCTCCTCCTCCTCCTCCTCCTCCTCCTTTTTTTGTGGTACTGGGGATGGAATCAGGGCCATTCTCTGAGCTATATCCCCCCTGCCCTATTTTTTATCCTTTATTTTGAAACAGGGTCTCACTGAGTTGCATCGGGCCTAAGTAGCCGAGTCTGTCCACAAACCGCGATCCTCCTGTCCCAGCCTCCCGAATGCTGGGATTACAAGCGTGCGCCACCACGCCTGGCCCTATTTTATTATTATTTTTTGAAACAGGCTCTCCCTAAATTGCTGAGAGCCTCACTAAGCTGCCGAGGCTGGCTTTGAACCTGTGATCCTCCTGTCTCAGCCTACAAAGTATTGGGATTGCAAGCTGGGTCTATTTTTGTTGTTGTTTTGAAGCAGGGTCTCGCTAGGTTCAAGACTGAAGCTGGTCTTGAACTTGTGATCCTCTTGTCTTAGCTTCCCAAGCACTGGCATTACCGGTATGAGCCACCATGCACAGCTCACCCTCAGCTCTTTTTATTTTGAAACAGGGTCTCACTGAGTTGCTGAGGCGCTTGCTAAATTGCTGAGGCTGGCCTTGAATTTGAGAGCCTCCTGTCTCAGACTCCCAAGTACTGGGATTACAAGCACGCACACCTGGCTGCTAGGTTTTTTTGTTTGTTTGTTTGTTTTGTTTTGGTGGTACTGGGGTTCCTGGAAGCCCTTCTACCTCTGGGCTACAGTCCCAGACCTATTTTATATTTTGAAACAGGGTCTCTTAAGCCAGCGCGGCTGGCTTCGAACGTGCGCGATCCTCTTGTCTTCGCCTCCCAAGCGCGGGGATTACAAGCGTGCGCCACCACGCCCGGCTGCCAGGTTAATTTTATCTTATATATCTTATCTATTTATTTATTTTCAACACTGGGGATGAAACCCAGGGGCATTCTACCTCTGAGCTATACTCCCAGCCCTATTTTTTATTCTTTATTTTTGAAACAAGGTCTCATTAAGTTGCAGAAGGCCTCATTAAGTAGCTAAGGCTGTTCACCAACCCCAAGCCTTCTGTCTCAGTCTCCCAAGTACTGGGATTACAAGCATGTCCCACCACGCCTGATTTATCTTATTTATTTATTTGCCTATTTATTTATTTTGTGGTACTGGGGATGGGATCCAGAGGCGTTCTACACCCCCGGCCCTATTTTATTTTTTCTTTTGTGGTACTGGGGATTGAACCCAGGGGCATTCTACCTATGAGTTACATCCCTAGCCCTGTTTTTTATTCTTTTTTTAAAAATGGGGTCTCACTAAATTGCACAGGCTGAGTAGTTAAGTAGCTGAGACTGACTGCACCCCTGTGATCCTCTTGTCTCAGCCTCCCAAATACTGGGATTACAAATGTACACCACCACCCCCGGCTTTTATTTTTTTATGAAACAGAGACTCACTAAATTTCTGAGGTTCTAAGTAACTGAGGCTGACCTTGAACCCACAATCCTCCTGTCTCAGCTTCCCAAGTACTGGGGTTGCAGGCATGCACCACCATGCCCGGCTTGCCAGGTTCATTTTTTAGGGTGTGGGGCTTCTGCATGCTCCGTGAATGTGCATATATCACATGTGCTGAAGGAAACCGTGGAAGCAGCCAGCCATGGGTGAGGGTTTCGGGGGGACCACTCCTTTCACCGACAGCCCCCCCATCTGTGTGCACACAGGGACCAGCGTCTGGATATCACGATCTCATGTGGGGGCTTGGCCTGGGCGTGTCTGTGTGTCCCTGTGTCTGGGTCCTGGGTATTTGTGAGTCAAACTGTGTTTGTGTCTGGGTCTGACTGTGCACGGGTCTCGGTATTTGCACAGCTTGGGTGGCTGCCCTGACAGCCAGGACAAAGGCTCCGCAGACAGACAGGTGGCATGGAAGACAGACCTGCCCCGGGAGTCCTCGAAGGGCGTTTCAGCTCTGGACCTTGACAGCTGGTCAGGGGCAGGAGGTGGTGTGCAGGGTCTCAGGGTTCCCAGCCTGCTGATCCCCGAGCCAGAAGGAGACCTGCTGCTCTCCCAGAGGCAGGAGGAAGACTCCTGCTATGCTGGGGGCAGGAGGGTGGTTAGAACCAGGAAAGGGGTCTCTTGAGATGCCTGCCAGCTTGGCCAGGAGGGAAGGAGAGGGCTCCCCCAATAGAGGCGGGGATTAATTATTGACCTGGAATCTTTTCCAAAGCTCCGGGCATGCCCACGCTTTGCCCAGACCCTTCTGCTGCCCAGGGTCCTCTGAGCTGGGCGGAGACCCTGCAGGGGGCCTGGGAACCCAGGGACCAGCAGGCCCTGACCGCTGTCTTGCCCTGGGCCCTGTGCCAGCCTAGACACCAGCTCAGGCGCACGCTGGGTCCAAGGTCTCTCATTAACTAGGAAACTCCAAGTCACCTCTGCCCCGGCTTCTTCCCCCAGGCACCTTGAGGAGGAAGGGTCGGGCACAGAGGCTGAGGCGGCCTCCAGCCAGGCAGGGGCAGCCTGTGGGAGGAATCTGTCCTGTACCACCTCCTCTCCTCTTCCCCCAGGCCCAGGGTCTCTCGGCGCCCCTCCTGCGACCACCATGGCTCTGACGTCTGTCTGACTTTGGCAGGGAGGGGGATGTAGTGCTAAGAAGGGTCCATCGTGCCTGGAAGGAGTGGCGTCCTCACCGAATCCACCACCCCATGGCTATGACCCCAGCAAGGACTCGGGTTGAGCACTGGTCGGTCCGGCTGGGTGGGGGCGAGGGTCGCTCACCTACTGGGCTCGTGTGTTTTCGGGTGTGTGTGGACACAAGGTTCTTCCTCAAGCCCCGAACCCCCCCGCGGCTGGCACCAAAGCCTCTGCGGGCACCGGGACCGCCCTGTGAATTCCCACCGAGTCCTCAGATCCTGCCGAGCCCAGGGAGGCGACGAGGGGGCGCCCGACTGAGTGACGCGTGTGCCCGGCTGGGCGGCGGGTCAGGTGGGGGGTGGGGGGCACGGACATCACCATCCTCCCGGCTCAGGGTCCTTGGACCCGAGAACCCCCACTTCCCTCCACTGGGGACCCGAGCGCCTCCCCTGGGGGGGATGCTAGAGCCGGGCCCCTCCCCAGGGATGGAGGGAACGCACCCACTTGGCCCAGACCCTCCTGGAAACCCCAGGCGCCCAGGCTCAGGGCGAGGCGGAGCCCGCGCCCCCAGCTGCGGCCTGGCCCGGCCCTGGCCGGGGCGGGGGCTCAGCGGCTCGCCGGCCTCCCCCGCTCCGGCCGCTGCCCGCCGCTGCAGCCCCCCGGCGGGCGCCCTCCGACGCCCCGGCGCCCCCGCGCCCCCGGGGCCGCCGCACTCACCGCGGGCCTGGCCGGTCCTGGCTCGGCGCTCCGGTGCCCGCGGCGGCCGCTGCAGCTCTGCCGGACGCGCTCGCCGCCGCCGCCGCCGCCGCAGTTCGGGGAGGGGGACGTCACGTGACGCGGCGGCTCCGGCGCCGCCCCCCCTCACTGCGGAGCCAGCGCGCCCCCACCCGCCGCGCCCCTCGCCCGCGCGGCTCTGCGCCCCCATCCTACAGGTGGCGAAACTGAGGACACGCGGGGTGGGGACCCGCTCAGGGCCACAGCTAGACCCGCAGGGCAGGCCCCCAAGGGGACGGGACAGCTTCTGCCCCCCCACCCCCCGGGAGCCATCGCAGGGGGCACTGGTGCGCAGAGGTCGCCGGGTCCGACCGGGGCCAGAGCAGGAAGAAGAAGGTGGGGTCAGGACCAGAGCGACCGAGCAGGACGGGCCCACAGGGCTCACCTCGGACTCACTCGCACGAAGCAGGCAGAGGGACCAGGCCAAGGTCACAGTGTGGGACTGCGCCTGCCCTCTTTGGTGGCCAGAGAGGCTCCTGTGCCCCCTCCGCAGCCACCAGGCTCCCCTCCGAGGGACAGCCCCGGAGGGAGGATGGGCGCAGGCTGTGTGCCAGCAAGGTGACAGCGGGTGTGTGGTCGGTGGCCCCAGTCATGGGACATTAATTTTGGAGGAAATCTTTGGACTCGTGGAACCTCCCCTTTTGTTCTAATATCTGGGAAACCGAGGCTACAGAAGGAGCAGGAACCAACCTCCATCTGTCAGTCATTTGTAATCAGTGGTCCAGTGGACAGGGCCCTCCAAGGTCACAGGGAGGGCTCAGGGATGAAGGACCCGTGTCATTTATTCAGTATAAATATTGGCACTGGAGATTGAACCCAGGGGTGCTCTACCTCTGAACTATATCCCTAACCCTTTTATTTTTTAAATTTTGAAATAGGGTATCAACTGCGGAAGCTGGCCTCGAACCCGCAGAGCCTGTAATCCTCTGTCTCAGCCTCTCAAGTGCTGGGATTACAGGCGTGTGCACGCTGCTTACACAGGACATTTATTAAGCACCTGCAGCAAGCTAAACTCTGTGTCAGTTCCACCCACCCCCCACTCGATTCTCCCAGCCACGGGAACTGCATTTCATTAAGGAAAGATCTGACGTCTTCACAACCCTTACAGCAGCTTCTGCAGGATCTGAGACATGAAGGCCTGCAAGTTCATTCCCACAGGGGCTGGGGACCAGGGCCACGGCTCCTGGCCAAGACACTCACCCAAGGGAGAAGGGCTCAGAGGAAGGGGGATAGCAGAAAATGCCTCCCCCGCCCCACACACAGAAAAGGCGGAGGGGAGGCGTGCACCAAGGACTTCTTTCAGTCCGTCTACCTGGGGCGAGCTTTCCTGCTTTGGTGGGGAAGAGGCCCTAGCCCGGGTGTAACCAGCTTCGAAGAGTGCAGGACTATCCCATGGATAAGGACGCCACTCACGGGGCTGAGGCCTGAGCTCCTGTATCTGCAATAAGGCTCCACAGTGCCGCTGGTGCTGCCAGGGTCTGGGTGATGTGTGTGTGTGGGGGGGGGGGGGACTGAAGCCAGGGGCATTCTACCTTTGAGCTATACCTCCAACTTTTTCTTTTTGGTACTGGGGATGGAATCCAGGGACATTCTACTTCTGAGCTACAACCCCAGCCCTATTTTTTACTCTTTATTTTGAAACAGGGTCTCACTGAGCTGTGCAGGGCCTCACCAAGTAGCTGAAGCTGTCCACGAACTGCGATCTTCCTGTCTCAGCCTCCCAAATACTAGGACTACAAGCGTGCGTCACCATGCCTGGCTTTTTGTTTGTTTTGAAACAGGGTTTTGCTAGGTTGGTGAGAGTCTCACCGAATTGCTCAGGCTGGTCTCAAACCTGTGATCTTCCTGGTTCATTCTCCCAAGTACTGGGATTCCAGGCATGTACCACCATGACAGGCCTGGGTGACCTGAGTGGAGCTGGTAGAATAGGTTATGTTGTTAGGGTGGAAGGAAGATGCCGAGATTCTGGGGACAGACTCCTGGGGATCGCTTGCCCACTGGCCCTCTGACTTGTAGAAAAATGTACCAGGCCTAGACGGTTGGTTCCAAGCTGTAAAAAGTAGGATGAAGCTGGCCATGGTGGTGCATGCTTGTAATCCCTGTGCTTGGGAGGCTAAGACAGGTTCGAAGCCAGCCTCAGTTACTTAGTGAGGCTCTCAGCAACTTAGTGAGACCCTGTTTCCAAATAAAGTATAAAATAGGTCTGGGAGTGTAGCCCTGGGATCCCACCACTAGTACCACCCCCCCCCCCAACACACACACACACAGTAGGATGAAATTGAATGAGATGGCCCAGGGCCTTCTGAGTATAATGGGGAAGAAACCATGTGGTATAGCAGTTGCCCAAACAGCTCTGTTCTGGAGAGCACTGGCCCTGGGAAATGCTGCAATAAATCCTGTTTGGGAGCTGACAACGGAACACCTACAGAGCTTGGGTACAGCACACACTGGACTGGCCTCGGCCCTCTTTGCAGTCCCAGTTCCAGGCTTTCCCAAGCACGTCTCCACCCTCTACCAATTCTTTGCTTTGTGTGTGTGTGGTACTGAGGTTGAGCATTCTACCTCAGAGCCATATCCCCAACCCTGCTCTCTCAGCCTCCCAGGGACTGGGATCAGAGCCACCACCACACCTGGCTCTGACTGACTTGATCTTTCTGTATTCAGTGGCATCTACCTCCAGCTATACTCCCAGCCCTCTTATTACTTTTGAAATAGGGGATTGGTAAATTGCTGAAGCTGGCCTGGAAACTGAGATCTTCTTCTCAGCCACCCCGCAAGACTGGGATTATAGGTGTCACACCCCTGCACCCAGATTGGATGACTAATTTTTTGGGGGGGTTATTAGGGGTTTGAACCTAGTAGTGTTCTGCCTCCTAGCCACATCCCCAGTCCTATTTTATTTTTTATTTTGAAACAGGGTCTCACGAAATTGCCCAGGGTCTCACTAAATTGTTGAAACTGGCCTTCAACCTATAATCCTCCTGTGTCAGCCTTCTAAGTACCGGGGCTAAACATCATGTGTGCTGCCACACCCAGCTTGCAATGATCTTTGAATTCAGTTCTGAGCACACCACCAGTACCTAATTCCTTTCCCCAAAGAGGCCTCTTTTCTGTGTTATGAGATAAATCTCCCCAAGCCTGAAAGGGGAGATCCTGCTGATGGCCCACACTCCAGACCGGCTGGAAGGTGCTCACCTGAGCCAGAGGGAGGGGCCGCAAGGCCGCGGTGCAGGGGATGCAAGTGCCCGCTGCTGGCTGGGTAGACCCAAGGACAAAGGCTCTTCCCTACGCGGCCCGTTTCCTCTTCGTGCTCAAGGAGCTTCTAAATCAGGGCATTTTTCTCTTTATAGAAAACCTCAACGAGAGGCTTATCATCTCTTGTGTGTCCTGGGGGGCACCATTCAGAAACTGTCAAGGCCCCGGGGAGGAGGCAGCACATGCCACGGGGGGGGGGGGGGCTGGGTTCGTAGCCTGGCCACTGAAGGGAAGACTGGACAGGGGCCCCGCAGCTTTGCTTCCACTGTCCTATTTCAATCCAAACCGCTCAGGACTGAGCGCTCACGCATGGCTGCCTCTGGGCACAGCTTCTCCTCAATCACATAATTCCTTGCGACGGGCCACCAGCCCTGCCCTCCTAGCCTCGGAGAATGAATGCCGGCTTCAAACACTCTGACATCTAAGCAGGGTGGAGAATGAGAATGTGACACGGTGCGCTCCGCGGGATGCAGGAGGCTGTGTGTGTGTGTGTGTGTGTGTGTGTGTGTGTGTGTGTATAGGTGTTGTCCAGAAACGGGAACAATGCCCCTTGGAAACAACTCTGCCAGCCCTCCCCAGCCAGCGGGGGTGCAAACATGCGGCGGGAGAAGACACTCAACAGCGCTGCCGTGGGAGAACAGGCCCTCCAGGGATGCTGTCCAGAGCATGGAGAAAGGTCTAGGAGGGCTAGAGAAGAAGGGGGGCTGCGGCATGGACCAGGAGAAAGAGTGGCCCCAGGCTCATCTGTCAGGAAAGGACCCCAGCCTGTCTGGGTGAATGGGGGGGGGGTGTGTCAAGTCGATGCTGTTGACATGGCAGGCAAGATGTGACCCTAGAGGGCCCATTATTGGGGTTCAGAGGATATTTGGTCACCATGAACATAGCAAGGAAGCCCCCATTTTGAAGACAAAGAAAAAACATAAAAGGTGGGAACAACTCCAGGCAAACCCTAAGAAGTTGGGCGTGGTGGCACACCCCTGTAGTCCAGGACTTGGGAGGCTGAGACAGGAGGACCTTAAGTTCCAGGACAGCCTCAGAAACCTATCTCAAAACAGAAGTAATAAAACAAAATCCTACAAGCTTTCTCCCAGGGGTCTTGCTGCCACTGAACGCTGGAGCCACCGAGAACACAGTACTCAGCACACGGTTATTTGGCCTACGTGGCCACAGCCCTGCTCGTAGGGAGCCTAACCAGTCTAGCACAAACTAGGTTCTTCATGTTCAGGGCTGGGCAGTTTTAGATGGACATATACCCCAGCCCTAACTCTGGCTTCCAGTTCCAAAAACAAACACTACACTGTACACCCATTATTCTAGGCAGCCTAGCATGACTCGGCGCCTCCTTTATCCAGAGAAATCAGCGGCATGCTGTGGACGGCTAAGATGCTACACAGAATCCAGCCGCAATCTGACCAGAGGTGACTGCAGGGCTCATCGGCCCTCAGAGGCGTCCCTGCTTGGAGACCTTCCAACGCGCTTCCTGGGGCTTCTGCAAGGGAGTGGGGAGGGCTGCTCTTCCTTCCGTCCTGTTTGACAACTTCTGCATATCCAGCTCCCTATGGAGAACACACCAGGCTTGCCCCGTATCATAAAGGGAGCTGGCTGCTAGCTCCAGTTTGGCATTCCTTTTGGTCACAAAACAGAAGGGGGAGACAACTGTGCAGAGGCCATGAGGCAGCCAGCCAGGCTGCAACCCAGCCAGGGCCTGCCTTGGCCACTGGCTTCCCTCCAGGGCCGCCCGCTTCCTGTGGCCCAAGGCCTGCCGTGCCTGGCAGCACTGGTGCAGATGTGGGATCCTTGCAGCCATTCCAGCTGTTGTAGGGATGGCTCCCTAAGCCAAGCCCTTAATGGCAGAATTTTCTAAAAGCATGATGGTGGCCAAGGGGGATAATGTCCATTGAAAATCCATACAGTCAACTGGTTCTGAGACTTGTGGGGGGAGTGACACACAAGAAATACCTGTTGTCCTCTACTATGAACCGAGCCTTGACAATGAAAACACCTGCCTCTGAGCAGGAAGCAGCCCCACGTCCTGGCCTCGGCGCTCTGCTCTGCCTCTGAGGCCAGAGGCCTAGCCCTGATGTTCTTGGCAATGACAATCAAGACACCTGAAGCCAACCCTCTGGGGCAGGGACTGTCCATCACAGACATCAATCTTCAGCAAGTCCAAAGCCTTTCAACATGATCCTGCAAAAAACAAGGGCCAAAGCGCACTTGCTGATTGGCCAATGGCGTCGTTATCCTGATGGGCTGTGAGGATTTATGCAATGCGACTGAACATCCAGCCATCACTGTAGCTAAAGTGTCCATCAAGGAAAAGGGCCTGAGGACTCTGGTGTTCTCAGAACAGGGGCTGCAGGAGCCTGGCTGTGTGGCTACTCCACCTTCTTTTAGAGACTTGCAGGGGGAAAAAGGTTCCATATTTCCCCAGAAAGAGTAATTACAACCAATGCAAAGCATTTTGCCACAATATTTTTGCTTAATTCTCAAGCATCAAACTAAACAAGGCGGCAGAAATTCCCCAGGTTGAAGGTAAAATCATATGGAGTAACTCCTTAGCTATGAAGTAACTGGCAAAATGATCTGGAGCAGGGGACAACCAACTTCTAAGGCCCTTGTCCGGAGGCTGAGTCCACAGCTAGCCCGGAGAAGATGCCCCGACACGGGTTACCTGGAATGGACAGGTGGCCTCACCTTCTGGCCTGGACTGCCCCTGGCACACAGCACCAGGCACAGAACTGTTGCTCAGGGAACTAGCAGCTCAAACTGGTGCCCACTATTTTTGCAGATGTTAATAATTAGGAATTTAATGAATAAGTGACTCCAGTAATTTGATCATCAGACTCCCGGCCAATATTTTTCTGTGTGCCAATTATATCGGGGGTGGAGGACAGTGATTGTAGCCTGCGCTTTACAGGGTGAGTGGGGGTGCGTTGACAGAGGGCAAGAACTTCTCACAGCCACTTCTCGACTGCCGGCACCCTGACCCCAGTGCCCTGTACACCAAAAGCAATGGGCATGCACGTGACTCTTCCTTGAGTCACTGACAGGAAAGACAGGCTTTCCTGCTCAGTTCACGCCAGTGGTTTAGACAGATAAATCATCCCTTGGGTATTTAAAACAGGTTATTCAACCTGAGCATTAGCTTTCTTTTGGTACTGAATGTTGAACCCAGAGGCAGCCTACCTCTGAGATATAGCTGGGCCTTGCTGAGTTGTAAGAGGCTGTCCTTGAACCTGTGATTTTTCTGTCACAGCCTCCCAGTGACTGGGATTGCAGGCATACTGAGCATTAGCTTTTTTTTTTTTTTTTTTTTTGTGGTACTGGGGTTCCTGGAAGCCCTTCTACCTCCGGGCTACATCCCCAAACCTATTTTATATTTTTGAAACAGGGTCTCTTAAGCCAGCGCGGCTGGCTTTGAACCTGCGCGATCCTCCCGTCTCCGCCTCCCAAGCGCGGAGATTACAAGCGTGCGCCACCACGCCCGGCTTGAGAATTAGCTTCTAATATTAACCAGGACCTGATGAGCAAGCCTATGACAAGACCCCAGCAACTAGACATCGGAAATGAACACTCGTTCTGTATTAAGATTCTACAGAGGCAGGTAGTTGGGAGGATGAGGCAGGAGGAACACAGGTTCCAGGACAAGCTCAGCAAGTAGAGACTCTCTTCAACCTATTGAGACCCTGTTTCAAAATAAAAATTAAAAATAGGACTGGGGTGTAGCTTGGAGGTAGAATGCCCTGGATTTCAATCCCCAGGAAACACACACACACACACACACACACACACACACACACACACACTCTACAGAAATAAAGATGCCCTGGTCTTTGTCACTTGGCAGAATGTAATAGTTGTTCTAAACAACAGAGTTAATGAATACAGATGTGCGCCCCCACCCCCAGGAAATGAGGACATCCAAACGACACCCTGCACCTTAGGTTATGGCAACCAACTGTTCCAGCTCAGGATGTGGCACTCATTTAAATTCAGAAATATAAAGGAAGCCCTGGAGCTTCAGAATTCGTGCATGGGTAGGTGAGCTGACACACCGTGCACGCTCAGCACACACACAAAGCATCAGAAGTGCTCGGCGTGCATGGTGCCATGCCACTGCCCAGACACCGCGGGACTCCCGTGTGTCAGAACAAGAACGGGGCTCTGGTATCCCCGGCCTGCCCCTGCTGAGTGCCGGGGGAGGCAGCGTGAAGCCATTAAGTACATTCGTTTCTCTGTAATTTACCTACTAGGCGTGGGAAAGAGGTTCCGGGTCTCTCAAACTCAAAAGAGCACAAGGCGTGGCTGGTGGGTGCAGATTCTGGCTGTGTCTGGGTCACAAGCTCACGCATTTCTATCAATTCTTTGGTGAAGTGCTGCTGGATTCTATGATACTTTGAACAATCAGCTGTTGGGGCAGGAGGAGTGGTGCTGAGGCCCTGGGGACAGACGCCTGGGGCACCAGCCATTTCTCTGGGTCTACCTCATCTGCATCCACAGGGCAGAGTTAATACAAGGACCGAGACCAAGTCTAGGTGTCAGCCTTGTAGCAAACTTAAAAACTGCTATTAGCTGGGCATGGTAGCATGCACCTATAATTCCAGTACTTGGGAAGTGGAGATAGGATCACAAGTTTGTGACCAACTTCAGCAACTTAGCAAGACCCTGTTTCAAAATAAAAAATAAAGCAAAAGCTGGGCACTGCTTTGTGCAGTGGTGCATGCTTGTAATCCTAGAACTTGGGAGGCTGAGACAGGAGGATTGCAGGTTTGTGGCCAGCCTCAGCTACTTAGTGAGGCCCTCTGCAACTTAGACTGTTTCAAAATAAAGAGTAAAAAATAGTGCTGGGGTGTAACTCAAAGGTAGAATGCTTCTGGGTTCAGTTATGCACACATACATAATAAAATTATCAACCTGGAAAAAAGAACCTCCTCAGCCAACAAACTTTTTTGTAGCATTATTTTGGAGGGTGCAGTCCTAGGGATGGAACCCAGGACCTAGCACATGCTAGGAAGTGTCCCAACACTGCGCCATACTCCAGGACCCTGTTTTTGAAATTAACTTTTATACAAGTCTTTCTCTTGGATAAGAGACGTTGCCTTATGATATGCTTTAGGCTCCAGCTCCATTTCTTTCTACAGGAGACCGATGTAAACATCAGGACCCGCTCTGCTACCCATGAGCCAGCTCAAGGTCCTTCCTTGCACAGCCTCAAGGACAGAACGCTGACGTGCCCCCGCCTGATGCTTGCCCATGGCTTGGGGGAGCGGTGTGCAGCTTTCCCCGCCCCACAAGGCGCACCCCCCTTCTCAGGGGCACAGCCAGAACATCGTGCAAGCACAGTGGGGGAAACAAACACCAGGTCAGACTCTAACCAGGCAGCTCTAATTGCTCTGATAAAATGCCATCCAAATGGGGTGCTGCTAAGGTTACTGGAACTCAAACTGCAATCTGCCTCCCTTATCCATTATTAAAGCTAAAAATAAAAAGTTGGGGGCTGTCAAAGTTGGGGCCCAAAAATGTAGATGCCTGGTTTAGCATGCTGGTGGCCACAAACACACACATAGCTGACAAGCTTTGTGCAGGCTGAATCAGGTAAATTTTACCTAACCTACACCTCTAGACCCATTTTTAAATTTTGAGAGGGGGTCTTATTAAGTTGCTGAGGTCAGCCTTGAACCTGTGACCCTCCAGTATCAGCCTCACAAGAACTGGGATTACAGGTGTCTGGCTGAGAAGCAATTAAAAAAAGAGACCTTAGTCTGATGGTTCACTTAAAAATCCTTCAATATTCTTTAAATATTGCTTGGATTATCTTTGTTAATATCTTGAGCTACATAAAACAGCACATACCATCCATATATCCATTTTTCAAACAAAAGCCATCTAAAATATCATTTCAGGGCATTTTAGAGGAATGCTTTAAAAAAAAAAGAGCCAAGAAATAGCAGATTTGGAGAATAGGAATGGAACAGCAGATTTTTCTAGGAGCCTTGGGTGATACAGAATTCCAGTCCAACTCAGTCTTCAAACGGGGTGGTCAGATTTTTCACAGGTGCAAGGAATATCCGATTTCCCACTACTGAACAGCAGCAGCGCTGGAAGAAGCTGCTGTCTCATGGAATTAGCATTCTGTTTTCTGAACTGTACCAAGGCAAGAAGCCTTCGGAGCACAAAATGAGACAGTCCCTTGCTCACTGCAGGCGGCACAAGGGCGGGCCTGCTGGCAAGGCCGAGTGCTGCAGCAAGAGGGCGCTCTACGGCTGAAGACACTTCTCCACACCACGGCAAGTTCTCCACTTCCATGCTTTATTGAGAGTAGAATATGAGTCAAAGACAGGTACTGGTAAGCAGGTTATGTCTCTAAGGAATCACGCTTAGTTCAGAGCAGAATGCTGCGTCTACTGTGTACAGATCCTTTATGGCCCAGTGCATCCACATGATCTTGAGCGAGGAGAGATGACACTTTCTTCCCTCCCCGACTAGAAATCTCGTGTGTAAACATGATTTGTTACTGCTACTAAACTTGTTCAGTCCTGGCTTGCCCCCACCCCTCCCACCGCCCCCCTTAAATATAAAATTGGAAACATTTCCTTCAAGTCTGATGTCCTTCAGTGCAATCTGCTTTATTTGACATAAGGCATTTGGGACAGTCGCTTTTGAATGGATTTCTGCCTTTTGGAAGAGTCACGTAATGATCCTTTACTCCACCTTTTCGTTAATGCCCTAACATGCCAAACTCCTCTTCCCCTCTGGTCATTTCTGAGCGGTCAGCAAGTGTTCAAAGGCTAATGTCCGAGGAGACCAGTACCTGAGGAAAGAAAGACACGTGGAGCCAGCTGTGAGCTCGTGTATCCCTTTGCCGAGAAGCACCACCAGGCAGCAGCCGCACACCGCGGCCTGGAGGGGAGGCGGGGGCACCAGCAGGTGCTGCACGGCTTTCACAGGTGTGCTTCCTAGGCACATCTTCACACACGCTAATCGGATTTTACTGATGCTTTTACTTGATGACCACTTTTCATAAAGAAAAGTTCTGTTTTGTTCTGACCACACCGGGACTTCCTCTGTAGTGGCAACAGGTAGACAACAAGGCCCACAGAGAGAAGAGTTTATTTAGGCCAGTAGCTTTATCACTCATTTGCGTTAGCAATGAATCCCTGGTTTTCGATTCAAGTTCATTCCTTGGCAAAACCACATCGTGCCATGGCCCTCTGAGTGGCCGGTGAGGAACCAGCATGGCCACAGCTGCGTCTATAACGCTGCCCTCTGGTTTGGTGGGTTAATGAGGATTCTTGGCGTGCACCACTACTGCGGCCAAGATGCAGCACAAGGCCCCATCGTGTCTCCTCGTGAAGTAAAAAAATCCAATAATGCCTGAATTCTAAGTAGATTAGTGAACTCTTTCAGTGGACCTGATACAATTCAGCAAATTCTTATCAGTTAGACACAAAGTGTGTGGTTCTAAGATGGAACTGATTAGAGGAACTGGGAAAGGGGTAAAGAGAAAGCTTGAAATGCGAGTAGCTCTTTTCCCAACCTGCCATGAGGCAAGAAAGGGGAAGCCAAATGCGCATGTGCAGAGCCCAGGCTCCCAGGCCTGCCCGAGGCGCACAGGCTCAGAGAACAGTGAAGAGGCTTGAATAAAATTTTAACTAAAATTAACTCTAGTCAAGAGACTCAGATCAGATTAAATTTTAAAATCAAATTATAACCTTTGCTTTAATAGAAAATTACAGTATGACTCTGACATTCATGAAGAAAACATGATAAATGGAACGTACCTTTAAACCCTTCTTCTGGCATACAAACTGGGGAAAGAAAAGAATTCCGAGCTGAAAAGACTGTTGTACCAGAGCAGGGAGAGCACTTCAATGCCTCGAGATGGAACAGCCTCCTACAGCCACTGCTTTGGAACTTAAGGAGGACATTCAGCTGAGGAGTTTTCTGTTTTTATTTTTGCAGTACTGGAGGATAGAACCCAGGGGCATTCTACCTCTCAGCTATACCCCTAGTCCTATTTTTTATTCTTTATTTTTAAACAAGGTGTCACTGAGTTGCAGACGGACTCACTAAATAGCTGAGGCTGGCTTCGAACCGCGTTCCTCCTGTTCTCAGTACTTTTTGCCACGCTGTAAGTGGAACCTCCAGGGCCTCAAGCATGCTAAGCAAGCGCTGTCCCACCACAGCCTGAACCCTCCCAAGAGTCGGTTTCTAATCACTTGTAAGTCTCCCCAAGCGCAGGCTCTCACCCGCTCCCTGGCCCGTGGCCTGCTTCCCAGCTTGCAGTCTGAGCCCCACATCCTCCTGCAGCCACAGGACAGCACGTCTAGAACTGTCACCTCTCCTGGTGCTCTGGCCTCTGCTGGACTGCCCTTTGCCTGTTCTACTGTCAGCTTCCCTCCAGGCTCGCTCTTGGTTAAGGAGTATTATCTCATGCAGCGCACAGGCAAACTCGTTGAGGCCTTCTGTGAATTTCAAGAGCCATCAGCTGTGAGGGAAGAGTAATGTCTGTCCAGGTACAGAGGCCTGGATCAGAACTCAACATCCTCAGGGCCTCATGGGTGTGGCTCTGGATTCCCATTTTCCTGCTCTTCTTAAGAATGCTTAATTTTTCCTTTTTCTTTTTTTCTTTTTTTTTTTTTTTTTGGTGTGGTAGTACGAGAGATTGGACCAGTGGCATTCTACCGAGCTATAGCCTAGACCTTTTTATTTTGAAATATGGTTTCAAGACCTGAGGCTGATCTTGAACCTGTGACCCTCCTGTTTTGGCCTCCCATGCTGGGATTCCAGAAAGCCTGGCCCGAGCTTTCTTTCTCTTCTTCTCCCCCCCCCCCCAGTACCGCAGTACTGGGGATAGAGAACATTCTGCCTCCGAGCTACAACCCCAGCCCTATTTATTTATTTATTTTTTATGGGTCTGGGGATGGAACCCAGAGGCATTTGATCTCCGAGCTCCACCTCCTGCCCAATTTTTTTAATCTTTATTTTGAAACCGGGTCTGAGTTGCAGAGGGCCTCACTAAGTAGCTGAGGCTGTCCGTGAACCGTGTTCCTCTGGTCTCAGCCTCCTGGATGCTGGGATTACAAGCGTGCGTCACCACGCCTGGCTGGCCTGAGCTTTCTTAGCCTCCCACACCTTCCTCTTCCTTTGCTGACTGCCTTGTCTCTATGCTCTGAGTCGTAGCTATGATCCTGGTTGCCCACTCCTACCCAGGTAGGTGTGAGCTACTAAAAGGATGTCTAGAGGCTCTGTTCAGCGGATACTGGTGGGTGTCACTGACGGTGTCTGGGAGAAGAACCAACTATTCCTACCCACGGGTTATTTTCTTGAATTGGCCAGATTTTCTGGAGAGGAATCCCCTTCCCTCCTGTGTGGGAGAGGTTGAAAATGGGTTGCTGGCAACTGGGCAGAGGCCTGGGGGTAAGCTACTTACTGTTTTCTGTAGTATAAACATTATTCTCACCTTAATTTTGTACTGCGGCCTAGAGATTGAACCCAGAAACATTTTTGCTCTGAGCTATATCCAGCCCTTTTTATATTTTGTTATGAAACAGGGTCTTGCTTGATTCCCGAGGCTAGTCTTGAACCTGCAATCCTTCTGTCCCAGCCTCCCAAATACTGGGAGTCACCACAGCTGGCGCCACCTTATTTCTCTGTAATGTGGGATTAGCATTACAGAGGAGTAAGTTCTTATCTGAGGACCAGGTGCAGATGGGCAGTGCCCTGGATATGAAGGGAGGCAAGGTGTGCGGGTCCTGGTTGGTTGCTTCTCAGTTACTCCTACATTAAGTAATCACTAGTCTCTCTGCTTTCCGCTGCCAAATTTTTGTAGGCAATTTTGTCTTTCTACTATATTTAAGGAAAAATAATGTCTTAAGACTCTACTTTAAAAAAAAGACTGTAGGAGCTCTTCTCAAGGTTAAAAAAGTAAAGCCAGGGCATTGTGGTGCTTGCCTGTGATCCCAGTATTTGAGAGGCTGAGGCAGGAGGATCCCAAGTTTGAGACCCTGTTTCAAAGAGTAAAAAATAGGGCCAGGCGTGGTGGTGCACGCTTGGAATCCCAGCATTCGGTAGGCAGAGACGGGAAGGACAGCCTCAGCTGCTTAGCAAGAGTCCTGTTTCAAGATAAAGAATAAAAAATAGGGCAGAGGGTTGAATGCCCCTGGGTCCCACCCATAGACCCACAATAAAGAACGTCCATGGGTTCTGTCCCTGGTGCCCCTGCTGCCCCCAAGACAAGTAAAAGCACTGCACACTGTCACCATGTGCTAACCCACCAGATCCTGAAACAAGTTAATCCTTACCTTGCATGACATCATCCATTGCAGCATAATCTGCAATCGGCTCATCAGCCTAGAAAAAAAAATGGAGACAACTGAGACCCAGGAGGGAGCAGGAGGTGGAGCACAGCCTGGGACCTTCTCGGACTTAGGACTGGCCCTCGCTTCAGAAGCTGCCACTGCTACAAACCAGTGGGAAGATGAAGCAATGTCCAGACTTAGCAAAGGCTGCCCTGCTAACCAGGACCATGCGTCTCGCCTCAAAGAAAGGGCTCCATACTGGGGGGTGGGGTCCGTGCTGTTTCCTCTCCTCTAAAATGACATTTAGATGTGGAAATGTCTAAATGCCTAGATGCCCTGAGGTAATGAAACTGCCTTTATCATCATGAGGTAAGACACTAGTGGCGTGGAGATTTAGGTAGAAATATACTCCTGTCCTCCTCGCCAGCAGGAGCGACACACCCACTTCTGTTCTGGGCAGAGTCCTCACTGAGGCCAATCCTATGCAAGGTGAGCTGTGAGAGCAACGCTAGGACCAGTCCAGACTCCAGCTGCCTGTCTGCATGCAGCATAGAGCATGATGAACAGGTGTCTAGGCGTTGATGGGGGCCAGGACTTTGCAATCCACTAAGTCTTCAGCATCATTCCTCATATCCAAGAGTCCCAGGAAAAACAGAGAGCAGACGGGCAGGGTAGGGGTTGGACGGGGTATGGGCATCACGGCCGTGGGCCTCACTCCACGGCACCAGAACTGGGGCCTGGGGAACTGACTCCACCACGGGGCACAGTACTGTTGGCCGCGGAGGCTCTTGCAGCTACCACAAATGAGGCGAGGGAAGCAAGAGTGCGGTCCCTGGAGGAGAGGCCTGGGCTGATAAACTATTACCTTCCACACCAATGCCGACATTGTGGAATCCCATTAAGACACATGCATATTCCAGCTTTAGAACCAGAACCTGTGTTTTATTTCCTTCCAGGCTGGATTAGCTGGTAGAGACTGAGCTGAACCTTCAAATCCAAAACAGATATGTATCTGGTATACAGCGTCTTGCCACAGAAAATCAACCAGAGAAATTCACGTGTGGGCTCAAGAGCTGGTGAGAGGGGCTTCCACCATCGCCGTCCTAACAGGGAACAGGAATGCCAGCATCTAACGTGACTTCTTCGGGTATGAATACTGAGCAGCAGGGCTTAGGGGAAGTCTTCAGCCTCACCTCCCTGGGCTCCAGGGAAGGGTGTCGCTACAGCCTACTCACTAGAACAAGGCCCAGTGGTGCCTAGGCCTCCTCCAAGTCCCCGAAGCTCGGCCAGAGGGCAGCCAAAGCTCACGGGGTTGCGGGGCTGCTGACCACCGCACTCTGAGGAGGCCTGAGGCCATCCTTTAACCACCATTTCCCCTCATTTACACATGGGTGGGGAGGTGCATCCTTTAAAACAGCTAGGCAGCTTTGACTTACCTTTAACAAAATGACAGATTCAGGAATGACGCCAAGGGTGCCAAGGGTGGCACAGTCATCACTTAAAATCTTTCCATCAATGGACAAATTCTGGTCAAAAGGAGCAACTGAAAATGCATGCATGATCTGTGTCGATATAAAAGAAACAAAGTCCATATAAAGAAAACACAGGCCCATACCCTACTTGAATAAATAACGAGTGTATGTCTGAAAGGACGAACAAAAGGGTTTTGAGTGCGAAACACACGACTGTTTGCAGCCAGCCCATCTGTTACATGCCTACTGAGACTCTAATCCCTGACATGGCCGCGAACATCCTCAGGTCTAGGAGAGGACACATTTGCACACACAGACCTTTAGTTGTGTGCCTTGCACTCCCCGGGGTGGGGTGGGTGATCCAGCAAGGCGAAGCTGGGCCAGCTGCGCTGAGCCTCTGCTGCGAGGCTTACCCTGCCCTTCCAGGCCCCACATCTTGCCCCAAACAAGCCCACTCCAAATTCGGCCTTACAACCTATAAATCAACCAGCAGCCTATCTGGAGGATTCCCCTTCTACTTTTATTCTTTTAGCAACAGCCTGGACGATTAAGACCCAGTCTCTGGACGATCATGTATACTGAGGCTCAGTCAAATCTTTAAAAACCAACACACACATTTACTTATTTTTTGTGGTCCTGGAGATTGAACCCATGGACATTCTATCTACGAGCCACACCCCTACCTGTTTTTCATTCTTTATCTTGAAACAGGGTCTCACTAAGTTGCGGGGGGCCTCAATAAGTAGCCGAGGCTGGCCATGAATCTGCAATCCTCCTCTATCAGCCTCCCAAATACTGGGATGCCAAGTGCATGCCACCATGCCCGGCTAAAACATGAATTTACTGAGGGTAGAAGCTCTGTGATGAAAACCAAAACATTCTGAATGGCTGTTGTGCATAATACTTAAATGTTTTTCAAGTTCAGAAAGGTTTTTGTCTTGATTTTTATCATCTCTGTGTCATAATTACCCTGGAAGGCAAAAGGAGTTGAGGCACCTGCAGGTATTGTGATGATGCCGTCCCAGTCCTTAATTGGAAGGACGCGTTCAAGAATATCCATTTTATTAAAACTTGTGATTAACTGACATATTCATCACATCTATTGCCAACATCCATGTGATAGAAAAACCATTCCTAGCAAATCAGTATGAATTAAGTATATCACAAAGTCCAAGAGCGTCACAACCTGGGGCAATGATGACCAGAAAAGCTAATTTACTAATGGTACAAAGAAAACCACGGCAGCGCCACATGCCGCAGTGCCAGCACGTGGGGGTGGGGGGTGGGGGGGTGGAGGAGAGCAGGTTTGAGGCGTCTCAGCAAACAAGCAAGTTTCAAAATGAATTCTGAAGAAAGGATGGGGTGTACCACAGAGCACGACTGAGCAATGAAAACCCCACTGCTATGGGGGACACTCTGGGCTCAAGCCACAGTATCAAAGGCACAAACGTGAATTAACCAGCTGCAGTGCTCGGGAGGCTGAGCCAGGAGGTTGAGAACATCAATCTGGAGAGAACATTCCAAAAAAAAATTAAGTTAGGGCTGGGGGTGAAGCTTGGAGTCTGAATGCTCCTGAGTTCAATCCCCTGTACCACAAAAATAAATAAAAGAAGGCTGATTCTACTGTGCAAGTACTAATTTGAGAGCTCCACCAAGGGCAACCCAGCAGAGCTCTGGCAGGGATGTGCAGTGCTCATGTATCGTGGTGCCATCGGTGCAGCCACTCTAACGTAGGAATGCTCGTCACTGCCCCATGCTTTACACCGAAGGGCTAGCACTCGTACTTCTACCTCTGAGCTAACACTGCAGAGGGCCTCACAGGCTGGCTGAGGCTGCCGTGAACCTGCCATCATCCTGTCACAGCCTTCCAAGAACTGGGAGAACAAGCATGAGTCACCATGCCCAACGTCAGGATGAAAACACTATCATCATCAGTATCATCTTGGTACTGGGGACGGAAACCAGGGGTATTCACCTCTGAGCTACACCCCCATGAGCTTTTTATGAGGCTGGTGCTGAACCTGTGACCATCCTGCCTCACCCTCCCAAGTACTGGGACTTCAAGGGTGCACCACCACAACCCACAAAAAAGCACTTAATAAGCAGCTGCTACAAAATGCCAAGTGCTGTGGTAGATGCTAGACATACGAAGCGGGACCACCTTTCCCTGGATGGGTTTGTCACAGGAGGAAACGGGGAGCACAGGGGACGTTCCGTCCCACATGGGGTGAAGACGGGTTCTGTAGGCGCTGCTTGCTGGTGAGAGGAGGGCGCTTTAGAATGGGGGACAGGCCAACCAAAGCACAGATGCCCATGGCACAATAACTCATTAACTGTAAGTACCAGGAAATCAGGAGTATAACAAAGACCCAGATCTGCCTGAGGAGGGGGTGTGGCTCTCCAGACCCATTGAGCACAACAGCAATGAAAACCCTACTGGGACAGGGAACAGCACTGCTGCTGGCTGTGGGTAGGGCTACAACGGGGAGACGCAGGAGCGGTGCAGGGGCTGCCGCCACTTAACCTCTGGGCCAAAAGGTTCCCCTTTCCAAGACAGGCAGTACCACCCACTAGAGACGCTTCCTGGGGGAAATGAAACAATGCAATTCAGGGCTGGGGGTGCAGTTCCGCTAGAGAATTTGCACAGCAGGAGCAAGACCCTAGGCTCCTTCCCCGGCTCCACAAAACAAATAAATACCACAGTTAACACCGAGGCTATTCTGAGCAAGGAGATTAATTGTACTCAATAGCAGGATAAAACTGATGGATGAGTTCTTAGAAAAGCATCTTTCTAAGATTCAAGCAACTGTATGCAGTGAATAGGTCTAGATTCGAACATTTACAGTTTTGCAAAGGTTGATACCCTATTACCTTGCAAGTATCTTATTTGGAAAAGAAAGGCTCCATCAAGTCAAAAAGTGAGGGCTGAAGTTTGCCGCACTTGAGGCTCTGGGTTCAATCCCCACTGCCCCAAAGAGAAAAATAAGATAATTTAAAAATGAATTGCATCCCTTTGAAAAGGTGCCCGCCACCAAGAGCCACACGTACACCTACACTAGCCCTGGCGCTCCGCAGGCTGCCGGGCACAGGGTCCGATGTTTAAAAGCTAACCGCCACTGCGCGGTGAGGGGAGACCCCACTCCACTGGCCTTTCTTCCAGCTCTGCTGGGCTCTCCGTGGCCCTGGCTGCAGAGTGGGAGGGAGGAAGATGCTGCAAGGGAACCGCGGCAAGGCTGCCGGGGGCTTTCATCTCCCCACAGCTGCCCTCCAGCAGCTCATCCGTGCAGGTAACGAGCTCCCACACGGAGAGTTATTTCTGCTGCCTTCTGATTTATTCTTCAAAAATAGTAGTTCGTAATAAGAGCAGCGGTGGCTTTAAAAAATGTCCATATCCACAGGGGCTCTTTTTGTAATTTAAAGGTTTTGAATGTTCGAGGTTTACCGCTGACAGGCAGAGAGCCGGTGATGGAAACTAGCCTTCTAAGATGTAAAGGGCACAATAACAGAGTGAAGATATTATGCCAACACGTTTATTTTCAAAGCAGTGGGTTCAACCGAGGGAAATACCGTCCCCAAGACAATCTGGAACACATAACACCCTCAAAGGAAGCCTATACTTTGGCTTCAATTATAATGATAAATATCAGCAACAAGAAAAATGCATAACCAGTAAACTATGCCACATAAAAGCAGCAGAGAGGGAAACTTGGTCAACTTTTTGGATAACCAGTAGTAACTGAAACAGCATTAGGGGCCATCATTTTTTCATAGACATCTTGAATGTATCAGTTCCCTTTGCCTGGGTTTTGAGATGTACCAGTAGAAAGCTCATCTGCAGCACTTTTAGTACTGTTACCAAGAAATAGCGCAACTGCCAGGCATCTTCATATACCCACTGTGCTAAGGTGATCTGCCAATAATGTATAATGGGGGGGGGTCTTCCATCTCTACTAATAATTTGGAAAACAATGCTATATCAAGAAACCTAAAAGTAACTTAGAATGCTACCAATTAGAATTTTTTCAACCAAAAATTCTGAAATAACAGAAATTCTGACTCATCCCAGTACACAGGCTATTGAGGGGGGTCTGTCTTTGCCCTCCTCTTTTTTTGGGGGGTGGTACTGGGGTTCCTGGAAACCCTTCTACCTCCAGGCTACACCCCCAGACCTATTTTGTACTTTTTATTTGGAAACAGGGTTTCTTAAGCCAGCGCAGCTGGCTTCGAACCTGTGCGATGCTCCTGTCACCGCCTCCAGGTATTACAAGCCTGTGCCACCACGCCCGACTGCCCTCCCTTTCTTTAGTTCTTTTTTCTTTTCTTTTCTTTTTTTTTTTTTTTGCTGACCTCCAAGCTACACCCTGACCCAAGTCTTTATTCTTTATTGCTAGGTGTGGTAGCACAAGCTTGTAATCCCAGTACTTGGGAGGCTGAGACAAGAGGATCACAAACTCATGGCCAACCTCAGCAACCTAGTGAGTCCTCTGCAAATTAGTGAGCCCGTGTTTCAAAATAAAAAATAAAATTGAGTTGTGGGTGTAGCTCAGAGGTAGAATGTCCCGAGTTTGATCCTCAGTACCACAAGAAGAAAAAAAAGTTACTTTAGCTTAGGGGTCTTACAGCAATTATTTGAAATCAAAAAATGCCCTCTCCCAATAGCTTAATATTATGAGCAGGCAGACGTTTAAAAGGTCAGGCAAAAAGAAAACAGATACATATATTCTTATAGGTGGGAACCAAGAATTCATAAAGGCCCTTGTAAGTCCAGAGCAGTCTTAAACAAATGTTAGATTTTCCTCACCTGTATTTTTAATTCTTTTAATGTTTGGTTAGCAGAAACGAGAAGTGCTTTCTCACCACGAACTTTTCTATGCCGCATGCTCCGGCGAATGACCTGCTTCTGGAACGCGATGTAGTTCTGATGGGATATTTTTTGCCGCTTTGCTCCTCCATTGCTCTGTCAGGAAGATTCAAAGTAAAGCCGTGAAATTCTGCACATCGTGACCCTCGCTCAAGCCCTCCAGCCAAAAGCAGAGTGTGCTTCCTGGTCCTTCACCATTTGAAATTCAGTGTAAACAATGACTAGAAATTCTCCAGTTTCGTAACAAGCTCTCACATAACTGAAAAAGGGAAAGATAAGGGAAATATATTTCTAATTGCATGTAAGGAAATGTTTGTAATAAGATTTTTGGCTTTTTTCTTTTTTGCGGTATTCGGGATTGAGTGCCCAGGGGTGTTCTACATCCAAGCTACACTTGTTATTCTTTTTTTTATTCTTTACTTTGAAACTAGCTCTAAGTTGTGGAGTACCTCACTAAGTAGCTGAGGCTAAGCCGGGCTCGGTGGCGCACGCTTGTAATCCCAATGCTTGGGAGGCTGAGACTGGAAGATCACACGGGTTCGAAGCCAGCCTCAGCTACTTAGTGAGGCTCTAAGCAATTTAGTGAGACCCTGTTTCCAAATAAAATATAAAATAGGTCTGGGAGTGTAGCCCAGAGGTAGAAGGCCCCTGACTTTCACCCCCAGTACAAAAAAAAAGTCTCTGAGCTGGTCCCCTAACCTGTGACCCTTCTGTCTCAGCCTCTCAAGGACTGGGATTACAAGCATATGCCATCACGCTCAGCTCTTATTTTAAGAAATATTTAAAATAAGTTTGATATTCAACCAAAAGCAATCAACTGAGGCTGGGCGTGGTGGCACACAGTTGTAATGAGACAGAGAGGAGGATGGAAAGGTCAAAGTCATCCTCAGGTACTTAGTGAGGCCCTCTACAACTAGTGAAGCCCTGTTTCAAAGTAAAGAATAAATAAAAGGTCAGAGGTAGAATGCTGCTACACCCCCAGTCCAATTATTTTATTCTTTATTTTGATACAGGGTCTCACAAAGTTGCAGACAGCCTCACTGAGTAACTAAGTCTGGCCACACACCTGAACCCTCCTACCTCAGCTTCCCAAGTATTGGGATTACAAGTGTGTGCCACCACGTGACGTTAGGTTAAGCTAAGAATAAATTGAGGTTCTTTTTTTCTTTTTTTTGGTGGCACTGTATTGAAATCAGAAGCATTCTAACCCCTGGCCATACGTGTATGTTGAAACAGGTCTAGATAGGTTGTAGAGTCTTGATACTTGCCAAGGCAGGCCCCTAACCTGTGACCCTCAAGTCCTAGAATTACAGGCACAGCTGATCACTGTGCTTCCCATTCCAATGGTGGCACATTGAGCCTCATGCACAAAACATTCTTGCAAAGAATGTTAAACCAAATGTAATAAAAAAAAACAACTGCAGATACTTATAGAAATGGAATGAAGAACACAGGCAAAGAATTAGAAATTCCTAATGAGGCAGTCGGGGGGGCCCAAGAGATCGCACTGGTCCTCACAGTCTGATTCCTCCTTTCAAAGGAGAAAACAGGGGCAGGAAGAAGGAGGGCTATCCTATAGCCTGCGGGAAACAGCGCAGCCCATGCGAGGATGTGCACAGGCTGTTCTGCTCTGAACAGTCTTGGGTCTACAAAGATACAGAGATGATTCAAGGATCCATAAGACGAAGATAAGATGAAATATTTTTCTCGATCTTGATTGTTGAAAAAAAAGGTTGAATTGGACCAAAATTCCATAATTTGAAAATAGCTATAATATATCATTTTACTTTAGATACACAAAGCTGGACCCAAAAAACAAACACTGAGCATGAAGCAAAGTAAAAATTTTAAAGACTGATTTTAAAGGGAAATAAAAGCTTTGGCTGAAATTATTTTTCCTTTAAAGCCATAAAATTTAAATCCAACTTATCTGACAAAAACCAGTCCACTGATTTTAGAAGCCTTGCAATTACCTAAGAGACACCCAATACCAAGTGTATTATTAACCTAAAATTTAGATAACATCAAAGGAACTGGGTTGATCTAGCTTAGAGGAGAGGGAAGGGGATTTGTTCTGCTCCATTAAGGACAAGTGAAATGCATCATTTTTTATTGCATGGATTTACAACAGCAATTACGGAAGCTATCTTATGTTCTGAGATGCTACGACATTATAACCAAAAAAAAAAGGTGAGCGGAGAGCGGGGGTGAGCCGCGCAAAGGCTTGAAACAATGAATGTTGAGGGCTTTTAAGGAACTTGAGTTTTTTTAAAAATTGTTTCCCTGCGAAACAAAAATATTTGAAACATTCTAGAGTATTACAACATCCAAACAAGACAGAAAAAAATTATAAAGCATAGAAAATAATTACAGCATAAAAAGCAATGTTCCCCAACATTCTCTATCATATTCATAAATGTGAAATCTGCTGCCTACCACGACTGAGGAAAGTCACCCCACATCCACTCTGGAAGCACTGCTGTGGTTATGACCACAAGGAATAAACCTAGACCTTCAAAAAATGAGCCTTTTGGAATCCGTATCACTTGAAATGAGTTTCTAAGCAACTCCTTGGCTGAAAAGCAATCCTTGAAATAACAGAAACCAAGGACAATACAAATATACATATCAAACCTAACTAATCAAGAAGTTTTCCAGAAAATAAATTAGTGGAAACAAGCAATAAGATTAAAAAAAAAAAAAAAAAGCAGGGCATGGTGGCTCATGTTTGCAATCCCAGCATTTGAGGCTGAGACAGGAGGATTGTGGTTCAAGCAGACTCAGCTACTTAGTGAGTGAGACCCTATTTCAAAATAAGGAATAAAAATAGGGCTGGAAGTATAGCTTGGAGTTAAAATGCCCCCTGGTTCTATCTCTAGTACCAAAAGAAAAAAAAAAGGGGGGGGGGGTGGGTTCGTGGTGGCACATGCTTGTAATCCCGGTACTGGAGAGGCTGAGACAGGAGGATCACACAGGTTCAAAACCCTGTGTTGGTAAATCTCTTTTTATGTGCTCCATTATTAAGACTATTGCTAGCTGAGCGTGGTGGCCCACACTCGTAATCCCAGCATTCAGGAGGCTGAGACAAGAGGATGGAAGTTTGTGGACAGCCTCAGCTACTTAGTGAGGCCCTCCACAACTTAATGAGACCCTGTTTCAAAATAAAGAATAAAAGCCAGGTGTGGTGGCGCCCAGACCCACCATAAATAAATAAATAAATAAATAAATAAATAAATAAATAAATAAATAAATAAATAATAAAAAATAGGGCAGGGGGTATAGCTTTGAGGTTGACCTGAGGGTTCCATCCCGAGACCCGCCAAAAAAAAGGGCCTATTGCTTATCTGTTTGTAGTTTGAGAATTGGGTTAAATGGTTTTTTCATGACTAAAAGATCTCAAGATGAAGTAACACCAAAGTATGGGACTGGTTTTAGTGTTGCTTCCCACTAAAAATGGTACAATATGTTCCACCCTTTTTTTTGTGTGTGTGTGTGTATGTGGTACTAGGGATGAAATCCAGGGGCAGGGGCATTCTACCTCCAAGCTACATCCCCAGCCCTATTTTTATTCTTTATTTTGAAAATGAGTTGCATAGGAGCTCACTAAGTAACTGAGGCTGTACGTGAACCGCGATCCTCCTGTCTCAGCCTCCCAAATGCTGGATTTCAAGCATGTGCCACCACGCCTAGCACCCTTTCTTTCTTAAAAGTAACAAATGTATTAATATTGGAAGAAATGTAGTTAGTGGCTTCTCTTGAGGACTGGAGACAGCTATAGCACACCACTAAACCCAAGATAAAAGAAAGAGAAAAGGCGAGGGAGGGAGCCAAGAACCCACGTTCCGGGCACAGGGGGACGCGAAGGGCCTGGCGAGCTGCACTGTGGGGACAGAGTGGAACACGGGGCCACACAGACGGCTGTGACACGTACTTGATTAAAATCCGGGTCTTTTTCCCCATCTGGCTTGGCTTCTTCCTTGTCCTCCTCTGTTTCAGAACTGCTCACGTTCAGCTCTGGCGCGGAATCCTTCATCACCTGCACGCGGCAGGCCCACAAAGAGAAGTAAGTCAGACCTGGGGAAGGAGCGCCTGCAGGGTGGGGCTGTGATTGGCAATTTTTTCAAGAGGACCGACCCCTTTCCCTTTGGGGGTAACAGACAAGAGCGTGGATCAAGAATCAAGTACTGTTTTCTCTATTCTTTTAACATGGTAGTCTTTTCTGTTTTTGTGTGGGGGGGGTGCTAGAAATTAAACCAAGGTGTTCTATCTCTGAGCTACATCTCTTATTTATTTGGAAACAGGGTCTCACTGGGTTGGTAAAACTCACTAAATTGCTGGGGCTGTCCTTGAACCTGCAATCCTCCAATATAATGTGTTAAGTCTTTTAACCCGATGATTTATTAATGTGCTTGCCATAAATTGGTCTCTACAGAGCAGGTATTCTTATCAGACTTGTAAAACTATGCTACTTTGCAGAAGTTCAAAGGTGTTCTACACTTTGAAAGGTGTTCTACACTTTGACAAAGACGTTGAATTGTCAAGCTTTACAAGCCTTGAAACTGTGATGGTGCCAGAAGCCAGAGTCCTTGATATTGAGAAATAAAGGACAGTGGAGGTGCCTGGTATGAAGCTCAAAATAACAAAACAGCAGAAAACTTTGATAGTATTTTCTACTCAATACCAATGTATATATGTACTAACTTCAAAAAGGCCTTAGGAAACTCTAGGGGAAAGTTGAGACCTGTATCTGTTAACTTCACCATCCTCTTAGCATCCAGGAAACAAAGGCCTCAGCCCAAACTTGGGAACAGATCCTCAGAAATTTTTTTTTTTTGGGGGTGGTACTGGGATTCCTGGAAACCCTTCTACCTCTGGGCTATACTCCCAGACCTATTTTTATACTTTTTTTTTTTAAATTTGGAAACAGGGTCTCTTAAGCCAGCGCGGCAGGCTTTGAACCTGTCTCTACCTCCCAAGCGTGGGGATTACAAGCGTGCGCCACCACGCCCGGCAGATCATCAGAATTCTAAGACTCTGTGGCTTAACTGGCATTAAGTAAAACTTAGGCTTTCCCTTTAATTCCGAAAATTCTGAAATAAAAATAGTAAGGTTATAGATATCTAGGTCCTGCCCATGAATCATCCGTAATAAATTTAAAGAAGGGGCTGGGGGTGCAGCTCAGAGGCAGAATGTCCCTGGGTTCCACCCCCAGATCCCAACCCCAGCCCTACAGACTCCAATTTACTTCCCTTAAGCTTACAGTAGGTGAGTGTGTCCTGTTATGCCTAACCAATTCCAAACATAATAGTCAGGGCGACTTATTTAAACCACAAACCAGCCAGGCAGGATGGTACACACTTGTAATCCTAGTACTCGGGAGACTGAGACAGGAGGATCACAGTTTCTTGGTTATCCTCAGCTACTTACATGACGCCCCCCACAACTTTGTGAGACCCTGTTTCAAAAATAAAAAATAGGGCTGGGGGTGCAGCTCAGAGGTAGAATGCCCCTAGACTCAATTCCCAGTACTGCAAAAACCACCAAAAAATACACCCCCGCAAACCAGATTACACCATGACTTGATTGAAATGTTCTTGCTATGTGTGCACTCATAAAACCCATTCTCGCATCATATCACAAGCCAGCCTTGGACTACACTTCCCAGGCGATCGGGACTGGGCACTGTAGCAGCCACAAGCCACATCTACCTACTTAACGTGAAATGAAAACTCAGTTCCTGAGTCAGAATAGCCTCATTTGACATGCACCAAAGCCACAAGGGGCTAGTGGCTACTGAAATACACAACACAGATTCAGAGCCTGTCTACAGCCACAGAAATTCCTATTGGGCAGCACTTGTCTGAAGCCAGTGCTTTTGCCCCGCTGCTTCGGCACATTAGGCTTACTCTCTGGCCTTGGCTTGGAATGCTCGTCTAGGCTGTGCCTGCACTGCGAGCTCAGGTAAGCAGCTTCAGGAGCCCTTCCTGGCCACTCCCTAGCTACAGAAAACCCCGGCTCCTGCCATCCGCTCCAACCTGCTGGCTTCCTCCCACCCGCTTGTTCCTGGGAGGAATCATCCTATGGATTTATGAGTTTGGTCTAGATGCTCACTGTCTTCTTATCACTGTACCCTTAGTGCCAAGACCATTCCTGCCCACAGCTGACACTCAGTAAACACGCAAATCAGTAATAAACCAAATCCACGCTTGCATTAACTGCTTGCTTTCAGTGCTGTCCAATTTCAACTCTGTTGCCAAGCAGCTGAGGAAACAAAATGCAGGCTGGTGCCAGCAGTGCTCCCTGAGAACACAACGGCGAGTCAAAGGGCAAGTGTGATGGCTGCGAGGCATGGCCGCGAGGGGGACAGTACCTTTTTATTGTCCACAACCTTGTGGACATAGATCGTTGCTTGAGTGTACTCACGCAGGTCCCTCTGCTGCTGGCATAGCAAGCCTTCCCTACACTCCGGACAGAGTTCTAAAAAGAAATAAAGCAGAGTGGGTGAGAACCAAACAAATTATATGTCAGAGTTACTACTGAACAGGACATGGGGCCTGTGCCGTAATTCTAACACCTGGGAAGCTGAGACAGGAGGATCACAGCAATTAGGGAGGCTCTTAGCTACTTAGTGAGGTGTGTCTCAAAGCAAAAAAAATAAAAAGGGCCAGGTGTGTAGCTTGCAGGTTGAATACCCTTGGGTTCAATCCCAAGTACCAAAAAAGTTACTACTGCATACCAATATATTACTTTCATGATTAGTAATGTTCTCTCTATTAACTGTTTTATTCAAATGACAATAACATTAACATTCTGTCCAAAAACAAATGTGTATATGATAGTGCTCACCTAGGGAGTCTGGACCACCAAAAAAAGATGGCTAATTTGAGCTTTTTCCTCTCCCTTAAAATGTCAATTTTTAACTATAAAATCCAAAAGTAATATAAAAACTTACTAGGCTCAGAAACATACTGTGTTTCTGAAGGATCTGCACTCCCCGCTTCAAGTCTGGTGATTTTAATTACATGATCCACAACGAAGAGCTTCTGGATTGCTTGCCACTCGCTGGGCCGTACGAGAGCTATACTGCGCAAAGAAACACAACACGCCTTAAGAACAAACGTGGGGCTGGAGGAGCCACCGGAATCCAGCGCCGCCTAAACCAGAGCTGTCGGCGCCAATAGGAAGAAGCACAGCACCCCTGAGAAGTGTGGGGTGGGGTGAGCCGACAGAATCCAGAGCGCCTAAGCCATCTGTCAGCACCCATAGTTACTGCAAAGAAACTGGGGTAAAACAGACGTTCGCATCAACAAAGAAACGTTGCAGCCACAGCAAAAGTAAAGGGACTGGAGTTACAGGATACAAGAAGGTTAAATCCAGAAACACAAAGAGAACCAGTCAGTGGCAGAAGGTAAATTGAGTATGTCATTTTAGAAAAAGTTTTAAGTATACAAGACTAGGGACTGAACCCAGGGGCGTTCTACATTTGAGCCTCCCAAGTACTGGATTTGCAGGAGTGTGCCAGGGCCCCAGACTCAGCCCAGGAATTTGTCTTCATGTATTCAATATTTTCCCTTCTGTGTCTTTCTGGCAATGCTAGAGGCATACTACCTTCTCTTACAGAGTAAGTTAAAACTATTTTACAAGATAAAATGGCAACACCAAGGATAAACTTGAGATGAGCTGTAAACATCTGAAGAATGGAACAAAGCTTTGATTTGGAAACCCTAACACTCAACGGCTGAGCTCAAGAAGGGTGCGCTGTGCCATGCTGCCATTTTTTCTATTTTCTGAGATTTGGTAACTGCAGAAAAAACAAGTATAACCGATACTATTGGACAGCAAGTTTAAACGACTGGTTATGTGATTCTGGAGAAGATGTCTGCCAAGAGACAAGGTGCTGGTCACCGGGAGCGGTGGCCCATGCCTGTGATCGCAACTTGTGGGAGGCAGAGAAGAGAGGGCTGTAGGTTCCAGGCCAGCACGCACAGGCTTAGTGAGACCGTTTCAAAGTGGCAAGAAGGGCTGGGGTGTAAACAGAGGTAGAATGCCATGGCTTCAATCCTAGGACAGAACAAAAACACAGGGGAGACAAAAGAATACAATGAACTGAGCCACCCAACAGCACTGTGTTGTCAGGAAAAGCAGGCTATCTGTCTGTTTTTTAAAACAAGTGCTTACTCTAGTAGAGCATATAAAAGGAAAAGCCCATGCACTGTGAGGTAGATTCCTTTTTTTGGCGAGTCTGGGGATGGAGCCCAGGGGCATTCTACCTCCAATCTACATCCCCTGCTCTATTTTTTTTTTTTTGGTGGTGGTACTGGGGGTGGAACCCAGAGGCTTTTTACTTCCAGGCTATATTCCCAGACCTTTATTACATTTTATTTGGAAACAGAGTCTCACTAAGTTGCTGAAAGCCTCACTAAGTAGCTGAGGCTGGCTTCGAACCCGTGTGATCCTCCTGTCTCAGCCTCCCAAGCGCGGTGATTACAAGGGTGTGCGCCACCATGCCCGGCCTCACCCCCTGCCCTATATTTTATTCTTTATTTTGAAACTGGGTCTCACTGAGTTGCAGAGGGCCTCACTAAGTAGCTGGGGCTGTCCATGAACCACAATCCTCCTGTTTCAGCCTCTCAAATGCGGGGATTACAAGCGTGCGCCACCACACCTGGCTTCAAGCAGATTCTTAAAAGGGACTTTTATGTTGGATAAGAAGTTACCTATGTTGGACATAGGGGGCACAGCTATGATGACAAGTACTTTGGAGGCTGAGGCAGGAGGAGCTTGGTGTCAAGGCCAGCCTCCCCAATTTAGCCAGGCCCACAGCAATTTCAGAGATCCTGCCTTTTTTTTTATCCTACAAGGAAATTTAAAAAATGGTTAGGTGTCAAGAAGAGGTGGCCATGTCTTAACCACGTGCATGCTATTAGGCCTGAGGGCCTCTTCCATCCTTGTCAAGTGAAATACTGACCTTCTCGCCTTTCATACAACACTCACTAGAGACCCCGTTTCGAAATTTTAAAAAGGGGGGGGGGAGGCTGGGATATAGATCACAGGTAGATACCCTGAGTTTAATCCCCATTAACACCATCACAAACACATGGAGAAAAGGTGGGGGGTGGAGAGAGAAAAATTTCCTAAACATAGATACAATGAGGAGAAAAAACTCACAGTTTAGAATCTTCTTTGGTCATGGAGACAAATGTAAACATGAGTCCCCCATGGGGACATAGGAGAGCACTGTTTCCAACAGATGACACTGGACTACATCTTGTAGGTTTTCTGTCCAAATGAGACAAAGAGCATAAATATGTCTCACTACTAAATGAAGAAGGAAGACTTTTTAAATAATTTGTTAAAAATACAGATATATGTAAATGATACTAACAAATGTGATTCTTATGATTGGTTAACTCAGGAGAAAACAAAGATTCCAGTCTACGTCAGTAAATGCAATCCAAGCATACTATGGAACCCATGAATTCTTAAGAAAAATATTAGTCAGCCCCAGAGAAAACAGACAACAAAGTGAAGGGTTGTACCTCACAAATTTCCGCCATTCTTCTACAAAGAACTGTGATACAATGTAGAGGACATCTGTGTCCTAGGGCAAGCAAAAGAAAACAAGTCACAAGAGTTTAACCCGCCATTACTGACACAAATCTCGTATGATAACTATAATACACTTTTCCTTATTTCAATTTTATATCAGAATAGAAATATAGCCAGGTGTGGAGGCAGGAGGATCGCAGGTTCAAAGCCAACCGTGGCAACTCAACGAGGGTCTCAGCCATCTAGGGAGACCCTGTTTCCAAATAAGAGATAAAATCAGGCTGGGAGTGTAGCTTGGAGGTAGAATGCCTGTTTCAATTCCCAGTACCAATCAAAGTAAATAAATAAACAATAAACCCCCTTGTTTAGATAAGTATAACAAGTAACAAGAGCTGTTCTGAAACTCATCAGAAATTTGGCAAAGGCATGGACAAAGACAGATACATTCTTCCTTCATAGGGCTCTGTACCTCTGGCCAGTTGCTGAGACAAGGTCTGTTTTTATCCTGGAACAAATTTGGAAGAGAAGTCTTCTGCTCATTTGCGATCATCTTATGTAAGGCCTCGTTTTCTTCCCCTTCTCTTTCTAAAATCTGAAAGAGAGTGGAGCCATCAACTCTCGTGCACAAGCAGCCTCCTCCAACACCCGCCTGAGGCCCAGCGCGGATCCTCGGGTGTCGCGCGCAGGGAGGGCAGGCCGTCCACGGTGTCGGCGGGGTTCAGTACCTTGCACTGTGAGCAGCACTCTCTATGACTGGGAAACTCAGGAGCCTTTGGAAAGTACTGCTGCAGCTTGCTCCAAGCCTCTTTAGAAACAAGCCTTCTTTCGTTTTCAGATATACATAACTCCCCTGAATTAAAAAAAAAAGGCATTAAAAAAAGATAAATAGTATTTCCTATTTCTTAAAAGGAGGCTCTATAAGTACCTTTCATCACTTTCAAAGATTATGGTTGCCGGGCATGGTGGCGCACGCTTGTAATCCCTGCGCTTGGGAGGCTGAGACAGGAGGATCGCGCAGGTTGGAAGCCAGCCTCTCAGCAACTTAGTGAGACCCTGTTTCCAAATAAAGTATAGAAAGCCTCTGGGTTCCACCTCCAGTACCACCAAAAACAAACAAAAAAGATCATTATGGTTTATTCCTTGGTCCCAGCACAAACCCCATAAGAAGCTCGGTGAGCGCTTGAAGTCACTTTTAACTCTGAGGTAGGTACTACACCCAATTTGATGTCCTTACGCTAGGTCTGTGGTTGGAAGAATCAGCAGATGGAAACAAAGACATAAGGCTGAAACCACACACTTTCAAATCTTTCTCTGTCAGTCAAGTGTCAGTAAACAGGGTAGGGGCCCTGAGATCTCTACGTGATAGCAAGGTCGACAGCATTTCATCTGCTTCTTTGCTCAAAGGTACTGACTGACGATCCACATATTCACTGAAACCATCTTGCACTGAAATGACCTTTTCAAGGTTGGCTAGACCTCAGAAGCCCCATGTCTTTAATTATCAATGTTAAGAGACAAAGCGATCTACTGATCAATGTGAAAACCATCTCTGGTCAAGCTCCAATTCTTTTTTTTGTTTTGTTTTTTGGTGGTACTGGGGTTCCTGGAAGCCCTTCTACCTCTGGGCTATACTCCCAGACCTATTTTTTATACTTTTTTATTTGGAAACAGGGTCTCCTAAGCCAGCGCACGCGGCTGGCTTCGAACCTGCGCGATCCTCCTGTCTCTGCCTCCCAAGCGCGGGGATTACAAGCGTGCGCCACCACGCCCGGCCAAGCTCCAGTTCTTTGAGAGTTATAACTTATTTTCAAGAACCCTGGGAACAGTAACTCTGGAGGATTCCAAGTTTGAGGCCAGCCTGGGCAAAATACCAAGACCCCATCTCAAAATAAAATAAAAAAGGACTGCAAATGTGGCTCAGTGTTAAGAGGGATTGCCTAGCATGCACAAAACTCTGGGTTCTATCCTTGGTACAGCAAACCAAACAAGGCCCTGTGCAATATTACAAAAATCCCACAGAGAAAATAATACTGGTCATGGCCACCCTGGTTCTCAGAAGATATCAGGAATGCCAAGATCACAGCAACCCAGAGTGACCCTTCCCTCGAGTTTACTGCTTGTCTACAAACATCTAACTTTGCCGGGCCTTTCTCTCCTGACTCTCAGTATGATTTTATTTTCAATTGTTTCTGCTGTTCGCAAGTAACAAAATTGAATCTGTCTTCCTGTATCAGTCATTAGCCAGTGAATTGTCCTTCAGATTCTGAACCCATTTGTTTCTGTGCCTATGTACAAGGTGCCCACGGCTGTATTCAGTAATATAGCCAGACACTTTCTAAATAAGCATAATAATACACACAGAGACTCAAAAAGATAGAACACATGCTTGGGAGGTGGAGGCAGGAGGTTGCGCAGGTTTGAAACCAGCCTTGCTGGCTTAAGAGACCCTGTTTCCAAATTTAAAATATTATGTATGTATGTATGTATGTATGTATGTATGTATGTATGTATGTAAAATAGGTCTGGAAGTGTAGCCCGGAGGTAGAAGGGTTTCCAGGAACCCAAGTACCACAACCAAAAAAAGATGAACACACCAGGATCACATCTGCTTATGGATAACAAAGCTGAGACCTGAGCCCAGGTCTGCCCCATCCATACTCTCTATATCTTGGAAGACACATAGTACTAAGAAGGCTCCATTTTCATCTTCCCTTTTTTTCCTTTCTTTCCCCTCCTTCGCTTTGTGTGGCAATGGGAATAGCTCTACACCTGAGTTACACCTTTGGCCCTATTTTATTTTTATTTTTGTGAGGTACTAAGAATGGAACCCAGGGATATTAATCCTCCAAGCTATGCCCCAAGCCCTATTTTTTTTTTTTGTTGTTGTTGTTGAAATAGATTCTCACTGAGTTGCGAAAGGCTTTGCTAAGCAGCTGAGGCTGTCTGTGAATCCTGATCCTCCGGTCTCCACCTCCCAAATGCTGGGATTACAAGTGTGCACCACCACGTCCGGCAATTCCTATTTTATTTATAACAATTTTTTTTTTCCCTTTTGGTATTGGGGATTGGACCCAGAGGCATTCTGTCTCCAAGGTACACTCCTAGCCCGATTTTATTTGGAAACAGGGACTCGCTAAGTTGTGGTAGGCCTCACTAAATTGCTGAGGCTGTACTTGAATCTGGGATCCTTCTGACTCAATTTCCTAAACAATGGGATTACAAAGGTGCATCACCATGCCTGGCTCTCAAAATTTTAAAATTAGCTGGGCATGGTGGCCGGTGCTTATAATCCAAGTAACTGGGGGACTGAAACAAGAGGATTTCAGGTACAAGGACAGCCTCAGCAACTTAGTGAGGACGTCCACAACTTAGTGAGACTCCATTTCAAAATAAAATAAAACAAAACAGGGCAGGGTGTCGCTCAAAAGTAGAAAGTCCGTGATTTATATATCCAGTGCCATACACTAACACCAAAAACAAAACAAAACAAAAGAGACTCCCTAAATAGCTAAGGCTGGTTTCCAACTTGCGATCCTACGATATGCTGCCTCTGGTCTTTCAGAGTGATATTTGAATAGAAAACCACATTCAGGCAAGCATGGTGGTGTAGGACTGTAATCCCAGTACTCTGGAGGCTGAGACAAGAGGCTGTCAGGTTTAAGAACAGCCTCAGCAAGTAGTGAGACCCTCAACCGAGAGAGACGCTGTTTCAAAATAAAAATAAAATAGGGCTGGATGTGGATCTGGGAAATAGAATGCCCTGGATTCAATCCCCAGTCCCACACACACAAAAATAAGCAAACAAGTAAGTAAATAAAAATCCTTCGATACCACAAGTGAAAAGATTCTTTTCCAACAGTTTCCTGTAAATACGGGGAAGAGCTATAATTTTGTTTGATGTGAGGAGAAAAGGTAGGAAAGATTGCTATGAAAGCCAGGGAAGAGAAGCTAAATTAGGATGGGTAGTGGGATAGCAAAAAAAAAAAAAAAAAAGACGTACACCCTAACATGCCTGTAATCCCAGCATTCGGGAGGCTGAGACCAGAGTATCACGGTTTGCAGACAGCCTCGGCTACTTAGTGAGGCATTCTGCCTTAGTGAGACTCTGCTTCAAGATAAAGAACAAAAATAAGGCAGGGGTTGTAGCTCAGAGGTCAAATGCCCCTGGGTTCCATCCCCAGACCTGTAAAAAAAAAAAAAAAAAAGAAAAGAAAGAAAGAAAAAGAAAAGCTGGGCGTGGTGGCGCATGCATGCTTGTAATCCCCGTGCTTGGGAGGCTGAGACAGGAGGATCACACAGGTTCAAAGCCAGCCTCAGCTACTTAGTGAGGCTCTCAGCAACTTAGACCCTGTTTCCAAAGTAAAGTATAAAATAGGTCTGGGAATATAGCCCAGAGGTAGAAAGCCTCTGGGTTCCACCCCCAGTACCACCAAAAAAAAAAAAAAAAAAAAAAGAAGAAAGAAAACAGGGTTTCCCATCACAGCTGCCATGTTAGGCCTATTCCCTAAGAGAAACTGCAACATTTCACAAAATATTTATGATATGCTAAGGTCAAACTAACAACAGGTTTATACTTTCAGCTTACCATGTGGACACAGAATGTCTTCATTAAAATTTAATTCCTCTTCTTCTTCCTTTCTCTCTTCCTTTGAATCATCTAATCAAAAGAAATACAGATAATAACTGATCTGGTTGTTGTGCTAAAAAAAAATTAAAAGCAGACAAACTACTGTGCACAATTTTGAACAAGGAAATCTTTAAATAATTCTGAAAATTAGATCCAACTGATTCCTACATAGTCCTGTCAAAAAGCGTTATATTTTCTTCCCTTTAAAGGAATTTAAAAAAATACATCAATGACAGTTAACTTTTTAAGCATGTGGGTTATGCCGTGAAATGTGCCTTTTTTCAATGTGAAAAATCATTTACATATCCCATTAAATTCTCAGGTATTGAGGATAGTGTCATACACCAAGTTAGTCATGCACATGTCACATAATGTCATTTTCACCTACCTATTCTTGTAGGAGGTAAACTTGCTCTAAAGGCAAATAAGAACTTTTTTGGGGTACTGGGGATTGAACTCAGGGACATTCTACCTCCAAGCTACACCCCCAGCCCTGCTTTTTGTTCTTTATTTAAAACGGGGTCTCTGAGCTGGGCATTGTAGTGCATGCTTATTAATCCCTGTACTTGAGAGGCTGAGACAGGAGGATCACGCAGGTTCGAAGCCAGCCTCAGAAACTTAGTGAGACCCTGTTTCCAAATAAAATATAAAATAGGTCTGGGAGAGCCGGGCGTGGTGGCGCACGCTTGTAATCCCAGCATTTGGGAGGCTGAGATCTGGAGGATCGCAGTTTGAGGACAGCCTCAGCTACTTAGTGAGGCCTTCTGCAACTCAGTGAGACCCTGTTCCAAAATAAAGAATAAAAAATAGGGCAGGGGGTGTAGCTCAGAGGTCAAATGCCCCTGGGTTCCATCCCCAGACCCGAAAAAAAAAAAAAAAAAATAGGTCTGGGAATGTAGCCCAGAGGTAGAAAGGCCCTGGGTTCCATCCCCAGTATGACAAAATAAAATAAAAAATAAAATAGGTTCTCTAAGTTGTGGAGGGCCTAAGTAGCTGAGGCTGGCCTTGTCTCAGCCTCCCAAGTACTAAAATTACAAGTGTGCACCACTATGTCCAGCTCAAGGACTTGAATTATAACATCAGATGTACTGTGGGTAGGCACAGTGACACACACCTGCAATCCCAGTACTTGCAAGGCTGAGATAGAAGGATTCCAAATATTAAGTCAGCCTCAGTCAAGTCAGCAAGACTGTTTCCAAATATAAAATAAAATAGGGCAAGATGTGTGGCTCAGAGGTAGAATGCCCCTGGGTTCAATCCCCACCACACACACAGCACACAACACACACACAGCCGAAAAACTATGTAATGAAGCTGGGTATGGTGGCACATGCTTGTAAATACCAATACTTGGGAGGCTGCACCAGGAGGACTGTAGTTTGAGGCCAGCCTCAGCTACTTACTGAGACCTTCACAATTTAGCGAGACCTTGTTTCAAAATAAAAATAAACAGGGCTGGGGATATAGCTCAGAGGTAGAATGCCCTGGGGTCCATCCCTAGTGCTGCAAAAAAAATGTATTTACAACATTAATTTTTCTGTTGTTATCTCTCTTCTAGTATCTGTTTTACTTGTCTATACTACAGTTAATGGCAATTTATAGTTGTATACAGTAGGAACATGAATAAACAGTATTGTGAGTGCCTGAAAATGAGGATAGCTATCTATAGATTTTCCAGGGCAAGTAGTGACTTTGTGTGTGGTGCTGGGGATTGAAACCAGGGACATCTATCTCTGGGCTATACTCCCAGCAGTACCTAAGAACTGGGATTACAAGCATGTGCCACCACACCAGACTAATGATGATCTTTTGTTTTGTGGTACTGGGGGTAGAACTCAGGGGCTCTCTACCTCCGGGCTATACTCACAGCCCTATTTTATACTTAATTTGGAAACAGGGTCTCTATAAGTAGCTGAGAGCCTCACAAGTAGCTGAGGCTGGCCTTGAACCTGTGTGATCCTCCTGTCTCAACCTCCCAAGCACTGGAATTACAAGCATGTGCCACCATACCCAGCTTCATTACACAGCCCGGCTGTGACGACCTTTTTAATATACATTATATACAATGAACATTTGCTAATCACTCATAAATCTTGGGGTATTGATCAGTGGTGCTGCTTGTGTTTAGTATTCAAAAGTCCTGGGTTTGATCCCCAGAAGTGCAAAAAATAAAAACAAAGTCAAGAGCCGGGAGTGGTGGCGCACACTTGTAATCCCAGCATTTGGGAGGCTGAGACTGGAGGATCGCGGTTCGCGGACAGCCTCAGCTACTTAGTGAGGCCTTTCGCAACTCAGTGAGACCCTGTTTCAAGAATAAAGAATAAAAAATTGGGCAGGGGGTGTAGCTCGGTGGTTGAATGCCTCTGGGTTCCATCCCCAGACCCGCAAAAAAAAATAAATAAATAAAAAATAAAATAAATAAAAACAAAGTCAAACGTAGTGGTGCACACTTGTAATCCCAGAATTAAGGAGGAAGAGACAAGAGGATCCCGGCTTCAGGACAGCCTCAGCTACTTGGTGAGGCCCTTTGCAACTCAGTGAGACCCTGTTTCAAAATAAAGAATAAAAATAACGCCGGAAGTATAACTCAAGAGTTAGAATGCCCCTGGATTCCATCCCCAATACAGAAAAACAAAACAAAACAAAAAACTCAGGCCAGGTGTGGTAGCACATGCCTGTAATTCCGACTATTTTTGAAGACTGAAGGAGCAGGATGGCAAGTTTGAGGCCAGCCTAGACAACCTAGTGAGACCCTGTTCCAAAATAAAAAAATAAAAAATGGGGCTGAGGAAGCCAGGCATGGTGGCACATGCTTGTAATCCCAGCAATCGAGAAGCTGAGACAGGAGGATTGTGGTTCACGGACAGCCTCAGCTATTTAGCGAGGCCCTCCGGAACTCAGTGAGATCCTGTTTCAAAATACAGAATAAAAAATTGGGCAGGGGGTGTAGCTTGGAGGTCAAAACACCTGGCCCGAACTTTTTTTTTTTTTTTTTGGTGGTACTGGGGTTCCTGGAAGCCCTTCTACCTCTGGGCTACACTCCCAGACCTATTTTTTATACTTTTTTATTTGGAAACAGGGTCTCCGAAGCCAGCGCGCGGCTGGCTTCGAACCTGCGCGATCCTCCTGTCTCTGCCTCCCAAGCGCGGGGATTACAAGCGTGCGCCACCATGCCCAGCTAGCCCGAACTTTTTAAAGGAGGACTTGCAAAGTTGCTGCTATTGGCTTAAAACCTTCCATCCTTTTTGTCTCTGGCTCCCAAATACTGGGACTCCAGGCTCGCATACCAGGCCGCCTAAAAAGCTACTCTTTACAGTGATTTTATCTTGAGGGCTTTAAAGTTTTCATGTTGTTACAGTTAACTGCTACAAGTTTTTTTTTTTTCTTTTTGAAACTGGGGATGAACCCAGGGGCATTTTATCTTTAGGCTATACCCCTAGACCTATTTTTTTTTTTTTGGGTGGTGGTGGTACTGGGGTTCCTGGAAGCCCTTCTACCTCTGGGCTACACTCCCAGACCTACTTTTTTTTATTATATTTTTATTTGGAAACAGGGTCTCTGAAGCCAGCGCGGCTGGCTTCGAACCTGCGCGATCCTCCTGTCTCTGCCTCCCAAGCGTGGGGATTACAAGCGTGTGCCACCACGCCCGGCCTAGACCTATTTTTTTATATTTTATTTGTAAACAGGGTCTCACTAAGTTGCTGAGAGCCTCACTGAGTAGCTGAGGCTGGCTTCGAACCTGTGTGATCCTCCTGTCTCAGCCTCCGAAGCACTGGGATTATAACCGTGTGCCACCATGCCTGGTAGCTTTTACTGAAAGGAGAAATGAAAGCATATTATCTTGAAAGCATCATGAAAAGTATTTTTAATAGCCAGGCCTGGTGGTGTAGCTTGTTATCCCAGCATTTGGGAGGCTGAGACAGAAAAATCAGAGGTTTAAGAGTAGCCAAATCAAGTAATGAGACTCTGAACATAGAAAGATCTACTTGTAATGCCAGCATTCCAGAGGCTGAGACCAGAAGATCGTGGTTCGCGGACAGCCTCAGCTACCTAGCTGAGACACTTTTGCAACTGTGAGACCCTGCTTCAAAATAAAGAATAAAAATATAGGACTGGGCGTATAGCTCGGAGACAGAATGCCCCTGGGTTCAATCCCCAGTTCCAAAAATAAAATAGGGCTCAGGTGTAGCTTAGAGAGAGGTAGAATGCCTCCTGGGTTTAATCCCCAGCACCACAAACAAACATCTCTTATTTGCCTTTAGTTGTTTCAAAGCATGAGGTTTAATAGAAGTTGTCTTAAACATTACATGGGTGTAGCTAAGGATGTACTCAAGGGTTGATCATTTGCCTAGCATGTGAGAGGATCTGGGTTCAATCCTCAGTACCACAAAATTATGAAAGGTAGAAAAGAATTTTACTACAGAAAACATTTAGGATCTCACCACATGCCATCACTATGCCCCTCACCTTTGCTGAAGGTGTTGCCGTTCATTCTCCCGTTGCTTTGGTCAGCCTCGCCATCTTGCTCGTCTAGCTGTTCAAGAGCTAGCTGGCGCCAACTCCGCAAGGAGGACTTTCCTACCCAAAACCCATCGTCACTGTGGAGTGGAGCGGAGTGTTAAGTAGAGTGTCCAGCCTCGGGAGTGCTTCTTCCTCTGCTCCCTCCATCCCCGCGGAGGCCATAGCCACCATGGCCTGGCGTGTTCCTGGAGAGCTCATTGTGGCCCCTTTGCCTCCTCGCTGCTGGCTTGCAGGCAGGGACTATTTGTTCCCATCCCAATGGCCTCCTACCACTTACATTCATGCCAATACACCAACCAAATGGCCACTTTATTTCACTGATTTCTACCCACAATTACATACAGTTGTGCCCTGAGGTTGGGATGGAGATCAGACATGAACGTATATTCCATATCTATATGGATATATACTTCGAGGGCACTCAGTAGGATGTTTGGGGGATGACCAAAATAATCTAGATTAATCTTTGATTAAGAGACAATAATTAAAAGAGATAAAAGTCCCACCCATTTATGACTGTACTGGTTCGTGAGTTCAGAATCTGCGTGTTTTTGACAGGGACGGTCCACTGGCCTCCCCTCGTGAACACAATGGCTCCCCCCTCACGGAGAGGCCACCCCAGGCCTGCACGTGTACATGCGTGCAGGCACGACTGTGTATGTGTGTGTGTGTGAGACACGCTGCCTCAGCCTCTCTGGGCCTGAGATCCATTTTGTTTCTTCTTTTCTATCTGATGGAGCAGGGTCGGAGGCTTGCTGACTTGGCTTTTTTACCCACAATATCAATCAGTGTAAAATTCCATTCTGATCTGGCTTTGCAGTCTACTCTGTTCTAAAAACCCCAACTACCAGTTTTCAGTAAATAAAATCCTCCAGCCCTTTTGCATTTTCAAACAGGGTCTCGCTAAATTGTCCAGTGCTGGCTTTGAACCCATAATCCTAATGTTTCAGCCTCCTGCGTCCTGGGTTTATTATAGGCATGCACCAGCATGCCGGCTTGCAAATTTTTGGGCTTATCATAAACAATGTACACCGTGCAACATACCCCTTTACTGTTACTTTTAGCAGGTTATTAACAGTTTTATAATCTTCATTTAGTTGGTTCTTCAGACGCAACATACGACACCGTTCTACTACACATTCCTTGCACAGGGCCTTCACTAGAGGCAAGAAAGAACGAATGGGAAGTCTCATTCACACACAAGGCATTCCGTTAGGAAAGTATTCTCAGCACTTCTCAAAACAGACCATTCTAAACCAAACTGACAAATCTTGACAATAGAGCAAACAAATATATCCTGAATTATTTTGGTGATCTAGATTATCAAGATAGCAATACTGTTATTGGCATAGAGACAAAATGTTTTAATATCCTATACGACCTGTACCATAGAGCACAACATTATTAAAGGGATTGGATGTAAGCCTGATAAGATAATCAAATAATTATGGCTAGAGCTGGGATCAATATATCTGACAACTCTAAATGTGACACTCCCCTTATAGAAGTGGGGTATATGCAAGGCCCAGAACAGTGAGGGGGGAAAAATTAAGGACGTGATTCTAAAAATGCTAGAAATCATATGAAATGTGTTTCTTTGAAAAATCTTCCGGTCGCCCAGCTTATTAATTTGAACTTAAAACAACTGCTTAAAAAGCCAAACACCAGATGTGTATGCAAGAAGGACCAAAGCACGTAGCTGAATGTCAGGTTTTCACGCAGTGAGTTGTACTCAGAGCACGCAACTCTGAGGAAGAGAGGGCTTATGCAATTCCTTAGTCTCAAGGACTGTCCAGAGCGACCTGTGTTGCCAGTTACTCACTGGGGGTAAAAGAAGTTCAGGAAGTGCCCAGAAGCAAACAAGGAGGATGTGTTGTGGCTATATATAACACTATGCATTCAAAGTAGAATCAGGGAGCTCCCATTAATAAACTAAGCTATAAATCTATAGATCGTGAGGACACAAAACCAAACAGAAGGGTTCCAATGCTTTTTGACAAGTAGCAAAATATTAAACAGTTCTAACTATTAAACAGTTTTCTTGAAAGGGTCCCTATTTTGCCTACTCTGCAAGGGGGAGGAGGGTATGTGCGAACCACGAGCAACTCAATAAATATCAAATTCCTAAACTTTTTTCCCCCTGGTACTAGGGATGAAACCCAGGGGCATTTTGCCTTCAAGCTACACCCTCAGCCTTATATTTTATTCTTTATTTTGAAACAGGGTCCACTGAGTTGCAAAGGACCTCAGTTAGTAGCTGAGGCTGTCCTCGAACCACAATCCTCCCATCTCAGGCTCCCAAATGCTGGGATTATAAGTATGTGCAACCATGCCCGGCCATCTTCCTAAATCTTATTTAGCAAATCCTTTTTGCAAAACATGGGAACACTTAAGCTAACAGTTCCTGCAAATAAGCATAAAACCCTGTTCATGTAAAGGACATGGGAGTTACCAGTGAGTCTTGGACCTCCTCCATATCTACTGTAGAAAACATCTGCTGCATATTCAGATATCCTCTTCATAATTGATATTTTGTCTGGATGTAGCTTGTCATGGGAGCACAAGCAAGCATGATTATCTATAGGCTTGGTAGGCGTCGATTCATCCAACCACTTTTGCAGCCATTCAAGAGACACAAATTCATAGGGCTCTAGGGGAGATAGCAACAGAAAGACACCATGTATTTTTACAGTGCTTCAACTAAGTGATACAGTCATTTTCCTCAAAAGAGAAAGTAACTGTTCAAAGTTAACAGTACCAGAAGGAACACTGTTCCAAGATGTCTGATGAGTGTCACATAAAGCCCCAGTTAACTATGGCTCCTCTGAGTTCAGGGCATGCAGACAAGCCTGCAGAGCACCCTATGAGATCGGCTGGTATTATTAACCACATTCTACAAGACGCATCCACACAGAGAAGTGTCTTGCTTGATAGCACAGCAGAGCTTTGATCAGGACACCTGTGTTTGCTGGCCGCAAGTCATGCTCCACTCCGGCTCAAAAATCACAGCTTCCTGCCCTACTGCTTCTTCGTCTTCATGAATACTTTTTACAATTATACTCTCTACAGCTGAAAATTAAAATGAGAAGCTGGACTGCTACAACCATGCTTAGTAAGCCCATTTCAACCACTGAAATTCACTGGACCCAAGTTAATATTGATGTCCATTAAGAAAAAATAATCGGCATACACCCACCCAAGCCCATGTCATGATTTATTATTTCTTGAAAGTGACCTATTTTATCCCAAGATGAAGTACACCAATGTAGAGGTTGCAAAATGTAAAAGATAAAACCAAACACTCCCAAATGAGTTTTAATTTGGGGAGAGGGAGTCCCAGAGTTCCCTAAAAGCAAATATTAAAGACAAAGGGACAGCTTTGATTACTTACAAAGATCTCCAGTGAGTCCCAGCATAAAACATAGAAGAAAACATACAAAGGTTGAATTTATATATTTGTATTATATCCTACTTTTGATGAGATCTGAGGGACAGATGCTTCAATGCAAAGCCCATTTTGACCAATTTGACACTCCCCTGAGAGTTACACGTCTAGAACACTAACTCCCATTTTTAGTGTGAAACATTTTACTTTTTACAAAAAACAAAATTTGGAGCTATCAGATCTCTTATTTTGCTAAAACTGGATACCATGAAAGAAACTTCAACAGGGCGGCTCCTAAGATACTGGCAGAGCACAGCCCAGGGCTGCCATGGAGACCGAGGTCAGCCAAGTTCTGCCACCAAGGAACTGAACTTGAGCAAGTCACTTAAACTCTATGCTTCAGGTCTTTTATTTGTAAAATGAAGGTAATAATACCTGCCTTCTACCTACCTCACAGGGATGTTGTTGAGTGTAAAAGATAAGATATATGAAGCATTTTGAGCTTTTTGGAAGAAAAGAGATATAGAAAAGTTAATTATACATTTACACAATATATCAAAGAGGAGACCTTAAGATGCAGTACAGGTGATAAGGTTCTGGCATCTTACAATATAACATGCTATGATGAATTACATTCAAAACAATTCTCAATTTTGTCCTTTTATCAAGTTGAACCTGCAGGGACAGAGTATGCTATGTATATGAAGAATGCAAAGATAAATGATACCTATCTGACAGCAAAAAAAAAAGTCGTGGCATAGCTAATAATTTCCCAAGTACATAGTCACACGGGTTATTGAGTACCGTGAAGACTCTTGCAAGAGAAAAGGATCCTGTAAAACACTAAAGGATGGTTCACTGGCTGTGCTAGTAGTTTCCCCAGAGGCGGGGCTGGGGGTGAATGGAGGAGAAAATATCTCCTGCTGCTAACTGCAAGGATAAGCCCTAAGATTCCAACTCAACGAGGAAGGAATTAAGAGGGAGATGAAGCAGGCACTGGGTCCATGATTCTGGTCTGCCGCCCTACTGATTACTAAACCAAACATTTTCCAGATTTGCTTTCGTTTCCGTGTGCTGGGAGCCAGTGGAGAAGCATGGCTGCAGACAGAGGCACTTCTTTCTTGCCCAAACTCTACCACCATGAAGGGCCACAGGGATCTCCCAAGAGCTCCCACGTGAACAGAGGTAGAACCTGAGGCGCATGGCTAAGCGAAGACAGGCTCTGCTTATGGTAGAGCTTTTTACACGACAGATGCTTCTTTTCTGCCCTTATAATAAAAAGTGCCTGGAAAGGCTCAGAGGAGTTTTCACTTAACTGCCTAAGATTGCCTTCCAAAAGAATGGAGTCAACTCCCTAGCACAAGTAAGAGATCTCTCCTTTACAAATTGTGAATATCGGGCTGTATAAAATGTTAGTACTTGATGAAATACAAAAGCAATTGTTAAAACATCAAATGAAAATATTAGAAATAACTTTGAACCAAAGTTCAAGAAAATGCTTTATTTTTATTTATTTTTTTGCAGTACTGGGGATTGAACCCAGGAGCATTCTACCTTCAAGATACACCCCCAGCCACACTTTCATTCTTTATTTTGAAACTGGATCTCACTAAGCTGCAGAGAACCTGGGCCTCACTAAGTAGCTAAGGCTGGCAGCAACCTGAGATCTTCTTGTTTCAGCCTCCCATGTACTGGGACTATCAAGCCCAGCTATGCCTGCATTTTGAATACAACAAATTCTGTTGGAAAAGTTATAAAGTCTAGAACATTCATAGAATAACAATTAACATTATACTAACAGTATAACATGTTTAACTAGTTAAACAATCATAGTCAAAAAATATTTGAATTTTTAGAGATTATTTAGATGCTGAGGATTGAACCCAGAGGCGTTCTACATGAGCCAAATTCCCAGCTCTATTCTATTGACTTATTTGGGGGGATTTTAAACTACAAAACTGCTAGAGCATCATACATTTAAAATATCTTTTTGTGGTGGTGGTGGTACTGAAAATTGAACACAGGGGCATTCAACTTTCAAGCTATACTTCCAGCCCCTTTTATTCTGAAATGGCTTCCTGCATCTCACAAAGTTGCTACTTTTGTTCTTGAACCTGTGGTCCTCCTGTCTCAGCCTCCAAGTACTGGGATTGTAGGCACATGCCAAAACCAAGCTGCACATTTCATTCAAATAACAAAGTCCTTCTTTAGAGATTTACAAAAGCCTATCGAAGGCTGCTGGGCAGCACGAAGCCATGGTGACTTGACATCATCGTAAGAAAATGGAAACTTGCTACTTAATAAATTCTGCAAGTGGAAAAAATACAAACCTTATGACTGGTAAAAATGAGAATAACACGGAGAAATAAACACACGTAGGCCTTACCCACTAAATGAACCAGCCGTGGTGAGCAAAGTGCTAATGTGACATGTAACATCTTTGGACCATACAGTTTAGAGTCATCCCCAACATTCACATGATCATTTTCTTTCAGTATTGGAATCCAACGCGGGGCCTCGCACAAACTAAGCCAGCACTCTACCAGCCCTACAGACATGGCCCTTGTAGCAGCATTTCACTTAGATCCAGTCTTTTTCTCTTGTGGAAAAAATATAAAAACTAATTTCTACGTCCTTTCAGCAAATTAGTATAAATTTAGAGATGTGAACAATGGGCTCATTTTCAAATCATTTCCTGCTAAATAATGACAGTTCAATTCTTTAGTATAATCCCAAATCTATCAGAATTGAATTAAGCTGTTTTTTGTTTTCTAGTTTATTTTAATTTTAATTGGTTCTCTGAGGATTGAACCCTGGGGCATTCAGCCCCTGATCTACAGCTACATTCCCAGCCCTAGTTTTCATTACTTATTTTGAAACAGGGTCTCACTGAGATGCAGAGAGCCTCATTATGTAGCTGAGGCTGGGCACGAACCTGCGATTCTCCTGTCTCAGTCTCCCAAGCACTGGGATTATAAGCCTGTACCACCATACCTGGCTAGCCTGTTTCATTTTGAAGCTGCGGAGGAGTCTTGCTAAGCACTGAGGCTGGCCTCAAACCTTTGATCCTTCTGCCTGTACTGGGTTTACAGGCAAGCACGACCATACCAGGCTTAAGAAGCAATTTTGGAGGGAACTTTTATAAGTGCTGGGGATCGAACCCAAGGCCTTATACATGCTAGCCAATACTCTACCACCAAGCTACATGCCTAGTCCCTAGAAAGAACATTTAAAAACTGTTCTTACAGACTTAGCAATTTGTAGTCTTTGGTACAAAGTAATGCCAGTAATGAAAAATTAAGACATTAAGAAGACAAAACCACAAGTGCAATTACGCTTTGAATATTTATTTTCTAAGATAGAACTAAATCGCCTTTTCTCTTTAAATAGAAATTAGGTTTAAGGAATTAATGTCTATGAAATGACAAGCAACTATAGTAACCAAAGACATTTCAGCCTGCAAGATACTGGAATAAACGTAGGTAGAAAAAAAAAATGAACTCAACTATGGAGGATAATTCTAAGAAATCAGGGGAGCTAGAAAGCTACTGCATAACAAATTGTGTTGAATTTCAAATTAATCTAATAGTATTAAAAATGCACTCAAATAGAAGTGTTCCTGTTAATACAGTTCCCGCACAAAATTATGCAAAGACACAGAAGGGGGAAGTTGACCCCATAGTAATCCAATCATATCTGTCTTTATCTCACAAAGTATAAAACTTTACAGGAGTCATTGAGTGCAGCTGACCTAAATCTTACAATCTATTGTCTCCCATTTTAAAAAGTACATGATAATGAAAACTTTGTAGAAACAAATTATTTCTAGTTTACAGAGTAAGTTGAGATGCATAGGCTGGCCTTAGAGGGCTTAAGAACGGGTAGAAATGTGCTCATATACATTCTTGTGAACATGAATAAGCAAGGCACTTAATGGCAACAGTGCCGGCCTAGAATATCTTACAGACCAGCTCCAGCAGGTAACCTTTGGTACAGCTCCTTAACTTCTTCGTGTTTTGCTTTTCCTTTGTCCACACTTTGCTTACGCATCTCAGCCATTTCAACACACCACTCCTCGAACTTGGAATTATCCCGATCTACCAGCTCTTGAAGAAAAGCTATTCAAAACAAAAAGACAAAATCAACTTTATCCTGATTTTTTTTTTTGGTGGTACTGGGGTTCCTGGAGGCCCTTCTACCTCTGGCTACACTCCCAGACCTATTTTATACATTTTATTTTTTTAATTTGAAAACAGGGTCTCTTAAGCCAGCGCGGGTGGCTTCGAACCTACGCGATCCTCCTGTCTCTGCCTCCCAAGCGCGGGGATTACAAGCGTGCGCCACCACGCCGGGCAACTTTATCCTGATTTAGATAAAAGTTTGGTAGCAACTTCCTACCTATGATAGTGTGTTCTGCAAGAAACCTCTGACCATAGGAAAAACTGAAGCTCCTCCTCCTAGGGAGGAGGTTGAGGGTGGCAAGAAGACTATACTGACTGAGGCTCCATTATTCCAAAAACTTCACTACCTTAAAGAAAATTTGTGATTACTCTTTCCTTTTATCATAAGGAAAGAGCCTCCTAACATAAAAGCAATTTGGTACTTGCCATTAACCTTTGAGAACAGCATTTGAAAACGTTTTCCTGGTGTATTTCTAGGTGAGTGATTACCTGGAACTTGAACCACTGTGCTGGGCTTTTCTTGGTTCTGTAGACGATAAACCAACATATATGCATTTCGAGAGCAATGAGTTCCTTTCCCACACTTGGGCTTCCGTGTCTGGGATTTGGAAGGCTCTGCTGGGGTAGAAAATCAAAAGAATTTAACTAGAATGTCCACAATTTCTTCATTCTGGAGGGGTGGAGGGAACGACTCTTTCTAAAACACATATGCAAAATAACCTAAAACATTAAAAGGGTCTATGACCTTATTTATTTTTATTTACTTTTGCGGTACTGAGGACTAAATCCAGTGACAATCTACCTCCAAGGTACACCTCCAGCCCTATTTTATATTCCTTATTTTGAAAAAGAATCTCACTGAGTTGTAAAGGCCTCACGAGGTAGTAGCTGAAGCTGTCCGCAAACCACAATCCTCCTGTCTCAGCCTCCCAAATGCTGGGGTTACAAGCGTGAGCCACCATGCGCAATAAAAAAAATTTTAATTAATTAATTTATTTATTTATTTATTCTGTGGGCCTGGGGATAGAACCCAGGGGCATTCGAACTCTGAGCTACAGCCCTTCCCCTATTTTTTATTCTTTATTTTGAAACTGGGTCTCACTGAGCTGAAGAGGGCCTTACTAAGTAGCTGAGGCTGTCCGTGAACAGCGATCCTCCGGTCTCAGCCTCCTGAAAACTGGGATTACAAGCATGCCCACCACACCAGGCTAAAATTTTTATTTTTAAAGAATGTCTCACAAGGTGGGCATGGTGGCACAGAGACTTTTAATCCCATTATTTGGGAGGCTGAGACAGGAGGATCTCTCAAATTCGAACCAGCCTCAGCTACTTAGTGAGGCTCTCACCAGCTAAGTGAGAGCTGCTTTCAAATAAAATATAAAATAGGTCTGGGAATATAGCCTGGAGGTAGAAGGCCCTGGGTTCCACCCCCAAATACCACACACAAAAATAAATAAATAAATAAAGTCTCACTGAGATGCTGAGACTGGATTGGAAGCTGTGATCCTCCTGTTCTAGCCTCCTAAGTGCTGGGATTACAAGTGTGCTTTATCAAGCCTGGCTAACCTATGACTTTTGAGAAGGGCTTTAGAGCTCCTTAAATTTATGATGAAAAATTCTGTCTTTTAAAAAGTGCAAAGCTGGGCGTGGTGACGCACGCTTGTAATCCCAGCATTCAAAAGGCTGGGACCAGAGGATCACAGTTCTTGCACAGCCTCAGCTACTTAGTGAGGCCCCACACAACTCAGTGAGACAGGCTGGGAGGATATATAGCTCGGGAGAATGCCCCTGGGCTCCATCCCCAGCACTGAAAGAAAAAAAATTAGGAAACCACTTAGATTTAAAGTATCAGGATCATAGCTGGGCATGGTGGTGCAAGCTTATAATCCCAGCATTTGGGAAGCAGAGACAGGACAATCACAGTTTGTAGACAGCCTCAGCTACTTAGTGAGGCTCTCAGCAACTTAGGGAGACCCTGTTTCCAAATAAAATAAAAAATAGGTCTGGGAGGATAGCCCGGGGGTACTAGGTTCCATCTAGCACCACAGGGGGTGTAGCTCAGAAGTCGAATTCCCCTGGGTTTCACCTTCAGACCCACACAAAAAATTTATATTTTAAAAGGTCACTCACAACTTAAAGGTTTTACCTAGATCTTCCTCAATCCCCAGTTGTAATTTCTTGCCCTCCATCTTTTCTATGTCTTCATCATTAAACTTGTACCATTCTCCAGACTGGGGATCTTTGACATGAGCGATGTAGTGGCCGGAATAAGCACTCACTCCTCTGTGGATAAGGACAGCGCTGAGTTCATACACGTAGGACCCACCTAGAGGAGAAGAAACCGCGAAAGTTCAGCTAAAATATTTCTTATATCCCAAACACAAGTTGCGATGATTACCACTTTTACACATCTGGTGTAATTCAACATGTCACTTAAGACAAAGAAAACTTCAGTTTTATAAAACATAGTAAAAACATTCTTTTAAGCAACAGAATATATTGGATCTCCAGTCCCTCTACAAAATGTTTTCATGGAAACTATGGTATTCTGTGCCTACAGGGTTCATACTAAGAACCAATTGTTTATATTCTCATTACAAATATCAAAATGTACACAAGCAGGTGGACATGGTGACACACACTTGTAATCACAACATTCAGGAGGCAGAGGCCAGAGGATCACGGTTCGTGGACAACCTCAGTTACTTTAAAACTCAGTGAGACCTTGTTTCAAAAATTAAAAAGACTAGAGCCGGGCGTGGGTGGCTCACGCTTGTAATCCCCGCTCTTGGGAGGCTGAGACAGGAGGATCACACAGGTTCGAAGCCAGCCTCAGCTACTTAATGAGGCTCTCAGCAACTTAGTGAGACCCTGTTTCCAAAAAAATATATAAAATAGGTCTGAGAGTATAGCCCAGAGGTAGAAGGCCTCTGGGTTCCACCCCCAGTACCACCAAAAAAAAAAAAAAAAAAAAGACTAAAATATAGGGCTGGGGTGTAGCTCGGAGGTAGAATGCTCCTGGGTTCCATTCCCAGTATCGCAAAAAATATATATATAATGAGCCGGGCATGGTGGCGCATGCTTGTAATCCCCGCGCTCGGAGGCTGAGACAGGAGGATCACACAGGTTCGAAGCCAGCCTCAGCTACCTAGGCTCTCAGCAACTTAGTGAGACCCTGTTTCCAAATAAAACATAAAATAGGTCTGGGAGGATAGCCCGGAGGTAGAAAGCCGCTGGGTTCCACCCCCAGTACCACCAAAAAAATATTAAAAAAATAAAAATAAACCACATTACTCCTGCTAAAGCATCACATTTCTTTGTGTGTGCATCATGGGGAGTAGCTGAGGGCTGAACTCAGGGGCATGCTACCTCAGAGGTACCCCCCCCAATCACTGCTTTTTGTTTCTGTAAGTCTCACTAGGTTGGTGAGGCTGCCTGAACCTACGATCTTCTTGTATCAGCCTCCAGAGTACTGAACTTACAGGAGGTGCCACCACGCTCAATGCCACAAGTTCCTGATGAAACTTTCTAAAAATATGAACCTGGAGCCGAGCATGTTGGCACACGCTTGCAATCCCTGCGTTCCAAGGCTGAGACAGGAGGATCGCGGACGGAGGCCATTTTCATTCCTTACAAATCATTTTTTATACCTTTCATTGTGCAGATGGTGATGAACCACCTAATCCTTATATGCTTAACTCACAGAAAATACAAAAACCATCTTGTTAAACCTCAGAAACTTTGTTCCAGATTTTAGCTAATAGAAATTAGTAAGTAATCTGCTCCTCTGCAGTCATCCCCAGCAGATTACAAGTTGCCACCTCAAACAGTATTAGTTTTCAGTTTGGCAAAAATATTACCTTTATGTTCCACATAAGGCTCCATATCCAAAATTTCTGAAAAGCCAATGTAGGTATTCAGCTTTTTCTTATGTCCTGTTTGCCTAAGAAAGAGGAGCGATGATTAGATTTATATTTTGAACAATCAGAGATCAAGTTCAGCCAGGCGTGGCCGCGCACTTATAATCCCAGTACTTGCTTGGGAGGCTGAAACAGGAGGATCGTGCAGGTTCGAAGCCTGCCTCAGCTACTTAGTGAGGCTCTCAGCAGCTTGGTGAGACCCTGTTTCCAAATAAAATAAATAGATCTGGGAGTGTAGTCCGGGGATAGAAAGGCCCTGGGTTCCATCCCCAGTACCACAAAATAAATAAATAAATAAAATAGAAAAATAAATCAAGTTCTTTTTTTGGGGGGGAGGGTTGTCTTTGCTTTTATTTATTTATGTATTGGTACTGGGGATTGAACTCAGAGGCATTCTTTTTTTGTTTTTGTTTTCGTGGATCTGGGGGTGGAACCCAGGGGAATTCAAGCTCCGAACTACACCCCCTGCCCAATTTTTTATTCTTAATTTGAAACAGGGTCTCACTAAGTTGCAGGGGGCCTCACTAAGTAGCTGAGGCTGTCCACGAACCACGATTCTCCGGTCTCAGCTTCCCAAATGCTGGAATTACAAGCACGCACCACCACACTCGGCTCCAATTTTCTATCTTATTTGGAAACAGGGTCTCGCTAGGTGCTGCAAATAAAAGCAATATTTACATGGATGTTGAAGTATTTATAATGAGTAAAAAACTGACTTTTAAAATTTACAAAAATACAGGGCCAGGTATGATGGCACATGCTTGTAATCCCCACATTTGGGAGGCTGAGACAGGAGGATCGTGGTTTGCAGACAGCCTCAGCTACATCATGAGGCTCTCTGCAACTCAGTGAGACCATGTTTCAAAATAAAGAATAAAAATTAAGGCTAGGGGTGTAGCTCAGGGGAAGAATGCCCCTGGGCTCCATCCCCAGTACCAAAACAAAACAAAAATATTTTTTTTGGTGGTCCTGGGGTTCCTGGAAGCCCTTCTACCTTCGGGCTACACTCCCAGACCTATTTTATATTTTTGAAACAGGGTCTCTTAAGCCAGCGTGGCTAGCTTCGAACCTGTACGATCCTCCTGCCTCTGCCTCCCAAGCGCAGGGATTACAAACGTGTGCCACCACGCCTGGCTCTGAAACAAAAATTTTTTAAAAAGGGGCTGGGGGTAGGCTGTGAGGTAGAATTCCCAAGGGTTCAATCCTAGTACCACAGTTATATATATAATTGTTCTAAATTATATATAACTAGCATCTTTAAAAATTCTGGTAAAACCTGAAAATACTGATATTTCAAAATCACAAGCTATCAACATCTTTGACTCTCAATCATTTTATTATCTGTCTATGGAAAATCTACAATGAACAAACCCTACGACGTGCACGTACTCACCTGTCAAAGACAAAACGCATTAGCTGTAAGTTCAAGGTACAAGGAAGGCTAAGGAGCCGGATCTTCCTTGTGGCATTCTGTTTGCTCTGACAATTTTCACAAAAGTATCGATTGTCTCCTTCTAATTTTTCTTCCTGAACAAGAATAAGACATTAGAGTTAAGCAGATGGAAGGGTTTAAAACAATCAACAAAACCTCTGTTGTAAATCACAACTGTATTTAGTTAATAACTCCCAAACTGTTTAAAATCAAGCTAGTCTAAAAACAGACACACGAGATTCACAAGCACTCCACAGCTGTGATGTTTGTTATCTCAGCGTTTGGGAGGCTGAGACAGGAGGATCGCTGTTCACCAACAGCCTCAGCTACTTAGTGAGGCCCTTTGCAACTCAGTGAGATATATTTGGTTAGGAATGCAGAAAAATAAAGCTCTATACCTGGTAGTGGTTTCTTTTAAAAACTTTCCTTTTCTTTCCATAAAAGCTTAAGGTACCTATCACTGGAAGATAGTCCAACAGTGGGACCGTAGCTTTTCTCACTTTGCTTCCAGGGCACCACACCCCCATGCATAACCCCCATTTCCTTACTAACTCATCTATGGCTTGCTTTGCCTGTTCAACCTGACAACTTGACATCTGGAGGACACGGGGCTCAGAAGCTGGCCACGTCCCTCTTTTCTTCCTTGGAGATTTTTTTTTAACCATGTACCAATGACCGGGCTATGGCAGACGCTGAGAAACAGCAGCTCCCATGCAAAAATCATAGGATTGCTCTGGCCCACTGTATCCACTGCAGAGCTGTACCTGCACAACAGCTTCCAGCAACCACAGGGCCGTGCCTTGGTGATTTTGATACAGCCCTAGATTCTCTCCTTCAACTACTCCTCTCAAATATAACATGTTCAAAACAAACATGCTCAGCTGGACATGGTGGCGCATGCTTGGAATCCCAGTGCTTGAGACGGGAGGCTCTCACAGGTTCAAAGCCAGCCTCAGCTACTGAGGCTCTCAGCAAATTAGTGAGACCCTGTTTCCAATTAAAAATATAAAATTCTATGTCTAGGAATGTAACCTGGGGGTAAAAAAAAAAAAACCTGGGTTCCGTCCACCCCAGTACAAAAATAAATGAAGTAACATACTCCTTTGGATTCCTGGAATAGAATCCCAGGCATCACACTTGGTAGGCAAGCAGTATACCACTAACCTACTCCCAACCAGAAACTTTTTTTGGTACTAAAGATTGAACCCAGGGGCATTCTACCTTTGAGCTACATGCCAGCCCTATCTTTTATTTTAAAACATGTCTCACTAAATTGCTAAAGCTGTCCTTGAACCTGCAATCTTCCAGTCTCAGCCTCCGAATTACTGGGATTACAAGCCCATGTCAATGCACTCAGTCTGAAACCCTTGTGGTACTGGGGACTGAACACAAGGACGTTCTACCTCTGAGCTACAACCCCAGCCGATTTTATTTTGAAACAGGGTCTCACTAATTTGAAGCCTGGTTAAGTAGCTGAGGCTGGCCATGAACCTGAGATTCTCCTGTCTCAGCCTACCAAAGAGATTATAAGCATGTACCACCAAACTTAGCTCCTTTTTATCTGTAATTCTGAGTGATATGTGATATATATATATATATATATCTGTGTGTGTGTGTGTGTGTGTGAGAGAGAGAGAGAGAGAGAGAGAGAGAGAGAGAGATTGTGTGTGTGTGTGTGTGCGCGCGCGCGTGTGTGTGTGTGTGTGTGTTAACCCAGGGACATTCTACCTCCCAGTAACAAACACCCCCAGCCCGATTTTTTATTCTTAGGTCACACTGAATTACAAAAGGCCTAAGTAGCTGAAGCTGTCCTTGAACCTGGATCCTCCAGTCTCAGCCTCCCAAATACTGGGATTACAAGGGTGTGCCACCATGCCCAACCACAAAAATATTTTAAGACCAGGAAGCAAAATAATCAGCTCATCTATTAAGCTGTGTGCCTCTTCACACCTGATAGCAAAGGTCTCCTCTTAGTATCTTTGCATTCAGAACAAAAGGACCCCACTTTGGTACTCTATATCAATCTAAATATAAAGCCGAAATATGAATGGTGGAATTGACATAAAATGTTCACATTTAATATATTCTAGTTCTTATTACATAAAAAGGTAAATTATCTTATGTTAACACGCCTTTATTTCCTTAAACACTTTACTATCACTATCACACACATAAGTCACCATAAATAAAATAACTCGCAATAGCCAAAAATTACTTGAGATGCAGATTGCTTCAGTACTTTATAAGGTTTCTTCTGGATCATTAGATACTTCATATATCAAAAAGGCTGAAACAATCAAAGTACCATTCAGAAGAGCAATTATTAAAAACAGAAACTATATATATATTAAAAAAACATGGATACCTTTAAAAATTCTGAGATACAATCTGTTAACTGTTTATGGCCTTGGATATTTAGCTCTAATTCATAAAACTTTGATAAGAGCTTAGATTCTCTGCCACACTGATTGCAACTACAACAAAACAGAGTATTGAATTAAGATTAGAGTGAGAAAAACAATAGTTACATCACTTGACATCCCAGAAAGATGGACAAAAGCATAAAACCTTCTTTTTATTATTACAGAAATTATAGTGCATATATTAAAATTTTAAAAAACAGAAAGCATTTACTGAAGCTATATATATATAATGACTGGAAAATTTTCAAAGTACTGCACATTTACTTAGTATTCTAGCCAACCCAATTCTTACTCTTTTTTTTTTTTTTGGTACTGGGAGTGGAACTCAGGGGTTTTTCTACCTCTGGGCTATACTCCCAGACCTATTTTATATTTTATTTGGAAACAGGGTCTCACTAAGTTGCTGAGAGCCTCACTAGCTGAGGGTGGCTTTGAACCTGTGTGATCCTCCTGTCTCAGCCTCCCGAGCGCGGAGCGTGGGGATTACAAGCGCGGGGATTACAAGCGTGCGCACCCACGCCCAGCAATTCTGACTCTTTCAACTCGCACTACATAGCCATAAAGCAAGTGGCAGAAGTTCAAATATAGTTCTCAACACCTGGATGGGTTCCGCTGCAATCATCAAGTCTGTTGTTTACATGTTCCCATGGAAACGCACCACTATAAATACTTCGGGTCCCATGATAACCTGTTAAAGCTGTACCTTGGAAATGAAAGTAGATAACACAGGAGCAACTATCTCGGAATAAACTGTACTGGGAATAAGATGAAATCAACTTACACGGTTACATAAGCATATTCCCCAGAGAACTGCTGCTGCACAATGTTCCGCACATCAGGATTCTTTTGTTTAGACAAAGTATCTTCTAATAAAGACATGAAGAGCTTGGAAAATTCTTGGGCATCCTACAAATTTAGATTAATGAAAAGAAAACTCATTTCTTTCTTTCTTTCTTTCTTTCTTTCTTTCTTTCTTTCTTTCTTGCAGGTCTGGGGATGGATCCCAGGGGCATTTGACCTCCGAGCTACACCCCCTGCCCTATTTTTTTATTCCTTATTTTGAAACCGGGTCTCACTGAGTTGCAGAGGGCCTCACTAAGTAGCTGAGGCTGTCTGCGAACCACAATCCTCCAGGTCTCAGCCTCCCGAATGCTGGGATTACAAGCATGCGCCACCACGCCTGGTGAGAAAACTCATTTCTTGCTTGTTAACCTCTAACAGAACAGCCTCAGCTATTTAATGAGGCTCTTTGCAACTCAGTGAGACCCTGTTTCAAAATAAAAAATAGGGCTAGGTGTATCTCAGAGGTAGATGCCCTGGGTTCCATCCCCAGTGCCACAAAAGAAAAAAAGTTCACAAACTACCTGTTTATCCTTTGTTTTTTCTTCAGGTGTTTTGTTTTGTACTTGGGATTGAACCCACGGGCATTCTACCCCATAGCTACACTCCCAGCCCTATTTTGAGGCAGGGTCTCACTAAGTTGCTGAGGCTGGCCTCAAAATTTGAAACCTTCAGTCTCAGTTCCCTAAATACTGGCATTACAGGTGTAAGCCACCATGCCTGGTGGCTACCTATACTTCAAATTACCACTTATTAACTAGGACATTAGCTATGTTGAACCAGTTTATGCCCATGTAAGAATTTGCATGCTGGGTAAGTTCAAGGTAGCCTGGGCAACTTAGTGAAATCCTGTTTCAAAATACAAAACAGCTGGGGGTATAGCTCAAAGGTAGAATGTCCCTGGGTTCTATCCCCAGTTCCACCATTTAAAAAAATGCAGCTAGGTGTAGTAGCACACCCTTGTAATCCCAGCATTCAGGAAGCTGAGACAGAAGGATCATGGTGAGATCCTCTGCAACTTAGTTAGACCCTGTTTCAAGAATAAAATATAGGGCAGGGGGTATGTAGCTCAGAGTTCCAACCCCAGACCCGCAAAAAAAAAAAAAAAAAAAATTGCAAAAAAGGAATCAAGAAGAATAATCTACAACCAAGGCATGGTGGGGTATCCTTAGAAATTCCAGTATTTGCGAGGGAAACTAAGACAGGAGGCCAGAATGGACGCTTCAAGGCCATTTTCAGCAACTTAGCAAGATCTTGTTTCAAAATACGGCTGGAGTTGTGGCTCTGAGGGAGAATTCTACTGGGTTCACACCCCAGTACCAAACACAAACAAAAAATATAATATGGCTGGGCATGGTGGCACATGCTTATAATCCCAGCACTTGGAGGCTGAGACAGGAGGATCACAGTTCGCGACAGCCTCAGCTACTACTTAGTAAAGCCCTTTGCAACTCAGTGAGACTATTTCAAAATAAGTTATATAATATATATGGCTGGGGGTGTAGCTCAGAGTTGGGATATCCCTGGGTTTCATCCCCAGCACTGCAAAAAATAAAAATAAAAAATAAAAAAATAAATATATATAGCATACCAGATAATAATGGTTTTTTGACACAAGTCTCATTGAGTTGCTGAAGCTGGCTTTCCTACGGTCTTCTGTCTCAGCCTCCCAAGTCCTGAATTACAGGCTTGGGCCACCATTCCCTCACAAAATAGAACATTTTTTGGCAGTGCCAGAGATCAATCTCAGGACCTCACACATACAATGCATCCCATATCATAGTCCTTTATACATGAGTTCCTTTGAACATCAAAAACTAAAGTTCTTACCTGCTGTTGGCCAGTGTCCAAGCCCAAGGCTTTAACAAATCCAGATGGGTCAATGTACCTCCTATTACTATTTTGCAACAAAGCAAACAAATACTGGAGATGCTCACAAATTGTCTGAGGCTCATAGTCTAGAAAAGAAATTTAAGTCTCTTTTTAAAGTTGCTGCTTTTCTTTTTCTTCTTTTTTTAGTACTGGGGATCGAACTCAGAGGCATTCTACCTGAGTTACAGCCCCAGCCCTACTTTTTATTCTTTATTTTGAAACAAGGTCTCACCAAGTTGCAAGGGACCTCACTAAGTAGCAGAGGCTGGCTTCGAACCTGCGCAATCCTGTCTCAGTCTCCCAAATGCTGTGATTGCAAGCATGCGCCACCATGTTCAGCTGCTGCTTTCTTTTTAAAAATATTTTGCTGGGCATGGTGGCGCACCCTTGTAATTCCAGCATTCGGGAGGCGGAGACAGGAGAATCGTGGTTTACGGACAGCCTCAGCTACTTAGTGAGGCCCTCCGCAACTCAGTGAAGACCCTGTTTCAAAATAAATAAAAAATAGGGCAGGGTGTGTAGCTCGGAGGTCAAATGCCCCTGGGTTCCATCCCCAAACCCACAAAAAATACTCCTCCTCCTCCTCCTCCTAGTAGTAGTAGTAGTAGTAATAATAATAATAATAATAATATAAAGAAGAGGCCAGGGACATCTAATAATAATAATAATAATAATAATAATAATAATAATAATAATAATATAATATGATGAAGAGGCCAGGGACATCAGTACCTAACGGCAAGAGGCTGGGCATGCACTGCAGCAGTCACAGCAGTCATACTAGTTTCTAGCAGATCAAATCATATTGAAACTTTCACTTTTGTACTAACAACCATACTGTATTGACCACCAGCATTAAGATGGTCAAATATCTTCAGGCTCATTCATGTGGACTTGCCAAAAACAAACATGAGTCTCAAGCACAGCAACTCAACATGTGTGAAGAATACACGGTGCACGCCTGTGATTCCAGCCACTCAAAAGGCTTTGGCAAGAGGATCACAGTAAGGAGCCTGTCTCAAATTTTAAACACACTCAAACCCTAGAATTTTCTATTTATAATGCTCATGTGTATGTGTTTGGTCTAAGTTGGTTTTGTTTTGATGGGACTAGGATTTGAACCCAGGGCTGCTGGGTGCTGCACAACTGAGCTACCCCAGCCCTTGTTACCTTTTGAGAAAGGGTTTCCCTATGTTGGTCAAGTTGGTCTTGAAATTGCAATTCTCCTGCCTCAGCTTTTCAAGGAGCTGGGATTATAGGCATATGCCACCATATCAGGCCTCAAATTGCTGAATTTTAATAAACTGGGGAGAATATGCAAATGGAAGCATGACTTTTGGACTTTCGTCTTTTTTTTTTTTTTTTTGTGGGTCTGGGGATGGAACCCAGGGGCATTCAACCTCAGAGCTACTCCCTGCCTTATTTTTTTTTTTTATTCTTTATTTTGAAACAGGGTCTCACTAAGTTGTGGAGGGCCTCACTAAATAGCTGATACCATCTGCGAACCATTATCCTCCAGTCTGAGCCTCCCAAATGCTGGGATTACAAGCGTGCACCACCACACCCGGCTTCATGAGTTTTAAAAGATCAGAGTCTTATTTTCTTGTGTGTGTGTGTGTGTGTGTGTGTGTGTGTTACTGAGGACTGAGTATCTACCTTCTCAATTAAGGTACTGGGGATTTATCAGCAAGCTACACCTCCACCCCTATTTTTATTTTTGCATTACTAGGAATTGAATCCAGAGGCATTCTACCTCTGTGTTATATCTCCAGCCCTATTTCTTATTATTAATTTTGAATCAGGGTCTTACTAAGTTGGAGGGCCTCACTAAGTAGCTGAGGCTAGCAAGGAACCTGTGATCCTTGTGTCTCAGCCTCCCAAGCACTGGGATTACAAGTGTGCCATCGTGCCTGGCTTTACTTTTATTTTGAAACAGGATTACATTAGGTTGAAAGTCTCACTACTTGCTGAGGTTGTTCTTGAACCTGTGATGCTCCTATCTCAACCTGCCAAGTACTAGGATTACAGGCATGTGCCACCATGCCTAGCTAAGTCTTATCTTCTATAACAGCTACTACTAACTGATTCCTCGGAGCTCCAAATCCTCTATTTTTGCCCTATTCTGTAAAAAAAAAAAAGAAACTTCCAAATTTACAAGAAGTGCAGTCATATATTATTGGCTGATTTCGCCATGGTTGGTGACCTTATTTAAAGAATTTAAATTCACCTATTTTGAAGTCAGGCCCAAAGATTGTGGCTACATTAAAATATTTATTATAGCCAGGCGTGGTGGCGTACACTTGTAATCCCTGCATTCAAGAGGCTGAGACTGGAGGATCATGGTTCACCAACAGCCTCAGCTACTTAGTGAGGCCCTCCACAACTCAGTGAGATCCTGTTTCAAAATAGAAAATAAAAAATAGGGCTAGGTGTCGCTTGGAGGTAGATGTCCCTGGGTTTCATCCCCAGTACCACACACACACACACACACACACAAAAGTCTGACGTGGTGGTACACGCTTTTAATATCAGCATTTGGGAGGCTGAGACACAAGGATCGTGGTTCGTGGACAGCTTCAGCTACTTAGTAAGGCCCTGTGCAACTCAGTGAGGCCCTGTTTCAAAATAAAGAAAAAGAATTGGGCTGGGGGTGTAGCTCAGGGGTAGAATACCTCTGGGTTCCATCCCCAGTACCACACACACAAAAAAAATATTAAGTCTCTCAAACTGGCAAAAGAATATATTTTTGTGCCTTACTGCCTGATTTTTATCACCAACTAACTCTAATGGACTACGACGAGTATTACATTGAGAAACTGTAGCTCTAAGATATATTAATAGCCAAAGGTGCTTCCTTCCTCGGAGCTCTAGCTGTTTTGTGGACGGATGGTAAATACCTAGGGAAACAACTTTGAATGCTGCCCCTTCTGTGCGGGATCTAGCACATGCAGCCCTTTCCTCCTCCTGCTTGGTTCAGAAGTGCTCCGGCAGGCAATACACCAGAAGTGAGCTCTCCCTACCAGTCCCACCAACCTTTTTCTTCGTGGGCACCATCTTCCGTTGCGCGGTCACTGCAGGTGCTTGGGCATAAGTACAGGGCCTGCCGAAGCTCCAAGTTGAGGAACCACACTTGAAGAAACGTGTTCACGTAGCAAGTGGCTCCAAGGTTGGTCAGGCCCACAAACGAGTTCTACAGAAACACAAGGGATGAGGACTTTTAACAGTAAGGACCTACCTGGACTGCACCCTGCTGCCTCCAGGGCATGTCTCCTGCAGCTGCCTCAATCTACAATTAGAAGGATGGATTGGCAGTCGAGTGTGGTGGCGCACACTTGTAATCCCAGCATTCAGGAGGCTGAGACCGGAGGATCACGGTTCACAGACAGCCTCAGCTACTTAGTGAGGCCCTCTGAAACTCAGTGAGACCCGGTTTCAAAATAAAGAATAAAAAATAGGAAAATAGGGCAGGGGGTATATCTCAGACATCGAATGACCCTGGGTTCCATCCCCACACCTACCAAAAAAAAAAAAAAGGATGGATTGGAGCTGGGCGTGGTGGCGCTCACTTGTCCCAGCATTTGGGAGGCTGAAAGAGGAAGTCTGCAGTTTGTGGACAGCCTAGCCTACTTAGTGAGGCCCTTTGCAACTCAGTGAAACCCTGTTTCAAAATAAAGAATAAAAAATAAGCTGGGCATGGTGGCGCACACTTGCAATCCCAGTATTTGGGAGGCGGAGACAGGAGAATCATGGAGGTTTAAAGCCAGCCTCAGCTACTTAGTGAGCCTCTCAGCAACTTAGTGAGAACTTGCTTCAAAATAAAATATATAAGAATAGGTGTGGGAGTGTAGCCTGGAGGTAGAAAGCCCTTGTACCATCCCTAGTACCACCAAAAAATAAAAAATTAAAGAGACTAAAAAATTAGGGCTGGTGGGTGCAGCTTGGCGGTGCAATGCCCCTGGGTTCCATCCCCAGTATCACAATAAAATAAAATAAAAATGTTTTGTGAATGCCAGGTTTTATGGTTAGGAAGTAATGTTTTTTTTTTTTTGGGGGGGGGGTGCTGGAGATTGAACCCAAGGTCATTCTACTTCCACGCTACACCCCTAGCCTTACTTTATTCTTTATTTTGAAACATGGTCTGAGTTGCAAGAACCTCTCTAGGTAGCTGAGGTTGGCCAGGAACCTGCAATCCTCCTCTCTCAGCCTCCTACATACTGGGATTACAAGTGTGCACCACCACGCCCAGCTAATGTGTGTTTTTTAAAAAGTAAAACTATTAACTCTAAATATAGATACTCATAAAAATATATAAGTAAAAAGTCACACCATTATGGGAGCTTGCTCCCTTGAATCACCATCTCCTCTGAGGACATTTTAAGTTCAAAATAAAACATCCAGTATTAAAGCAAACACAGGATTAGTATTCAAACTAAAACTACTACTTAAAAGCTTACTGGACCGCATCGTATGTTAGGAAGCATTCCAATTCAAGCGGCTTAGAGTTTTACATTCCATAACTTACTTTAAAGCTACAGAGGATTCCTGAAATCAGTAGCAGTTTCTAATCATAGGCACAAAACTAAAGCAAAAATAAAACAAAACAAAGCAATACCATAAAGTAAACACTTAGAAATGGCGGCTTACCTTTTTTCTTCTTTCACAATTCGGATCATCAATGTTATGAAAACTATTTTCATCTATCTCTCCTAACCAAATATGCTCACCAATCCCAACCAGACAATTTGGATTTCCTTTGCAGTTTCGTCTACGGAAAAGAAAAAAAAAAAAAAAAAAAACACAGAATTAGTTTAATTTAAAAATATCTAAAGCTGGGCGTGGTGGCACACACTTGTAATCCCCATGCATGGGAGCCTGAGGAGGATCGCACAGGTTCGAAGCCAGCCTCAGCTACTTAGTGAGGCTCTCAGCAACTTAGTGAGACCCTGTTTCCAAATAAAAATATAAAAAATAGGACTGGGAGTATAGCCTGGAGGTAGAAAGCCCCTGGGTTCCACCCCCAGTACCACAAAAAAAAAAAAAAAAATTTAAAAAATTTAAAAAATTAAAATATCTAGTAAACCAGGCGTGGTAGAACATACTATGTAATCCCAGTATTTGGGAGGCTAAGGCTGGAGAATCCAGGTTCTCGGCCAACCTTAGCTACTTAATGAAGCCCTCCACAACTTAGTGAGACCTTGTTTCAAAATAAAGAAAATCAAAATAAAGAACGAAAAATTGGGCTGGTGGTAGACCTCCAAGTTAGAATGTCCCTGGGCTCAATCCCTAGCACCACAAAAAAAAAAAAAAAAAAAAAAAAAGAAAGAAAAAAAAGAGCGAAACAAATCAGGTGTGATAGACATGCCTATAATCAATCCCAGTACTTGGGAGAATGAGACAGGAGGACTGCAGGTTCCAGGATAGCCTCAGCAACCTAGCAAGACCCCTGTTTCCAAAAGGGCTGAGAGCTGGGCGTGGTGGCGCACACTTGTAATCCCCGCGCTTGGGAGGTGGAAGCAGGAGGATCGCTTGGGAGGTGGAAGCAGGAGGATCGCACAGGTTCGATGCCAGCCGTGCTGGCTTAAGAGACCCTGTTTCCAAAATTAAAAAAGTATAAAATAGGTAGAGGTAGAAGGGCTTCCAGGAACCCCAGTTCCACAATAAATAAATAAATAAATAAATAAATAAATAAACAAACAAATAAATAGGGCTGAGGGTGTAGCTCAATGTAGAATGCCCCTGGGTTCAATCCCCAGTTATCACAATAATATGGGGAAACAGGGAGACTATGACCAGAAAGAAAAAAGATGGGGAAAGCTTTTTGTATTGGTATGTAACAATATCAGTCAAAAAGGGCACAAAATAGCGTTACATGTTACATTTTTATTAATAAATGGGCTGACAGACAAGACCAGTTAGATAGAATGATACACTATAACTGTAAACAATGCCCCAGCAGACTGCAGTCAGGAAGGAGGAAGGGCTTCTGCTTCCCCCACTTATCACTCTTTACACCTCTACTGTTTCCACAATGGAATGCACAACATGTTCCCCAAATAAGTAAATAACTTTTCCCGTTTCTGGTTACTAGGGATTGAACCCCAGGGGTATTCTACCTCCACCTACACTCCTCTTTGTTTTTGAACAAGGTACAACTGGGCATGATGGCACACACCTGAAACTCTAGTACGTAAGAGGCTGAGACAGGAGGATAGCAGGTTCAAGGAAGCCTCCTTGGGAGAGCCTATTTAAAAAAAAATAAAAATAAAAAAGGGGGCTAGAGATGTAGTGTAGCTCAGAGGTAGAACACTCCTGGAGTTCAATCCCCAGTACGACAAAAAAGAAAAAAAATTCGCCAAGTGTGGTGGCACATGTCTAATTTCAGTACATGAGAAGCCAGTGGAGACAGAGGATAACAAGTTCAAGGCCAGACTCAGCCACCTAACAACACTGTTTCAAACTAAAAATAAAACAGGAGCCAGGTGTGGCGGCACACACTTATAATCACAGCATTTGAGAGGCTGAGACAGGAGGATTACGGTTCTCAGATAGCCTCAGCTATTTAGTGAGGAGCTTTGCAACTAATTCAGTGAGACCGTTTCAAAATAAAAAAATAGGTCTAGGGGTATAGCTTAGAGGTAGAATACCCCTGGGTTCCACTCCCAGTACTGCAAAATAAATAAATAAATAATTTAAAAAATAGGGCTGGGGGCATAGCACAGAGATAGAATGCCCCTGGATTCAATCCCCAGTAACACACACACACACACACACACACACACACACACACTCACACTCACACACACATTAAGTTTTCATAAGATATTATACAGATGTGTCCACAGGGGAAGGAATAAACCTAAAAACAAACTTCTGCAGGCTCCTATTTCTTCACCTATAAAACAAAGAGACAGCCAAGTATATCCCTGTGCTTGGAAGACTAAGGAGGATTGCAGTTTTGGGGCCAACCTCAGCAATTTAGCAGGATCCTGTTTCAAAATAAAAAATTAGGGGGCTGGTGGTATGGTTCAGAGGTAGAACACTCCTGGGTTCAACCCCCAGTTGCACACAACAAAGAGAACTGAAGTGACCATTAAAAATCATGGAATTGCTGGGCGTGGTGGCACAAACTTGTAATCCCCATGCTTGGGAGGTAGAGACAGGAGGATCGCACAGGTTTAAAGCCAGCCATGCTGGCTTAGGAGACCCTGTTTCCAAATAAAAAATATAAAATAGGTCTGGGAGTGTAGCCCGAAGATAGAAGGGCTTCCAGGAACCCCAGTACCACCAAAACAAACAAAAAATTATGGAATTGCCGGCTCATGGACAGCCCCAGCCTCTATTTAGTGAGGCCCTTTGCAACTCAATGAGACCCTGTTTCAAAATAAACAAATTGGGCTGAGGATGCAGCTCCCCTGGGTTCAAATCCCTAGCAACACACACACACACACACACACACACACACACACACATTGTGGTATCACTCCTTTCTAATTTGTATCCTCTCACAGAAACTCCAGTGTACTCAAGAGGTGGGAGGATCAGCCCGCTGTTTGACAGCAGCAATGGAAGGCGCCTTGGCTGCACTGGCTCGTGGAGGAGTGCTACCAAGAGTTGCTGGCCCCTCCACCTGCCACTAGGTGTCACACTGCCCCTGAGTAAGAGCAAACCAGCCACTGTGTAGACGAGACTCTACCATCTGAAAACTTGGCTTTGTATGTCCCCACCACGCAACCTGTAGAAGGACAGGACTTAGGATACCACCATCAAAGAATGGCTCACAGCGGGTGTGCCGAGAAACCAGGCAATAGTGCTCCAGGTGCTGCATAACTTCCCATGGAGGGAAGACCCTGCCAAGCTGGCAGTCGCCCCATGCAGTCTCTGCCTAAGTGTGGAGGGAAACGTGAAGGGCATCGTGGCACAGGACGGCACAGAGAGACCAGGCTAGAGGCTAGCAGCTCAGGGAAGCCAGGCTCCGCAAGTCAGCAGGGAGGCAGCAGCTGGAGGCCTGAGAAGTTAGGAAAACCACAGGGCCTGTCCCGGTGTCAGAAGCCAGAGGAGATAAGAGAAGACCTCGAATCAGAACTTGACTTCAGTTGTAGTCTCAGGACATGGGGAGGCTGAGACAGGAGGATAGCAGGTAGGGATTCAATGTCAGCAATTTAATGAGTCCTCACAACCTAGCAAGACCTGCTTCCAAATAGCTGAGATGTAGCTCAGTGGTAAGGCACTGGACCGGCATGTAAAAGGTCCTGGGTTCAATCCCCAGCACCACCTATAAGTAAATAAAATAGGGCAGGGTGTAGCTTAGAGGTAAAATGTCTTTGAGTCTAATTTCCAGCACCACATAAAAATTGTACTTCATCCAATTAACAACAAAGAGCCGCCGGGTGTGGAGGCGCACGCTTGTCATCCCAGCATTCTGGAGGCTGAAACTGGAGGATCGTGGTTCACAGACAGCCTCAGCTACTTAGTGAGGCCCTCTACAACTCAGTGAGACCTGGTTTCAAAATAAAGAAAAAAAAAATAGGGCAGGGGGTGTATCTCAGAGGTCAAATGACCCTGGGTTCCATTCTCAAACCCGCAAAAAAAAAAAAAAACCCAAAAGCCAATAAAAATATTTGGTGGTAGCACTGGAATTGAACCCAGGGGTAGTCTACCTCTGAGCTGTGTACCCTCAGCCCTGTATTTTAGTTTAATTTTGAAACAGTCTCACTAGGTTGATGAGAGTCTCCACTTCTTGTTGACCCTATCTGCAAACCTATAATCCTCAAAGTTGTAGGGTCCACTAGAAAAGTTTTTAAGCAGAAGCTGGGGATGTGGTGGCTCGAGCTTGAAATCCCAGTACAAGCAGAGCCTGAGACAGAAAGATTGCACAGATTTGAAGCCAGCCTCAGCTATTTAGTGAGGCTCTCAGCAATTAGTGAGACCCTGTTTCAAAATAAAATATATAATAGGTCTGGGAGTATAGCCTGGAGGTAGAAAGCCCCTGGTTTCCATCCCCAGTAATACACACACACACACACACACACACACACACACACACACACACGAGTTTTTAAACAGAACAATGACTAACTGGACATGGTAGTACACACCTATAATCCCAATATACCAATATATAAGACCGAGAAAAGAGGATCACAGGTTCAACGTGAACCTCAGCAACTTAGCAAGATTCTGTTTCAAAATAAAGAGCTAAGCTGGGCATGGTAGGCATGCTTGTCATCCCGTGCTTTTCAAAACAGGGTCTCAGAGTTGCAAAGGGCTTCACTAAGTAGCCGAGGCTGTCCGCGAACCGCGATCCTCCTTTCTCAGCCTCCCGAATGCTGGGGTTAGAAGCATGCACCACCATGCTTGGTGAGAAGCTTTTTTTCTTGTCTCTGGGATCAAACCTAAGGCTTCACTCTTGCGAGACAAGCACTCTTCGGCTGAGCTACACCCCAGCACAAAGGCTCCAAATGAAACCACTTATGTAAGACATTTCTTCTTTCTCCCACAGAAACAATTGGTGGTAAGTACTGTTGGTTTGAGCCCTGCAGCATCTAACACCTAACCTTCATCGCTTTCGTCGCCTTAGAGTTTAGATCCTCATTTCTTGACTCTAGTTATAATAACATCCCTTTTAGACTTCTGTGTCTTATTTTGATCTTTCCCATGTCTTGCATGTTACTTACAGCACTGTTTTCCTCCCTCTTAGGAAAAGAGCCAGAATTTACACTCTCAAGATTTCTCCTTAAAGTAAACTCAGCCAGGTGCAATGGCTCACCTGTTATCCCAGTGTTTGGGAGTCTGAAACAGGAGAATCGCAGATTTGAGGTCAGCCTCAGCAACATAGACCCACAGAAACTTTGAGAGACCCTGTTTCAAAATAAAAAGGGCTGGAGTGTAGCTTGGAGGTAGAAGGGCCCTGTGTTCAATCCCCAATATCAGAAAATTCATTAATATAAAAAGCTCCTTAAAAATGGGAAGAACTCCTAAAAATGCCATTTATTGAAGAAAAACAAAACTTGCGGACTCTTAAGCGGATACTCATGAACCATCTTGATTGAGAGACATAAGTACAGGACCTTTCTAGAATGTCAATCCTTTTCCCCCTCCCTCTTTGTAGTAGGAACTGAACCCAGGGGCATTCTATACCTGAGCTACACTTAGCTCTTTTTTTTTTGGTGGTACTGGGGTTCCTGGAAACCCTTCTACCTCCGGGCTACACTCCCAGACCCATTTTTATACTTTTTAATTTAGAAACAGGGTCTCTTAAGCTAGCACAATCCTCCTGTCTCAGCCTCCCAAGCACAGGGATTACAAGCGTGCGCCACCACGTCCGGCTCCCAGGATGCAATATTCAATAACACACACACACACACACAGGAGCACTGCTTTAAGGCCAGCCTCAGCAACCCATGAGGCTCTTCACAACTTAATGAGACCCTGTTTCAAAAAAAAAAAAAAAAAAGCCAGGCGTGGGGGTGCACGCTTGTAATCCCAGCATTTGGAAGTTTGAGACCAGAGGATCTGGGTTCATGGTGAGCTTCAGCTACTTAGTGAGGCCCTTTGCAACTCATCAAGACCTCATTTCAAAATAAAGAATAAAATATAGGGCTAAGGGTGTAGCTTGGAGGTAGAATGCCCCTAGGTTCCATCCCCAGGCCTGCTAAATAAATAAATAAAAACAAAAATAAATTGTAAAAAAGGGGCAGGTGGAGTTCTTAGAAGTAGAATGCCTGAGTTCAACCTCCAGTACCACAAAAGAAACTTATTTACTTAAAATTCTAAACCACAGCCAAGCGTGGTGGCGCACGCTTGTAATCCAAGCATTTGGAGGCTGAGACGGGAGGATCGCGGTTCGCGGACAGCCTCAGCTACTTAGTGAGGCCCTTCGCAACTCAGTGAGACCCTGTTTCAAAATAAAGAATAAAAATAGGGCAGGGGGTGTAGCTCGGAGGTCGAATGCCTCTGGGTTCCACCCCCAGACCTGAAAAAAAAAAAAAATTCTAAACCACATATTTTCCCTGAAAGATGGTAGAAATAAGGAGAAACTAGACCATCTAAATTCTGGGTGTCCACTCACTGAAAACTTTGGTGTTTTTTCTCCTGGAATTACTGAATCAAGGCCTCGGAGATTAGATGCGCAAGACATAAGCAAAAATAAAAAGAAAGCAAACACCAGCAGGTCATCCAGCATTTATATCCCCAATCTACTATGCAATATAGAAAAATTTCTTGAGGCCAGGCACGGTGGTTCTTGGGAGGCTGAGCCAGAGGATGCAGGTTTGAGGCCAATAAGCAGTAACTCGGTGAGCCTCCGTTTCTTTCTTTCTTCTTTCTTCTTTTTTTTTTTTTTTGGTGGTACTGGGGCGGAACCCAGGGGCTTTCTACCTCCAAGCTATACTCCCAGACCTATTTTATATTTTATTTGGAAACAGGGTCTCACTAATTGCTGAGAGCCTCACTAAGTACCTGAGGCTGGCTTCGAACCCATGTGATCCTCCTGTCTCAGCCTCCCAAGCGCAGAGATTACAAGCCTGTGTACACCCGGCTCAGTGAGCCTCAGTTTCAAAACAAAAAGGGAGCTGGGCAAGGTGCTCACACCAGTAATCTGTGCTTGGGAGGCTGAGACAGGACTATCACAGGCTCAAGGACAGCTTCACCAACACAAAAAGACCTTCAAAATAAAAAGGAGGGTGTAGCTCAAAGGCAGAATGCCCTGGATTCAATAGTGCTGCTGGGTGTGGTGGCACACCTACCATCCCGGTACTTGAAGGCTAAAAGAGGATCTCGGGTTCAAGGACACAGCGAGACTCCACCTAGTCAGACCCTGTTTCTTTTCCTTTTATTTATTCATTTTTTATTTTATTTTTGCAGTACTGGGGATGGAATCAAGGGACTTTTTTTTTTTTTTTTTTTTTTTGCAGGTCTGGGGATGGAACCCAGGGGCACTCTACCTCCAAGCTACATTCCCTGCCCTATTTTTTATTCTTTATTTTGAAACAGGGTCTCACTAAATTGCAGAGGGCCTCACTAAGTAGCTGAGGCTGTCCACGAACCAGGATCCTCCAGTCTCAGCCTCCTGGAATGCTGGGATTACAAGCGTGCGCCACCTTGCCCGGCTCCCAGGGACATTCTATCCAGCCCTATTATTTTGAGACAGGGTCTCACGAGTTGCAAAGGCCTTACTAAGTAGCTGAGGCTGGCTGCGAACCGTGATTCCAAATGCTGGGATTACAAGCATGCACCACCACACCTGGCTTGAGACCCTGCTTCACAATAAAAATAAAATAGGGCTGGAAGTGTAGCTTGGAGGAAGAATGTCTCTGGATTCAATTCCTGGTACCAAAGCAAATAAAATGTCCATGGCACTCTTAGATTTTTTCCCCCTAAGAAACCATTAGAGCTTGGTGCACAGCTGTAATCAGTCCCAGCTACTCTAGAGGCTGAGGAAAGAGGATCTCAAGCTTGAGACCAGCCTGGGCAGATTAGCAAGCTACTGTCTTAAAAAGGGCCAGGAGCCTGGTGTGATGGCGAATCCCAGTGTTCAGGAGGTGGAGACCTGGAGACCAGAGGATGGTGGAGGATGGCGGTTCCAACAGGCTTAGGTACTTAGCTAGGCTCTTTGCAACTCAGTGAGACCCAGTTTCAAAAATAAAGAAAAAAGCAAGGCGTGGTGGTGCATGCTTGTAATCCCAGTACTTGGGAGGCTGAGACAAAGAGGATCACGCAGGTTCAAAGTCAGTTTTTTAGGAAAATCCTTGTTTCAGAAAAAAATAAGGGCTCCAGGTACAGCTCAGAGGTAACCTGCCCCTGAGTTCAATGCCCGGTGACAAAAAGGAAAAACAGCCAGGTGTGGTGGTGCACACTTGTGATCCAGTACTTGGGAGGCTGAGACAGGATGATCCCAGGTTCGAAGCCAGCCCCAGCTACTTAGTGAGGGCCTCGCAATTAGTGAGACCTTGTTTCAAAATAAGAAATAGGGCTGGGGTATAGCTAGGAGGTAAAATACCCCTGAGTTCCATCCCCAGTACTGCAACAACAAAAAAAAGAGCGAGAGCGTGAGCGAGAGAAAAGAAAAAGAAAAAGAAAAACAGGGCTAGAGTTGTAACTCAGTGGTACAATATCCCTGGGTTCAATCCCCAGTATAATAGTAACAAACAAATCTAGCCCTACAGCCTAGACACTGCATTCAATTCAATTGCAGTTTTCCAGAAGTATGTTGAAAAGGATGTAACAGCTTGCAAACTCCAAGTCAGGTTTGGTGGCTGCAGGCCTATAATCCCAGTACTTGAGAGCCCGAGACAGAAGGATCCCAGGTTGGAGACAAGCCTCGGCAACTTAAGTGAGGCCCTTTGCAACTTAGTGAGACCCTGTTTCAAAATAAAAAGTAAAAAATAGGGCTGGGGTATAGCTCCAAGCCAGAATTCCCCTGAGTTTAATCCCCAATACAAAAAAAAGTATGTGCCACCAGGGAATAAAAGAAAAATGAAATTAAAATGCTATTTTTCACTAATCAGATTGATACTGGGAATTAAAAATGCTGTGGTAGTAAGGACACTCAACTGTAGGTGGCAGTGTGCTACACCACAGCCCTATTTTTTATTTTGAAACAAGTTACTTTATTTTGAAACAATTTATTTTAATTTGAAGCAAGCAGCTTACAATGCATTATTATGCATTTAATGACAATTTACAAATTTTAATGAGCTAGGCACAGTGACATAGGCCTGTAATCCCAATACTTGGGAGCCTGAGACAGGAGGATGGACTTTTTTTGGTACTGGGGATGGAATCCAGCAGCACTGTACCTCCGAGCTACATCCCCAGCCCTAGTTTTTAATTCTTTATTTTGAAACAAGGTCTCACTGAGTTACTTAGTTACAAAGGGCCTCACTAAGTAGCTGGGCTGTTTGCAAACTGCGATCCTCCTATCTCAGCCTCCCAAATGCAGGGACTACAAGCGTGTGCCACCACCCCTGGCTCGTACCGGCTTTCAAAAGAAAAATTAAAAGCTATACATGTTACACACCTATAATCCCAGTACCCAGGAGGCTGACACAGGAAGATCACAAGTTAGGAGGACAGCTTCAGCAGTGTAGCAAGACTCTCAGCAACCTAGTGAGAGCATTTTAAACAGCTGGGGGTGTAGCTCGAAGTAGAATGCCTCTGGGTTCAATCCCTAGTACCACATAAAAAAGAAAGGAAATAAAGTTCATACTCGGTTGAAGAGAAACTTAAATTCGCATGCATTACTTGTGGGGATGAAAGACAGTGCAGCTGCTCTGTAAGTTCGAGTAAGTTAAACATATAATTGTAGAATTATATGACCTACAAGTTCCACTCCTAGGTAAATACCCCAAAGAACTGAAAATCTCCACCCACCGAAGAATGGATAAATCATGTGGTATACCCGTAACAGAACATTATTCAGCCCAAGGTGTTATGATACAAGATTCAACACAGATGACCTTTGAAATATGCTATGTGACAAAAAAGCCAAGTATTGTACAATGGAAGGATTTTATTTTTATTTGGAAACAAGGTCTTGTTAAATTGCTGAGGGCCTCACTAAGTTGCTGCAACTGGCTTCAAACTTGTGATCCTCCAGGCTCAGCCTCTCAAGTACTGGGATTACAGGTGTGTCCCACCACACCCATATTTCTGTTCCTCTTTATAGCAGAACTTCTTAGCAACATAGTGAAACTTTCTAACAACCTAGAGATCCTGTTTCTTATAAAAAAAAAAAAAAAGGGAGGGAGGCTGGTGGTGTAGCTCTGAGATAGAATTCCTGAGTTCAATCCTCAGGAAACACACACACACAGACACAAGTGTGCGGCTGAGGTTTTGTTTTTTTTTGGGGGGGTGGGAGGGGAGGTTGCATACTGGGGGTTAAACTAGAAATTTCTGAGGCTGGGTTTGAACCTGCAATCTTCCTGTCTCAGCCTCCCAAGTCCTGAGATTACAGGCGTGCACCACCAGGCTCAGCTAAAGCTGAGGGTTTAACTCAGTAGTAGACAGCTTGCCTGGCATGCACAGCATGGGTTCAATCCCCACTAGCAATAAAGGTGTTCGAATTCTATTACATAGCCAGGCCTTCCGTGACACACCTGTAATCCAGGTACTTGGGAGGCTGGGACAGGAGATAGGTTGGATGTTCAAGGCCAGTCTTAGCAACTTAGGGGAAAAAAAACTGTTTCAAAATAAAAAATAAATGCCCTTGGTTTCAATTTGGTAGAAAAAAAGTTTCTATAACAGACTTTTATCAATCCAGAACTTGAGAGCTGGGAGTCAGATTTGCCTTGTGGGCCAGGTCTCGGGAGCCTGGAATGACTTTCTTTTATTTACATTAGTTGCCGTGCTTATTTCCCTTCTCCAACAAGGCAATCCTAAAGCCAGAGCCCATAACTTCCATTCCTACCAGATCCCCCAGTGGAATGTAAAAACTCCAGAATGCATTTACTAAATGCCTGCTGAAAGCTACTGAGCATGCCCAACTGGGCCAAATCAATTCAACGTTCCCAAACGAAAACTATTATTTTCCGCGTCGTAAGGTGGGAAAGGGGGAAAGGCAGCACAATGCTTACGGATTCGATCCTAAAGATGGTAAGAAGGAAAGGCAAGGTCGAGGGTCGAGGGAAAGTGGACACTGCGCGTGCACAGCTCACACAAGTTAGTAGGCAAAGTGGCGTGAAGTCAGGACGACTGGAAATAGACTAAAAAGCACTAAGCACTAGCTCAAAGATTGCGGGAAGGTCAACGGGGGATGGAGGGGACGGATGACGTCGGCTAACCAAAGGTTTTCCTAATGCTGCTGTCCAGACACAACACTCAGACCTTTGGCGTCAACACTAAGAGAAGATACACCGCGATGGCGCTCGCTGCCAGCAAGTTCCCCTTTCCAGATGAAAATGCCAAGCCGCGGCCGCGACAGGCCGACCATCCAGATCTGCTCTGCTCTCGGCCCCTACCTTCAACCATCTCCACCGCCATCTTCTGGATGAGAACCCAGCACCCTTTCTAAAGGACTTTTTCAACAGCATCACCTCCGCGCACAGCCCGGGAAGGCTGCATTTCCCAGGTCGCCCGGAGCGCGGAAACGGGAGAACCTGCAGCTCTCCCGCGCCTCCCAGATGCACGCAAGGGGCAGCCGTCTTCCTTCCTTCCCCCACCCGCCCCGGCTCCCCAAGGTCCGGCGCGAGGGGGCCCCAGGCTCGCCGCTCGGGCCTCACCTGCACACGCCGCGGATGCAAGGCTCCAGCCAGATGCGGTAGGCGGTCTCGATGTGCTCCTGCGACACCTCCTCGGGCCGCACCGTCTCCGCCCAGCGCCAGGCCGCCTTCTCCAGCTGCAGCCGCGGGGCCATGGCCTTGGCCCAAGGAGCGCCCCCCGAGCCGGGCCACCGCCGCCGCCGCCGCCGCCGCCGCCGCCGCCCAGACGGGCTCCGCCACCTGCCAGCGAAGAGGACCGAGCGCTCCCTCAGCCAGCCGGCCAGTCAATCACCTGTGCGCGCCACGGCCGCCGCGCCCGCCCGCGCCCAGCCCGCACGACCGGCCGCAAAGCGCGCAGCCGACACCCGACACCCCCCGCGCCGCGGTCGTTGGCGGCGGCCGCTCCGCCGCGGACGGCGCATGCGCGCTCCCGGCAGCCCCCGCGCCTCCCGCGCCTCTAACCGGGCGGCGAAGGATGGGGCTGGGAGCGGGCTTGCCGCCGGAGATGGGGAAGCAGCCTCCGCCCCGGGGAGCGCCCGGCGCACCACCGCCCTAACGAGCCCGGAGAGCAGAAGGCTCCTGGGCCTCCCGAACTTCCCCTTTAGCTGGGACGGAGTCCCGCGAGAGGCTACTCAACGCACACCATAGGTCCTCCTGAACTGCGGGGCGGGGCCTGTGTACGGTAGAAAGCGGGTCGCCCAAGAGACCAGGGTCCACCCTCGGGGAGAAGGCTGGGCTGAACCGAGCCCGGGCGGGTTTCGTCTTCTTCCCCGAGCCCTCCTGACGTCACGACGCGTTCTGGGTCTTTTCGGATCTAGAACGGGACTACGTGTTCCGGCATGCAGTGCGGGCCGCCACCCACCGCAAGGCATGCTGGGATTTGTAGTCTTGGAGGTGGAGGGATCCGGGAGCCGCCCACCGGGCTAAAGGGCTCTTGAGGCCGGGTGCTCGGTTCTGTTATCTCCAGGGGCTGATTTCTTAGTTCTTCCGTGAAGCTCCCCCCTAGTTCCCCGGTATAAAATCATTTATTACTGCCCCCCCCCAGGATATAAAGAGTACCTTAATGCGAACGTGTTTGCAAACTGTAAAGGGCACTGCTAGAGAGATGATATTTGCAGACTTAGCGTTTGAATGAGAGACCAAGGGGGATCTCACCACCGATTTCAGATTTTGCCGCTCATCAGCGGGGCTACCTCGATCTAGATTCCATAGACAGAGGATTTGACGAAAATAAGGCCTTGGTCCCTGGCCTTGGAGGGGGCGGATGATGAGCCATAGAAACTTGAGGACCTCCTCAGATGGGTAGGGGTGGAGTACTTCTGAAAAGGCTTCCCTAAGAACTAAAGTCACCAATTAAAAGATTTAATGGAGCCGGGCGTGGTGGCGCACTCTTGTAATCCCAGCATTCGGGAGGTTGAGACCAGAGGATCGCGGTTCACGGACAGCCTCAGCTACTTAGTGAGGCCTTCTGCAACTCAGTGAGACCCTGTTCAAAAATAAAGAATAAAAAATAGGGCAGGGGGTATAGCTCGGAGGTCGAATGTCCCTGGGTTCCATCCCCAAACCCGCAAAAAAAAAAAAAAAAAAAATGAATGGCGGGCTTGGGAGGCTGAGACAGGAGGATAGCACAGGTTGAAGCCAGCCTCAGCTACTTAGTGAGGCTCTCAGCAATTTAGTAAGACCCTGTTTCCAAATAAAGTATAAAATAGGTCTGGGAGTATAGCCCAGAGGTAGAAAGCCTCTGGGTTCGATCCCCAGTACCACCAAAAAAAAAAAAAAAAAGATGAATGGCCATCCTGTGAGAGTGGAACAGGCCTGTAATCCCAGTCATCGGGAGGCTGAAACATGCAATTTAGCAAGACTGTTTCAAAATGAAAAGTGCTGGGAGTGTAGCTCAGGAAGCCACTGGATTCAACTCCCAGTATGAAAGAAGAGGGGAAAAAAAATAGATGACTAGATAATCACAATAGTGAACTTTTCCAGAGGAACAGCACTGAATAAGAAAACTTGGTATTGGGGGGGGGGGCAAAAACACTGAGACAGAAAGATGAGAGATTAGGGTGTTTTTGTTTTTTTGTTTTTGTTTTTGTTTTTGTTTTTTGGTGGTGCTGGGGTTCCTGGAAACCCTTCTACCTCCGGGCTACACTCCCAGACCTATTTTATATTTTTATTTGGAAACAGGGTCTCTTAAGCCAGCACGGCTGGCTGGGAATCTGCGTGATCCTCCGGTCTCTGCCTCCCAAGCGTGCGTGCGCCACCACGCCCAGCTGAGAGATTAGTTTTGATAGGCAGATCGCGACCTTGCTTTTATCTAAAGGACTCAGTCTTTAGGCTAGTGGATGATAGAATGGAGATTTGCATGTTGCATACTTTCTTCTGTCTGGGTCAAGGTCAGAGGCAGAGAAAGCTCTTATAAGACTATCACAGTAATACAGGCCAAAGATAATGAAGGCCTGAACTGGGGCAGTGTAATAGGAATAGAAGAACACAATTTGATGATGATATGAGCAATAATTATTCATCTCTTCTTTTTCCTCTTTTTTTTTTTTTTTTTTTTGTGTGTGTGTGTGCTACTGGAGATTGAACCCAGGAGCCTTCTCCCTCTGAGCTACATCCCCAGCCCTCTTTTTTATTTTTCATCCTGAAACAGGGTTTCTTTCACTAAGTTGCAGAGGTCTCACTAAGTTGCTGAGGCCGGTGCAAACCTGTGACCCTCCAGTCTCAGCTTCCCAAGTACTGGAATTATAAGAATGCTCCACCACGCCTGGCCCCCAGCCCTAATTTTGAAACAGAGTCTAAATTTTCACTTGTTGGCCTCAAATCTGTAATCTGACCCTCAGCCTCCATTCTCAAGCACAGGGATTACAGGTCACCCAGGCCTGGGGCTCCCTTCTTACTTGACATTCAGGTCTGGGTCATGGCCCTTTCTGGGACGTTCACAGCACCCTCTCAACCATTGTTTCACTTAGCACACACTAAAATTATTTGCTGGTTTTAAATTTTTGAGTTAATTAAATAGAATTTCTACCAGCACCGGCCATGGTGGCACATGCTTGTAATCCCAGCATTTGGGAGGCTGAGACAGGAGGATTGAGGTTTGCACACAGCCTCAGCTACTTAGTGAGGCCCTTTGCAACTCAGTGAGACCCTGTTTCAAAATAAAGAATACAAAATAGGGCTTGGGTTGTCACTTAGAAATAGGATGCCCCAGGGTTCCATCCCAGTACCACACACACACAAAAATAATAATTTCTACCAGATAAAATAGAAACAACAGAAGTAGCAGCAATAGGGATAATTTCGATTTTTACTATATTACATTTCAGATGCATCAGAAAGGTCCATGTCTGGACAGCAGACAAGGCTCATTCTTGGGGAATATACTGCTCCTGCATCATATATTTTTTTCAATCTTTACTGGTCTGTTCTCTTCAGCATTCAATTATGTTGTAATTTCTGCCAAGTTTAACAAACCATCTCAACTCCCACATCCCTGTCTAGCTACCATCCCATGTCACTGTCTGTTCCTGTGTGTTTATGTGTGTGTATGTGGTGCTGGTGCTAGGGGTTTTCGACCTCCAAGTTACACCCCCAGATTGGGGGGCTGTGGTGTGTGTGTGTGTGTGTGTGTGTGTGTGTGTGTGTGTGTGGTACTAGGGATGGAACCCAGGGGCATTCTACCTCCAAACTACAACCTCAGCCCTATTTTTTTATTCTTTATTTTGAAATAGGGTCTCACTAAGTTGTGGAGGGCCTCACTAGGTAGCCAAGGCTGGCCAGGAACCTGCAATCCTCCTGTCTCAGCCTCCCAAGTACTAGGATTACAAGTATGCACCACCATGCCTGATATACCCTGGAATAATTTTTATTTATTTATTTATTTATTTATTTATTTATTTATTTATTTTGCGGGTCTGGAGATGGAACCCAGGGGCATTCGACCTCCGAGCTATACCCCCTGCCCTATTATTTATTCTTTTATTTTGAAACCGGGTCTCACTGAGTTACAGAGGGCCTCACTAAGTAGCTGAGGCTGTCCGCGAACTGCGATCCTCCTATCTCAGTCTCCTGAATGCTGGCCTGGCTTGGAATAATTTTATTTTTATTTGGAAACAAGATATTGCTGAGACTGGCTTCAAACTTTTGATCCTCCAGTCTCAGCCTCTCAAATACAGGGATTATAGGTATGTGCCATCTGCCATCACACCCATATATCTCTCTCTGTTCCTCTTTATAGCAGAAATTCTTTTTTTTTTTTTTTTTTTTTTTTTGTACTGGGGGTTGAACCCAAGGGCAATTTTATCTCCCAGCTATGGTCCTAGCCCTATTTTCTTTGTCCTTATTCTTAAATTTGAAACAGGATCTCACCAAGTTATAGAGAATCTCACTGAGTATCTGAGACTGAATGCAAACCTGCTATCCTCCTGTCTCAGTCTCCCAAGCATGTGCCACTGCCCGATTTAGCACAACTCTTTTTTGTGTGTGTGTGTGGTCTTGGGGATGGAGCCCAGGGGCCTTCTACCTCTGGGCTACACTCCCAGACCTATTTTGTATTTTGTTTGGAAACAGGGTCTCACTGAGTTGCAGAGGGCCTCACTAAGTAGCTGAGGCTGTCTGCGAACCGCGATCCTCCGGGCCTCAGCCTCCGGAATGCTGGGATTACAAGCGTGCACCACCATGCCTGGCCCAACACAACTCTTGAAAAGAATTTATATTCTTCTCCACTTTTCTTCCAATTTCTCATTAAACCTGTTACAAATTTGTCTGTTACTGCCAAAACCACTGTTAAGAAACAGAATCAGGGCTGAGGATGTAGCTCAGTGGTAGAGTACCTGCCTAGAATGTGCAGGGCCCAGGGTTTGAGCCCCAGCAACCATAAACATAAGTAAATAAACTGAAAAAACTATAGCAGAAGTTGGGCACAGTAGCTCATGCTTGCAATCTCCCAAGCATTTGGGAGGCTGAGATAGGAAGATCCTAGTTCAAGGACAGCCTCAGCTACTTAGTGAGGCCCTTTGCAACACAGTGAGACCTTGTTTCAAAATGAATAAAAAAATAGCATCTGGGCGTGGTGGCGCAGGCTTGTAATCCCAGCATTCAAGAGGCTGAAACTGGAAGATAGTGGTTTGTGAACAGCCTCAGTTACTTAGTGAGGCCCTCTGCAACCTAGTGAGACCCTGTTTCAAAATAATAAAGCCCGGCGTGGTGGCGCGCGCTTGTAATCCCCGCGCTTGGGAGGCTGAGATGGGAGGATGGCACAGGTTGGAAGCCAGCCTCAGCTACTTAGTGAGGCTTTCAGCAACTTAGTGAGACTCTGTTTCTAAATAAAGGATAAAATAGGTCTGGGAGTATAGCCTGGAGGTAGAAAGCCTCTGGGTTCCACCCCCAGTACCACCAAAAATAAAATAAAGAAAAAAATATGGCAAGGGGTGTGGCTTGGAGGTTAAATGTCCCTGGGTTCCATCCCCAGACCTGGGGAAAAAAATAGGGGCTGGGGGTGTGCTTGGAGGTAGAATGACCCTGGGTTCCATCCCAGGACCGCAAAAAAGAAAAAAAAAAAAAAACAATAAATGTTCTGATAGACTGAGCAGAGGTGATTGCTTTTATTATTTTTTTATCTGTTTATTTTTGGTGGTACTGGGGGTTGAATCCAGGGACATTCTACCTCCAAGCTACACCACCAGCCCTATCTTTTTATTTTTTATTTTTTTATTTTTGAAACAGAGTCTTGCAGCCAGGCCTAGTGGCACAAGCCTGCAATCCTAGTACTTGAGAATCTGAGACAGGAGGATCCCAGGTTCAAGGACAGCCTTGGCAATATAGTGAGACTTTCAGAAACCTAAGTGAGACTCTGTTTCAAAACAAAAAAATAAAAGGGGCTGGCCAGGCGTGGTGGTGCACGCTTGTAATCCCCACGCTTAGGAGGCTGAGACAGGAGGATCACACAGGTTCGAAGCCAGCCTCAGCTACTTAGTGAGACCCTGTTTCCAAATATAAAATATAAAATAGGTCTGGGAGTATAGCCCGGAGGTAGAAGGCCCCTGGGTTCCACCAAGAGACAGAGACAGAGAGAGACAGAGAGAGAAACAAAGAGAGAGAGAGAGAGAGAGAGAGAGAGAGAGAGAGAGAGGAAGAAAGAAAGAAAGAGAAAGAAAGAAAGAAGCGAGCAGAGATTGTCCTCAAACCTGAGACCCTCTAGCCTCAGCCTCTCAAGTACTGGGATTACAGGCAAGCACCACCATCCCCAGCCGAGGTTGCTGTGTGTGTGTGTGTTACTGGGGATAGAACTCAGGAGCATTGTACCTCTGAGCTACACTCCTATCTCTATTTTTTATTCTTTATTTTGAAACAGGGTCTCACTGAGTTGCAAAGTGCCTCACTAAGTAACTGGGGCTGTCCTGGAACAGTAATCCTTCCGTCTCAGCCTCCCAAATGCTGGGATTACAAGCGTGCGCCACCACGCCTGCCGGAGATTGCTTTTAGAGACTGAGAAGTACTGAAGAATGTAAGTAGCCATCAGTTCACTTCAGTTACTATTTTTTTGGTACTGGGGGTTGAACCTGGAGGCACTGGACCTCCTGGCCACACCCCCGGCTGGATTTTGTTCTTATTTTGCAACTGTCTCTCTAGGTTAATGGGTCTCCCTACTTGATGAGGCTGTCCTTGAACCTTCAACCTTTCAGCCTCAGTCTCCCAAGGAATGGGTTTACAAGTGTGTACCACCACACCCTGCTCCAAAGTTATTTTTGTAAGGCTGGAACTGGGAAGCAGAACAATAGAAAAATAACTGATTGGTTTCTCTGTGTGTGCCTGTGAGGAAGGAACTTCATTACCAAGCCAACTCAGACTGGCCAGGGGAAAATATGATTCTCTTTCTCCTGATTTCTCTGAATGTCAGATAACAACTAACTTTTAGTTTGGTGGAACTTTAGCATAAATAATTCCAATTTGGTTTTTAGTCTGGTCTGTAGAGACCTATAGGAAATAGTCTAAAATAATGACCATAAGTGTTGTGTGCGTGCGTGTGTGCGTGTGTGTGTGCATTTGTGTGTTTGCCTCCATTGTTTTTTTTTTTTTTTTTTTTTTTTAGTGATACTGGGGATGGAACCCAGGGGCCTTCTACCTCCGGTTATACTCCCAGACCTATTTTATATTTTATTTGGAAACAGGGTCTCTTAAACCAGCTGAGGCTGGCTTCGAACATGCATGATCCTCCTGTCTAAGCCTCCCAAGCAGGGGTGGGAGTGGGGGGGGATTACAAGCGTGCACCACCACACCCGGCTATCCATTCATTTTCTTTGTGTGTGTGTGTGTGTGTGTGTGTGTGTGTGTATGTGTGGTACTCAAGATGGAACCCTGGGGCATTCTACCACTAAGCCACACCCCAGCCCTATTTGTTATTTATTTATTTTATTATTATTATTTTTTTTTTTTTTTGGGTGGTACTGGGGTTCCTGGAAGCCCTTCTACCTCCGGGCTACACTCCCAGACTTATTTTTTTTTTTAACTTTATGTGGAAACAGGGTCTCTTAAGCCAGCGAGGCTGGCTCTGAACCAGCGCGATCCTCCTGTCTCAGCCTCCCAAGTGTGGGGATTACAAGCATGCGCCACCACGCCCGGCTCTTGTTATTTATTTTGAATCAAGGTCTCACTCAGTTGCAAAGGGCCTCACTAAATATCTGAGGCTGGCCAGCCTCAGCATCCCAAGTACTGAGATTACAATCTCATAACTGATAAGTAAAATAAAAAATTAAATGCGAGTAAAATAAAAATAATGTGCATACGGCGGAGTGTGAAAAACACGAGAGAGGTCCGGTACACGTGGCATGTAAAGTTTTAATGGCACGGCTCTCCCGGGGATCAGGGCGAGGCACCGTGGGGCCCCCGCGCCTGTCCGAAGCTTGAGGATGCGGGCTCTCCTTTTAAAGGCATGCATCTCGCGAGATGAGGGTTTACTCGCGGGAATGCCCAATTCTCGCGGGGGTTTCAGCCCCTCCCTTGCCCTGCAGAGGTCATGTGACACAAAGTCACATGAGTGCAGGACCCAACTTAACATTCCGGCCTTTTGATGGTAGGGATAATGGATGACGATTGGACCCTCTAGCTTCTTCCTGCTGTCAAGGGGCGTCGTCAGGGGCCCCAGGCCGGGAGGAGTCGGGAGTTCAGTCCCCCAGAAGGGGGTGCAGGTGGGTGCATAGCTGCAGTGCGAATTGGAGGTTACCCTGGACAGCTTAGTGATGTGCGCTTGAGGAGGCTTGAACAGGCAAGGGCTATTAAAGAAAAAAACAAATCATGAGATTGAGCAGGCGACCAAAAAGGAGACTGGCTTACTCAGTACCTGGAGAGCTACCCTGAGCTGGCAAAGAGGATGGAGGTTGAGGGATCCAGGAGCCATCAGTCTTCAGCCAGGCTGAGTAGGGCCAGCGGCGGGGCCTGGTCTGGAAAGGTGCTCCCCCTGTGTTGAGGCACCTGGGGCTCAACCTTTTCCAAGGGCACTGTTCCAGTGGCCCTTCTGGCCACACGCCGAGCAGTCTGATTGGTAGGCGTGGCTTTGCCCCACTTCAGGCAGGCTCCTGGAGGTAGTTGTTGTTGCAGTCCTCCACACCTAGGTGGCGCTCCAGGGGGCTGAGCCGCCACCACCAGCCAAAGGGCAGCTACCAGGGATCTGCTTTTTGGCAAAGTCGGAGTGTATGCTCCATTTCCGCCTGTTTCTCTCTGGAATTAAAACTTAGATGCTATGTTAAGGTTCTGTCAGCTGTGACGGACCTATACTCACAAAGAGCGCGTCCCGGGGCTGGTGTCCGGCAAGAATGGCAACGCAGACTCCCCACGGGCAGAGGGTGTCGCCCCAGCCCCGGCGTTTCCCACAGCACCTAGGGCGCGCCCACGCGGGCCGCCCAGCAAAATTGCAGTCTGGCGCGGGCCAAGATGGCGACTGTGACATCACCAGGCAGTGACTACGCGCCATCACAAAATGGCAGCTGGCGGGAAAATAAATGGAAGCTGATGGGGGAGAGCATTTGGAAGGATATCAGACCGCTTATAAAAGTTCCTAACTATTCCTGGGCCACCGCAACCTATTTCCCAACTCGTATCAAGGCAGACAGGCTCTCAGGGCATCTGCTAGTATAAAGGTTCGACTCCCCATAATTGGTTCGCGGGCGGAAACGAAGAACAGGAAATGGGCGTCCCCGATTTCCCTGCTCAATCGTTCGGAAACAGAGGTTAAGAGATAGGGAAGAACGTCTTCATTCCTTCTCAAAACCGGAGGATGACCTGGTCATCCGCAGCGTGGTCCCAGTGGACCGGGGGACAATGGGTCACCAAACGCTTGGATTTTTAGGTCCCAGTGGACCGGAAGACCCAAGTCCGGAACCCGCTAACCAAGGGAAGGAGGCAGTTTACCGGAGTGAAGTGTTGCCAGCCAGCGCTGGCTGCGACAGAAGCGCCGAGAAGCTGCTGGGAGCGTGGTGGAGCTGGGGCGCGTGGATGCCGGTGGCTGGTGTGGACGGCACTGGCGGCTGGCGCAGGTGGGATCAGTGGGGGTGCGCAGGCGGCATGGCTTGCCAGGCAGGCGGCGTGGAGACAAAATGGCTTCCAGGCACGCGCCAGACACTGAGGCTGGGCCCCGAGGAGCACCGCCAGTGAGCCTGGCTCGGGGCGGGTGGGGCAAACCGGCCAGAGGTCCCGGCGGTGACCGGAGAACCAAGCTGGAACGGTGCTTTAGGAGGTCCAAGCGGCAGGCAGAGGTCCTGGCCCGCGCAGGCAGTTGGCAGGCAGAGCAAGTGCCAAGCTGCCTGGCTCGGGCCGGAAAGATGGCCGCCGACTCCTAGGATTGGTTAGGAGTGGAAAGTGGGAGGGATTAAAGATTGTGAGGTGGGAGGGGTTAAAGATGGCGAGGCCTCCAGTGAGGCCATGAGGTGGGAGGGGTTAAGGATGGCGAGGCCTCCAGTGAGGCCATGAGGTGGGAGGGGTTAAAGATGGTGAGGCCTCCAGTGAGGCCATGAGGTGGGAGGGGTTAAGGATGGCAAGGCCTCCAGTGAGGCCATGAGGTGGGAGGGGTTAAGGATGGCGAGGCCTCCAGTGAGGCCATGAGGTGGGAGGGGTTAAGGATGGCGAGGCCTCCAGTGAGGCCGTGAGGTGGGAGGGGTTAAAGATGGTGGGGCCAAGATGGCGGCCCCCCAGTGATTCCACGTGTGCAAGATGGCGGGCCAAAGCTGGCGACCCCCCCCCCTAGTAATCCATGTGGCTGCTTACCGGAATGGCCAGGCCCAGGCAGCGGGGGTGGGCAGGCACAGGGTGAAGGGCGCCAGGGCGCGAGTCCGAGTGGAGGAACCAGCTGGAGCGCGGGCTGGACTTGGCGGGCTGGGGGCTGTTTAGCAGAGTGGCGGCCACCTAGATGGAGGAGGCAGGCGGCCCCGGCAGGCGGGTCTAAGCAACGCCAGGCGTGGAGAAGACATAGGCGCGCGGCGTGGCGCAGTCCGCGGGCGGCGCGGTCCCATTCCAGCGGCGGGCGGCGTGGGCAGGCGGGAACGGCGGTTTTAGGAGGTCCAAGCGGCAGGCAGAGGTCCTGGCCCGTGCAGGAGGTAGTCCACGCAGGAACGGGGCGGCAGCGGCGGCAGTGGTGGGAGCAACGCCTGCAAGCGGAGCGCTGGTGTGGGACCTCACAGTCGAGCTGCTGGCGGGTCGGAGAGTCCGGGGCTCAAAAAGAGAGTAAAAATAAAAAGAGAAAACAGAAAAAAAAAAAAAAAAAAAAGGAAAAAAATGGGGAGGGACCCAAGAGTTCTCCCGGTTCGGCACCAAATGATAAGTAAAATAAAAAATTAAATGCGAGTAAAATAAAAATAATGTGCATACGGCGGAGTGTGAAAAACACGAGAGAGGTCCGGTACACGTGGCATGTAAAGTTTTAATGGCACGGCTCTCCCGGGGATCAGGGCGAGGCACCGTGGGGCCCCCGCGCCTGTCCGAAGCTTGAGGATGCGGGCTCTCCTTTTAAAGGCATGCATCTCGCGAGATGAGGGTTTACTCGCGGGAATGCCCAATTCTCGCGGGGGTTTCAGCCCCTCCCTTGCCCTGCAGAGGTCATGTGACACAAAGTCACATGAGTGCAGGACCCAACTTAACAATAACACCAGGCCTGGCTCCAGCCAAGATCCTCCTGTTTTAGCCTCCCAAATTCTGGGATTACAAGCATGCGCCACCATGCCTGGCTTTAATCTTTTTAGCTTTGAAACAGGGTCTCACTGAGTTGCAAAGGGCCTTGCTAAGTAGCTGAGGCTGTCCGCGAACCACTATCCTCCATTTTCAGCCTCCAGAATGCTGGAACTACAAGTACGGGCCACTACACCCAGCTCCCCCCAGCCTTATTTTTTTTATTTTTATTTTTTTGTGGTACTGGGGTGGAACCTAGGGGCTTTTTACCTCTGGGCTATACTCCTAGACCTAACCTATGTATTTATTTATTTGTTTGTTTGTTTATTTGTTTATTTATTTTTGGTGGTACTGGGAATGGAACCCAGGGGCCTTCTACCTCCGGGCTACATTCCCAGACCTATTTTATATTTTATTTGGAAACAGGGTCTCTTAAGCCAGCTGAGGCTGGCTTTGAACCTGCGGTATCCTCTTGTCTCAGCCTCCCAAGCATGGGGATTACAAGCATGAGCCACCATGCCCGACTCTAGACCTGTTTTTATATTTTGTTTGGAAACAGGGTCTCACTATGTTGCTGGTGAGGAGATAGAAAGGAAATAGGCAGATAGGGAAAAGGCTTTGGTAGAAAAAAGCTAATTTCTTGAGTTTCCTGAGGGGTGACAAATGCCTGAAATTCCAAAGGCTCAGGAGATAAGAAGGCCAGAGCTTCACAAAGCCATCCTGAGTTTCCTAATCAACAAACCCACCAGAGCAAGTCTGGCATTCCTGAAAGGAGACCCTTCAAAGAACTTGCAAATGTCCTATGCAAATTCTCCTTGGAATCTCAAAGTCACCCTAACCACAAACGGACTTGCAAGCGGTCAGGCATCGGCCAGTCAGATGGCAAAACGGGGACTTTCCCTCTCGGGACCCCGTCCCCTTTTGGGGAGCTGTTCTCTCTCTCCGCAGGTCAAGTCGTGTTGGCCCTGAGGGAAGGCAGAGTGCATCTGAGGGCATGTGGCTCGGGCGACTTGAGTAGTGACCTGAAGGCCTCTGCTGGATGTCATGGCTGACCAGGCCCCTAGGGGTGACCTGTACCTCTTTTCTGGCAGATCGCGTGGACTCTGGGAGAAAGTAGTTTGCAACTGATGGGCACTTGGCTCGGGCGACACTCGGGTAGTGACCCTGAAGGCAGCTACTAGACCCCGGAGTCAGCATCCTACACCTGAAGGCAATTGGCTTGGGCTACTCTCAAGTATTGTCCTGAAGGCAGCTGCTGGACCCAGAGTTCCAGCCCCTTTGGGGGTGTCAGCCACCCTTGCCCCATTCCCTGCTGCTTCCAATAAACCTTTTACTCCCCTTCCTGAGGTCTGCGGGTGTCATTCTTCGCTCTCCATAGACAAGAACTTGTTTCACTGAGAGCCTCACTAAGTAGCTGAGGCTGGCTTTAAACCTGAACAATCCTCTTGTCTCAGCCTCCCAAGTGCTGGGATTACAATCATGTGCCACCATGCCTGGCTCCAGTCCTATTTTTTTTTATTTAATTTTTTTTTTAGTCCCTTAGGGTGGCCACGCTTTGTGATCCCAGCATTTGGGAGGCTGAGACAGGAGGATCACGGTTCATGGGCAGCCTCTGCTTTTTAGGCCCTTTGCAACTGAGTGAGACCCTGTTTCAAAATAAAGAAAAAAACCCTGCGCTCAGGAGGTGGAGACAGGAGGATCCCCCAGGTTCGAAGACAGCTGTGCTGGCTTAGGAGACCCTGTTTCCCAAAATAAAAAAGTATAAAATAGGTCTGGGAGTGTAGCCCGGAGGTAGAAGGGCTTCCAGGAACCCCAGTATCACCAAAACAAAACAAAACAAAACAAAACCAGGACTGGGGGTGTAACTCAGAGATAGAATGCCCCTGAGTTTCATCCCCAGTACCACAAAAAAAAAAAAAAAAAAAAAAAAATCTGTTACTAGGGGCAAAACCCAGTGGCCTTCTACCTACAGGCTACACTCCCAACCCTGTTTTATTTTTTTATTTGGAAACAGGGTCTTACTAAGTTACTGAGTCTGACTTCCAACATGTGATCCTCCTTTCTCAGCCTCCCAAGTTACTGAGTTTATAGGCCTGTGCCACCACACCAAGCTTCCTATTTCATTTATTTATTTATTTATTTATTTATTTATTTATTTATTTATTTTTGCGGGTCTGGGGATGGAACCCAGGGGCATTTGACCTTCGAGCTACACCCCCCTCACCTCCTTCTGTCTCAGCCTCCCGAATTACAAGCGTGCACTACCACACCCAGCTCCTATTAAATTTTTTTTTTTTTTTACGTTACTGGGGATGGAACCCAGGGACATTCTACCTCCAAGATACACCCCCAGCCCTATTATTTATTTATTTATTTATTTATTTATTTATTTATTTATTTATTGCAGGTTTGGGGATGGGACCCAGGGGCATTTGACCTCCGAGCTACACTCCCTGCCCTATTTTTTATTCTTTTTTTTTTTTTTTTTTTTTTTTTTGCGGGTCTGGGGATGGAACCCAGGGGCATTTGACCTCCGAGCTACACCCCCTGCCCTATTTTTTATTCTTTATTTTGAAACCGGGTCTCACTGAGTTGCAGAGGGCCTCACTAAGTAGCTGAGGCTGTCCACGAACCGCAATCCTCTGGTCTCAGCCTCCTGAATGCTGGGATTACAAGCGCGCACCACCACGCCTGGCTTATGGTGGTGGTAACTGGGATGGAAACCAGGGGCCTTCTCTGGGCTACACTCTGGGTTACACTCTCAGACCTATTTTATATTTTTTTTTGGAAACAGGATCTCTTCAGCCAGCTGAGGCTAGCTTCGAACCTGCGCGATCCTCCTGTCTCAGACTTCCAAGCGATTACAAGAGTGCGCCACCACGCCCAGCCTTATTCTTTATTTTTATTTTTAGTTTTGGTGGTACTGGGGGTGGAACCCAGAGGCTTTCTACCTCCGGGCTATACTCCCAGACCTATTTTATACTTTATTTGGAAACAGGGCCTCACTAAGTTGCTGAGAGCCTCACTAAGTAGCTGAGGCTGGCTTTGAACCTATGCGATCCTCCTGTCTCAGCCTCCCAAGCGCGGGGATTACAAACGTGCGCCACCACGCCCGGCTCCTTATTCTTTATTTTGAAACAGGATCTCACTCAGTTGCAAAGGGCCTCACTGAGTAGCTGAGGCTGGCTATAATCCTCCAGTCTCAACCTTCCAAATGCTGGCATTACCAGATAGCACTACCAAGTCCAGCTAGTTTTTATTTTGAAACAGGGTCACTGGGTGTGGTGGTGCTTACCTGTAATCCCAGTACTTGGGAGGCTGAGACGGGAGGATTGCGCAGGTTCAAACCAGCCTGCTACAGAGCCAGCCTGCTGACTGTGTCCTCACACTGCTGAGCTTATCCTTAAACCTTCAGTCTTGTTCAACCTCCCAAGTACTGGGATTACAAGCATGTGCCACCATGCCTGGTTCTTTCTCCTGTGTACTTTATTATTTGTTTGTTTTTCTTTTTTCAGTATTGGGCATGAAACTCAGGGGCATTCTACTTCTGAGCTACACCTTCAGCCTTATTTTATATTTTTATTTTGAAAACTTCTCACTAAGTTGCAGAGGGCCTCACTGAATTGCTGTGGCTGAGCTGGGCGTGGTGATGCATGTTTGTAATCCCAATATTTGGGAGGCTATGGTGGGAGGATCATAGATTTGTGGCCAGCCTCAGCTACTCAGTGAAACCCTTTGCAACTTTTTGAGACCTTATTTCAAAATTAAAAAAAAAAAATAGGGCTGGAGATATAGGTTGGAAGTAAAATGCTCCTCAGTTCAGTCCCCAAGACCAAAAAATAATAAAATAATAAAATTGCTGAGGCTGCCGCAAACCTGTGACCCTCCTGTATCTAGCTTCCCAAGTACTGGGATTACAGGCATGTGCCACCCCGCCTGGCTAAACTTAGAGATGGTGTGAAGTGCACAAGAGAAGCCAGAGCTGGGACTGGTGGCACATGCTTATAATTTCAATATTTGGGAGGCTGAGATGGGAGGATCTCAGTGAGACCCTGTTTCCAAATAGTATAAAATAGGTCTGGGAGTATAGCTTAGAGGTAGAAAAAGCCCCTGGGTTCCACCCCCAGTACCCCCGCCCCCACAAACAGCCTTGGCAATTTAGGCTTTCAGCAACCTAGTGAGACCCTTTTTCCAAATAAAAAATAAAAGTGAACTGGAAGTGTAGCTTGGAGATAGAATTCCTCTTGGTTCAATCCCCACAACCAAAAAAAAAAAAAAAAAACAAAACAAAACAAAACAAAACAAAACAAAACAAAAAAAGAGAGAGAGAGAGAAAGCAAGTCGTGGTGGCGCACGCTTGTAATCCCAGCATTTGGGAGGCTGGGACAGGAGGATGGAGGTTCACAGACAGCCTCAGCTACTTACGCCCTTTGAACTCAGTGAGACCCTGTTTCAAAAAATAAAGAATAAACTGGCGGGCGTGGTGGGGCACACTTGTAATCCCAGTATTTGGGAGGCTGAGACAAGAGGCTCGTGCAGGTTTGAAGCCAGCCTCAGCTACTTAGTGAGACCCTGTTTCTAAATAAAATATAAAATAGGTCTGAGAGTGTAGCTCGAAGGTAGACTGTCCCTGAGTTCCATTCCCAGGACTGACTCCCAGGAGGAGTCAGGAGTGGTGGCACACATGATAAGTAAAATAAAAAATTAAATGCGAGTAAAATAAAAATAAGTGAGTACGGCGGAGTGTGAAAAACACGAGAGAGGTCCGGTACACATGGCATGTAAAGTTTTAATGGCACGGCTCTCCCGGGGATCAGGGCGAGGCACCGTGGGGCCCACGCCTGTCCAAAGCTTGAGGACGCGGGCTCTCCTTTTCAAGGTATGCATCTCGCGAGATGAGGGTTTACTCGCGGGAACGCCCAATTCTCACGGGGGTTTCAGCCCCTCCCTTGCCCTGCAGAGGTCATGTGACACAAAGTCACATGAGTGCAGGACCCAACTTAACATTCCGGCCTTTTGATGGTAGGGATAATGGATGACGTTGGACCCTCTAGCTTCTTCCTGCTGTCAAGGGGCGTCGTCAGGGGCCCCAGGCTGGGAGGAGTCGGGAGTCCAGTCCCCCAGAAGGGGGTGCAGGTGGGTGCATAGCTGCAGTGCGAATTGGAGGTTACCCTGGACAGCTTAGTGATGTGCGCTTGAGGAGGCTTGAACAAGCAAGGGCTATTAAAGAAAAAAAAAAAATCATGAGATTGAGCAGGCGACCAAAAAGGAGACTGGCTTACTCAGTACCTGGAGAGCTACCCTGAGCTGGCAAAGAGGATGGAGGTTGAGGGATCCAGGAGACATCAGTCTTCAGCCAGGCTGAGTAGGGCCAGCGGCGGGGCCTGGTCTGGAAAGGTGTTCCCCCTGTGTTGAGGCACCTGGGGCTCACCCTTTTCCAAGGGCACTGTTCCAGTGGCCCTCCTGGCCACACACCGAGCAGTCTGATTGGTAGGCGTGGCTTCGCCCCACTTGAGGCAGGCTCCTGGAGGTAGTTGTTGTTGCAGTCCTCCACACCTAGGTGGCGCTCCAGGGGGCTGAGCCGCCACCGCCAGCCGAAGGGCAGCTACCAGGGATCGGCTTTTTGGCAAAGTCGGAGTGTATGCTCCATTTCCGCCTCTTTCTCTCTGGAATTAAAACTTTAGATGCCATGTTAAGGTTCTGTAAGCTGCAACGGATCTACACTCACACACAAAGAGTGCATCCCAGGGCGGGTGTCCGGCAAGAATGGCAACACAGACTCCCCACGGGCAGAGGGTGTCGCCCCAGCCCCGGCCCGGCGTTTCCCACAGCACCTAGGGCGCGCCCACGCAGGCCGCCCAGCAAAATTGCAGTCTGGTGTGGGCCAAGATGGCGACTGTGACATCACCAGGCAGCGACTATGTGCCATCACAAAATGGCAGCTGGCGGGAAAATAAATGGCAGCTGATAGGGGAGAGCATTTGGAGGGATACCAGACTGCTTATAAAAGTTCCTAACTATTCCTGGGCCACTGCAACCCATTTCCCAACTCGTATCAAGGCAGACAGGCGCTCAGGGCATCTGCTAGTATAAAGGTTCGACTCCCCATAATTGGTTCGCGGGCGGAAACGAAGAACAGGAAATGGGCGTCCCCGATTTCCCTGCTCAATCGTTCAGAAACAGAGGTTAAGAGATAGGGAAGAACGTCTTCATTCCTTCTCAAAAACGGAGGATGACCTGGTCATCCGCAGCGTGGTCCCAGTGGACCATGGGACAATGGGTCACCAAGCGCTTGGATTTTGGGGTCCCAGTGGACCGGAAGACCCAAGTCCGGAACTTGCTAACCAAGGGAAGGAGGCAGTTTACCGGAGTATAGTGTTGTCGGCCAGCGCTGGCTGTGACAGAAGCGCTGAGAAGCTGCTGGGGGCGCGGTGGAGCCAGGGCGCACGGATGCCGGTGGCTGGTGTGGACGGCACTGGCGGCTGGCGGGATCAGTGGGGGTGCGCAGGCGGCGTGGCTTGCTGGGCCCGCGGTGTGGAGACAAAATGGCTTCCAGGCATGCGCCAGACGCTGAGGCTGGGCCCCGAGGAGCACCGCCAGTGAGCCTGGCTCGGGGCGGGTGGGGCAAACCGGCCAGAGGTCCCAGGGGTGATCGGAGAACCAAGCTGGAACGGTGCTTTAGGAGGTCCAAGCGGCAGGCAGAGGTCCTGGCCCGCGCAGGCGGTTGGCAGGCAGAGCAAGTGCCAAGCTGCCTGGCTCGGGCCGGAAAGATGGCCGCCGACTCCTAGGATTGGTTAGGAGTGGAAAGTGGGAGGGATTAAAGATTGTGAGGCCTCCAGTGAGGCCATGAGGTGGGAGGGGTTAAAGATGGCGAGGCCTCCAGTGAGGCCATGAGGTGGGAGGGGTTAAGGATGGCGAGGCCTCCAGTGAGGCCATGAGGTGGGAGGGGTTAAGGATGGCGAGGCCTCCAGTGAGGCCATGAGGTGGGAGGGGTTAAGGATGGCGAGGCCTCCAGTGAGGCCATGAGGTGGGAGGGGTTAAGGATGGCGAGGCCTCCAGTGAGGCCATGAGGTGGGAGGGGTTAAGGATGGCGAGGCCTCCAGTGAGGCCATGAGGTGGGAGGGGTTAAGGATGGCGAGGCCTCCAGTGAGGCCATGAGGTGGGAGGGGTTAAAGATGGTGGGGCCAAGATGGCGGCCCCCCAGTGATTCCACGTGTCCAAGATGGCGGGCCAAAGCTGGCGACCCCCCCCCAATAATTCCATGTGGCTGCTTACCGGAATGGCCAGGCCCAGGCAGCAGGGGTGGGCAGGCACAGGGTGAAGGGCGCCAGGGCGCGAGTCCGAATGGAGGAACCAGCTGGAGCACGGGCTGGACTTGGCGGGCTGGGGGCTGTTTAGCAGAGTGGCGGCCACCTAGATGGAGGAGGCAGGCGGCCCCGGCAGGCGGGTCTAAGCAACGCCAGGCGTGGAGAAGACATAGGCGCACGGTGTGGCGCAGTCCGCGGGCGGCGCGGTCCCATTCCAGCGGCAGGCAGCGTGGGCAGGCGGGAATGGCGGTTTTAGGAGGTCCAAGCGGCAGGCAGGAGCAGAGCAGGTGCCAGCATCACCCAAGGAGCCTGGCTCCGGGCGGGTGGAACTGGCAGCCTGGCAGCCGGCGGAGCCTGCACGCCCCGGCAGTGGTGGCTGTGGCCGCAGTGGCAGTGGAAGATTGCCATCGGCGCTCCAGAAGAGAGCACGTGGGCAGGAAAAGATGGCCACTGGCTCTCAGCAGAGCGCAGGGCTGGAATGATGGCCGCAGACTCTCAGCAGAGTGCGGGATCAGAAAGATGGCCACCGGCTCTCAGCAGAGCGCGGGGCCGAAAAGATGGCCGCGAGCTCTCAGCAGAGCTCGGGGCTGGAAAGATGGCCGCGGACTCTCAGCAGAGCCCGGGGCGGGAAGAAGGCCGCCGGCTCTCCCGGAGAGCGCGGGGCTGGGGAAGAAGGCTTATGGTCCGGGCAGGCACGGGGCGGCAGCGGCGGCAGTGGTGGGAGCAATGCCTGCAAGCGGAGCACTGGTGTGGGACCTCACAGTCGAGCTGCTGGCGGGTTGGAGAGTCCGGGGCTCAAAATGAGAGTAAAAATAAAAAGAGAAAACAGAAAAAAAAAAAAAAAAGGAAAAAAATGGGGAGGGACCCAAGAGTTCTCCCGGGTTTCGGCACCAAATGATAAGTAAAATAAAAAATTAAATGCGAGTAAAATAAAAATAAGTGAGTACGGCGGAGTGTGAAAAACACAAGAGAGGTCCGGTACACGTGTCATGTAAAGTTTTAAAGGCACGGCTCTCCCGGGGATCAGGGCGAGACACCGTGGGGCCCGTGCGCCTGTCCGAAGCTTGAGGACGCAGGCTCTCCTTTTCAAGGTATGCATCTCGCGAGATGAGGGTTTACTCGTGGGAACGCCCAATTCTCGCGGGGGTTTCAGCCCCTCCCTTGCCCTGCAGAGGTCATGTGACACAAAGTCACATGAGTGCAGGACCCAACTTAACAACACATTTGTAATCCTAGTACTTGGAAGGCTGGTACAGGAGGATCACAGGTTCATGACCAGCATTAGCGATTTAGCAAGGCCCTCAGTAGTTTACTGAGACTTTATTTCAAAATAAATAGGAATGGGTATGCAGCTAGGTTGTTGAGTCTCACTGAATTACTGAGGTTCTCTTTGAACTTGGGATCCTCCTATTTCAGCCTCCCAAGCATTGGGATTACAGGCATGCACCACCACGCCACCTCCCAAACACTTTTAATGCCAGCACTTACTCTCTCAAAACCTACCGTGGGGAACAATGGGGAAGACCCCAAACCAAGATCACAAGGAGACAGTGCCGCACCGTGGAAGAGCCGCCTCCTACGGGAGGCACCACTGGTCTGGATGCTGTGGACGCAACAGTGATGCTTTCCCTGATGCCATCATGAATCTGCATGCACCTGGTTAGATTCTAGAGTCTCCCTCTGACATCTACAGTATGCTTAGTACGCCCAGGAGTTATTCTTGGATAAGGATGGTAGCAGAAGGGGCCAAGGCCTGAGGCGAACCAGGTTGTATTCAGTCCAATGGCTTTAATGTATTAGGTAAAAACTAAGCAGAAGCTTCTTTGGGAAGTTAGTTTTTGTGTTTTTTTTTTTCCCCCCCAGTACTGGAGATGGAACCCAGAGGCATTCTACCTCGGAGCTACCCCCCACCCAGCGCTATTTTTTTTATTTTGAAACAGGGTCTCACTGAGTTGCAGAGGGCCTAAGTAGCTGAGGCTGTCCGCGAACCCCGATCCTCCAGTCTCAGCCTCCCGAATGCTGAGATTACAGGCATGCGCCACCAGGCCCTGCTGGAAGTTAGTATTTAATATAACAAAAAATAATAGTATTTTGTCCACTTAGGGTGAACCTTCCTATTAATAAACCAGCCACACATTCCTTTGGGGTGGTGTAAATGGCCATAGTGCTTTGACCTCTAGGTGCATGACCGTGGTGGTTCCTTAGTCAGCGTCTTGGTAGAGATGATCCTATGGTCTCAGCTCCAGCCAGAGACCGGCCCTCAAGCACTGGGAGAGCCCGGGACCACAAGCACTCTTGCCGTGGGATCAGGTGGACCTGGGATCAGGATCGATTTTATAGGGACCTATTTTTCAGTGTGTATTAATTTCCTAGAGATGCTATAATAAGTTACTGCAAACTGTGTGGCTTCCTGTTTTACAGAAATTACTATTATTATTATTATTATTATTATTATTATTACGGGTCTAGGGATGGAACCCAGAGGCATTTGATCTCTGAGCTACAGCCCCTGCCCAATTTTTTTTATTCTTTATTTTGAAACAGGGTCTCACTGAGTTGTAGAGGGCCTCACTAAGTAGCTGAGGCTGTCTGCGAACCGTGATCCTCTGGTCTCAGCCTCCCAAATGCTGGGATTACAAGAGTGCACCACCACACCTGGCCTCAGAAATTAGTATTATTAATTTCTTTTTGCAGTACTGGGGATTAAACCCATGGGCATTCTACCGCCAAGCTATACTCCCGCCCTGTTTTTTATTCCGTTTTTGAAACAGGGTCTTTTTTTTTTTTTTTTTTTTTTTTTTTGCGGTACTAGGGATGGAACCCAGGGGCATTCTACCTACAAGTGACACCCCATTTTTTATTATTTGTTTTGAAACAGGGTCGTGTGTGTGTGTGTGGGGGTACTGGGCATGGAATCCAGGGGCATTCTATACCCCCAGCCCTATTTTTATTCTTTATTTTGAAACAGGATCTCACTGAGTTACAAAGGGTCTCACTAAGTAGCTGAGGCTGTCCATGAACTGTGATCCTCCTGTCTCAGCCTCCCAAATGCTGGGATTGTAAGCATGCGCCACCATGCCCCATGTGAAACAGGGTCTAAGTTGTGGAGGGCCTTACTAAGTAGGGTGGGCCTTACTAAATAGCTGAGGCTGGCCGTGAACCTCTGATCCTCCTGTCTCAGCCTCCCAAGTACTGGGATTACAAAGGTGTACCACCACGCCTGGCAGAAATTATTCTTTCATAGTTTTGGAGGCTAGAAGTACAAATTATGATTGCAGTTTGACCAAGATGGGGTAATCAGGTCATGAAGTTAACCTATTGGGTTATGGTCAGTGTATTTACTGGAAAAATGGACACATAGTGTGAGAGATAAAATATAGAATAGAGCTTGTTTGTTTGTTTGTTTGTTTGTTTATTTTACGGTGCTGGGAATGGAACCCAAGGGCATTCTACCTCTGATCTACACCCCCAGCCCTATTTTTTTATTCTCCATTTTGAAACAGGGTCTCACTGAGTTGCAAAGGGCCTAAGAAGTAGCTGAGGCTGTCTGTGAACCGCTATCCTCCCGTCTCAGCCTCCCACATGTTGAGATTACAAGCATACGCCACCATACCTGGCTTCATTCTTTCTTTGTGTGTGTGTGTGTAGTACTAGGGACAGAACCCAGGGGCATTCTACCCTGATCTATACCCCTAGCCCTATTTTTTATTCTTTATTTTGAAAAAGGCTCTCACTGAGTTGCAAAGAGCCTCACTAAGTAGCTGAAGCTGTCCTTGAGCCACAGTCCTCCTGTCTCAGCCTCTCAAATGTTGGGATTACAAGTGCGTGTCACCACACCCGGTCTTTATTCTTTATTTCTGAAACAGGGTCTCACTGAGTTGCAAAGGGCCTCACTAAGTAGCTGAGTCTGGCTGCGAACTGCAATCCTCCTGTCTTGGCCTCCCAAATGTTGGGATTCCTGATTTTAATTTTTATTTTGAAACAGGGTCTCACTACATTGCTGCTGCTGGTCTTGAGTCTGCGATCCTTGTGTCTCAGCCTCCCAAGTACTGGTATGACAGGTATCACCATACCCGGCTTTATTTTTTATTTTTGAAACAGGGCCTATCAGGGCCTATATTTGCAGAGGGCCTCACTAAGTTGCTCTTAGTAAGCAACGGCTCTTGCTGTCTTGATTTATAGAATAATAAATACACGTCAGCTGAGCAGAAGCTGCCCTTCTTTTCAGTGACCCAAACACAGAGTAAAGAGACAGGCCCAGGCCCCAGAGTGCCACGCAGTGCACATCCTCAGCACCGGCAGCCTCCAGCCACTGCGGCTGTCTGCCTCCATTCCTCCGTCTTCCACTGCCCTCTAGCGGACATTCTTCTCCAGACTCACGGGTGCCAACTCCCAGACCCTTCTCCAACACTGGAGAAGGTTAAAGAGAGGAAGTCATGCAGCTATAGCCTGTAATCCCAGTACTTAGGAGGCTGAGACAGGAGGCTCACAGGTTCACAGCCAGCCTCAGCAATTTAGCAAAACTCTCATCTACATAGGGAGAGCCTGTTTCATTTATTATAATTTTTTTTTTTTTTGCGGGTCTGGGGATGGAACCCAGGGGCATGCGCACCCCCTACCTTATTTTTTATTCTTTATTTGAAACAGGGTTTCACTGAGTTTCAAAGGGCCTCACTAAGTAGCTGAGGCTGTCTGCGAACCGTGATCCTCAGGTCTCAGCCTCCCAAATGCTGGGATTACAAGAGTGCACCACCATGCCTGGCTGGAGACCCTGTTTCAAAACCAAAAATGGAATAGGAGTCGGGTGTGGTAGTGCACGCTTGTAATCCCAGCATTTGGGAGACTGAGACAGGAGGATTACACAGGTTCAAAGCCAGCCTCAGCTACTTTTTTTTTTTTTTTTTGTGGGTCTGGGGGTGGAACCCAGGGGCATTTGACCTCCGAGCTACACCCCCTGCCCTATTTTTTATTCTTTATTTTGAAACCGGGTCTCACTGAGTTGCGGAGGGCCTCACTAAGTAGCTGAGGCTGTCCCTGAACCGCGATCCTCTGGTCTCAGCCTCCCGAATGCTGGGATTACAAGCGTGCGCCACCACGCCCGGCTTAGCCTCAGCTACTTAAGTGAGGCTCTCAGCAACTTAGTGAGACCCTGTTTCCAAATTATTATTATTATTATTATTATTATTATTATTATTAATTATTATTATTATTTTTTGCAGGTCTAGGGATGGAACCCAGAGGCATTTGACTTCCGAGCCACACCCTTTGCCCTATTTTTTTTTTATTCTTTATTTTGAAACCGGGTCTCACCGAGTTGCAGAGGGCCTAAGTAGCTGAGGCTGTCTGTGAACCGTGATCCTCTGGTCTCAGCCTCCCGAATGATTGGATTATAAGCGTGCGCCACCACGCCCGGCCCTAGCCCTTTATTTTCATTTTTTATTTTTTTGGTGGCACTGGGGGTGGAACCCAGAGGCTTTCTACCTCCGGGCTATACTCCCAGACCTATTTTATATTTTATTAGAAACAGGGTCTCACTAAGTTGCCGAGAGCCTCACTAAGTAGCTGAGGCTGGCTTCGAACCTGTGCGATCCTCCTGTCTCAGCCTCCCAAGCGCGGGGATTACAAGCGTGCGCCATCACGCCCGGCTAGCCCTTTATTTTTAAATTTATTTTTAATTTTGACACAGGTTCTTGCTAGGTTTCTGAGAGTTTCTCTACATTGCTGAGGTTGTCCTTGAACCGGCAATCTTCCTGTTTTAGCCTACCAACTACTGGGATTACAAGTGTACATCACCACACCCAGCTGAATTTTTTTTTTTGTGTGTGGTGGTACTGGAGTTGGAACTCAGGGGCATCCTACCTCTGAGCTATTCCCCTGGCCCTACATTTATTTGGTAATAGGGTCTCACAAAGTTTCTGAGAGCCCTGCTAAATTGCTGAGACTGGCTTTGAACCTGTGATCTGCCTGTCTCAGCCTCCCAGGTACTGGGATTATAGGCATGTGCCACTAACCTGGCAAACAAAATATAACAAGATTTGAGTTAGTCCAAGCTCTTTATTTTACACTTGGGGAATATAACCAGGAACAAGGGATGTCACACTTGCTGAGTGCCACACCTTTATCCTCTGGCTGTCTACCTGACGCCTGCCCTGTGGTGGGTACTATGCTGGAACACAGTGGTTCAAAGCCAACAAGACACTGGGGAACATAGTTTGAAGGGAAGAAGAATGGGCAATATATATAACAATATATATAGCAAGAAATAAGTAAGCAAAATGATTCTAGAGGGAGCCAAGTATGGTGGCACATACCTATAATCCCAGCTACTTTGGAGGCTGGGGTAGGAGCATCCAAGTTTGAGGTGGACTTCTGGGAAGATGGCAACAGAGAAAAGCGGGGCTTATGAGCCCCGCTAACAACCAATCTCTATTACTACAAAATCAGTGCCTTTCATAGTCAGAAAACACCATCAGCAGAGAAACAAAAAATGTAATTACAAGGGACAGAGAAAAGGAGGGCTGGAAAAGCGAGACACAGAAAGAAACCAGATCGCAGTGCTGCAGCCGGAGCCACGGCGCGGAGCGGCGCAGGCGCCATCTTCCCTTGCAGCACCAGGCCCCAGAGAGGAGGGGGACTCAGAATGGAGCTCAGAGCCACAGAGGAGATACACCGGCCGCACGGCTGAGGACGCAGCAGCAGCGCCTTACTGCCGGCGGCAGCGGCGAGTTCACCGGATGGCACCAGACCAACGCATTCAACAGCCCACCAGGCTCCAGAGAGGAGCGACGGACAGCGAGCCGAGGTGAACCGCTGCGGATCAGCTGGGAGAATTCGGCAGATTTTTCAGCGCAGGGAGCATCTAAAGCTCCCAGTGGCTGGGCTCAGCACACCCTGCAGGGACTCAGAGCGGAGTGCAAAACCAGAGAAGAAATATGCCAGCCTCACGGCCGAGGGTGTGGCAGCGGTGCCATATTGCCACCGGCGGCAGCAACAGCGAATTCACCGAGTCCACTACAGCTCCATCAGCGCACTCAACAACAGTGAGTCAAACTGCGGCCCCTAGAGAAGAAATCCCAGTACTGTACTCCCTGGGACTTGACCCAGTGAGGAAGTGGCGGCGACAGAGATATCACATCATAGGAGAACGCCCAACCTGGCACCCCCCCATGGTCTAAAGCAGCCTCGATTGACTCCCTGGGTCTGAGACTCTGCCAGACAACCTAGTAAAGGAGTAGTGGGGACTGATATACCACAGACTCGAGATCCAGAGCACCTTAAGTAAAGTCGTAGTGACCCAAGGGAAGAACCCAGAGAAGGCACAAACTTCCGAAATCATAGGAAAGAGGAATAACAATGGAGCAATGAATGCCCACAACACCACAACATCAGAACCCGATAAAACAGAAATTCAGAGCTTTCTAGAAGATCAAATCAGGAAAATAACTGTAGAAATAATAGAGGTGTTTCGAAAAAAATTCAGAGAGAGCCAAAAAGAGATAAAGGATGCAATCAATGAAGTAAAGGCCTCAATTCAAAGTACAAACAACCGATTAGACCACATGGAGAATAGAATCTCGCTCCTAGAAGATGTTCACTCCAAAATGAACGCATAGTTTCTAAATTAGAAAAAAATATCCGACAACAGGAATCTGACATTGAAGAAATATGGGCCCATTTTAAGAAAGCTAACCTAAGAATAATTGGAATAGAGGAGGGAAAAGAAGGTGAAACCAAAGGGATCAACAATCTCTTCAAGGAAGTAATAGCAGAAAATTTTCCAAACATAGAGCAAGAGGTCGATACACAGGTCCAGGAAACTTATAGAACTCCCTTTAGACAGGATCAGAGAAGAGGATCCCTACGCCACATAATTGTCAAAATGACCAATGTGGAAGCCAAGCAGAGAATCTTAAAGGCAACAAAAACAAAGGGCCAAGTGACATTCAGAGGCAAACCAATTAGAATCACTCCAGACTTCCCAAAACAAGTCATGAGAGCCAGAAGGGCTTGGAGTAACATATTCCAAACTCTGAAAGAAAACAACTTCCAGCCAAAAATTTCCTACCCAGCAAAACTTTCTATCAAATTAGATGGGGAAATAAGAAGCTTCCATGACAAACAGAAACTGAAGGAATTTAGGTCTTCAAAACCAGCGCTAGAGAAAATACTCAAAGAGATTAACTATAAAGAAGAATTAGGTAACACACACCAGAACCAGAAAAACAAGATTTTCCATTCAACAGACAACTAATATTGGTTATCTGTGGAGATTCTTTATATATGTTAGTCTTTTACCCATCTCTAAATTGTATTGTTTGCTTTTATTGTTGCTAATTTTTAGGATTTCTAGTTGGAATATTAATATACCTTCAGATATAGCATTTGGAAATATTTTATCCCATTTTATCAGTAACTTTTAACTCTGTTTACATTGTCTTTGGATATACAATATTTTTTTTAATTTTTAGGGAGTTTGTTTAACCTTCTGCTGCCTGTGACATTGAAATCATATCCAAGAAATCACTGCCAATTTCAATGTTGTGAGGTTTAATGACCCAGATTTTCTTCTAAAAGTTTATAGTCTTAAGATTTATATTTAGGTCTTTTATCTATTTTGAGTTAATATTTGTATATGGTGTTAGGTAAGGGTCCAATTTTATTCTTTTTCATGTAATTATTATTTTTCAACAATATTTAGTTAAAAGATTATTATTTCCTCCACCAAATGTTCATGGAAACCTTGTCAAAAATAACTTGACAATATATGGAAGAATTTATCTCTAGGCTTTTATTTAACTCCAATGGTTTATATATCTGCCTTTATAACAGTACTATACTGTTTCAATTATTGTAGCTTTATATATGGTTTGAAATCAGAAAATATACATCTTCTAGCTTCGTTCTTTTTTGAGATCGTTTTGGGTATCTAGAGTCCATATTCCACATTAGGATATATTTTTTCTGAAAAATAAATAAATAAATGTATGATAGTTTCACCAAAAAAAAAGAAAGAAAGAAAAAAAATATTCTCTGGTAAGAAGGAAAGCAAAAAGAAATATTGAAATGTTATCTTTAAGTCATCAAAAGCTTGGTATCAAACAAATGAAACTGTTCTGTGAGATTATCATTGTTAATTTTGGATAAATTGCTATAATACTAGATGTCAACCACTAAGCCAAGCATGGGAAGGAGGAATGGGAAGGGAACGGGATGGGATCGGGTGGGGGCTAATTGGGCGATGTGCGCATGTATGTCTACAAAAGTTTTTTTTTTTTAATCCCATTATGATGTATGAATACAGTGCACCAATAAAAAAAAATAAATTAAAAAAAAAAACCCAAGTTTGAAGTAGCCTGGGCAACTCAGCAAGACCCTGCATCAAAATAAATAGGCATGGGGTCCAGCATGGTGGCCTATGCCTATAGGATCTCAGTACTTGGGAGACTGAGACAGTGAGACAGAAGGATCACAGGTTCAAGGCCAGCCTCAGCAACTTAGTGTGAGACCCTCGACAATCATTGGGACCCTGTTTCAAAATAAAAAAGGGCTAGGGGTGTAACTCAGAGGTAGAATATCTATGTGCTCAATCCCTAATGCCACAGAGTGCTTGCCCAGCCTGTGTGAGGCCCTGGGTTCACTCCCCAGCACCATAGTAATTCCAGGAGGTGCTGAGATGATAAATCCAGGGAGACGGGACTGAGTGCTAGCAGGAAAAGCTCTAATTAAGACTGAGAGGTCAGGGAAGGAAGAGTGGTCTGAGAAGGTGACACGTGAGCCAAGACCTACTGGCCAGAGGCAGCAGCCATAGGGGCTATGGGAGCAGAGCATTCTGGGCAGAGGGGACTTCAAGTGCAAAGGCCCTTGAGGCAGGGACACGGTCAGCAATGGAGCGGACCCTGGGTCTGGGGCTGCTTCACCACCTGCTGCATTTCTAGACCTTAGGCTCCTGGGGTGTCTTAGGCCTCCCCAAAAGGGCAGCTTATCTATCAAGGCTACAGCTTGCTAAGCTGCGGGTTCCCCTCCCGGAAGCCCAGTGACTAAGCTGGATCTGAGTATCCTGGTTCCTGTCCAGCAGGGGGTGAGCAGACATCCTCCCCACCTTCTCCCCCAGGCTCTAGCCTGGCTCCAAATCACCATGGCAACTCCTGGACGCACTCCTGCCCCAAAGGAGGAGAGTCTGGGGCAGGGAACTCAGGGATGAGAGAAAAGAGGCCAGAGGAGCCAGAGGACCTGCCTCCCCTGCTCCTTGTATCCTGCCAGCCTCCCTGCCAGCAGGGTAGGCCCCCACACCCCATCTCCCCAAATGATTCTACAGGCATGCCCCCCTGCTGGGCGCAGCAGAGAAGGGATGGGAGCTGGTCTTCTGCGGCTGCTGCAAAGGCTGCTCCTGCTGGGGACAGTGGCTATGACCGTGTCCGCGCTGGAGACAGGTGAGTGAGGGGCCCACCCCCTAGAGACTGTGTCTTCCAAACAGCACACAGCCTGCTGGGGACCCCCTCAAGTGGAAAAGGCTGGGAATGCCCGTGCTGGTCTTGCTTGGCACTCCATGTCCATCTCAAACCCTTCCAGAAGGCTGGAGCTCCAAGTTAGCCAGAGGCAGGGGCCTGGGATGGGCGGGACTGCCCTCAGGCCTGGAAACTTGTAGGCCTTGAAACCAGACAATCTGAGTTCACAGTCACTCTGCCCTTCCTGCGTCTCCACCCTGGAGGTCACTGTTTCAGCACATTTTAGTTTCTTCTGCAATAAAGGGGCTGGGTTGCTGGGCATGGTGGAACATTCCTGTAATCCCAGTACTCGGGAGGCTGAGATAGGAGGATCGCAGGTCCAGCTACTTAGTGAGACCCTCTGCAACTCAGTGAGACCTGTTACAAATAAAGAATAAAAAATAGGGCTGGGGGTATATCTCAGAGGTAAAGTGCCCTTGGGTTCAATCCCCAGCACCTCAAAATAAATAAATAAATAAATAAATAAATAAATAAATAAACAAACAAATAAGCAAATAAATAAATAATTAAACGAGGCTGGGTATCTTAGTGGTTAGGTACTTGCCTGGCATGAGCAAGGGCCTGGCTTCCATCCCCAGCACTGCAAAAAAAAACAAAAACAAAAACAAAGAAACTTCTTTTTCTTTCCTCCTCCTCCTCCTCCTCCTCCTTCTCCTTCTTTTTGTTCTAGAAATTGAATTCAGGGGGCATTCTATCTCTGAGCTACACCCACAGCCCTATTTTTTTTTTTTTTTTGGTGGTGGTGGTACTGGGGTTCCTGGAAGCCCTTCTGCCTCCGGGCTACACTCCCAGACCTATTTTTATACTTTTTTATTTGGAAACAGGGTCTCTTAAGCCAGCGAGGCTGGCTTCGAACCTGCTCAATCCTCCTGTCTCCGTCTCCCAAGCGCAGGGATTACAAGCGTGCGCCACCACACCTGGTCTATTTCATTTTTTAATTAATTGATCAGTTAATTAATTAATTATTTTGTGGTGTTGGGGATTGATTGAACCCAGGAACAGTCTACCTCTGAGCTACACCCCCAGCCCTATTTTTATTCTTTATTTTGAAACAGGGTCTCACTGAGTTACGAAGGCCCTCACTAAGTAGCTGAGGCTGGCCGGGAACTGCCATCCTTGGGTCTCACCCTCCTGAATGCTAGGATTACAAGTGTGAATCACCACTTCTGCAGTGAAAGAAGAATAAACCAGGTATGGTGGCACACACCTGTAATCCAGGACTTGGGAGGCGGAGACAGGAAGTCTGTAGGTTCCAGGCCAGCCTCAAGGTACAATGCCTCTAAGTTCCATCCCCAGTGCCGAAAAATAAATAAATGAAGAAAGTTGTGGTTGGGGGGTGTAGCTTGGAGGTAGAATGGCCCTGGGTTCAATTCTCAGTAAGTACCAATAAATAAATACAAATCATTAAATGCTCACAAAGATTCTGAGCTTGCTTAGCCATCCCCGTTTTCCCGATGGTCCTGACTTGCTTGGGGTCGCGGGGCGGAGGCCTTGGGACGGCCGAGTGACCCGGGGTTTGGCTTTCTCGCGCAGCCGACCTGGTGGACCTGTGCGGGCAGACCTGGAGAGGGGACGCGCTGCTGCTGCGCTCGCACTCCCAGTCGCGCCGGTTCTACTTCGTGGCTCGGGACACCGACTGCGGGCTCTGGATGTGGGCGGCGGCCCCGGGCGACAGGATCCTCTTCCAGTTCCGCTTCTTCTTGGTCTACAGCCTGGCCTCAGCGGCCCGGGCGCCCAACGCCTCCACCCCGGCGCCCGCGGAGCCCTGCGCGCCCGGCTCCTACCTGCAGTTCTACGAGGGCCCGCCCGGGGCGCCCCGGGCACTGGGGACGCCGCTGTGCGGCCTGACCATCCCGGTCGCGGTGACCTCCTCCGGACCTTCCCTAGGCCTGCGCCTGGTCACCAGAGGCCGCCAGCCCCGCGTGGACTTCGTGGGCGAAGCCACCTCTTTCCGGCTGGGTGGGTCGGGTCGCTGGGGGCAAGGAAGTTGGAGAGAGAATCCCAACAGAGGAAGGGGGCCGGATGATGCAGTAGGGAGGCCCCAGGCCAGGGACAGCACATCTGGGTGCTCACATCCACAGGTCAAGCCGTAAGCCTCACACCCTACCATTGACACACATCTGTGCACCCGCCTCTCACACTGCAACACTCACCACACACACGCACACTCACCTAACACACATCGCCTCCTCACAGACTGGAGGCGCACTGTCCACAGGCAGCCCAAGGTCAGTCAGCCCTTCAGAGGTTCACAGAGGGGCGTAGGCAGGACTCTCCAGTTTACAGCTAGGCGTGGTGGGGACGCCTGTAATCCCAATACTTGGGAGGTTGAAACAAAGGATCTCAGGTTCGAGGCCTCGGTCATTTAAAGAGACCTTCAGCAACCTTGTGAGACTCAAAATAAAAACTAAGCCGGGTGCGGTAGTGCACATTTGTCATCTCAGCACTTGGGAGGCTAAGACATGATTGCAGGTCCTCAGCTCTTACCTTCTCTCCTAGAGGGAGAGAAGAGGCCTGAACCTGGATCTCCACTCTGGTCTTCCCCTTTTTACCAGGACCCTGCGGAGCCTACTTCCGCTGCCAGAACGGCAGGTGCATCCCCCCGAGCCTGGTGTGCGATCACTTGGGCATGGACAACTGTGGAGACAGCAGTGACCAGGGCTCGGGGCCGCCAGCTGGCTGCGGAGGTCAGTGGCTGAGGGTGCGGCCTGGGCCCCGGGGCCGGGCTGGAGGGGGGTGAGCAGCGGTGGGGAGCCAGTGCAGGTCAGGAGCCCAAGGGCAGAGCGGCAGCGAGAGCTGGACAGATCCCGGGAGGACCTCGCTCTGCTGCTTCCTGGTGACAGTTTGGTGGTGGGCTCTCTTCTTAAGTGGGGCCTGGGACAGAGGCCCAAGACATCCAAAGGAGAGAGGCTTTGGCTAGCCAGACCCAGCAACCTCAGCCCTGGATGACTACTACCTGGCTGTGGTGTAGCTTGAAGGTAGAATGCCCCTGGGTAGTCGGGCGTGGTGGTGCACACTTGTAATCCCAGTACTTGGGAGGCAGAGAAAGGCGGATCACAGGTTAGCAGCTAATAGTGAGGCTCCATCACCTCAGAGAGACCCTGTTTCAAAATTAAAAGATAAGCCGGGCGTGGTGGCGCACGCTTGTAATCCCCGCGCTTGGGAGGCTGAGACAGGAGGATCCCACGGGTTCGAAGCCAGCCTCAGCTACTTAGTGAGGCTCTCAGCAACCTAGTGAGACCCTGTTTCCAAATAAAATATAAAAAAGGTCTGGGAGTATAGCCCGGAGGTAGAAAGCCTCTGGGTTCCACCCCCAGTACCACCAAAAATAAATAAATAAATAAATAAATAAATAAATAAATAAAAGATAAAAGAGGGCTGGGTGTGTAGCTCAGAGGTAGAATACACCTAGAATCAATCCCCAGTACCGCACAAGAAAAGGTGTGGGGGGTTGTGAGTGGCGTACCATAGGGAAAGAGGCCAGAGGCCAGCCCGAAGTACAGGGCCCGGTACACAGATAGTGCTCTATATGTGTGCATATGTCCCCTTCTCCAGAGATAGCTCCATTTATTTATTTATTTATTATTATTATTATTATTATTATTATTATTATTATTAATTTTTTGGTGGTACTAGAGGTGGAACCCAGAGACTTTCTACCTCCGGGCTATACTCCCAGACCTGTTTTAAACTTTATTTGGAAACAGGGTCTCACTAAGTTGTGAAGATCCTCACTAAGTAGCTGAGCCTGGCTTTGAACCTGTGCGATCCTCCTGTCTCCGCCTCCTGAGTGCTGGGATTACAAGCATGTGCCACCACGCCTGGCTTACTTATTTTTTGTGGTACTGGGATTGGAACCCAGGGGCATTCTACCTCCAAGCTACATTCCCAGCCCTATATTTTTATTCTTTATTTTGAAACAATGTCTCACTGAGTTGCAAAGGGCCTAAGTAGCTGAGGCTGTCCGAGAACCATGACCCTCCATTCATTTATTTATTTATTTTGGTGCTAGGGGTTGAACCCAAGGGCATTCTACCTCCAAGCTACACTCTCAGTCCTATTTTACTTTGAAACAGGGTCTTGCTAGGTTGCTGAGGCTGTCCTTGAACCTGTGATCCTCCTGTCTCAGCCTCCCAAGTACTGGGTTTACAAGTTTGTGCCATATCTGCCCTACAACCCTCTCTCTGCCTTTTGGTACCAGAGATTCAACCCAGAGGCATTCTACTTCTGAGGTACGCCCTCAGCCATTTGCATTTTGAAGCAAAGCCTCACTAAGTTGTCAAGACTGGCTGGAGCCTGGAATCCGCCCATCTCAGCCTCCCAAGTGCTGGGCTCCCACACATGCCACCACGCCTGGCGAGCCGTTCCAGCCATAAACCTTAGGACCTGCAGTGCGGTCTCTTCCCTTCCACCGTGACCTTGGCAAGAGAGGAGCCACTTTGTGTCCTTTGTGTGTGCCAAATGGAAATGCTAATGGCGCCCAGAGCCAGGAGGTCTTGCTAGGATTGGAAGAGCCCCAGCTGCGGGGGTTCTGTGGACTGGTCCTATCATTCCCACCGCAGGTCCCTCTCTGGCGCCCAGCGGGATGAGCAGCGTGGATGGCGACACCTCCAAGCCCCTGACTCTGTCCTTGGCTCTTGGGTCCTCGGGTCCCCTCCGGACTGCAGCAGGGAGAAGTCCCCCGATGGGCAGGGAGCCTGCCCAACAGGATGCCGCTGTGGAAGGCAGACAGCCCTGGCGACAACCCTCTCCTACTCGCCCCGCCTCCAGGTGGGCCTGGGCCGAGGAGCCTCCCTTTCCCTCTGCAGGCCCCCAGTCACAGGGGCTAGCCTTGGCCTCCACGCTGCTCCTGGCCTCTGCTGGCCTCCTCCTGGGTCTCCTCTGGTGTTGCTGCTTCTGGGCCTGGCTGACTTGGCAGCCTGGTACTTGCAGCCTCCACCTCAGACATAACATGGCCGGCACTAGCTGCTGCACCTGTCCTGGCCGTGTGGCCCCTGATGGGCCAAGCAGGCCAGCCTTCCAGGATCAGGGAGGCCATCTGTAAAGAGGTTGAGATGCAGTGTAGGGAGAGTGGCCTGGGGTAGACAAACCAGGCCTCTAACCCCTGGCCTCCGGGCTGTGGAAGGCCGAGGACCCTGGCTGGAGGGGGTGGGCCATGGTGGTGCTGGCGATTGGTAGTCTGCTGGGTCAGAGAAGGGTGCGATCCCCATGCCCAGGCCAGGGAGAGGGGCCCCACTGGTCCTACCCCAGCCCACTCTCAGCAAGTCAAGTCCTAGTCAAAGACAGTAGACACTGGCATAGTGGCACGATCCCAATACTTAGGAGGCTAAGACAGGAGGATCACAAATTTGAGGACAGTCTCAGCAACTTCACCAGGCCCTCAGCAACTTAGACCCTGTCTCGAAATAAAAAATAAAAAGGGTTAGAGGTATGGCTTGGAGGTAGAATGCCCCTGGGTTCAATACATACACACACACACACACACACACACACACACACACACACACACACGACACAGGAAAGCTTTGGCGGAGATAGCACCGTTTATTAAGAAAAGTCAAGACAAAGGCCACAGGAGGCCCCTTTCTGACCCAGAGGCCAGGCGTCCCAACCCGGGGTCCAGGGGGTGGCTGTCATCTTCCCTCTCCTCCCTCCCTGTCAGGGGTCTCAGCTTTCCTGCCCCCAGCACTGGCTCTTCCTGACCAGGGCTCCCCCAGTCCCCTGGGCCTTCACCTCCAGTTGGGTGGGGGGTGTGGCCTGGCGTGGGTGGAAGCCTCTCAGTGCTGGGTGCTGCCCATAGCAGCTCCTGGTAAGAGTTGGCGGAGTTTTCCTGGCAGCCCGCAAGGGCAGGGCCTGGGCTATGTGCTGGGGGTCGGAACGCAGGCCGGAGGGCTGGGTGAGAGGGGAGGCCACCAGGGCAGGGAGAGGGCTGGTGGGGAGGGGTGAGCTGCCTTCTGTTCCCGAGCTGGGCGTTAGAGAGCTTTCCCAGCCCAGAGCCGGTGGCCGAGGGCTGTGACGCTCCTTTTTCAGGTAGCCAGTGGGGCGCGTGCTGGTAAGATGAGGTTGGCTCTCCTAGGATGACGGCTCATGGGCTGCAGAGATGGGCAGCCTGGCTCTACCCTGGGGAGCCCCGCTGGGCAGGGGAGAGAGTGGCGCAGCTGTAGGCCCACCCAGCTGCCATGCGCGGCCCGGAGTCCTGGTGGCCTTCTGAGGTGACTGATTCCCGACCCACCTGCCCTGCCCACCAGCTTGCGGCTTTGCCCAGTGTGTGAGTGCAGGGAGGTGTGTGCCCACCCTCCAGTCCAGCCCAGGGCGGTAGCAGCAAAGCGTGGCATCGCCTCTGTTTCTTACAAAAAATTCATCCTCATAATATTAATAATAATATACTCGACATGGTCGGGCTGGGACGCTGCCCAGGAGTCCGCGGGGGCAGGCAAGTGCCTATGAGGGGCAGGGGCGCGTGTTGGCCCCCGCCTGGGCGCGGTGCTGCAGGTCCAGGGGCTGTGGGGGTGGCGCGCCAGGCCGGGCGGAGTGCAGCACCAGGTTCTTGATACAGCCTGTGATGCCCGAGGAGAACCTGCCCCCGGTCAGTGCGGCCACGTCCGGGGCTCCACCTGCAAGAACCGATCACGAGGGGCCTATGGGTTCCGGAAGCACAGGGGCCGCTGGCTCTGCAGAGGTACCCATCCTTCCCCGCCCGTGGCTGAGTGTCAGGCCCGCGCCGCACAGAGGCCAGCTGTGGACTCACCAATGTAGACGCTGCCCTTGGTGTTGACTGCCACGTTAGGGCCCGGGGACTGGCCGCTGACCAGCTCCTCGCCGTCCACCTGGATGGAGCCTCTCGGGCCCTCTCTGCAGTAGAACCGGGTCAGGCCCCTCACCGCAAATTACCATCCTTCCCGGCCCACCTCAGAACCCCGCCCTTAGACCTGAGACTCCAGGCAGCGGGTCTACCCCGGGCTCTTCCTTCCCCACTAGATGAGCAATAGGACCCCACAGACCCAGCTTCCAAGCCCCCACACTTCCCGTCCCCAGGGTTGGCCCACCCGTGAGCACTGTGTGACCCTGGGCTCTGCTCTGTCTTGTTGTGATCTCAGCCAGCTCTCCCCCACTGCTCAGTGCCAGCCTCCCTGTCCATGGCAGGGGCATCCTAACCCCTGCAGAGCTGCAGGCCCTCCTCCCTGGCGCCTGGCCAGGCATCCTTACCGCAGCGCCGTCACCCGATGCCACTCGCCATCATTGATGGGGTCCTCAGAGACGAGGCGGGCCTCCCCACTGCCCAGCTGGTAGCTGCAGTGACACAGGCCCACTGAGGCTGAGCTGAGCGGGACCCGATGCACGGGGAGACGGGGGTGCCGAGAGGGCCCAGGGAAGGGAGAGGAAGGCCAGCGCCCCGACCCACCTGAAGACCAGGTGTCCATCCTGCAGCCCCAGGCTGACGAAGTCCTTGCCCTGGCCAGCCTCACCTAACTCCTGCCAAGGAAGCACAGGTCTCTAGGTCTCCGGCCCAGAGAGCTAGGTCCTCAGTGGCGGTAGCGTCCACTGCTCCCTCTCCCACTGCCCCGGCCACCAAGAGGCTGTCCTCCTGCCGCAGGAAGCTGGAGACTCAGGGCACATGCCCACTCACCACGCCCTGCCAGAGCAGGAGGCCGCTGGCTGTGCTCGTCCGAAACTCCAGCTCCACAGTCTCGGGTACTTCGGGCAGGCTGCAGGGGAGGAGGGAGTGCGGAGACAGAAGTCTGAGATCCCCATTACCAGCTGGGCCCGCAGACTCCCAACCAACACCCATCTCACCTCCTGGAGAAGATGCTGCTGGGGAGGGCTAGGAAGCCGTCGTCATGGAAATAGGCGCCGTACTGTCCAGGGGCATCTGTGGAAAGGGAGCGGGGCAGTGAGACACCTGGCCCCCACATCAGCCTCCCCGCTCTTCACCTCCACTCCACTGCTGGGGGCTCGGAACCTGCAGTCCCTGCACACCCAAAGGGGGCCTGTGCACTTGGGCGGGAGAGCACACGTCTATCTCCACTCACTTCTCTTCACCATTGAAGCGGTTCCTTCAATGGTGAATGCGGATGACTAACCAAAGTAGCAGTGGTGGGGCCTGTGACTTTGTCACTCTTTGTTTACATGGCACATTATAGTAGTTGCAAAAATTATAAAATACTGTTTATGCTTATGACTGTTTTGAAAATGGTGACAGCTATTAATATCACCAATATACCTTGTTATTTTTATTTATTTTTTGTAGTACTGGGGGTGGAACCCAGGGGCTTTTCTACCTCTGGACTATACTCCCAGACATAGTTTATATTTTATTTGGAAACAGGGTCTCACTAAGTTGCTGAGAGCCTCACTAAGTAGCTGAGGCTGGCTTGGAACCTGTGCGATCCTCCATTCTCAGCCTCCCAAGTGCTGGGATTACAAGTGTGCACCACCACGCCTGGCTTACACCTTGCTATTTAATTAAAAAATTTTTTTTTGTACTGGGAATTGAACCCAGGGTCATTCTACCTCGAAGCTACACCCCCAGCCCAGCTTTATTTTTATTTTGAAGCAGGGTCTTGCTAAGTTGATGAGAGTCTCACTATTTGCTGAGGCTGTCTTTGAACCTGTGATCCTCCTGTCTCAGCCTCCCAACTACTGAGATTATAAGCATGCACCACCATACCTGACTCACCTTGTTATTTAATGTGCTAATAAAAAGCACATATATTATAAATCTAAAAGATATCTTAATGACTTTATTTCAGTCTAATGGGTTTCCTTTGTTTTGTTTTGATTTTTTTTTTTGTGGTACTGGGGATGGAATCCAGGGGCATTCTACCTGCGAGCTCCACCCTAGCTCTACTTTTTATTCTTTATTGTGAAACAGGGTCTCACTGAGTTGCAGAGGGCCTCACTAAGTAGCTGAGGCTGTCTGTGAACCGCGATCCTCCTGTCTCAGCCTCCCGAACGCTGGCATTACAAGTGTGCGCCGCATGCCCAGCTCTAATGGGTTTCCTTTGAAGTTGCGTGTGTTTTATTTTGCTTGTTTCCTTTCTGTTTCACTTGGGATTGAACCCAGGGGCATTCTACCTCTGATCTACATCCCAGACCTATTTTATTTTTATTTCTAAATAGGCCCTTGCTAGGTTAAGAGTCTCACTACTTGCTGAGGCCATCGCTGAATCTGCAATCCTCCTCTCGACACTGGGAAAGCCTGTGGTACCAAGCCCGGCTGTGCAGACAAGATCCAGAGGTGACCCTCACCCCTGTTTTCCATGATTTGTATAGCTTTACCTCTGAATATCCTCCACCCCCTGAAGCCCTTCAAGGCTGGCCTCGAACCCACAATCTCCCTGTCTCAGCCTCCCATGTACTCAGATTTCAGGCATAGCCATCACGCCTGGTCTGCCTTATTCATTTTACATTTACTACTCCCAGGGCATTGTTGGGTACACAATATATGTTTGTTGACTGCCTAAGTTGAGAATGGACACTAAGGTCAGAGTAGCTCAAGGCTACTCTGAGTGGAGCAATGGGTAGGACCCGGGCCTGTGTCCTTCATCCTGTGACCCCTCCCCAAGGCCTGTTTTGCTTAGAGGCCTGAATGGAGAGTATGGGTCATGAAAAGACAAGCCGGAGAGACCAGCTCAGTCGGCTGCCATGGCCGGCCACAGCGAGTACGTACCGTTGCCCCCACTGCCTTCCAGATGCCAGTCAGACTCTGCTCCAGGTCCAGAGCCTGTGAGGAAGGGTGGGGTCCAGCTGGTGGGCACAGACACTGGGTGCCGTGTCCAGCCCCGGGGCCCCAGGTAGGACATGGGAGAAGCGGGCTGGGTACCTTGTTGACAGCGTGGGCCAGAGAAGCCGGGGGGGCAGAGGCAGTGGGTGCCCCGGCATGTGCCCCCGTGCAGACAGGGCTCCCGGAGCTGGCAGGGGTTTTCCTCGTGCTCGCAGAGGTCTCCTGCGGACAGGCAGAGCTGGATGGGCAGGCAAGGCCGGGGGAGCCACTGGTCACCTTGCCCCGCGCCCAGGCCGCTCTCGCACCTTTGAAGCCGTCTGGGCATAGACACTGGAACTCGTACTCGCCGGCGGGCATGCAGGTGGCGCCATTCCGGCAGGGCTGGCGCTCGCACGGAGAGCTGTCATAGCACTGCCCGACAGCCTGGCTGCCCAGGAAGCTATAGGTGAGGTCCAGTCGCTTGCCATTTACAGACACCTGTGGGCACAGGGACAGCTGGTGACCCACCTAGATGTGGGTCTGAGAGCCAGCGGGTGTCCATCCGCGTAGTCAGTCCTTGGTGTGCCGTTCAGAGTGGGTGCTGTTGGCCCCACTTGGGGGAGGAGGAAGCGGAGGCTCCAGGTGTGTGTGTGGGGCCCTGGCCCCGCTTGCACCTCCCCCCCTCATCCCGGAGGCCGCTCCTTACCTCGCCCACACAGCCGCGGAAGTGAGCGCTCATGTTGGTGGCCGGGGACAGCTGCACAGAGGGCTCCACGCCGCCCAGGTAGAGGAGGGTGTGCAGGTTGAGGCCCTGGCTCTTGCCAGGCGAGGAGCGCAGCACCGGGCGCCCCCCGTTCACCCGCAGGCTGCCGTCTTTGTTGAGGCGCTCTGCGGACACGCGGTGCCAGCGGCCCAGGGCCAGTGGCTCTGGGCTCCGCAGCACAGCCAGCCCTGCGGAGAGTGCCAGGGAGGGTTGGATGCCCGGGGGACTTGGCCCTGTCCTCCCACACCCAGGACCACGAGCAGGGCGGGCTTCCGATAGCCTTTGGGGCCTCCCGATGAGGAAGCCGAGGCCAAGGGGTCGCTTAGTCATATGCGGTGAGGAAACCCGTAGGAACGGGGCTCTGTGCAGTCTGGCTCCTGATTTCATTTATTTTATTTTTTGGTGGTGCTGGGGATTGAACTCAAGGACGTTCTACCTCCGAACCACATCCCAGCCCTATTTTATTTCTGATTTGAAACACAGTCTTGCTGTTGCTGAAGCTGGCCTCTAACCTGAAATCCTCCTTTCTCAGCCTCATAAGTAGTGGGATTACAGGCGTGTGCTACCACACCCAGCTCCTGAACTCATTTCTTAGTGCCTCTGTGGGTACAGAAAGCCGAGGCAGGCACAGAGCTGGGTGCCCAGAGGCTCTTCCGCATCTGGTGCCTGGTACTTACCTGACCCCAGCTCGTAGCGGAACTCCAGGTGGCCGCCAACCATCGCCAGGGACACAAAATCTTCCACGGGCTCTTTCTTCCCCCCACTGAACAGCAAGATCCCGTCGGGTGCCAGCGGCTTGAATTCAATGTCCAGGCGCAGCTCATGGTGCGTGTTGGTGAGGGCGGGCAGCGCCAGGTAGGAGCCGATGCCCGACATGGAGGGGGTGGTCACTGTCACACCTGCAGCAGCCACAGCTCAGCTGGGGGCAGCGGAGACCCAGGTGGGACCCACTACTCTTTCTTCCCGGGAGCCCTGCACACCTCACCCCCCATCCCAGAGGCTCAGGACCAGCCAGGTGCCAGGAGCCCCTGGCCTCAGTCCTGCAGATCAGGCCGTGGGGACATCCACGAAGCCAGTGGTCCTCCCTGGGCCCTCGCGTGACGGATTCAGGCTGGGAGTGGGAGGGGGCGTGGCCAGGTGATTTTGACATCTTCAGGGTCCAGCATGGCCTTGGCGTGTCCCGGGCATCTCCTTGTCCTCACACCTAACCCCACTCACCTTCCTCACACCTTGCCCCCGAGCGGCCCAGGTGACAGCGGCAGGTGTAGCCTCGACCATCAGGCCGGTTCACACAGGTGGCGTCGGGCCCACAGGCCTCTGGGGAGCACGGGGGCCAGTGAGGACACAGAGGTGACCCAGGAGATGGTCACTAGGACCAGGCCAGGCAGGCGAGGTGCGGGAGGTGAGGCAAAGGGACAGCGGGGTGAAGATCATGTGCCCCAGTGTCCTTTTTCTCTTTTCCTTTCTCTCTTTCTCTCTCTTTTTTATTTTGTGGTAGTGGGGACTGAATCCAGTGATATTCTGTTTCTGAGCTACATCTCCAGTTCTATTTTTATTTTGAAACAGTGTCTTGCTAAATTGCTAAGGCCTGCGATCCTCCTGTCTCAGACCCCCAAGAACTGGGATTACAAATGTGTGCCACCACACACAGCTATTTTCGTATTTTTGAAAAGGTCTGACTAAGCCAGGCGTGGTGGTGCATGCTGTATAATCCCTGCGCTTGGGAGGCGGAGACAAGAGGATTGCGCAGGTTTGAGGCCAGCCTTGCTGGCTTAAGAGACCATGTTTCCAAATAAAAAGTATAAAATAGGTCTGAGAGTGTAGCCCAGAGGTAGAAGGGTTTCCAGGAACCCCAGTACCACCAAAACAAAAATAAAAATAATAAAGGTCTGACTAGGTTACTGAGGGCCTCACCAACTTGCTGAGGCTGGCCTTGAACCTGAGATCCTCCTGTCTCAGCCTCCTGAGAACTGGGATTACAGGTTTGTGCCATCATGCCTGACATCTTTGGATAACAGTGTGGGGTGATGGACACCTGGGCAGTAAGATGAAGGAATGGCAGGGCCGAGAGCAGAGAGAGGGGCAGTGGTGACGGAGACTAGCGGGGTCGGGGGCACACACCTGGGTGGCAGTGCAGGGCCTCCGAGTGCTCGCAGCGGCTCCCTGTGAAGCCAGCCGGGCAGACGCACACGTAGCTGCTGCTCTCTGAGTCGCGGCAGTAGCCCCCGTTCTGTAAATCAGCCCCCAGAGGTCAGGCCAGGGACCCCGTGGCCCAGCCCTCCCCCAGGGGTGGGCCACAGCTGGGGCAGCTGGGGCACGTGGGTGTGGGGCTACCTGGCAGGGCCGGTCTCGGCAGGTAGGGCAGTGGGAGATGCCGTGCGCGGTGAGGTTGAGGTCATGGAAGATAGTCTCCTCACCCTGGATGCAAAGCTCCCGGACACACCCTGGGGGGCAACAGGCAGGATGACTTGTCAAGGGGTAGGGTGCTGGGAGCCTGCCCGGCCCAGCCCATACCCCGCCGTGCCCCCCAGGGGCTCTGCCTGCTGGCAGAGGGGGGAAGGCTCACCTATGAAGCCACTGCTCAGTCCTGCCTTGGGGATGGCACCGTAGTCGGGGTACCCACCCAGGTACAGCTCCTCGTTCAGGTCCAGGCCCTGAAACTTGCCCTGGCAAGGTGGAAGTCGGGTGGTGGGTGAGCTGGGCGGGAGTGGGCTGGGGGCTGGGAAGCTGGGATGGGTCTGGTCTCACCTGTGAGGTCCCGTTAACTGGGGCCAGGTTGCCCACAATCAGGGAGCCCTGGGTGAGGCTGCGCAGCAGGGTCACAGTGTGGAACTGGCCCAGGGCCAGTGGTGTGGGATGGCGGATGGTGGCCATGCCAGAGCCTGCGTCAAACCTGTGGGAGAGGATGGATGTGGGGTTTGTAACGAGGGCTGTGGAGGGGCCCAGCCTGGGTGACCAGGGGGATGGCACCATTTTCAGCAGTCCCGGCTCTGGTTCCTGCCCCTGCCTTGTTCCCCTCACCCAGTTCGGCCTATGTTTGACCTCCCCCAGGTCTTCTGTCCCTACACCCTTTTGAAAGGTTGTTCTGAGTTCTGCGGTCCTGAGGGGCTGTTCTGAGTTCCTGGCTGCAGGGCCCAGGACTCGGCTTCACAGACTCCTCTCTGAGATGCTTTTTGTTAATGGCTTGTCTTCCCCAAGGTATACATTCCCACCAGGGCCAGGAGTTGATGTTCTGTTTATTCCTCTGTCAGTGCCTGGCATATGGTAGGTATTCAGCAAGAAAGTGTTGAAGGGAATGGATGGATGGATGATGGATGGATGATGGCTGGATGGAGGAATGGATGGGTGGATGGGTGGATGAATGGATGGATGCATGAAGAATGAGTGGATGGATGAATGAGTTCTGGCGGGTAGCAGTCCCCAGTCAAGTTGCTTCCTCTGTCACCTGAGCAGCACACCAAACCTATTCCAGCAGACTGGGTGGTCACTAAGAACAATGGTCACCTCCAGAATCACCTGGAGCCCTGGCAATGTACACTGGACTAAAGTGCAGTCCCCCAGCCTGCCCTTCCCCTGTGCACCAGGAGGTCAGCGTCTCACCGGAATTCGGGCCTTCCGCCCACGAGGCCGAAGGAGATGAAGTCGGGCTGCCTGCTGGCCAGGCTGCCGGGGCTCCCCGGGGTCCGCTTCTGCCCGTTGTAGAGCAGCATCCCTGCACGGCACAGCGTGTGAGCCCTCCCTGCTGGCCGCAGGCCGCAGGCTCCCTGCCGCCCGCCCTTGAGTAACCACGCCCTTGACTGTTTCCGCTCAGATCCCATCCCTCCCTTTGGCACGCTCACAGGGCCAGGGACCCCTCAGGGTCTCAGGACCGGTGCCCTGAATTGAAGGGCCCTGCCGAGGGCCCCGAGACAGAAACAGTGCTGGCTCCATGCACACTCTGAGAGGTCTACCTGAGGAGTGGAGGAGGCAGACTCACCCGAGTAGAGGAGGAGGCCTGGACAGGGAAAGTCAGAGACCCGTAAGAGGCGAGAGAGAGAGGAGAAGAGGTGAGACGCAGGAGAAAGGAGACGAGGCCAGGAAGACCGGGCAGAAGGGCTGGACGTTAGTGTACCGTAGTACAAGGCAGAGGAATGAGGGGGGCTGGGGTACCCCAGAGGTGGGATGGCAAAGAGGAGGCAGGAGAGAGGGCCCAGGGTGGAAGGGCCGAGAGTGCTGGGCAGGACTGGGGCTGCCGCAGACCCCCGCCCCAGGCCAGCCCCCAGACCTGCTCCTTGACTGCTCACCGTCGGCGGAGTCCGGCCGGAAGGTGATCTTAATCTCAAACTTCCTGTAGGCATCCTTGATGGTGGGCAGCGGCAGGAAGGAGTGGGGCGTCTGGGTGAAGTAGGGCACCACCCGCTCTGCCGGTGGGGAGCAGCGTTAAGAGAGGACACCCCCCAAGGAGTGGGCGGGCCGCCGCCCACCGCATGCATCTCAGCTCACCTGGTACCTGCAGATGGGCAAAGGCCTTGACCTTGCCCTGCCGGTTGGTGGCGGTGCAGACGTAGGTGCCTGCGTCCTCGGGCCGGACGGAGGGCAGCATGAGCATGTTGTTCTCCAGGCGGCTGTCGGGTGGCAGGCGGCCATCCAGCTGCGGACACCAGCACTGAGGACCCGGCCTGGGCCCCATCTCCCATGGGGCTGCCCTGCACCCCTACCCCAGTCCACCTTCAAACACTCTGCCAGGTCCTGGGGGCACTGAGATGGCTCAGCCCTGGTCCTGGTCCCCTGCCCGGTATTTACCTTGCTCCAGGTGATGTCGGGAGTGGGGTAGCCGGAGACCATGCAGGGGAAGACAGCTGCGGAGCCGGCAGGCACACGGACCTCTGGGGGTGTTGAGATCTGAGGCAGGGCTGAGAGGGGAGACACCAATGTGATGACAGCCACCATTTGCGTGCCCAGCCGGTGCCCTGACCCATCTAATCCTCGTGTTATGCCTTCGCAGAGGTACCACACGCATTCCACAGATGGGAACTGGGGCTGCTTGTGCCTGACGCACAGAGGGGACCAGCAGTCAGGCTTCAGGGACAGGGCCACTTGGTGTCACAGTCCAAGACCTTTCCAACACAGCTGGGCAAAAACTGTACAGCCCCCGGGGACCCAAGAGAGGTATTAAGACAGTATAGCAGAGGCTTGGGGATAAGCCTTAGGGTTTTGGGTAAAAAGAAACTGCCCTTAAAGAAAACATTGTTCAGCCGGGCATAGTGGCACATGCTTGTAATCCCAGCATTTGGGAGGCTGTGACAGGAGGATTGCATTTCAAGGACAGCCTCAGCTACTTAGTGAGGCCCTTTGCAACTCAGTGAGACCCTGTTTCAAAATAAAGAATAAAAACATAAGGCTGGGAGTGTCGCTTGGAGGTAGAATGCCCCTGGGTTCCATCCCCTGACAACACGTTTCAGCTGGGCATGGTGGTACGTGCCTGTAATTCTAGTCTTTGGGAGGATGAGACAGGAGGATCACAGGTTCGAGGTCAGCCTCAGCAACTTAGTGAGACCCTGTTTCAAAATAAAATAAAATAGAGCTGGGGGGCGTAGCTCAGAGGTGGAACGCTCTGGGTTTAATCCTCAGTACCACACCAAACCAAACCAAACAAAAACATTTTCTTGTGTTTGCCCCGCATCTGTGTCCCTGTCTTTCTTTCCAGGTGTCTGTTTTGTGTTTATGTTTTTATGTCTCTGCCATCAGACTGGGCTGCAGGTGTTCCCCATCAGAGCAGGCACTCCCTGTTGGTGAGGACTACACATCTTTTTCATTTTTTTGTTCTGGAGGTTGAACCCTGGGACATCCTGTATTCTATCACTGAAATGTACCCTCAGCACTTTATTTACTTGTTTGATGTTATTTATTTACAGCATTGGGAATTAAACCCAGGGGCATTAGACCTCTGAGCTGCACCCCCTGCCCTATTTTTTATTCTTTATTTTGAAACAGAGTCTCACTGAGTTGCTGAGGGCCTCACTAAGTACCTGAGGCTGTCCGCAAACCCCGATGCTCTGGGTCTCGGCCTCCTGAATGCTGGGATTACAAGCGTGCGCCACCATGCCCAGCCCAGCCCTATTTTTTTATTTTTATTTTTAAACAGGGTCTCACTGAGTTGCAGTGGCTCTCACTATGTAGCTGAGGCTGTCAATGAACCTGTGATCCTCCTTTCTCAGCCTCCTAAAAACTGGGATTACAAATGTGCGCCACCACGCGGAGCTTTTGTTTTTTGTTTTGAAACAGGGTATTGTTAGGTTGTTGAGAGTCTCACTAAATTGTTGAGGTTGGTCTCAAACCTGTGACCCTCCCGTCTCGGTCTCCCAAGTACTGGGATTATAGGTGAATGCCACCATGCCCAGCTACTTACTTACTTACTTACTTACTTACTTTCTCTCTCTCTCTCTCTCTCTCTCTCTCTCTCTCCCTCTTTTCTATCTATCTACCTATCTATCTATCTTTTGGTACTAAGGATGGAACCCAGGGGCATTCTACCTCCAAGCTATCTCCCCAGCCCTATTTTTTTATTCTTTTTTTTTTTTTTTTTTTTTTTTTGCGGGTTTGGGAACCCAGGGGCATTCAACCTCCGAACTATAGCCCCTGCCCTATCTTTTATTCTTTGTTTTGAAACTGGGTCTCACTGAGTTGCAGAGGGCTTCACTAAATAGCTGAGGCTGTCCTTTAACCGTGATCCTCAGGTCTCAGCCTCCTAAATGCTGGGATTACAAGTGTGTGTCACCACGCCAGCTTCTATTTATTTATTTATTGCAGGTCTGGGGATGAAACCCAGGGGCATTTGACCACCGAGCTACACCCTCTGCCCTATTTTTATTCTTTATTCTAAAACAAGGTCTCACTAAGTTGCAGAGGGCCTCACTAAGTAGCTGAGGCTGTCCGCGAACCCCGTTCTGCCGGGTCTCAGCCTCCCAAATGCTGGGATTACAAGCGTGTGTCACCACGCCCGGTTCCTTTTTATTTTAAAACAAGGTCTCACTAAATTGTTGGGGCTGGCCTGCAATCCTCCTGTCTCGGCCTCCCAAGTAGCTGGGAATGCAGGTGAGCACCACCGCTTTGATGCCCCACGGCAGGGCTCTTTCTAGCCTCCCTGGGAACGCTCAGTTTTATCCTTGCTGCCCCTTCAATACGCACAGTGGACAGTCCCCCAGAGCGGGTAGGGGGAGACGGCAGTGGGAGCCCTGCCCCGCCTGCCTCCCGGTCCCGGGCCTCACCTTGCACGAGCAGCAGCACGTGGGACTGGGTGGTGCCGGCGGCGTTGGTGGCGGCGCAGCGGTACTGGCCCGCGTCGGCCAGCTCCACGTGGGTGATCCTGATGATGCTCCCGCTCTGCACGATGCCGGGCCGCAGGCGTCCTCCGACTTTGCTCCACGTCACCTGAGGCTTGGGGTCACCCAGCGCCAGGCACTCGAACTCCACGGTGTGGCCGACCACCACGGTGTGCACGGAGGTGCGGATGTTGATGAGCACGGAGGGCAGGGCTGGCGGGCGGAGGGGAGGCCCGGGAGGTGAGCTCCGGCCTGCCACGGGCTCATCGGCCACCAGTGAGCACACTTCTTTTTTTTTTTTTTTTTTTTTTTTGGTACTGGGGATTGAACCCAGGGGCATTCGACACACCCAGCCTGATTTTTTTTTTTTTTACAGGTCTGGAGATGGAACCCAGGGGCATTTGACCTCTGAGCTGTACCCCCTGCCCTATTTTTTATTCTTTTATTTTGAAACGGGGTCTCGCTAAGTTGAGGAAGGCCTGAGTAGCTTGCGATCCTCCAGTCTCAGCCTCCCGAATGCTGGGATTACAAGTGTGCGCCACCACACCCGGCCTGATTTTTAATTCTTTATTTTATTTTATTTTAGTGTGTGGTACTGGGGGTGGAACCCAGGGGCTTTTCTACCTCCGAGCTATCCTCCCAGACCTATTTTATACTTTATTTGGAAACAGGGTCTCACTAAGTTGCTGAGAGCCTCACTCAGTAGCTGAGGCTGGCTTCGAACCTGTGCGATCCTCCTGTCTCAGCCTCCCAAGCGCGGGCATTATAAGCATGCACCACTATGTCCGACTTTTATTCTTTATTTTGAAACAGGGTCTCACTAAGTAGCTGAGGCTGGCCTTGAACACGGATCCTTCTGTCTCAGCCTCCCAAATATCACACCCAGCTTGTAAAGAGGCTTGTTTGTTCTTTTGTTTGTTTGCACACTTGCGTCTGTCTGAGCAGCCTCTCACTCCTCCACCTCCCTCCCTCCCTCCCGTGTGGTTTTTTTTTTTTTTTTTTTTGCGGGTCTGGGGATGGAACCCAGGGGCATTTGATCTCCGAGCTACACCCCCTGCCCTAATTTTTATTCTTTATTTTGAAACCGGGTCTCACTGAGTTGCAGAGGTCCTCACTAAGTAGCTGAGGCTGTCCGCGAACCGCGATCCTCTGGTCTCAGCCTCCTGAATGCTGGGATGACAAGCGTGCGCCACCATGCCCGGCTTCCCGTGTGGTATTTACCAAGCCCCCTACTCGATCCCAGAGTAAAACAGAACATTTCCTTCCACACCGAGGGGCTTACGGGGGGGGGGGGGGGCGCTCTGCACCTCCCTCTCCTTCTCATCTCTGTCCCTACTCTGAGTCACTCTCCTACCTTGGACAAACAGCTGTGCACTGGCCTGGGCCTGTCCCCAAGGTCCACGGGCCTGGCAAACATATGTCCCTTGGCAGCTCTGGTCTAAGTTCTGGATGCTGTAAAGAGATAAGAATCAGGGATGGAACCCCAGTGAGAAGGCTCCGAGTTAAAGACAGATGTAGGTTGGCACACAGGGCTAGCTTCTGGCCTCCCTGGCCACTCGAGGCGGGAGGGTTGGGGACATCACGCAGATTTTAGACAAAGACCTGTTCTAGAGCTCAAGGTCACAGGCCTGCTGAGTTAGGTGGTTGTTCAGCTGTTCATGGAAGGCCTTCCAAGCGCCAGGCTAGTGCTGAGTGCCTGAGACTATTTCAGTTTTACAAAACCCACCCAACTGCTGAGAAAACTCAGCCTCACAGAGGTCAAGCAAATTGCCCAAGGACATCGCCTCAGGCTGAGCACAGAGGGCAGTAATATAACTGAGCCCTGTGAGCCGGGCGGGCTGTCCAAGCTCAGTCCTGGCCTGTGGCCACTCACCGCAGCACCCCGTCCTGCACGCTGTGGCCAGGGGGCAGCTGACCCCCTTCCTTGAACCAGCGGAGCTGGGTGCCCTGGTCACTGGGCACGGCACAGTGGAACTCGACGCTGGCCCCGATGCTCTTGGTCTCCAGCTGTGGGGTGACCTGCACTGTGGGCGCGGACCCCTCAGAGACAGAGGGGTTAGGGTGAGAGCCAGCGGGTCCTGCGGAGACATGTACGCGGTCCTGCGTGTTTTGTTTGATTTGGGGGGCAGGGCATCGCTACACTGCCCAGGCTTGTCTCCATCTCTCTCTCTCTCCCTGTCTGGTACTGAAGGTTGAACCCAGAGGCATTTTTCCTTTGAGCTACACCCCACTCTATTTTATTTTATTTTTTCCTTTTTTTTTTTTTGCGCGGTACTGGAGATGGAACCCAGAGGCATTCTACCTTTGAGCTATACCCCCAGCCCTATTTTTTATTTTGAAACAGGGTCTCAGTGAGTTGCAAAGAGCTTCACTAAGTAGCTGAGGCTGTCCTCAAACCACGATCCTCCTGTCTCAGCCTCCCAAATGTTGGGATTACAAGTGTGTGCTACTATGCCCAGTGTATTTTATTTTTAAATTTTAACTACTCTCTCAGCCTCCCAAGTACTGGGACTGCAGGTGTGTGATGTGACACCTAGCTGTCCTCTATCTTTTTAACCCAGTCTATGTTAGAAATTGTCTCTCTACTTCACGGTTGGAGAAACTGAGTCTCCAGATTGGCTGAGATCACACAGCTGGTCCATCTGCGGCCAGTGTTCAGGCTCTTGACCACTGGGCTATGTGCTCTCTAGAATTTCAGGCCCAAAGGCCCTGGTCTGACTCTGTCTGAGGCCATGGAGATGCTGGGTTCTTTAGAAACCCACTGAAGCCCTGGGCAGCCTAGGGGTGGCGCTATTCCTCTCTTTCCCCAGTCTAGGCTCCGCCCAGGCCTCCCTGCAGGTGGCAGATGAGGCAGGCTGGGGTCTATGCCCATGCAGTGGCCTCCTCTGCTCGTCAGCATTCCGGGAGGGAAGTGGCAGGACCCAGAAAAGCGATTGAGGGTCTGCCCCAGAGGAGGGGCGCCTGCCTTGGCCCTTGGAGAATGCTGAGAGAGAGTGCCATAGGCGGGGCAAGGCCTCGTACCCCAAGTGCCCATGGAGAAATCATTGCAGGGCCTGGAGGAGAGAGGGCCCTCTGCCCACACTGGGCCCCGGCTGCTCACCTTGGACGAGCACCTGGGCAAAGGCCTCCGCCGAGCCCACCTTGTTGGTGACCTGGCAGCGGTAGCGGCCAGAGTCCTCAGGGCCCGAGGGCTCTAGGCGCAGCAGCTCGTTCCTGGCGGTGGCACTTGTGGGGAGGCTGCTGCCCACACGGCTCCACTGGAAGGTGAGCGGCGGTGTGCCATGAGCCAGGCACTGGAGCTGTACTGTCTCCCCTGCCTGCGCCGACGCGTGCTCTGGGACGACGGTGGCATACGGTGGGCCTGGGGTGGGGGGACATGGAGGTCAGCGTGGGAAGGGTGGAGGATGGCAGCAGGCAAGGTTAGCTCCAGGTGACTCGCAGAAGCCCAGGGACGCCCCAAGGATCGGGGAGGAAGAGCTGAAGAGCACCCGGGGCCGGCAGGGGACAGGGATGGGGTCCCTGGGGGTGTGGTGGACTTGGGCCTCGCACAGGGCCGAGGGGAGCCCAGGGCAAGGGGCCAAGAGCCTCACTCTCCACATGCAGCATGATGGTGGCCTCGGCGTGCCCGGCGGGGCTGGTGGCATTGCAGATGTACTGGCCCGAGTCCTGCTGTGCTACCCGGGGGATGATCAGTGTGTCGCCTTCCAGACGGTGCTGCCAGGGCAGGGGGGAGCGCAGCTTGGACCAGTGGATGGTGGGCGTGGGGCTGCCTGTGGGCGGGCACAGGGAGGCATTGGGGACCTGCTGAGAGTGGGGGTGGCCCGTCCCTGTGCGGGGGCCATGAAGCGGGTGCTTCCCGGGCACGACATCATCTGCAGATCTCACAGGTCTATGACGCAGGGCCCCTCTGCTCTGCTGTCCCCGGCCCACCTGAGGCTGAGCAGCGCAGCGTGGCCGTGCGTCCAGCCTCCAGGGTCAGCTCGGCTTCTTCCACCTGGACCTGGGGGGCACCTGGGGCTGCGGTGCCGATGTCCACGACCACCTCCACATGCTTCTGTGCTGTGCCCAGGGCGTTCTGGGCGAGGCACACATAGGTGCCCGCATCTGACGGTTTAATTGACGCAATCTGGAAGAAAATGGAGTCTGGTTCCATGGGTGCCAAGAGGGGACTTTGTGTTGGCGTCTCTGTCCTGAGCGGCCCTGTCTGGGACCACTAGTCCAGGCATCCCCCGACCACCAACCCACCGCCCACTCACTCACCAGGCCCTCTCCTTCCTTTTCCTTTTTTTTTTTGTGGTACTGGGAATGGAACCCAGGGGCATTTTACCTCTGAGCGACACCCCACCCCTATTTTTTATCGTTTATTTTGAAATAGGGTCTCACTGAGTTGCAGAGGGGCTCACTAAGTAGCTGAGGCTGGCCATGAACCGTGATCCTCCTGTCTCAGCCTCCCGAATGCTGGGATTACAAGCGTGGTCACCACGCCCGGCTCTTCCTTTTCCTCTTTCACCTTCCACCCATCCTTTTATCTACCCGCCAGCCACCTCCCCCATCCCTCCTTTACTCTCTCTCTATCTGCTCATCATCCACCGGCCCCTCTTCCAGGCACCTGCTTCCGGCGAGGGCCTGGACGGGCCTCATCCCTCACCTTCAGCACGGCGTGGCTGTCCACATGCCCGATCGTCCGAGGCTCCATCTTGGCAGGGGTGCCGATCCGGGTCCAGCGGGCAGAGGAGCGGGGCTCCCCAGCACTGATACACTCCAGGACGACGTCTCTCCCCACTTTCACCCGAACAGGGCCTTCGGGGAGCACGGACACAGTAGGGGGCCCTGGCCACAGGAAGAATAGCTGCTGACACACATGCAGGCTGTGCTGGCCACAGGCGCCCAGCCCCCAGGTGAATAAGGGCTGGGTGGGCACAAGTCTCCCCTCTACCCTGACATGGAAACTGAGGCTCCAAGAAAGATGTAGCCTAACAGGGAGGCTGTGCTGGGGCAGGAGGGCAGAGCTGCGCGGGTCCACGCCCCCTCACCATACACGCTGAGGTTCACGACGCTCTGGGCCACGCCGTAGGCGTTGGAGGCCACGCAGCGGTAGGCCCCGTGGTTGCTGGGCCGGGTGCCCACGATGGTGATGATGGAGCCGTTGGGGCTGATGTGGACATTGTCTGTGGGGTGGCATTGGGGAAGGAGGTCAGCGAGGGTCAACCTGGCCCTCCGCCTGCCTAGGCACTGACAGCCAGTATCCCTCTGCCCCACGCTCCCGACCTCTTGGGCCTGCGTGTGTGACACACAGAGTCAGAGACGGCGGAGATCAGAGTCCTTGGGGACTCCTGGACCCACGGGTCTGCACCTCACCTGGGTCTGTGTATGAGTTTGGTGCACCCCCCACGCCCGCCTGTGGAGCCCAGCCGGCCGGCTCACCCTCTAGCTCGTGGTTCCGCGCCTTCCACTCGAGGCTGATGGGGGTCGCACCCTCGTGAATGAGGCACCTAAAGCTGGCGTCCTGGCCCTGCTGCACGGTGCTGCTGGGCGGGTCGATGGAAATGACGGGACTCCTGAGGCCTGGACAAAGACAAAGGACGCGCTCAGTGGGGCTGGGCTGCCTCCCCTCCAGGACCCTCCCCTGCTCCCCCTGCCCGGAGCAGCCCCCTCACTCACGGAAGGAAGACCCCGCGCTGGGGGGGACCGTGAGCATGAAGGAGGCCTCCTGCTCAGAGCCTGAGCCGCCAGCCACGCGGCACACATACTCGCCGGAGTCAGCGGGGGACACGTGGTGGAGCCGCAGATGGGAGCCATGGGTCTGGTAGACGGAGGAGAGGGAAGCCCTCAGGCCAGAGCAAACGAGACAGGGCAAGTACCCCCGCAGTATACAGCAGGTGGGGCTGGGCAAAGCTCCATTCACAGAACCCCCGAAGTCAAATGGGCTAACTTTACAGACAGGGAAACTGAGGTCCAAGAGCTGACCCAGCAGCAAGGCTGGAAGAAAATCCCAGGTCTTAACTTGCAGCCTGGTTGTTGCTTCCCTGACCCAGGTATCTCGCCCCAGTGGGCCCCCCATGGGCTGGAGTGGGAATGAGGTTTGGGTTCAGAAATAAGACTGCAGGGTGGCTGTGCCTGCCCTGAGATCCCCCAGCCTAGCCCCTGTACCTGGTGCCGGGCAGGCAGGCTGCCCCCGCGCCTGTGCCACGTGACCTGGGCGTGGGCCTGCCCGGGCACCACGCAGTTCAGATCCAGGGTCTGCCCTTCAGCCACGTGGGAGGAGGAGGCCTCGATGTGGATGGGCTGCGCCAGTCCTGGGGCTGTGGGCACAGGGGCGGGTGAGAGGCAAGCTCCTGGGCTGAAGGCAGCCACCTCCGGGGTGGCCCAAGACTGCAGCTTGAGACTGACTGGCGTGGCTAAGCTCATTGACCTAAGCTCTCCTTTCCCTGGGGACCAAGGTATCTGGCTGAGACCAGAACTGGGCCCCCAAGGCTGGGGGGCAGGGTTGGAGGACCACCAGGGACACAGCAACAGCTGGCCGTAGTTTTGCCACAGTCCTGTCTGAAAACACCTGGGTGACAGAAAAGCCCACATCCTGGCAACAGGAAGAGCCCTGTTGGGACGGGGACCTGGCTCTTTGGTAGAGCGTTTGCCAGCACCTGTAAGGCTCTGGTTGGATCCCCAGTACCGTCACCAAAGGAGCCCTGCAGGAAGCTTGGGGGAGCAAGGCCAGGAAGGCCCCCGCCTGAGCCCTGGCACTGCCCGCTGCCTGCTGCCCACTGCCACTCACCAGGAATGGGGCCTGGGTTGGAGGCCTCGATGGTGACCATGACAGACGCCTCCAGGGTACCTGAGCTGCCGGTCACTTGGCATGAGTACTCGCCGGAGTCGGCTGGGGACACCTGGTTCAGCCTCAGCAGAGAGCCGTGGACCTGGCGGAGGGCATGGGGAGCTGGGACTCACGCCCGCAGAGGCCAGACTCCAAAGCCTGTGCTCTCGGGCCCCACCTGGCCTGGCTCTCGATGCTGGGACAGCAGGGGTGGACAGGAAGCCAGGAGGCTGGGGCCCGACCCCCAGGGGCCAGACCCTCTGGTACCTGTGTCCCTGGGCCGCCATGCTATTGTGCAGGCTGCATCCCACCAAAGGCGACCTTTGAGATTAGACAGTGCAGAGTCTAAGCTCATTAGGACACTCTTAATGGCAGGAGAAAGTCAAGGGCTGGATGTGGCACCCTCTCCTAATTTGCACAGGGTGCTAAGTGGTGGCTGTGCCCACCTGCTCCCGACCCCGTGACCCCACCGATCTGCTCCAGTGTGCCCCCAAGCCCCATGGCTGGGGTTGCCTTCCCTTCAGGGGGGCTGGATTCAGGAAGGGCTGTTGGGGTGGGAGGAGGGGCACATCCTGCTCTTCCCAGGCCCATACCTGGTGCCGGGCGGGCAGGCTGCCCCCGCGCCTGTGCCATGTGACCTGGGCATGGGCCTGCCCGGGCACCACGCAGTTCAGATCCAGGGTCTGCCCTTCCGCCACTCGAGAGGGGGACGTCTCTATGCGGATGGGCGGGGCCCTGCCTGGAGTGGGGGAAGAGTCAGAGGTCAGTGAGCGGGACCCCCACCCAGTGCTCTTAGCCCTGCCCCTGGATGCCCAGTGAGCAGACCAGAGGCCCCTGGGAGCAGCCTCCCTCCTTTCCCATTGGGTTTAGGCTTGGGGCAGCTGTGTTGGCCTGGGGACTGAGGCACCGCCATTGGGGCCAGGGCTCGGGACTGGGCACCTCCTCAGGGGTCATGAATATTTCCCCAGTGTCTGCACTGTGTCACTAAGAACCCAGAATCTGGGGCCAGACGGCCTGGGTCAAATGCCAGCTTGGCCACTCTTTATTTATTTTTTATTTTTTTATTTTTTTATTTTTTTGTGGTACTGGGGGTGGAACCCAGAGGCTTTCTACCTCTGGGCTATACTCCCAGACCTTTTTTTATATTTTATTTGGAAACAGGGTCTCACTAAGTTGCTGAGAGCCTCACTAAGTAGCTGAGGCTGGCTTCGAACCCGTGCGATCCTCCTGTTTCAGCCTCCCAAGCGCAGGGATTACAAGCGTGCGCCACCACGCCCGGCTTGGCCACTCTTTAGGTGGGTGGCCTTTGGAAAGCTACTTTGCCTCTCTCTGGCTGTTTCCCCGGCTAGCAGATACACAGAACAATCATACCTACCTCAAGTGATGTAGGGAGAATGGACCAAGTTAATATGTGTAAACGTGACGGGGCCCGGCCCTGGGAAGTTTACTGCTCAGCAATTCATGACCTATTGCAATTTCTGCTCCAGTGTGGACCCCATGAGCTATTAATTACTATATTATTGTACATCTCCCTTTTTTTTTTTTTTTTTTTTTGGTGGTACTGGGGTGGAACCCAGAGGCTTTCTACCTCCGGGCTATACTCCCAGACTTATTTTATACTTTATTTGGAAACAGGGTCTCACTAAGTTGCTGAGAGCCTCACTAAGTAGCTGAGGCTGGCTTCGAACCCGTGTGAGCCTCCTGTCTCAGCCTCCCAAGAGCGGGGATTACAAGCGTGCGCCACCACGGCCGGCTACATCTCCCTTTTGATTGATTTAAATATTTTATTTTTGGCACCAGGGATTGAATTCCGGGGCATTCTACCTCTGAGCTACCCCAGCCCATTTTTTATTATTTATTCATTTTCAAACAGGGCCTGCCTCACTAGTTTGCTGAGAGCCTCACTAAGTTGCTGAGGCTGGTTTAGAACCTGCGATCCTTCTGTCTCAGCCTCCCAAGCACTGGGATTACAGGCGTGCGCCACCACGCTTGGCTTAAAAAACTTTCGGTGCTTCGTTAGCCCCATCATATCCATGAAATAAATCACAACAGGTTTGGTGTGTTATGTTTTTCCCTAATATACCACTACCATAAAGATGTTTATTGGGCACCACCTGAATACCTGGTCATACCACAGAGGTGCAGGTCCAGCTTAGGGAACCCGCTGAGCTGTCTCTGTAGTTGGCTAGTAAAACACAAGAGCCCTACCACTTCCCTTTACAGTCGGGGACAGTGACGTGGAGGGGCGAAGTGCCCTATGCAACATCTCCAAGTGGGTACAGGGGAGCTGGGACCCAGGCCCACAGAGGCTGGAATCCAAAGCCCATGCTCCCAGGCCCCAACTGGTCTGGGCTCTCAGTGCTGGGACAGTGAGGGTGGGCAGGAGGCGGCGGTCTGGGACTGGAGGGCTGCTGCCTGGCATACCCAGGTACCATCCTTTGCCCATCGGCTGCCTGCCACTCTCTCTTCCCTCTCCCTCCCCCTCTCTCCCCAGCTCATGCAGCGACCCTCACCAGGAACATGGACGGCGCTAGAGCCAGAGGCCTCGATGGTGACCAGGACTGAGGCCTCCAGGGCGCCGGTGCTGCCCAGCACGCGGCATATGTACTCGCCCGAGTCGGCTGGGGACACCTGGTGCAGCCGCAGCCTTGAGCCGTACGCCTGAGCAGGGAGGACGGGGAGACAGACGAGCGGTGTAAGATGCCAATCTGGAACACTTGACGGCCTGCGGCCAGGGATAACCTCTGACCCAGATGGGCATGGTACCCCACCCGGGCTCCTGGACCTTGCTTCCCTTCCTCCCTCCCTTCCTTCCCTCCTTTCTTTTTCTCCCCCCCAACACCTTTCCTTCTATTGGGGATTGCACCCAGGGACACTCTATCTCTGAGTTACATCCCTGCCCTTTTTATTTCCTTCCTTTGTTCGTTCCTTCCTTTCTTTTTACAGTACTGGGGATGGAACCCAGAGGCATTCTATCTCCGAACTACACCCTAGTCCTACTTTTATTCTTTATTTTGAAACAGGGTCTCACTGAGTTGCAAAGGGCCTCATTAAGTAGATGAGCTGCCTGCGAACCATGATCCTCCTGTCTCAGCCTCCCAAATACTGGGATTACAAGCGTGCGCCACCACGCCCGGCTTATTTTTCCCCCCACTGTTCAAGTCTATATAACAGCTTGTCTCATGGGGAAGAGAACACCAGAATAGGTTAGAATTTCTTGCTATAGCAAGCTCAAATTGTGTCAGACGGTTTTGATCATCTGTCACAGCGTTACCTGTAATTACTTTTTATTTTGAAACAGGGTCTTACTAAATTACTGAGGGTCTCACTAAACTGCCGAGACTGGCTCCAAACCTGTGATCCTCCCATCTCAGTCTCCTGAGTACTGAGGTTAGAGCACCTTCCCACCCTTTCCTGCCCACCACATACCTGATGGTGAGCGGGCAGGCTGCCCCCGCGCTTGTGCCACGTGACCTGGGCATGGGCCTGCCCGGGCACCACGCAGTTCAGATCCAGCGTCTGCCCTTCAGCCACTTGGGAGGAGGAGGACTCAATTCTGATGGGGACAGCACCACCGGAGACTGGGAACACAGGAGCAGCAGGTCAAGCTTGGCAGAGTCAGATTTGGGAATGGGGTGGTGGGATCCCCAGCCGTAAAAAAACCCATGTTCCAAGATGATCATTCTCTCTCTCTCTCTCTCTTTCTTTTTTTTTTTTTTTTTTTTTTTGGTGGTACTGGGTTCCTGGAAACCTTCTCCCTCCAGACTACACTCCCTGACCTACTTTATATTTTTATTTGTAAACAGGGTCTCTTAAGCCAGAGAGGCTGGCTTCGAACCTGTGCGATCCTCCTGTCTCCACCTCCCAAGCGCGGGGATTACAAGTGTGTGTCACCACGCCCAGCTTTTTTATGGTATTAAACCCAGGGGTATTCTACCTCTGAGCTATACCCCTAGCTCTAGTTTATTATTTATTTATTTATTTATTTATTTATTTATTTATTTATGGTACTAGGGATGGAACCCAGGGACCTTCTACCTCCGGGTTATACTCCCAGATCTATTTTATATTTTATTTGGAAACAGGGTCTCTTATGCCAGCTGAGGCTGGCTTCGAACCTGTGCAATCCTCCTGTCTCAGCCTCCCAAGCACGGGGATTACAAGTGTGTGCCACCATGCCTGGCTTATTGCACCAACAGTGTTACAACAGTGCCAGGTACTGTTCTATTAATTCATTTAACCTTCATTTAACTGCTGTGATGATGAAAATGTCCCTTTTTTTGATAGTCAGAGAGAATGGCTCTATCCATGCATATGTGGGTATTAAACACTTGAGAGATCAGAAATTATTATTTTTGTGGTACTGAGAATCAAACCCAGGATACTCTATCACTGAACTATACCCCTAGACCTTTCTATTAATTAATTTTTAATAATAAATTATTTACCTATTTATCTTGGTACTGGGGATTATCCATATGCATGGATAGAGCCATTCTCTCTGACCGTGCTTGGAGGCTGAGACAGGAGGATTGCACAGGCTGAGGTACACCCCAAGCTCTATTTTATTTTTATTTAGAAACAGGGTAGAGCCGGGCGTGGTGGCGCACACTTGTAATCCCAGCATTCGGGAGGCTGAGACAGGAGGACTGCAGTTCGTGGCCAGCCTCAGCTACTTAGCGAGGCCCTTCACAACTCAGTGAGACCCTGTTTCAAAATTAAAAAGGACTAAAAAATAGGGCTAGGGTTGTAGCTTGGAGGTGCAATGCCCCTGGGTTCCATCCCCAGTACTGCAAAACAGAACAAAACAAAACAAAACAAAACAGGGTCTACATGATATAAGATAGTCTCCCTATGTTGCTGAGATTAGTCTTGAACCTGTCATCATCCTGTCCGTCAGTCTAAGTAGAGGGATTATAGGTATGTACCACCACATCCATCAGCCCTATTTAGTTATTAATTTATTTTTGCGGTACTGGGGGTGGAACCCAGGGGCACTGTACCTCTGAGTTATACCCCCAGCCCTATTTTTTTAAGTCTCTATTTTTTATTTTTAATTAATTAATTAATTAATTAATTTAGTGGTACTGAAGATGGAACCCAGGGGCATTCTACCTCTGAGCTATACCCCCACCCCAACTTTTTTATTTTTTCTTTCTTCTTTATTTTTTGCAGGTCTGGAGATGGAATCCAGGGGCATTGACCTCCAAGCTACATACCCTACCCTATTTTTTATTCTTTATTTTGAAACAGGGTCTCACTAAGTTGCAGAGGGCCTCACTAAGTAGTTGAGGCTGTCCTTGAACCACAATCCTCTGGTCTCAGCCTCCCAAATGCTGGGATTACAAGCTTACAAGCGTGCACCACCATGCCCGGCTATAGTCTTTTTATTTTTAAAACAGGGCCTTGCTAAGTGGCTGAGGCTGGCCTTGAACCGTTATCCTCTGGTCTCAGCCTTCCGAATGCTGGGATCATAAGCATGCGCCACCATGCTTGGCAGCCCTTTTTATTTTGATAGAGGGTCATTAAGTTACCCAGGCTGGTGCCTCAAACTTGTGACTCTCTGGTCTCAGGTTCCCAAGGTCTCTGAGATCACAGGCATGTGCTACCACATCAGGCTCAGAAACGGAATTTTAAGTCTTGTTCAGTTTTAAGTGCCATATGTGGCTATATTAGATGGCTGGAATGATCACCATCCCCATCCCAGAGCCCAGGCCGCTCCCTCAGCGGTGCGGGAGGGACGTGAACTTAGGCACCCTCTTGCAGGCCCCGGCCCTCACCGCCACCCAGGTCTTAGGACTTCAGAGCTCAAAGGCCCTTCCTCCCCAGGGCCATCATTCCCCTGTCCCTGTCTCTTTCCTGGGATACAGGTCTTCATCAGACTCACCAGAGGGGCTGTTGGTGCTGGGGGAGACGGAGACCAGGATGGAGGCTTCCAGGGCATCGATGTTGTTGTTGGCCCGGCACACGTACTCGCCTGAGTCGGCCACGGACATCTGGTGCAAGCGCAGGCGGGAGCCGTGGGCCTAGGGCGGAAGGGATGGAGAGGAAGAGGGAGCCCGGCGGCCCCATGGTCCTGCTGCCACCAGTCTCCCTTGACTAACCTGCTGAGACTGCCGTCTGTCCACCCCAGCTCAGAACGCGGCCATGTCCAGGGCAGGAGAAGAACCCAGTCTGCACCTGCGCTGCCCACCCACAGCCACGACTCCTGCTCACCTGGTGTCTGGCAGGCAGGCTGCCCCCACGCTTGTACCACGTGATGGTGGCCTGGGTCTGCCCGGCAAGCACGCAGTTCAGATCCAAAGTCTGCCCTTCCACCACGGTGGGGGATGAGGACTCGATCCTGATTGGTGGAGAGACGCTGGGTACTGGGGACGGAGGAGGATGGGCGAGGCAACCACAGTCAGACAGCAGTGACAGGGCTGCGGACCCCTCTGTCCCCCCTGCACCCCCATGTCCCGGCCCCTGCCTACCGCGTACTCACCGTGGGCGGAGCCACTGCCTTGGATGGTGACGATGAGCGAGGTCTCCCGGGAGCCAGCGCCGTTGCTGACATGACACACGTATTCTCCGGAGTCCGCCGGGGTCACCTGAGGTATCCGCAGCCGGGAGCCCACGATCTGGAGGGAGCGGGTGTCGGTGGGTGGGGCTGACCTCTGAGCCTCAGGCCCTGCTGCTGCCGCCCCTCCCTTCACATGGCACTGGACCTCCCCTCTGTCCCCAGTCCCCTGCCCCCACGGCGATCTTCCCAGGGCTCCTAGCCCAGCGCAGGGCCAGCCTCTGCCCCAGCTGCATGGTGCCTCCAGTTTCTGTATTGTTCTCTTTAGAAAGCCTGCTGAGGTGCTCCCCAGGGGTGCCCCAGCCATCACACTGTGCCCTCACTCAGTGTCTGTCTCTCAAGACATGCTTAAGGACGACACCTGTCATATTCCACGAGGGATCAGCGGAGCTAGATGCAGGACTCGTCTGCAGTAGTCACCAAGGAAAATCAGTGGGTGAACAGACCCAACTGAGGTAAGTAGGACTAACTCTATGCCCAGCACCAGTCCTGCCCGTCCATCAAGGACAATCAGTGTTTGTTGAATGACTGGATGAGCACAGGGAGGTGCCAACAGCCTCTCACACCTCCCACCGGGGCCAGCGTCCCCTCTGCCTGCTGGCTCTGTACCTGGTGCCGGCTGGGCAAGCTGCCTCCGCGCTTATACCAGGTGATGGTGTGGGGGGCTTGACTGGCAACCAGGCAGTTGAGGTCCAGGGTGTGTCCGTTGGCCAGTGAGGCCGAGGAGGACTCGATGCGGACGGGGTACACCACGCCTTGGGCTGGGGGGCAAAGCAGAAGGCAGGGTGTGGGTGCTGCCGAGGGCGGCGTCAGCCCCAGCAAGCCCCCACGGTGCACTGCGGTCCCGACACTCACGGTGGTGAGGGGGGCTGTGGCGCTGATGGATGGTGACAAGGACAGAGGCCTCCTGGGTGCCCGAGCCGCTGACCACGCGGCACACGTACTCTCCGGAGTCGGCCGGGCTCATCTGGGGCAGCCGCAGCCTTGAGCCATGCACCTGGGAGGGGCAGGACAGAGGTGGCCGGCTCAGAGCCAGGCCCGGGCTCACGTTTCCTTCCTGGGGCCCCTCCTGACTCAGCTAGTTGGAGCTCGATGGAAACTCTCCCAGAGAGAAGCACATTCCTGACCTTTCCACTCCCCTGCCTCAGGGCTGCGACAGGTCCAGCCTGCCACCCACCATGCCAGGGACTGCTGAACCGGCACCAGGGAAATGGGGGCCCAGCATTTGTGGCCATGCTACGGTGCGGGTGAAGTGGCAGTGTGAGCCCATTTGACAGATGAGAACATTGAGGATCAAGAGGCTGGCCTAAGGGCACAGAGCAGCCAAGTCCAGCAGCCCCTGGACTTGAATATGCCTGAACGCAAAGCCCGCAAGCTTTTGTTTGTTCCTTCGGTGTTAGGGATGGAACCCAGGGCCCTATGAGGCAGCCAAGAGCTCCACCGCTGAGCCACATGTGTGTGTGTGTGTGTGTATATATATATATATATACATACATACATATATATATATATATATATATATATATATATATATATTCTCTCTCTTTTTTTTTTTTTTGGTGGTACTGGGGGGTGGAACCCAGAAGCTTTCTAACTCCCGGCTATAGGCCCAGACCTTTTTATATTTTATTTGGAAACAGGGTCTCACTAAGTTGCTGAGAGCCTCACTAGGTAGCTGAGGCTGGCTTTGAACTTGTGCAATCCGCCTGTCTCAGCCTCCCAAACGCAAGGATTACAAGAGTGTGCCACCACACCCGGCTCTATTTTTTACTTTGAAACAGGGTCTAAGTTGCAGAGGGCCAAGTTGCTGAGGCTGGCTGGGAACCTGCAATCCTCCTGTCTCAGCCTCCTGAGTACTGGGATTGCGGGTGTGTGCTGCCATGCCCGGCCAGGCCTGGGTTCTCTAGCCAGCAGTTTTGAGGTCCCTGGGACCCCTCCTTCACTTCCCACCCTCTACCTGGTGTCGGGCGGGCAGGCTGCCCCCACGCTTGTGCCACGTGATCTGGGCGTGGGCCTGGCCCGAGACGAGGCAGTTCAGATCCAGCGTCTGCCCTTCAGCCACCTGGGAGGAGGAGGACTCGATCCGGACTGGTGGGGTGACCCCGAGCGCTGGTGACAGAGGCAGAGGGTCAGCCCAGCAGAGGGCGAGAAGAGGCGAGTGTGAGAGGGGACAGGGCCACCTGTCTCGTGGGAAGTGCAGACTGGGGCTTGGCCTGCACCTCCTGCCAAGGTTTGGCTGGATTGAGGACCCCCTCCCTGTGCTCCCCCAGGCAACTCACCAGGAACAGAGCTGGCAGGCTCAATGGAGACCAGGACCGAGGTCTCCAGGGGCACGGAGCCGCCTACCACCTGGCACACGTACTCGCCCGAGTCGGCAGGAGACACCTGGTGCAGTCTCAGCAGTGAGCCATGGGTCTGGTCAAAATGCAGGGTGAGGTCGGAGGGGGCCCCCGCCGCACCCAGACAACTGTAACCTGCACCCCGTCCCGGAGCCTGGGCAGCCTGGCTCTCAGCTCTGCCTGGAGGTAGGGAAGGCAGGTCCAGAGTCGGGAATGGGGTGGAGCATAGGAGGAGCCATGGAGGATTGGTGAGCTAAGGCATACTGGTGTGGGCTCTGACATCCAGATGCATCTACATCAGTGTGTGTGTGTGTGTGTGTGTTACTAGGGATTGAACCCAGGGACATTCTACCTTTGACCTTCACCTTTATTTTGAAACAGGGTCCCACTAAGTTGCAGAAACCTCACAAGTTGCTGAGGCTGGCCTTGAACCTGCAATCCTCCTCTCTCAGCCTCCCAAGTACTGGGATTACAAGCCTACGCTGCCACATCCGACTCATGTCATTTTACAGATGCTGAAACTAGCACAGAGAGGTTAAGCAACTTGCCTAAGGACTGAGCAGAGGGATGGGGGTTCACACCGAGAATGGCTGGGTGCAACCCTCTACGCACCTGAGCAATGGAGCCCAAGGCCTATCTTGTCTCAGAGGAGCCTCCAGCCCTCCCCACCATCCAAGGACCCCTCTTCTTGGTCCCTCCATCCTTCTGGCCCCTGTACCTGGTGCCGGGCAGGCAGGCTGCCCCCGCGCCTGTGCCACGTGACCTGGGCGTGGGCCTGGCCAGGCACCACGCAGTTCAGATCCAGGGTCTGCCCTTCCGCCACTTGGGAGGAGGAGGACTCAATGCGGATGGGCTGGGTGCTGCCAGGGGCTGAGGGAGGGAGGTCACTGGTCAATCCAGTTCTCTAAAGCTGCCCCAGCCTCTCCTCTCTCTGCCTCTCAGCCCTACCCGGTGGCCCCACTCACGGTAGGCAAAGTTGGCTCCTTGGGTCCCGGTCACTGTGACTGTCATGGAGGCCTCTACACCATCGCTGGCTCGGCAGACGTACTCTCCTGCGTCTGCTGGGGAGGCCTGGAAGATGTACAGGCGGGAGCCGCGGACCTGGGCAGTGATGGGCGGGAGTGTAAGAGGGGGCTTCCCAGAGCCCAGGAGGCATCCCCATGCCTGTACCCCCACAATCCCCCATTCTCAGTCCCCCCCATTCTGGGCACAAAGTACCTGGTGCCGGGCGGGGAGGCTGCCCCCACGCTTGTACCATGTGACCTGGGCATGGGCCTGCCCAGCCACCACACAGTTGAGGTCCAAGGTCTGCCCCTCGGCCACTGTGGGGGATGAGGACTCGATCCGGACAGGCGGGACGGGTGCCGGGGCTGTGCGGACAGGGGAGAGGGTAGTAGCTGCTCCCCAGGAGAGAGGTCAGGCACCGTCCAGCCTGGAGCTGGCTCTGCCTGGTAATCTGAACCAAGCCCACGTGCAAAAGTGTGTAAGAGGCAGACATGAGACAGTTGAGGCTAGGAGAGAGAAAGGAGGCAGGAGCAGAAACACGGGCAGGATGTGGCCCAAGGAAGTGCCACAGGAGAGTATTCAGACTCGCGGCTGCTTGGCGAGGCCCGGTGGCCAGCTCCAGGCTGGCTCTCCTGCCCCAACTCTAGCAGGACCTTGGTCCTTGGTCCTCCCCCCCTGGGTGGCCCTCCACCTCTCCAGTGTTCCATGGCACTGGGGTCACTTACCAGCCATGGAACCAGAGGGTTCAATGGAGACCAGGACAGTGGTCTCCAGGTGCTCAGAGCCAAGGACCACATGGCACACGTACTCGCCCGAGTCGGCAGGGGACACTTGGTGCAACCTCAAAAGCGAGCCGTGGGTCTGTGTGCAAACAGAGTGGGTAGGGGAGCCGGAGAGTCCAGGCAAACCCCGCCCAGCAGGCCGGTCCTGGGGGCTACCGTACCTGGTGCCGGGTGGGGAGGCTGCCCCCGCGCTTGCGCCACGTCACCTGGGCCTGCTCGGGCGCCATGCAGTTCAGATCCAGGGTCTGCCCCTCGGACACGTGGGAGGAGGAGGACTTGATACGGATAGGTAGCGTGTTGCCCTGAGCTGGGGCACAGAGGGGCTGGTCAGAGGCCTGTGCTCCTGAGGGCCCTGGACGTGGCCAGGCCTAGCTTGTGGGGGGGCTGATGGGGGCCTTTCTGGAGCTAGAATCACATGTCTACCTCTGCCCGGCCAGCTGCACATGCCTATGTCTCTTTGTCCCTCCACCTCAGGCTCCAGGCCACCTGCCTACCAGGACTTCTTTTTTTTTGGGGGGGGGGATTGAACCTAGAAGCCTTCTACCTCTGAAACAAGGTCTCACTAAGTTGCTAGTGTCTCACTAAATTGCTGAGATTGGACTCAAACCTGTGATCCTCCTGTCCTGGCCTTCCAAGTACTGGGATTATAGAGAAACATCACCATACCTGGCTATCTAGGGACCTCTTCATGAGGAGACCAGAGAGAACCAGAGACCTTCACTACACCAAGGTTGCAGATGATAAAGACGCAGGTCCCTTCTCCAGAGTGTTCAGCACATGCTTAGAGCACTGTCCACTGAGCCCTTTCATCTAAACCAAGCTCTCGCCTGGCAGACACTGGACAAACCAGCAAGTAATCTAGAAATGGTATCGCCATTTCAGACGAGGTTCCTCAAGGTGAAAAATACTAGTTCAAGGCTGTTAAAGATTTGAACCTGGACTGGCTGAACTCTCAACTCAGCCCTGACGGCGCTGTTTGCTGCTAAATTCTGACAAGTACCCTCGTGTGTGGCCAGGTAAGCAGAAGTAGCCTTTCCCCCAGCCCAGCCCCTCGCTCTGGAGGACCCCTGTCCTGAGGCCCTGGAGAGCCCACACACACTTCCGGAGCAGTGGGGTAGCCCAGAGCTCAGCACCTGCACCGCTCCTCACCTGAGGTGACGCTGGGGCCCGCGTGGGTGCCGTGGAGGACCGATACGACGATGGAGGCCTCCTTGGGGCCCGACTCAGACTCCACTCGGCACACGTACTCTCCAGAGTCGGCAGGAGAAACCTGGGCAAGGCGCAGCCGGGAGCCATGGACCTGGGCCGGGCGGGGAAGAGGTATGAGAAGATGGACCAGGCCGCATCATGGCTCCCTGTGGGCCTCGGTTCAGTCATCAGACTCTCCTGGGCACTGCTCTGAGCCACCGGTGCCAGGTGTGAAGGAGGGGAGGCATCCTGGCCATTGCGAGAACACGCTGGGCCATGGCAAACTTCCCACAGCACTGCCACAACCCTTGCCACAGCTTGGGCCCTCTCCTACCTGGGCGTGGGGAGGCAGGCTGCCCCCTCGCTTGTACCAGGTGACCTGGGTGTGAGCCAACCCAGCCACCACACAGTTGAGGTCCAGCGTCTGGCCTTCGGTCACAGATGGTGATGATGACTCGATTCTGACGGGCAGTGAGCTGGCACCGGAGCCTGGGACCAGAGCAGGGTAAGCAGACCTCAGGGAGCCCCAGCCTGCCCTCCCCACCCCACGGCCCCGGAGGCTCCGCACCTGAGAGGACGTCCACCTGGATGCGGGCCTGGGCAGTGCCTGCGGAGCTGGTGGCCACACAGAGGTAGAAGCCGGCGTCGGCGAGTGTGATGGCCGGGATCAGCAGCGTGGCGATGTCTGTGCGCTCCGACCGGGCCTGCCACACAGGAGGGGCTCAGCCACCTCATAGCTTGCCCCGTGAGGGTGGGCCAGGGATGGAGGGTGCAGGGCACACCGGGCAGGGCCTCCCAGAGCTGACATCGAGGCCCAGTGGGGGACACAGGACAGCGGAACCCGCAGAGAGGTGGGCAGGGGCCACCTGCCAGGGGGCAGGGTCTGAGGGAGGAGGGACGGGAGCCAAGAGAGGGAGATGGGAAGGGCGTGGAGGGGACGGTGGGCAGGGCTGGCACTGTCCAGGGAGCCCGTGCACCTGCGAGGGCCAGGTCTCACCTGCGGGGGGAGGCTGCCTCCTTCCTTCCTCCAGGTGATGGTGGCTCCGGGCACACCTGCGGCCCTACAGTACAGCCTGACGGTGCGGCCTTCGTGTACCTGGGTCCTCTCTGGGCTCACCTGGACCCTGGGCCCATTGCCCCCTGCAGGAGAAGCATGTGAGGGGTCGCCCAGGGTCGCCCACAGCCCCCCCAGCCCCACCCCGGTGTGGCGCTCTCACCGTGCACCTGCAGCACGGCCCTGGCCACGTGCTGCCCGGCACTGTTGTGGGCTCGGCACAGGTACTGGGCCTGGTCTGAGAGCTCGGCAGCTGGCAGGCGCAGGATGCCCCCTTGGACTTGTGCCTTCTGGGGAAGCTGGCCGCCGGGGCCCCCTAGTGTGGAGAAGGGGGTGAACACTCAGGGCACTGGTGCTACTCTGCCCGCCCCCGGGCCTGGCCTACCCTACAACCTGGCCCTCTGCCCCAGGAGAGCCAGGCCTCGAGTGTTGCTCCGACACGCCTCACCTGTCCACTCGAGGGTGGGCGAGGGGCTCCCGGTGGCACTGCAGCGGAACTCCGCCAGCTGCCCGGGCTGCACTGTGAGCTGCGGCGGGTGGATGGAGACCACGGGGGCAGACGGGGCGCCCGCGGCTGCCGGAGGAGAGAGATGGTGGTGTGGAGTGTCATCGGACACAGCAAGGGCCCCTGGCACTCTCCACTTCCTCTCCAGCCTCGCGTGGCCATTTGTCCACCCAGTTGCCAGAGGACGTTTTTATTTATTTATTATTTAGTTTTTGGTGGTAGTGGGGATTAAAGCCAGATGCCTTCTACCTCCAAGATATACCCACAGCCCTCTTTTTATTTATTTTTATTTTTTTCAGAACTGAGGATTGAACCCAGGGGCATTCTACCTCTGAGCTGCACCCCTGGTCCTATTTTTTTTTTAAATTCTTTGTTTTGAAACAGGGTCTCACTGAGTTGCGGAGGGCCTAAGTAGCTGAGGCTGGCTGCGAACCTGCGATCCTCTTGTCTCAGCCTCCCAAGTGCAGGGATCATAAAGTGTGTATCACCACGCCTGGCTTATTTATTTATTTATTTATTTAGTCATACTACCGGCGGAACCCAGGGGCTTTCTACCTCTGGGCTATCCTCCCAGACCTATTTTATCCTTTATTTGGAAACAGGGTCTCACTAAGTTGCTGAGAGCCTTGCTAAGTAGGTGAGGCTGGCTTCGAACGCGTGCGATCCTCCTGTCTCAGCCTCCCAAGCGCGGGGATTACAAGCGTGCGCCACCACACATGGCTATTTTTATTTTTGACAGGGTCTCGCTAGGTTGATGGGAGCCTCACTGCTTGCCAAGACTGTCCTCGGGCCCACAATCTTCCCGTCACAGCCTCCTAAGCACTGGAATGACAAGCATGCGCCACCACACGGGGCTCAGAGGAAGTTTTTAAAACATCGTGGGCACCTTGCCACTTTGCTACTTAAGACCAGCCATGGCTCTCAATTGCTTTATGATAAAATCCAAACTTGCTCAGCATCTCCACATACTACACCCGCTAACCCTGGCTGGTGCCCTCCTTCCTGCATCAGGCCAGCTTGCTGCCCCTCAAACACAGCCACATGCTCCTGCCCCAGGGCCTTGGCTCTCGCTGCTCCCTCTGCGGAGAACGTGCTGCCAGCTCTGTAATCAGCTCGCCGCCTTCTTCCCTCAGGTCTCAGCCCAGATGTCACCTCCAGGGAGGCCCCCTGGGACCAGCCTATCTGCAGCGGCACGCCCTCCTCCCCCATCTCTCTGTTCATTACACCCCGGACGCATCACTCTGTGCGATCATCTTGTTTGTTCATGGGTCCCCTTGCTAAGGTCTCCTTGGCTAGGACATATACTTCAGGAGGGCTGGGACCCCGTGTGTCCTCTGTCCCGCTTCTTCAGAGCCAAGACTAGGACCCGGCACACCACAGGTGCCTGGAGAACTGGTGTGTGCCGGGGGAGGGCTCCAGGCACGGTGATGGCAGTGTACCTTGCACGTGCAGCGTGGCCATGCCCTGATCCATGGCAAACATGTTGGAGCCGGTGCACACGTAGGTGCCTGCGTCGCTGGGCTGCACGTTGCGGATGGTCAGGATGCCGTTGAAGTCCATGGCTCGCGAGGGCAGCTTCCCGTTGTGCAGTCGGGTCCACACCAAGGTGTAGGCCGGAGACTGCAGGGCAAGGGAACAGAGGACAGGATGAGGGTCACACATGGATCTTGGAGACCCCAGGAGACAGGCTCCCCTGTCCCGGCGCCCCGCCGTGCACCTTGCTCTTGGCCGTGCAGATGAAGGTGACGTCGCTGCCGGGGCGCACGCTCTGGCTCCGCTGTTCCTCCACCGTCACCGTGATGGGCTTGCTTGGAGCCTCTGGGGATGGGATGCCCAAGTGATCCTCCCCTCGGCCTGGGGCCTCATTCTCCTTCTCTGGATGAAGATGCCCTCCATGCCCCTGCTGCCTCCCCCCACATCCTCCCTGCAGGTAGAGTGGCCCTGTCACCCCACGAGCCCGCTGGCTCCAATGCAGGCCACAGATGAGCTCTTAACTAGTGTCCCCATCGGCTTCCAGTTTCCAGCCCCAGAACCCAGTTTCACACCCCTCCCTCCCCCCAGCACCCTCCCTTCTGCCTTCCCCTCCACAGCCACCTGCACTAGTCAAGAAAACAGAAGCAACAAGTCAGGAACGTGGCCATCGCCCCAAACCCCCAAGTCTACCCACTCCCTCCTTCCTGATCCCAAAGGCTGGGACCCCCTCTGCCCACCCCACTCCATCTGAAAGGCAGAGCCCTCCCAAAGACTTCTGCTCGCTCGTGTTCCACCAGGCTCTGCCGCACTGTAGGATTATGCTGCTCTACAGACCAGCTTCTTCTGGAACTTTCCATTTGTGAAAATTCCTCCCTGACCCTGTAATCTTCCAGCTACTACCCCATTTCTTGGCCTCATTTCAGAGCCAAGACTCCTGGAAGGATTTTATATGCCTGCTGCCTTTTTATCTTTTTATTTATTTACTTATTATTTATTTATTTATTTATTTATTTATTTTGCGGGTCTGGGGATGGAACCCAGGGGCATTTGACCTCCAAGCTAAATGCTCTGCCCTATTTTTTTATTCTTTATTTTGAAACAGGGTCTCACTGAGTTGTGGAGGGCCTCACTAAGTAGCTGAGGCTGTCCGCGAACCACGACCCTCTCGTCTCAGCCTCCCAAATGCTGGGATTACAAGCGTGCACTGCCACACCCGGATATTTATTTATGTATGTATGTATGCATGCATGCATGTATGTATGTATGTATGTAATGGGGGTTGAACTGGGGGCATTCTATCTTCTAGTTACACTCCCAGACCTTTTTATTTTTTATGCTGAAACAGGGTCTCGCTAAGAGGCTGGTCTCAAACCTGCAATCCTGTCTCAGCCTCCCAAGTGCTGGGATTACAGGCAGGTACGCTTATTTTTTATTTAATTTTTACACTGGGGATTGAACCCAGAGGTCTTCTACCTCTGAATGACATCCCTAGTACTGTTCATTGTTTTATTTTAAGTTGCTGAGGGTCTCACGATCCTCAAACCTACGATCCCCCTGTGTCAACCTCCCAAGACTTAGATGTGCGCCACCAAGCCCAGTTTCCCTCTGCTCTTTGCCCCATTCTGTTCTGGTTTCTCCCCTTCTCCTGCTGCAGTCACTCTGGCCAAGCCTGACCTCCAAGGTCATCCCCATGGTAGCTGGCCAGTGACCGCTCTCCTGGAAGCCCTTTCTGCTCACGTCCTGTGTCACTTGCCCCGACTTCTTCCAGCTCTCCCTCCACACTGCCTGTCCCCTTCTTCAACTTCACTCCTTCTTGGAGCTCCTTTGGGCTGCCCCGGGCCCTTCCTTGCTATCACTCTCCCAGGTGATTGATTTCGCCCTGCATGTGGCTTTAAAAACCATCCTTGTGCCAAAAATCTCCAAATTCATTTCTCAAATTCATTCAGACTCACACGTCAAAATGTCTGGCTGGGGTGTCCCCCCGACGCCTCAAACCTTAATAAGTTCAACCAAACTTGTGATTCTCTCGGACCTGTTGGTGGCAAGGCCTGCTGGTGCCCCGCCCGTGACTCCAGCAGCCCCGGCCTAACTAAGGCAGCCACTGCGTTTCTCTGTACAGGTCTTTCTGGGGCCACTGGAGCCCACTGTGCACACTCGTGTGTCAGGACAGAAGTGCAGGGATACTGAGGTTCCGGAACTGAAAGAAGCTGGCACACACGGGTCCAGCTCCCTGTCACAGGGGCAGGGTGGTACCAAGGCACCACTGCACTGCACCGGCTCCCAGTCTCCCTGTCCACATTAAGCAAAAATTGCTCATGGCGATAATTCGACTGACGACATACCCTTTATTGGATGTCTTCTCTTCCCTGTCTTATTTCTCCCCAAACCACTTGTACACAAATCCTGTTTCTGGCTCTGCTTTCTGGGGGAGCCCAAACAAAGACACCTTGCAATTGGACCCAGCCTTCACCTTAGGAAATGGCGCCCCGCTTACGCAGTTGCTCGAATGCAGGCCCTTTCTCTCACCCTTGTTTAAGCAGCCACCATCCCCTCCTGACAGATGAACACACCCTCTGCCGGGGGCCGCGTGTGCAGGCCACGGTGGGGTCCGGGGAGAAGGGACTCACCAGCGACCAGCAGCTCTGCCCGGCTGCTGTTGGCGTGGTAGAGGTTTCGACAGGTGCAGATGTAGACCCCAGCGTCGGAAGGCTGCACGCTGGGGAAGTGGAGCTCAGAGCCTGGGGAGGGGAGGGGAGGCTCGTCAGTGCGAGCAGGCACAGGAACAGGCCTGGGCCTCCCTCGCAGTGGGGTGACTAAGGGCACAGAGGAGCCTGGGGCCGTGAGTACCTTGATGTCTCTGCTGGGTGCTGCTGGGCACAGGCCGTCCATCCTCACGGGACCAGTAGAAGTAGTGAGGGGGGCTCCCACTGACTTGGCACCGCAGGGAGTGGGGGCCACCTTGGGGCACTACGCTTCGAGCAGGATGGATCTGGACCACCAGCGGGGCTTGGTCTGCTGCGTTCGGGTGGGAGGAGAGGAGGCCATTCAGGGAGGAGGCTCAGCTCACGGTGCTGTCTCGGATACTGCTGTTCTCCTAGACACTAGGGTGCCCCACCCTCAGTCTGTACTCCCTCAACTCCCTAAGCCCCCTGCCTTGCCCATCACCCCCAGGCTATGGTCCCACTTACTTTGTGGCAGGCAGCGGCCCCCTCGCACATTGGGGTTACCCACATAACCAGGGGCGCACCTGTCAGGGGGAACAAGAGCCAGCTGTTAAACCCCAAGGGTCCAGCGCCTCCTGGTGAATTTGGGGAGCCAGGAGCTCAGCCAGCTGCTCAGTGTGGGGTGAAGACACTCAGGGCTCTGGACGGAGTTAGGGACAAAGAGGCCCCAACATAGGGCCTCGGTTGGCTGAGAAAAGGGAGTGTTAACAACTCAGGTAACGAGGAAAGAAAGGCTCTAGTTGAAGTCGTGACAGGTGTTTAACAGGAAACTACCATGCGCCAGGCACCTTGTGGGCGCTGGAAATACAACTGTGAACTTGATGAAGCCCGTCTTTGTGGAACTAACTAGTTGGGAAACCGACATGGCGGGTTAAGGTTGTGAGGATGTGGGCAGGGGTCGGGGGGGCTCCTTGGAGGATAGGAATTCTGAGTTGTATCCCTTCAGAGTAGAGTTTCTTTAGAGAACTTATTGCTTTTTCTGAATATATATTTGTATATATATTATATTGATTATTTTTCCCTTGACTTATCTCCTGTTACAGGTGGCAGAATCTAAAAAGGCTGAAACAGAATCTGCTTTGTTCGCCAACATTTGATCCCCAACACCTCAGCATACGGCATGGCTCACAGTAGGTAATCAATAAAAACCTGTTGATGAGCGGATGAAGCTGAGCCTTGAAGGCTACACAGGAGCTAGCCAGGAAGGGGGACTGTTTAGGGGTTTAAAAAAAAGTTCCACGCAGAGGGAACACAGCATGAACAGACCTGAACATCAAGAATTCTAAAACTTTCCCAGCAAGAATGGAGAGCTGGGTGTCAGGGTGGGATGAGAATAAAGCCTGGTAAATCCTAAGGGGCTTGGGCTTGTCCCAGAAGCAGTATGAGTCTGAGAGGGGTCTGGGCAGGAAAGGGACAGGGTAGACTTCTGAGTGACACCCCAGGGCTCTCACCTAGTAGTCCATCATTTGCCCCCTCCCTTTTCCCCTCCACTTTGCAAACTTACTGCTCGCAGTACTGGCCCCTGTAGCCGGGTTCACAAGCCGTGCAACGGTACCCACCAGCTCCCAAGCTCTCACAGGTGCGGGAGAACCTGGGGCAGGGGAGGCAAAATCAGGCCCAGGAAGCCTTCACTGCATCCCCTCCCTCCACTCTGCCCTGAAAGCCCAGGCAGTGCCCTCCACCCCCCAGAGGGAGTTAGCCACTGGGCCTCGAGTAAGGGCACCCACATGTTCTCTGGGTTGGTCAGCGGGCAGGCACAGGGCTGGCAGTCCTCTGGCGTGCCAGCCGTAGCATCTCCGTAGTAGCCGGGCGCACACAGCTCGCAGAATTCCCCAGCAGCATTGTGCTGGCATTGCTGCAGGGCACAGGGGTGTCACAAATGCCAGCTGCCAGGCAGAGTTTACCAAAAGCCTTTCAATTTTGCAATCCCTTGATTGAGAAGTTCCAGGTTTGTGATATTTAAAGAAATAATCGTGGAAGAGCAAGCTCTCATTATAAGGATATTCGCCGCTGTGGCCTCACGATAAACATAACCAAAGCTTTCTTTACAAGGAAGGATGCTCTAGTCTCCCTGCCGTGTCCACGGCCCCTCGGTGACCTGGCCTGGTGCCTGCAGGCCGTACCGTTGCCTCTGGTTGCAGGGCTATACCTCACCATGTCCTCTTCCACCCTCATGCAGCCCCGGCACCTGCGGCCAGCAGGCAGACCCCGCTGAGCCTGGCTCGCATCTCACCGAGCAGGCCCCGGTCTCTGGGTGGCACAGGTCGGAGTGGCCGTTGCATTCACACAGCTCACAGTGGCCGAGGTACAGCCCACTCCCGGTGCGCGTGTAGCCCGGGGCACAGTCCTGGGGACAGAGGAAGTTCGGGTCACTGTTATCAACAGGATCCCATCCAGAGCCAGCAGGCCTCCTGTCCTGCCTGCTGCTTCCAAGGTCTAGACCCCACTGCCTCTTGGGGGTGGCATCAAGGGCCCAGCCGGCGCCCCCATGTCCCCTCTCCACAGTCTTGGCTTCCCTCTGTCATCTTCACCGTCTCCACTTCAGAGCAGGGGCTGTGTCTGCCTTGCCTTGCCTGGCCCCCCAGCCAGTGGAAACATGCAAAACAGTAGTCCTCCTGAACAGGGACCCCTTGCCCACCTGGGACTGTGTCCCCCAAATTCTTCTGGTGGGGAAGGACTTTATTGAAAAACTTGACCCCTAAATGGAAGAAGTGGGCTGGGGTAGCCTAGGGGGAAATCTGTGAAGATCCTCACAACTCCCTTCACACTCATGAGGCAGAGCGGCAGAGGCAGCGCACAGGCCGGGAGGTTTCCACATTCCAGACGAGTAATCACAGGTTGGGAAAACATCACTGTCTCCTCTGTGAGGCCCCCAGACCCTCCCTCCCCACTTCAAAGGGCGCTTCTGAACAACCTCTGCTTCTGAACAGTGTCTCAGGCCTGCTTCCTCCGGGGCTTCTGCTGTAAAAGGTACTAACTTTCTAATTTCGAGGAACATGAAATTCTCTGCTTGGATTTGAAAATTCTGGTGGCCGCAGAAGAGGTGCACGGATGTAAAATGGCAGCGATGTGGGTTTCCCATTACGGAGCCCCCAGTGATCAGGCGAGAGGGGCTTCGCTCCTGCCCGACTTTCCTGACACCCACCTTCAATGCAGCCCTCCCTCTTCCTGGCACCAGCAGTTCCTCTTCCTGAAGTTTAAAATTCACTCAGCAAACATTAACTGGATAGCGGCCATGTGCTGGGTGAGCTGCTGCCCGAGAGCCTAAAGCTCTGACCAAGGCCCCCAGAGGCGCTCTGGTGCGGTCCTGGTGACAGCCCTCGTCCCACCCCACCTCCATCTCTCTGTGTTCACTGTCTTGTCCAGCCCTGAAGGGCTGACGGCTATGCCCCGCTAGCAGCTGTCCCTGTCCCAGGCCTTCTGAAGCGGGGCCCTCGCTGGCTTTCAGGGTGACCCTGCTGCAGTGCCGGCGGGCTCCCCACGGGCCGCTGCCTGCAACGGCACGCCACCCCTTTGACTTGTCCCTGCTCAGCCCTGGGCGGGAGGCGCCTGTGTTGCTGGGTGGGCCTCCCGGGCTCTGGTGGGCATCCTGAGAATACAAGCTGGGTCCCGGCCTCTGGAGCGTGTACCCCAGGCATGCGGCAGTACTTCCCAGAGGATAGGACAAACTAGGCTTTGAAGTCTGTCAGACCTGGGTTCAAATCCGTTTCTGCCATACAGTAGCTGTGTGTCCTTGGGTAAGTCATGGTCCCCTCTGTGCCTGTCTTTTCTCTGCTGAGGGGGATAACTCCATGCATCTCAGGGGTGCTGGGAGGAATAAGTGAGGTGATGCACATTGCAGGGGGCCATTCTAGTTACGGTAGCAATTGTAGGCTGAGGTGATGCCCACTGACCGGCGTGCTAGGGGCGACTGGACCAGCCACACACTCACCTGGCAGGACAGGCCGATGTAGCCGGGAGGACAGCGGCACTCCTCCACCTCTAGGGCCCGGGGTCCATTGGAGGGCCCGGGCTGGGCCACCTCCAGGCTGACAGCGCTGATGCTGGCTGCCAGGGGCACCGAGGAGAACGTGGCCCGGACCAGGAGTTCGTCCAGGTCAGCCAGTGCCATCAGCAGGTGTTCCCGGGTGGCTGGCTGCCCGTCGGGCCGGCGCCAGAATTCCTGGGTTGGGGACGGCAAGGGTGGGTGAGGATGTTGGGCTTTGCAGGCCGCTCCTGCAGCCCCATCCTTCTGTCTTCTGGGGCTGGGAGGGAAGGAGGAGAAGGGATGAGGGGTAACCCCATCAAAGCCGGGCTCCCAGCCAGGGCGAGGGTGGGGTAGCCTCAGACCCAGTGGTCCTGGGCAGCTCACCTCTCGGAAGACCATCTCGTAGCTCTTCTTCTCAGGGCCTAGTAGTGCCGGCTGCGAGGCCACCAGCATGATGTTGTTGCCCTGGGGGACACCGGCAGGATCAGGAGGAGAGCTGGGGGGCTCTCGAGGGAAGGGGCTCCCCCACCAGCCCAGCCTTTCCACTCCACCTGGCCTCCCAGTGCTCTGCTCCCCAAGCACACATGCCCAGAGGAGTCTGGCCCCTGCCCACTGCCCTCCACACCCTGCGGCGGGCCTCGGCCTGGGTTGTGTCCATCCAGGTGGCGAGAGTGGGCCTACCCCTCTCCCGTGTCAGGCCAGCCGCATGCCGGACACGCTGAAGAACAGATTGTGAAGTGTTGCCACCTCCCCTCTGCCTGGCCGCCGTGGAGGCCCAGAGCTCACCGTGATCTGGACGTCGGGGTCAGAGAGCAGGCTGCCCTGCGGTCCCGCCCTATAGGCGAGGGTGTATCGCAGCTTCCCACCGTAGGCTGCCACCTGCGAGAGAGGTCAGCGTCACAGGCTGCCAGGCCCTGCTGGAGTGTGCGGGGTGCAGCAGGGCAGGGGCAGGGCCTCGTGAGCCTCCTGCGCCCGTGTGCCAGTTCCTCCTCAGCTCACACATGTGCAGGACTTGGAGGGGCCTTTTTTGGTTGCCTGCCAGAGCCAGCCAATACCTCCAAGCCCCTTCTCATTTAGAGGAATTTTCCACAAAGCAGGCAAGGGTAATAATAACAGTGGCCACCTTTGAGGAGTGGGCCAAGGTCTGGAATTATCAGCTACCGGGTGGGCAGAGGGTGGCCCCAGAGGCCTCGCCTCCAGCACGGTGCTTCCTGTCGACCCAACCCATTTCCCTTTTCCTGCACACCGTGCCCTGGTTCTCTCGAAAGAACGACGGGTGCTCATTTCAAGGGCCTGTCCCTCTTCCTTCTGTGGAGGAAGAGCCGGGCCTGGCCAGTCTCCCCCCACTGGCGAGGGGCATAGGAGCCTGGCACATCTTCTCCTGGTCAGATGAAAAGCTGGCAAAGGACACTAAGATAATGTCCTATGAGCCCCTGGATCGGCTTGCCCGATGCTAGACATCCCAGAACTCTGCAGTTGCCTAAGAATAGATTCCTTGTTACGGGTGTTTGCAGGCAGGCAGGCCTAGAAGAGTTCCTGTGCATGTGGGCAGCCAAGGCCCCAGCTCTGTCCCGCTGGAGTTTCCTTTCTCTCCTGGGTCACTAGGGCATGCGGTCAGCCCAAAGCCATGCTGTTAGGCCCACTCTTTGCTCGCGTGTGTGTGTTCAGATGGTGAGCATATCAACCACCCACTGACTACACGCTAGGCTCTGAGCTACACAGGCCCTGGGGCTGTTTGCCATAAACTCGGGGTGTGCTAAAGAACTTGGGGGCATAACCACAAAACAATGGGAACAACTGGCTTCCTGTTTACTGTGGGGACCCCAGGTTCATAGCCATGGCCAGGAGCAACTTCCTAGCAGGTCAGGGACGCGTGTCACAAATGATTAAGGAAGAAGGCTCTGCAGTCTGGACGATTGGGCTCAGAGTCCAGCCCTATTGGCTGTACGTCTTTGGAAAAGGCACTTGACTTCTCTGAGCCTTATTTTCCTTATCTACAAACAGGAGTAAAAATAATGCTCCGGGAGGCCAAGGCCTCTTCTGCCCGCACACGACACAGCCAGTAATTAATGCTTCTGGAAAGAACAACTATGGTACCATGAGGCAGGTCAGCCGCGGGACACGAGGTCACGGAGCACAGGGAAGGGGTGCTGGGAGGGCCGCAGTCCCTCTGCGGGGGTTCTGGCTGGAGGTGAACGCAGAGCCGCATGGGGACCCCCATAGACCTCAATCTACCTACTGTGTCATGAAGGGCTGACAAAGGCCCTCTGATACTCAGACTCCCAGGGACCCTCCCAACTCCTTGTTACCTTGTCCCCCAGGAAGGCTCGGGGCAGCTGCCAATAATAGAGGTTTCCAGGAAGCAGAGAGAAGCCTTCGTAGGAGAGAGAAAACTGGGACAGAAGGGCAGGAGTGAGTGAGAGCTGGGGTGTGGGTGTGGTCACAACTGGGGGGCAGAGGCACAGACCCACCCTGCCCAGCGGCTTGGACTAGCCTGATCTTTGGGCAACTTGCTTCCCCACCCTGCTGGTTCCCAGCTACCCCCTCTGGGCATGGCCTGGGCATGCATCTCCCCGTAGGTGGTGTGACCCCCCCAGGTTGAAGCAGCACACCAATAAACATTTAAGATGTACTGCCTTTCTGCATGTCTATTTTTAAAATGTCTAACTAGCATGATCAAGTTGGTATATGATTGACTTAACGGGAAATTTGGACGTAAATAATAGTCTGGGTAGTGCTGGAAGCTGTGAAACTGGTTCAGAAGTGACTCATGTGTAGAGTGTGGTGGTGGAGGTGCCCTGGAGGTGCCTTGCACATACCTGAGAGCTTGAAGGGGAAGACAGAGAAGACGAGAAGGAAGAGGAGGAGGAGGAGGAGGAGGAGGAGGAGGAGGAGGAGGAGGACCAGGGGGCTGCCCTCAGAGCAGCTGCTGCAGGCTGGGGCTGAGGGTGGAGCCCCCGGGGAGGGGGCTGGGGGTGGGCAGCAAAGCTGGCTAGGAGCTGCCAGATCTCAGCATCCATCCGCCTCTGGGCCTCGTCCACCTGGGGAGCGGGAGAGGAAAGAAGGAGGAAAGGAGCAGAGAGGGACAGAAAGGTAGTCCACAGGGCTCTGTCCACACCAGGCCCACAGTCCCATCTCTGTGCCATCTAGACACAAGGCTAAAGCCTGCTGCTCTGACACTGTCCCTCTGGAACCTGGTGGGGTCCTCACGATGGGCTAGGATTCTGGGGAGAGGCCCTCCTGAGGTGCCCAGCAAGAGAGGCAGGCAGCTATGTACACCAAGGCCGGAGTCCTGGAGAAAGTCCCAGTGGCACTCGGGGTAGGGGAAGTTGTTCCTGGGGCCTGATCTCCATGTGGGCCGGTGGTACCAACCCCAGCCAATCACGGTTCTTGAGTGGGTGGGGCACTGGGCTGGGCCTGGGCTGGCATGGGGGGAAGATGGCCCAGAAAGACTGGGTTCTAATTTAGGCTCACTCCCTGGGGCCCCAGACGCAGCTTGCCCCAGCCAGGCCTGGTTACCTGTGATGCCTGCTGTGCCCAGCCCCTGCCCTCTGGGGGGCCCAGGGTCCTCCCAGCTGCCGCGGCTGCCCGCCACTGCTCCTCTGAGAGGGATGTGCGGTTCTAATGGGATGGAGGTCACAGGCTAGTTCAGCCTTCCTGGGGTCCCAGAGCCGGGGCCACGGCAGGGTCCTCTTCCCATGGACCTGTGGCCCCAGGGGTCACACAGGGGAGACATGCATGCTCCCTGTCTGGGCTGCCACTCAGGGGTTACTCCAGGCTGCCTGATGGGGCATGTACATGGGAGGGGGCGGGTTAGTGAAGTTTGCCTTGAGAAACTGGGGGCCCAGATGTAGCCATGGGGGTTAGCACACAGTTAGTTTCCCTGCCGCTTTGGTCACAGTCCTGATCTCAGAGGGTTGGTGCTGCGGCGAGGAGAGGCATGTGGCCCTGGGGCCACCAGAGACAGCTTGGGCTCATGCAGACCCGCACTGTTTCGGGCACTGACATCAGGGCTGAGGGCATCCAGGAACACACCATGCCCACGTCACACCAGCTGCACACCATCACAGAGAGGGCCTACCTGGTGAGCCCGGCGCATCCGCGCAAAGTACGCCTCCCTCTGTGGGGCCCAGAGAAAGGAGAGGAGACAGAGAGAGATCTGAGTACTGCAGGACAGAGTGACGAAGAGGCCAGGAGAGAGGAAACCCGAGGAAGGAGAAGAGACCAGAAGGCAGCCAGCGCTACAAGAGGCTGTGTGTGTGTGGGGGTACCTGGCTCTGTCCAAGGAGCAGGGATAGGGCAGCCTCACAGGCCCCCAAGTGTCCCTGGGGGTACGCTGCTTTAGCACGGGTCTCTACCGGCAGGGGACACCTACGCCAAGCTCCATCTCCCCCGGGGGCACACAGGTTGGTCATGGCTGCTTGAAGAACATTCCCCACACCACACTTTAGGAGCAGAAAAGACAATCTCATCTCTCACCAGCAATTTTCTTTTTTTTTTTTTAAGTACTAGAGATAGAACCCAGGGGCATTCTACCTCCAAGTTACATTCTCAGCCCTATTTTTATTTTGAAATAAGACCTTGCTAAGTTGCTGAGGCTGGTCTTAAACCCGAGATCCTCCTGTCTCAGCCTCCCAGATATTGAGAATTCAGGTGTGCACCACCACGCCCGGCTTCTGACCTGGGTTTGAATCCTATCATTGCCGCCTACCAGCTGGGGGACTTTGGTGAGTTCCCTAGCCTCTCTCCTTAGTTCTCTTGGTTATGAAAGACAGCACTGGCAGCACCTGGCTCATACGGTTGTGACTTCTGACACATCAAAGTGCTGGGCACAGTAGCTAGCCCATACATAGTAAGTATGACTCCATAAGTATGACCTATAACAATTCCAATGCCCAATACCAAGCACAGAGCCTGCAGTGTTAAATAAGTGAATTCTGAGGGAGCAAATGAATGGAACTGAAACCGTGTCTCCTTTGTCCTTGTGTTTCAAGGGCCTGGCCTGGGACCTGCTCTTTGAAACTGGCAGGAAAGCTCCTAATCCTTAACAGCTGAACACTTAGTATGCGCCGGCTGTCTCCAGGCCTCCCCGCTCCCTGGAGCTGAGGATTATCAGGCGTCCCGCTGGTAGACAGCAGAGCTGAGATTCAGATCAATGTTTGCTGGTCCCCAAAGGCCACCCACCGAACCACGAGGTGACAGGCACGTAGCAGACAGCTGCCCGCCAGGCCACACTGCTCTGGACTAAGCTCATGTCTGAGTCACCAGGGACCCCGGTGCCCAGCAGGGCCTGGCTCAGAGCTGGCACTCGGAGAGGGTTTGCAGCCCACCTTGTCCCCTTGGTAGGTCTCCGGCAGCTGCCAGTAGAAGGACTCATGGCCAAGTTGGGCAAAGTTGCTGTAGGAGAGCTGGGTGCCCTCCGGCACAGGCTCCACGGTGAAGCCGCCGGTCAGGCGGCTGTTTCGCTGTGGGTTCACCAGGGCGAAGCCTTGGAAGTCCCCAGGGGCAAAGCGGGTGTGGATCTGGGAGCAGAGGGAGGCCGAGGCGTCAGTCTAGCATGGGGCAGGCACCGCTGGGAGGGGGCGGCGGGATGCCGAGGGTGTCAGGGCAGGAAATGGGGGCTTGTTGAGACCAGGCCTGGGAGAGGAAGAGGACAAGAGGGGTGCTGGGGGAGTGGGGAGGACAAGGTGGAGGACGAGAGGCGCTGGGCTCGGCGCTGAGATGGGCCAGCACGGGGTGCGGGCAGGGCGTCCTTGTAGGCAGCTGGGACCAGCTCTAATCTGCCTCTACAAGGGGCAGGGGCGGCAGACCCTCACCAGGTGACGAGTGTAGGAGGAGCTGGCGCACTGCTGCGTGACGCCCATGCAGAAGCAGGGCAGGCAGCCGTCGCGGTTGCTGGCGCTCAGGTGGAAGTGGTGGGGCCGGCACTGGCTGCAGGTGGGGCCCTCCACCTGTGCCTGGGAGGACGAATGCAAGGGTGTGCATGGGGCTGGAGGGTCTGCACCCCTGCAGCCTCTGAGGTCAGCCTCCCCAGCCCCCTGCAGCAGTCCTGGGTGCCGCCCAGCTCCCCTCCCGGCCAGCGCGGGACACTCACCTTACACTGGCACTGACCGGAGGCATCGCACTGGCTGCTGATGCTGCCCTGGGGGTCACAGCCACAGCCGGTCTCATCTGGCACCTGGCTGTCTCCTGAGGTGGAGGGAAGCCACAACTGGAGCCCCAAACCCACCGCCAAGCATCCCCATTCCCACTGCCCTCTGAGCCTGCAACTCGGCGTGGGGAGAGGGAGTGACCATCCGTTGCTGAGGCAGGTGCTCTGCACTCTTGGAAAGCCCTAGAATGCAGGGGCTTGTCCTGCCCCCAGGTGATAGATGATGGAACTGAGGCTCAGAAAGGCCAAGCCACTTGCCCTCCATCACATCACCAGGAGAATGGGCAGCCAGACACCTGGGGCATCCCCAGCGCTACAACCCTACTCACTCCGGCATGGCTGGCCCTGGCTGGGGTTGCCGTAGTAACCTGGAGCACACCTGCAGAGAGGGAGAGAAAGGGGGACACTGGACCACCTGCAGGGAGCCCAGGCTTGTGGTGGAGCCGAAGACAGTAGGCCTAATCTACCCATTTTACAGACAGGGAAACAGGTGGGAAAAGAGCAGGGGCAAGCCGAGGCCAGTGAGTGAGCACCATGAGACCTGGAGCCTGGACCCTTAGGCAGGAGGAGGGACCTCATGGGAAGTCCTGGCCTGGGCAGGGCAGAGGTGCCAGGGCTCGGAGGGGAACTGCAGGCTCCAAGGGGAGCTGACTGCCTTTGGGGGCCGGTGCGAGACAGTGGGAGCCCTGGTTTCTCCTGGACAGGGGGCTGGGCCCACTTGAGGACTCTAGGGGTGGCCCCCTCCCCAGTCCTCTACATGCCCACCGCCATCTTCCTCACCTCTCACAGTGACGCCCACTGTGGCCTGGTGAGCAGGAGTCACAGGTGGGGTGGCCGTCTGTGTCCAGAAAGCAGGTGTGGGCAGCCCTGAGAGGGGGACGAGTTCCCAGTGAGGAGGGCGGCACTGTCCCTGGACCCTCCCCAGGACCAGGGAGGGAGGGGAGGAAGGGGCACGTGCCGTGAGGGCCACACATGTCATCTGGCTGAGGCCGCACAAGCGACTGTCCACCGTCACAGGTGAGGATGCTCCAGCCCTGAGGGCGAGGGGCATCTCCCACCAGGTGACGCCCCAGGCAGGCGTAAGCATGAGCCAGGATTGATGCTGCCTCTAATCGGGGTCCAGGAGGGAAGGAATGAGGACAGGGACGGTGGATGTTTCAAAGTGGAGAGGGGGCTGGACGCACTGGCCGGCAGAGGGCACTCCGTAGCACGGGCAGGGCTGGCAGTCCTGTGGCGTCCCCCGCTGGGCATCCCCGTAGTATCCTGGCTGGCACTGCTCACACCGGGGGCCCTCTGTGTGGTGCTGGCAGCCCTGGGGGATGGTACGTGGGTTGAGGTGGGGTCCCGGGGGCCTCAGTTGCTGGGGCGGGGAGGAAGAAGGGCGGGACTCACCTGGCAGGCACCTGTCTCGGGCTCACAGGCCTCTGAGTGGCCGTGGCAGCTGCAGCGTTCACAGGTGCCCAGGTAGAGGCCGCTGGGCATGCGTGTGTAGCCCGTGTCGCAGTCCTGGAGGTGGGAAGACGGCAGAGGGCACTGGGCTGGGGGCGGGGAGGTGGAGAGGGGTAGAGGAGGAGGGGCCCTGGGCACATGGGGGGCTGGCCAGCCGGTGGTGGCCAGGCTCACCTGGCAGGATGGGCCCCGGTACCCAGGCGGGCAGGTGCACTGTTCCACCTCCAGCGCAGGGTCCTGGCCAGTGCTCTCGGGCACGGCCACGTCCATGCTGATGTCGGCGACCCTGAGAGCGACAAGTTGCCTGAGTGAGTTAGGGTGTCACCTAGACCCCATCAGCGCACGTCCTCCCGATAGCTGTCACCACGCTGTGTGTCCCTGGCTGAGCCAGCCCCCCGCAGCTGTGGCTAACGGGGCACACCTCCTAAAAGCTGCAGCTTCTTCCTAAGCGCGGCCCGTCCTTGCCCAGACAGGTCCCGCAACCTGGTTTTCCCCGGTGGATGCAAAGCACAGAAGCCCTTCGCCTCCAAGTAAGAGGCCACCGCGGGGCCATCGACTTGCCACTGTTCCCAAGGGAGGGGGCCGGGGCCAGACCTGCATGGCCCGTCCAGCAAGCCTGACCCAAGACAAGCCCCATTAGGAGGCAATGGTAGAATCTCCGCCTTACGGATAGGGAAAATGAGGCAGAGGAAGCCACGGAAAGTCAGGTATGGTGGTGCTCGCCCGTGGACCCAGTACTTGGGAGGCTGAGAAAGGAGGACTGCAGGCTGGAGACCAACATCAGCAACTTAGCAAGACTGTTTCAAAATAAAAGGTAAAATAGGAATGGGACAGAATACCTCTGAGTTCAATCGCTATTACTAAAAAAATAAAAACTAAAAACGGCCGCTGAGCCCCTAGTTGACAGAGCCCCTCCCTACTTGAGCCCGGCCCAGACACCTGCTCTCGGCGTCCTGCTGGCTGTAGGATGCACGGATCAGGAGGGCGTCGATGCCTGCCAGGGCCATCAGCAGGTGCTCCCGCGTGGCCGGCTGTCCGTCAGGCCGCTGCCATGCTTGCTACGGAGGGAAGGACACGAGCTTGGACCCTGACACACCATGCACTGCGGTCCCCAAGAAAGAGCAGGGCCTGACCCCCACCCAGGGGGGCTGCCGGGCGGGTGCTCACCTCCCGGAAGGGCACTGTGAAGGCACTGGGCTGGCCGGGGCTGGGCTCGCGGGCGGCGTGGTGCTCCAACATGATGCCGTTGCCCTGCAGAACCACCAGCGGCTGCCTGTGCAGGGGCGTGGCGCTGGGCTGGGGCCGCTGGGTCACCGTGAAGCGCAGCTCCCCTCCATAGGAGGTTACCTGGGACACCAGGCGGACAGATGCTCAGCGGGGACTGCCACTGCTCTGGCCAGCTCCTTCATGCCCTGCCCAGTTCCTCTCCCCTTCCCACTCCACCCACCTTGTCCCCCCGGAAGCTTGAAGGGAGGTTCCAGAAGTAGGGTCCAGACAGGAGGCTGTGGAAGGCAGAGAAGACCAGCTCCCCGGGCACGGGGGACGAGATGCCCTCGCTGGTGGTGTGGGTGCCTGCGGCGTCGGTCAGGCTGAAGGCAGTGGGCTCCTCGGAGGCCCCGAGCACCTGCGAGGAGACAAGGGACAAGGTGGGGCCGTGGCCTGGGACGGGCCCTGGCCCGCCCTCCTGCGCGCTCCGTGGGTACCTGGGCGCGGCTCCAGGAGGAGCTGGTGCACTGTCGGCTGACGCCCATGCAGAAGCACTTGAGGCAGCCGTCGGGGTTCCGGGTGCTTAGGTGGAAGGAGCCGTCCGCACACTCGTTGCACAAGCGTCCCACCACGTTGTTCTGCAGGCACAGAGCTGGGAGCTGCAGGACAGCCCGTGGGAGGGGCTGCCGTAGCTCACAGGCTCGGCCCAGCCTAGATGGACTTAGGCTGCCAGAGCACACGGCCCGGGTGTGGTGGTGTACACTTGTAATCCCAGCTTTCGGGAGGCTGAGACCCAGAGGATCGCGGTTCGTGGACAGCCTCAGCTACTTAGTGAGGACCTTTGCAACTCAGTGAGACCCGGTTTCAAAATAAAGAATAAAAAAACAGGGCAGGGGGTGTAGCTTGGATGTTGAATGCCACTGGGTTCCATCCCCAGACCCGCAAAAAAAAAAAAAAAAAAAGAAAAAAAAAAGAAAAGAGAGAGTGCACAGATGAGGCGTCACCATCTGCAAGATAACTCCCAGCCAGTGGGAGCTCTGGCAACCATTTTTTCCCCTTTTCCCTTTGCCTGTCAGGGGGCCCGTGAGGAAGTTTAGATTTAAAATAAGCAACTTAGCTGGGCGTGGTGGCGCACGCTTGTAATCCCCGCGCTTGGGAGGCAGAGACAGGAGGATCGCGCAGGTTCGAAGCCAGCCGCAGGCGCTGGCTTAGGAGACCCTGTTTCCAAATAAAAATGTAAAAATAGGTCTGGGGGTGTAGCCCGGAGGTAGAAGGGCTTCCAGGAACCCCAGTACCACCAAAATAAAAAAATAAAAATAAAAAATAAAATAAAATAAGCAACTTGATTAAAGCAATTACTGTCGTAACTTATGGTGCATTCCATGCACTGTTATAGTTTATCTTCAGTTACTACCTCATTTAACTCCCCTAAGTGCTTTGGGAGGGTAGATACAGATATCTCAAGGCTTCTTCCAAGGAAACTGAGGCTCAGGGTGTGAAATGACTGACACAAGTCCACTCGGCTTGCTCACTGGCTCTGGAGAATCTTTCCAGTCTTCTCCCTGGACACTAGATCCTCCCACTTTCTTTTCTTTTCTTTTTTTGGTACTGGTTGAACCCAGGGCATTCTACCTCCCAACTATCTCCCCTGACCCTATTTTATTTTTTATTTTGCAACAAAGTTTCAGTTAAGTTTCTGAGAGTCTCCCTAAATTGCTGAAGCTGGCCTCAAACTTGGGGTCCCCCCATCTTAGCCTTCCAAGAACTGGGATTACAGGATGTGCTGCCATGACCAGCTTCTAGCTTCTCCCACTCTTTTTTTTTTTTTTGGTGGTACTGAAGATGGAACCCAGGGCCCTTCTACCTCCGAGGGACACGCCCAGCCCTATTTTTTATTTTTTATTTTGAAAGAGAGTCTCACGGAGTTGCAAAAGGCCTAAGTAGCTGAGGCTGTCCACAAGCCACGGTCCTCCCATCTCAGCCTCCCGAATGCTGGGATTACAGGCGTGCGCCAGCACACCCGGCTTTCTCCCACTCAGTGCAAGCCATGGCCCTTCTCGGAGGCTCTGCTTACTCCCATTCTTAATGTAAGCGATGGCCCTTCTCTGAGCCTCCTCATTCACAAACCGGGCTTCCCAACACCTCTACCACAGTGCCAACATGAGGACCACCCGTGCAGTAAAGACGAGGTGCAGTGTGGACAGCGGCTGCACAGAGAATGGCTGGGACGTGAATTCAGGTCACCTGACCCCTTAGCCAATGCTCCCACCCAAGACCAGGCGCCTCTCCGTGTGAAAGACTAGCCGACCAGGCACACGGCTCTCCAGAGAGGCCACCACACACCGCCAAGACAGCAGAAAAGGACGGCAGCTCCCTCCTCCCAAGGCCCGGGGCTCATACCTTACAGCGGCAGGCCTCTCCAGCAGTCCCCATGCTGCCCCGCTCATCACAGCGCACAATCTCCTGGTCTGGGGGCACAGGCAGGTGTTGGCAGGGTAGACAGAGTCAGGTGCCCCAAGCATCCAGGGCCTGGCTGGGTGGGGAGGGATGGGTGCCGAGAGACAGGGCCGCGGTACTTACTGGTGAGCTTGCACTTCCCGCCAGGCTGGATGGGGTTGCCCTCGTATCCAGGTGCACAGCTGGGGAAAGAGGGGCTATGAGTAGCCCCTTCCACGCCCGCCTGCACGCCCAATCCCCGGCCCTGCAAGCTGACCCACCTCTCGCAGCGGCGGCCCGTGTAGCCGGGGGCACACGCGTCACACGTGGCTTGGCCATCCGTGTCCAGGAAGCAGGTGTCTGAGAATCTGTGGGTATCAAGTGGGCAGGGCTGGGGCCAGGCCTTGCACTCCTTGCCGAAAGGACGACAGCTGTCCACGTAGACACAGCACTCCACAGGCACACAGCCCACCTCTGCCCTCCCATCAGGGTGGTTTTGTTTTTTGGTACTGGGGATTGAACTCAAGAGGCATTCCACCTCAGGGGTACACCCCTAGCCCTTTTTACTTTTTATTCTGAAACAAGGTTTTGTTAAGTTCCTGAGAGTCTCACTACATTGCTGAGGCTGGCTTTGAACCTGTGACCCTCCTGTCTTAGCCTCCCAAGTACTGGGGTTACAGGCATGCGCCACCATGCCTGGTCCTATTTTATTTTATTTATTTATTTTTAATTTTTTTTAAATTGTTGGTGGTACTGGGGTTCCTGGAAGCCTTTCTACCTCCGGGCTACACTCCCAGACCTATTTTTACATTTTTATTTGGAAACAGGGTCTCCTAAGCCAGCGCGCGCGGCTGGCTTCGAACCTGCGCGATCCTCCTGTCTCTGCCTCCCAAGCGCGGGGATTACAAGCGTGCGCCACCACACCCGGCCTATTTTATTTTTAAAAATTGTGAAACAGGGTCTCACTCAGTTCCTGAGTGTCTCGCTAAATTGACGAGGCTGGCCTGCAAACTGGGAGCCTCCTGTCTCCGCCTTCGGAATACTGGAATTACAGGCGTGTGCTACCACACCTGGCTTCCCACGTGCTCTTGATCTGTAGCCCCACAGCAACCACAGGAAGGCAGATGGGCCCGTTACGGAGAAAGGGAAACTGAGGCCCCGGGAGGCTGAGGGGCACAAGGCAACTAGTGACCAGGTTGGGATTTAAACCCAGGTCTCCCACCCCCATGGCCAGCGCCTCCTGCCCAGCGTCCCCCTGTGAGCTGAGCCTGACCTGCGGGAGGCATCGATGTACGGGCAAGGGCAGGGCCGGCAGGCAGTGGCCGTGGCCTTCGTGGCATCCCCGAAGAAGCCGGCCTTGCACATGTTGCACTGCGGTCCCTCCGTGTTGTGCTGGCAGTTCTAGGAGGGAGGGCAGGGCGCGGTCAGGTTCTGCAGAGGGACCTGGGCCGCCTGGGCCGCGGCCGCCATCCCCAGCTCCAGGGACGCGCGCATGCAGCTGCAGCTTCTTCCCGATGACGGGGCGCTCGCCGCCCCACAGATGATTCTGAACGCCCACTTTATACGGACCTAAACCCGCCATCCTCTTTCGATCTGCACCCACTGGCCAGTTGTCTGGGCGGTCCACTCCGCCACCCTGACAGCTGTCCAGGAATTTGGAGATAATAATTCTGACCGCCTTGAGCCTTCCCTTCTGTCAGCTCTACAATCTGAGTTCTTATTTTTCCATTACTACTTCTACTACTACTATGGATTGAAAGCAGAGGCATTCTACTTCTGAACTACACTCACAGCCCTTTTTAATTTTTTAAATTATATATATATATATATATATATATATATTTTTTTTTTTTTTTTTTTTTTTTTCGGGTCTGGGGATGGAACCCAGGGGCATTCGACCTCCAAGATACACCCCCCCCTGTCCTATTTTTTATTATTTTAAATTTGAAACAGGGCCTCACTAAGTAGCTGAGGCTGTCCGTGAACCACGATCCTCTAGTCTCAGCCTCCCAAATGCTGGGATTACAGGCGTGTGCCACCATGCCTGGCTTTTTATTTTTTTGTTTTGAAACAAGTTCTCACAAAGTAGCTGAGAGTCTCACTAAGTTGCTGAGGATGGCCTCAAACCTGTGATCCTCCTATTTCAGCCTCCCAAGTAGTAGGATTACAGGTATGCACCACTGCACCCAGCTTCTCTCCACAATTCTTAAGAGGCAGAGTATGGTATCTAGGCCCCCTTCCCCTGGGGATGTGTTCAGAAGGCTCATGGTTTACACAACCAGGATTAGTGTGGCCAGGATGGAAGACCTTTGCCTCCCATGTCTGTACCCACCCCCAACGCTCTTTCTCTTTTTATGGTACTGGGGATGGAACACAAAGGCCTTCTACCTTAGTATTACACCCCTAGATTGACTTTATTTCTTATTTGAAAACAAGGACTCACTAGGTTGATGAGAGTCTCACAACTTTCTGAGGGTGTCCTCAAACCTGCGATCCTCCTGTCTCAGCCTCCCAAGTACTAGGATTACAGGCCTGCGCCACCGTGCCCGGCTGGACACTATCTTTGCTAAGGCATCAAGAGGTCCTGATAGCTTATGTCGCAGCCACAGCAGTCGTTCCGGAGGCTCGTGCTGAGCTTAGGGCACAAGGGAGCCTCACACCTGCCCCTGCCGCTGCCCCGACCGCAGGCCGGCACTACTCACCAGGCAGTGGCCGTACACAGGATCACAGGCACTGGCATGGCCGTTACAGTTGCAGCCAGAGCAGGTGCCTAGGTAGGGCCCTCCAGGCACCCGGGTGAAGTGGGCATCGCAGCTCTCGCAGGACAAGCCAGAGTAGCCGACGGGGCACCTGTGGGCGCAGGACCAAGAGAACAGCTCAGGCACGCTGAGGCCTCGCCGTTCCCCTCCACCCTTGTCGGGTCCCCGCGGTCTCCAGCCCTGCCGGGGCAGGCACCTGCACTCCTCCACGCTGTGGGCACGGCCGTGGCTGGTGGCGTGGCTGACGGTGGTGTCCATGGCAATGTCACTCAAGCCCACGCTGGCCATCTTGCCATTGTACACTGTCTGGATGAGCACGGCCTCCAGGCCCTGCAGCACCTGCAGCATCTCCGCCCGCTGCACTGGCCGGCCGGACTCGTGCACCCAGTGCTCCTGCATGCCAGCGAGGTGGGGAGGGTCACGTGTTGGCACTCCCTCTCCAGCCTGCATCCCCCTGTGGCCCTGGGAACTTGGGTGTCACCCACCTCTGAGAGCTGGACCTGGCGCTGGTTCAGGGCCCCAGGCTGGGTGGGCTTGTGGCCTTGGGAGAGGAGGCGATGCCCAGCACCCACCAGGACCACATCGGGCCGCTCCACCGGCTCCAGCGGGCCGCGCGCCAGCTCATAGCGCACCTTGTAGCTCAGAGATCCACCGTAGGAGTCCACCTGACAGAGACAGGATGGGTTGGGGCAGGTGACTGGAGGCACACTGGATGCCCACTACATCCTCCATGGCTGCCACGTCCAGGCCTCCTTTCTCCCTCGCCCTGTCCCGGTGCTTGCTGTGTACCCGGAGCTGAGCTGGGCACAGCGAGGAGGCTGAGATGCAGGCTCCATAGCAGGGGCAACGCAATGCTATCTATGCCCAGGAAGGCCATGGTGGGGACGCTCAACCCAGCCCTGGAGCGGGGGTGGTTAGGGAAGGCTCCCTGGAGAAGGAGATCCAGCTCTTTCCAAGGCTATGTAAGAGTGGCGGGCAGAGACCTTACCCTGCACACATAAGCCACTATAATTCCTCCCCCAGAGCTGTGTCTACCCTCTCCCCACCAGCTTCAGAGCGCCAACATGGTGGGAGGAGCTCAGCCTTTCCCCGTCCCGCACCTTGTTGCCCAGAAACTGCTCAGGCAGAGCCCAGAAAGAGTCATGGACGAGGAAGCGGCGTGACAGGTCCACCAGCTGGAACTCCTGCAGCGTGGTGTCAATCTGCAGCTGCGTGGAGGACAGGGGCGGCGTGCCTGGCTGCGCGGGCATCGTCACGTTAACACCTGAGGGGGGCAAAAGGAGGGGTGAGGACTGTAGCACACACACCCCAGAACATTCATCTGGGGTTGGGGAGATGAGAAGGTGAAAAAGTTCTGGGGGAGTTTTTGTGTGTGTGGTACTAAGGACTGAACTCAGGGGCTTTCTGTCTCTGAGCTACTTCCACAGCCTATTTTATTTATTTTCATTTTTATTTTTTTGCAGTTCTGGGGATGGATCCCAGGGTCATTCTACCTTCAAGTTACACCCCCATCTCTATATTTTATTCTTTATTTTGAAACGGGGTCTCACTGAGTTGCAAAGAGCCTCACTAAATAGTAGCTGAGGCTGTCCACGAACCGCGATCCTATCTCAGCCTCCTAAATACTGGGTTACAAGCGTGCACCACCACACCCAGATACACAGACCTATTTTATATGTTTTATTTGAAAACAGGGTGTCAAAGTTGCTGAGGGCCTTGAAGTTGCCAAGACTGGCTTTGAACCTGTGATCCTCCTGTCTCAGGCTCCCAAGTACTGGAAAGACAGGTATGAGCCATCACGTCCAGCTCAGGGGAAAATCTGATTGAGAAAAGACTTTGGATCTGGCTGTGTGGCACACACCCATAAGTCCAGTATTTGGGAGGCTGAGGCAGGAAGATCACAGGTTCAAGGCCAGACTCTTGCAACTTAGCAAGTCTCAGCAACCTAATGAGGCCCTGGAGGTGTAACTCGGAAGTAGAATGCCCCTGGGTTCAATCCCCAGTACTAATAAATAAATAAATAAATAAATAATTTAAAAAAGACTTTAGCCAGGTGTGGTGGCATCATACTCTTGTGATCTCGGTACTTGGGAGGCTGAGACAGGAGGATCACAGGTTTGTGGCCAGCCTCACTACTTTGTGAGGCCCTCTGCAATTTAGTGAGTCCCTGTTTCAAAAAAAAATAAAAAATAAAATAAAAAATAGGGCTGGGGGTGTAGCTCCGAGGTAGAATGACCCTGGATTCCATTCCCAGTATTGAAAAAAAAAAAAAAAAAAAAGACTGTCTCTCTCCCAAAGTTAAGAAAAGGCCAAGTTTCTTTTCCATCTTTCTTTTCTCCCCAAGTTTTGAAGCAGCCCTTGTTCTGGGAAGCCAACAGGGCAGAGTGATGGGTGGCGGGGAGTTGGCAGGGATGGGAGGTGAGGGGAGTCTGCAGGGCTCTTAGAACCTTCTGCTTGCTGAGCTAACTGCTGCGTCAGGCCTGAGCAGCCCAGTGGGGGCAGCAGAGAGCTGCCCAGAGTGGAGGCCAGGAACCCAACTGGGGGCGGCATGCTTCAGATGTAGGAGCCTGGGCAGAGGTCTCGGTTTCTTTGTCTATAAAAGGTATTAACAGTGGCCGCCTCTTCGAATTATCCCTTTGACGGGATTCTGGTCTCCAGGGCAGCGCCTTCCCCAGCACTTGCTGTGATGTCGGGAAGGTTGTGTCCGCACGCTCCAATATGGTGCTCACTGGAGACACGGTTAGTACAGCGGAGGAACTGAATTATTTGCATTTAAATAGTCACAAACAGCTAGTGACTCCAAAGTGGACCACACAGCTCTAATGGGTGGGGAGCTCATTACCTCCTAAGGCAGTCTCTCCTGCCTCTGGACAGTTCTGACGTGAGTGGGGGGGTATGGTGTGGTGTGGTGTGATGTGTGGTGTGTGTTACTGGAGATCGAACCCAGGGGTGTTTTACCTCTGAGCTATACCCTCAATCCTTTTTATTTTTGTTTTGAAATGGGGTCTTGCTAGGTTTCTGAAAATCTTGCTAAATTGCCAAGGCTTGTCTAGAACCCACAATCCTCCGGTCCAGCCTTTCAAGTACTGAAATTATAAGCATATGCCATTAGGACCGGCCAGTTTTTAGATAGTTCTCCCATACACTGAATCCACATCTGTCTGCCCAAAGTGTCTCCCCTTAATCCTGAATGTGCCCCATGGCAATTATGGGGTCCAGCCCCTCATCTGCAGAATGACCACATACTCCCCCAGTCCAGGCTCCACGGCCCCAGCCTGCCTTCTTCCTCCCTCCTGGGGATTCTTTTAGGGCCCCTCCACCTGGCTAACATTCACACACAGACCACCTAGTCAGCCTGGAATCCTTACCCACCGGATCAACCACATTCCAATCAGATAACCCCTGTAAGTGGTTGTGACCCCAGGGAAGCACTCAGCCTCCTGGAGCCTCAAGGCTCCCACCTGAAAACCACAGAACAGCCCTGACTTTGCAGGTACCACCGCCCGTTCACTGTTCATGCCAAGCCACGGCACCAACTGTGTGTGCAGCAAAGGAGGCCCCTGATATTCTTGTTCTTTTTTTTTTTTTTTTTTTTTTTTGGCGGTACTGGGGATGGAACCTAGGGGCATTCTACCTCTGAGTTATACCCCCAGCCCTATTTTTTCATTCTTTACTTTTTGAAACAAGGTCTCACGAAGTTGCAGAGGGTCTCACTAAGTAGCTGAGGCTGGCTGCAAACTGCGACCCTCCCACCCCCCCCCCCCCCCCCCCCCGTCTCAGCCTCCCAAGTACTGGGATTACAAGATGCGTCACCACGCCCGCCCGGCTGAGGCCCCTGCTATTCTAAACACACTAGCAGACAACCTAGGGAGGTAACTTCTGTACAAGACACTCTAGTCCCTCAACCCATGAAGGAGCACACCAGGTGAGACCCATCGAGGGCTCACTGCATAAAGAGCAAAGCCTTGCACAGGCAGTTCCTCCTCTGTGACGACAAATGTGGTCCAACAAAACGGGGAGCTATCTGACCTCAGATGGCTGGACCCCAGGTCAACTGGACGTCCAGGTTCCTCCTCCTAGCTGCCCTGCCATTCCACCTCCCAGAGCCGGAGAGGACCAAGCCAGCCTTTGTATTTATGAAAAGAGGTCCAGAGAGTGCAAAAAACGTGTCCAAGGTGGTAAGCAGACAGCCCTGAGCTAAGAAGGCACCAAAGCCTGGGCTCTCATACTCTGGGGAAACTGGCCCCTCCCAATCTCTCAGAATGAGAAAAACAGAAGCCAGGCATGGTGATGCATGCCTATAATCCCAGTATCTGGGAGGCTGAAACAGGAGGATCGTAGGTTTGAGGACAACTTCAGCAATTTTAGGGAAACCCTCAGCAATTTAGACCCTGCTTCAAAATAAAAAGGGCTGGGGTGTAGCCAGGCATGGTGGCGCACGCTTGTAATCCCCGTGCTTGAGAGGCTGAGACAGGAGGATCGTACAGGTTCAAAGCCAGCCTCAGCTACTTAGTGAGGTTCTCAGCAACTTAGTGAGACCCTGTTTCCAAATAAAATATAAAATAGGTCTAAGAGTATAGCCTGGAGGTAGAAAAGCCCCTGGGTTCCACCCTCAGTAACACACACACACACACACACACACACACACACACACACACAAGGGCTGGGGTGTAGCTCAGAAGTAGAATGGCCCTCGGCTTAATCCTCAGTACAAAAAAAAAAAAAAGAGAGAGAGAGACAGAGAGAGAGAAAGACACACACACACATAGACGCAGAGAGAAAGAGAGGCGGGGGGGAGATGGAGATGACATCAACAAATATTTGCTGGACGCTTCCCATGGATTGTAACCCATCCCAAGTGGTTTCCATTAATCCATGAGGTCCTTACAGAAACCTAGGGGGTAGTTAGAATCTTACCTTTTTTACTGATATATTAACTTACCTATTATTATTCTTATTTTGGTACTGGAAATTGAACTCAGAGGTGTTCTACCTCTGAGCTACAGCCCCAGCCTTACTTTATTTTTTATTTTGAAACAGGGCCTCGCTAAGTTGCTAAGGCTGGCTTTCAACCTGCAATACTTCTGTCTCAGCCTCCCAAGTGCTAGGAATACAGGCATACACTACAATGCCTGGCCTTATTTTTATTACGAGTGTGTGTGTGTGTGTGTGTGTGTGTGTGTGCGCGCGCACGCAATACTAAGAATTAAACCCTGAAGCATTCTGCCTCCAAGCTACATCCCTAGCCCTATTTTTATTTTTGTTCTGAAACAGGGTCTCACTAGGTTATTGAGGGTCTCTCTAAAATGCTGAGGCTGGTCTTGAACCTGTGATCCTCCTGTCTCAGCCTCTCAAGTACTAGGATAACAGTACACCACCACGCCTGGCTTTATTTATTATTTTTGAGATAAGTTCTTGCTAAGTTGTGGAGGCTGGCCTTGAAATTGTGATCCTCCTATATCAGTCTCCCGAGTCTCTAGAATTATAGGTGTGTGCCACCACACCCAGCCACCAGCACCCCCACTTTATAGAAGGGCAAACTGACACCAGATATAAATGTGACTGAGGGCCCAGCAAGGGTCAGAGTCTGGATGTGAACCAGGGATCTGACTCTAGAGCCCGCAGTCCTCTTTTTTATTATTTTCTTCTTTTTTTTTTTTTGTGGTGCTGGGGATTAAACCCAGGGACATTCTTACCTTTGAGCTACAACCCCAGCCCAATTTTATTTTTTAATTTTTGAAACGGTCTTAATAAGTTGCTGAAGCCCTTGCTGAATTGCTGAGGCCTAGCCTTGAACCTGCGATCCTCCTGTCTCAGCCTTCCACATACTGGGATTACAGGAGCGTATCACCACGCCTGGCTCCCACCATCCTTTTGACCCACGGCAGGAAAGTGTCAAGTATGAACACTAAAAGTATTTGCTCCCCCTGAAATGTTTTTCTCACGGAGTGCAACATTTCTTTGGCAATCCTGCATCCCTCTCTGCCCCCTGGGCCCGGTCTGTCCCCTCTGAGTCTGCCAGGGCCCAGTGCCCACTTCCCCCTCCCCCCTCCCCGGGCACCTGCGTGCAACGCACCCTTGAAGTCATCGGGCTGGTCAAAACGCAACCGGATCAGGTCACGGAAGCGGCGGCTGCTCTGACACAGGCTGGTGACCCCGAAGCAGAAGCAGGGCAGGCAGGAGGCGCTGGGCTCCAGGTAGAAGTGTCCGTCAGGACAAGGGCCTGCTGGGAGGCAGGGGAGGGGCTGTGCTCCATCGCTGGGCAGGCACGGGCGGCCCCGCTCTGCCCCGCCTGCCCGCCTGCCCGCGGGCCGCACCTCGCTGCGGGATGAGCTCCAGGACCCCGTCGGGAATGCCAAACACCATGCCGCGTGCGTTCATAGCCTCGCAGGTGTAGGCGCCCTGGTCGGCCTCCTTCACATCGCGGATGATCAGCGTGCCACGGCCACCCTCGCTGGTCATCGTCACCCTGGCGGGCCCCAAGACAGCAGAGGGTCAGGGCGGGGACGCTGGCCTGACGTCCGCACTCCCGCCACCCCCAGCCAGGCCCGGAGCCGCACCTGGGATGAGAGGGGATGTGGCCCCAGTTGAGTCTCCAGTTGATGATGGGGGTGGGGACACCAGTGGCCACGCAGGTGAAGGTCACCGTCTGGCCCCGGGAGGCCTGGATGGACTCCTGGGGAGGGGTCACCACCTGGGGAGGCACTGGGGAAACAGGAGCGGGAGTGAGGGGCTGAGGGGTGGGCCAGAGAGGCGCAGGCGGACCCGCCCAGGGCCAGCGCCCACTCACTGCAGCCAAACTCGTCACTGCGGTCCGGACAGTCACTCTCCTCGTCACAGTGAAAGCTGGCCGGGATGCACGTGTTGGTGGAGACGCACCGGAACTGTGTGGGCCCACACACTTCCTCAGGGCGCTTGACGGCTGGGGACAAAGCCAGGCGGTGTGGGCACTGAGCACTGTCCACCGGGAGGACCCCACTCCCTCCCTACCTCCAGGGCCCACCCTGCCACTGTCCCCCGGGCCACTCTGTCTCACCACAGAACCCAGGCCCGGCCACTGCTGCCACAACACTGTCCCCCATGCCACGTCTAGCAGGACAGTCATCGGTCTCCTCGCGCACCCTGCCCCCACCACTACCTCCATCTGCTGCCCCCGAGGCAGATTTCTGCCTGGCAGGTTGCAGACACAGCAGGGTCACATGGTCTGCAGTGGCTTGGAGGTCTGTGCTTCAAAGCTCATGGATGGGAGCTTGGTTTAAGTGGGGTGCCAGGGGAGGTGTTGGGACCTCTAAGAGGGGGGCCTACCAGAGGTCCTCAAGTAACTGGGGTATGCCTGGGGAGGGACTGTGGGACTCCCGGAGTCTCTCTGACTGACTTTCTGTTTCAGGTTTGATGTTTCCCCCTACACGGGCTCCTCCCACTGTCACCTGCTGGCAGGAAATGCAGCCGGGAGAGCCCTTGACAGAGTCTGTTACATGAGCTAAATAAAGTTCCTTAGAAAGTTAGCTTGTGGCCAGGGGCGTGGTGGCGCATGCTTGTAATCCCTGCACTTGGGAGGCGGAGACAGGAGGATCATGCAGGTTCGAAGCCAGCAGTGCTGGCTTAAGAGACCCTGTTTCCAAATAAAAAAGTATAAAAATAGGTCTGGGAGTGTAGCCCGAAGGTAGAAGGGTTTCCAGGAGCCCCAGTACCACCAAAAAAAAAAAAAAAAAAAAAAAAAAAGAAAGCTTGCCTCAGGTATTCTGTGCTAGTCATGAAATACAGGCTGATACACAGACCCTCAAACATTTAACCACTCTCAGTCACAGAAGTACCATCGTGAATGGGTAAGACCTCCACTGAAGATGTAGCCCAAGGCGCTGGTACCTAGAGACACAGGTAACCTGCCCATTCTCTCTGCTGGACAGGCCTTGCTGGGACCTGCCACAGTCAGGCCCTCCTGTGGGGCTCCCCTTCTCGTGCCCCACTGGCTGGCCCAGGGGTGGCACCTGGCCGGAGGCGGCCATCTACCACCTGCGCCCCCGCGAGGACTCTCTAGTCCTTCCTCAGCTTGAGATAGATGGGGTGGTCAAGGTGGATGCTGGGAGCTGTGCATCCGGAGGGGGAACCTAGGTGTGTGTGGCGGGCTCCCCATGCACCACAGCTCAGGGGCTCCTGTTCCCAGCACCCCGAGAGCCCGCAGGCCGGGCCGCCTCACGTCCCCTCTGCTCAGCATTTGGACAAGGATGTGGCCTTCCCCGACCCTCCCCACAGCAGCCACTGAGAAGGGCTTTTCCTCTAACGCGCTCCCCTGCTTTCTCTCTCCCCCAGGGCGGGTGTTGTTAGACAAGTCTAAAGCCACTAGTCCTTCCCTGTGACTGTGCAGAGAAGCAGAGGAGATGGAAGGCTGGACCAGGAGACAGTAGGGATGCGGACATGCACCCAAAGGCAGGACCCAGGACCCCAGAGGAATGGCGTGAAGGCCGTCCTTGACTCCACACTGGGAGCCCTGGGCTTCCCCTCATGGGCCAGAACACACAGGTGCTGGTCCCAGCCTCCCTTGCCTAAACTGTCCTAGGGCCAACCACGTCCTGAGCAGTGACAAGGGGAGAAGTGCACAGCAAATGGACAGTCGCATAGTAGGGAAGAAGGGGTGTTGGATGGATAGGTGGCAGACGGGGCTGGGAAGAAGGATGGGTGGATGGATGACGGCAGGGATGCCGGATAAACAGTTGTGTAGACAGGTAAGAAATGAAAGGCTGGATGAAGAGATGGACAGATGGTGGAATGGCTGATCAGAGAGACCGGCAGATGGATGAAGAGCTGGGGAGATGGAGGGACACATAACTCAGAACCAGCTTTCGAGGAAACACTGCTAGCCCGTCCTGTGGTTTGACTGCCCCTCAATGTTCATGTGTTGGAAACTTAGCCCCACTGCAAGTGTTGGGGGACAGGGCTTTTAAGAGGTGCGCAGGTCCTGAGGGCTCTGTCCCCCTGCGTGGGTTAATGCCACTGCCGTAGCAGTGGGTGCTGATAAAAGGATGGTTTGACTCCCCGCTTCCTCATTGTCTTGCTAATGTGATGCCTTCCCCCACTTTAGAACACAGCAAAATGGGGCTTCTCGGCTTCTAATTCTGTGAACCAAACAAACTTCTACTGCTTATAAAGCACCCAATCTCAGGGCTTTTGTTACAGTCTCACACTACAGCCTCACGCAGCCCATAGGGTGAGGCTCTGACTCAAGGATGCCATTGTGAAGGGACCCCGGGATTTGAAGCATTCTTAGCAATCCATCTAACCTTCACACAAGAACTAACAATAACAAAAAAAAACTGACAGTAACAAAGATATGAAGCAAAGTGGAAGGGTTACACGAGCTGCAGGCAGGCTAGCCAGTAGCTGCTCCAAAGGTGCTCGGAGCCAGGAGCCCTGGGCTCGGGTTTATCCCGGGGCCGGCCCCATCGGCTGAGAAGGGGTCGGGACACTCACGGCAGTCGGCCTCATCGCTCCGGTCCTCGCAGTCAAAGTCGCCATCGCAGCGCCACAGCTTGAGGGCACAGTGCCCGTTTCTGCAGGGGAACTCGTTGGGCTCGCAGGGTGGGGATGGTCCTGTGTGCAGCAGGCCAGGCTCAGTGGCGCCCCCCCCCAGCCACGCCAACACCGGCACCCTCCACCCCGCCGCCGCTCACCGCAGTCCCGCTCGTCGCTGCCATCCGCGCAGTCCTCCTGCCCGTCACACAGGTAGTCTTTGGGGATGCAGTGCCCGCTGTGGCATGCGGCCTCATGGGGCCCACAGGGCACGGGCCTGCCTGCGCCAGGGAGCAGGGGCTGGGGCGTGAGTGGTGGCCGCGGTGTGGTGGTTGCCTCCGGCCAGTGTGGCAAAGGCGACGTCTTCACTGTCACGGGTGGCAGGGAGCTGACCTCCACGACGGGTTCCTCTGTGGACACAGCTCCGTGAGCTTCGGCAGTGGGGTGGCTACTTACCACCTGTCTCCACGCCCCCCGGGCCCTCCCCGCCACACCTGGTACCCCCAGCCGACTGCTCCCACCTTCCCATGTCCCTGCCCACGTCCCTCAGACCCCTCTGCCAATGCTGAATCCTAACAAGCCCTGACTGACTCCGAGACGCAGGCACAGGACCCCGGCCCTCCACACGACTCCCGTGTCCCCAGACAGCCCCTCACCACAGTCGAGCTCATCGGACATGTCCCTGCAATCAGGCCGCCGGTCACAGCGGTACTCCAGGGCCACACACTCGTTGTGGCTGCGGCAGGCAAACTCGGCCTCGGTGCAGGCCCGTGGGATCTGCGGCACTGTGGGGGACAGGGGGCAGGCACGTGAACTTCTGGGGGTGGGCAGAGGGCAGCCCGGGTACCGCGCAGCAGTGAGTGTGGCCGGCGCGGCGGGGTGGGGGAGCACACAGCGGCCGCAACCACAGCACACGCCAGGCGTGGGACACGTGGCAGCGGCCCCGCCCACCCGACACAGGCCCCCACACAGGTGACATGCCAGCACATGCAGCCACCACGGCACACACACAGGCCTCAGCCGGCCCAGCGGGGACCAAGGAGGAGGAAGAAGGCAGGCTGTGCCAGGCCTGGCCTTGGTCCTTCTCCCTCTCATCCACTAAATTCCCTAGGCGTTTCCCTGGATCTCAGCCGGGCTCACACCCTCACCTGGTGTCACTGGGACCCCCACAGCGGCCAGGGGAGGTGGGGGGGTCTGTGCTGGAAAGGAAGGTGTGGTCAGGAGCTATCCCACCTGGGGCCCCAGAACGGAGGGCTGTGGGCACAGCCAGGTCTGTCCCACCAACCGTGGTCAGGTGGAAGGGGGAGGCCAGACCCAGCCACCCAGCCATCTGGAGAGCCGTCCCGGGGATTCCAACGGGGCAAGCTTGAGGTTGAGTCCATTAACAGAGGGCTAATGTGCAGCGTGAGGAAGGTGATGCATTGCTAGGGTTTCCCCCAGTAGGGCTGAGCCATTGGAGGGATGGAGTTTTCTCTACTTTGGGGTTCACAGAGTCAGAAGGGGTGACATGTCAGAGCCTTCTCAGAGAAGCAACTGAGATGTCTGAGAGACAAGGCCGGGAACCGCGGCCTGCCAGGCAAGAAGCGCGCCCGGCCTACTGGGCCAACAGTGGACCCTGAGCGCGAAGCCAAGCTTCTGCACCCAAAGCCGTGCGGCGCTGCTCCCTCTGCGTCTCGGTCTCTCCTTTCTCATCTCATCACAGCTACTTTGCTTCCTACTCTGCCCATGCCACCTGTGTGTGGACGAGCCCCTCCTCCCGGCCTCAGCTCCCTCACTGCTGACACAGGAGGAGTATTATCTACTTCACAGGAACTGTCAGGAGGCCCAGTTAGGAGGCTGGCGATAAGGCCACAGAGGAGGGCCATGTACATTAGGCGCTCAGGAAACAATTGCTGCTTTGCATGTGTGTAGGAGGTGGGTACTGGGGATTGGACCCAGGGGTGTTCTACTTCTAAGCTATCCCTCCGGCCCTATTTTATTTTTTTATATTGAAAAATGGTCTCACAGCTGGGCATGGTGGCACGCGCTTGTAACTCCAGCATTTGGGAGGCTGAGACCAGCGGATCGTGGTTCGCGGACAGCCTCAGCTACTTAGTGAGGCCCTTTGTAACTCAGTGAGACCTGGTTTCAAAATAAAGAATAAAAAAATAGGGCAGGGGGTGTAGCTTGGAGGTCGAATGCCTCCATCCCCAGACACACACACACCAAAAAAAAAATAAAAAAGAAAAAAGAAAAAAGGTCTCACTAAGTTGCCGAGAGCTCTACTAAGTTGCTAAAGCTGGCCTCTGTACTGGGATAGAGGATAACGATCCCTCTATCCTGAGATCTTTCTGTCTCAGCCTCCCAATTACTGGGATTATAGAGGTGTGCCACCACGCCCAGCGAATCGCTGCTTAGGGCTGGATGTGTCTTTTGGACTTGAAAGCACTACGTGGAGAAGGGAATTACTACCTGTCGTCAGTGTATGGAGGCAGAAATCGGCCGTGATGGGCAGTCCCAGGAGGTAGTAAGCAACCTGTACCTAGTGGTGTGCTAGCCCAAGCGAGGATCACCCATGTGGAGACGCCAAAAGAAGACTCCCACGAGCCTAAGACACTAGAGCAGGTGACCCCAGGCCCCAGTAGGCTCACCTGTGCCCAGGCGTCGGAACTGGAAACCCTGCGGGGAGGTGATGTAGGAGCCGATGGAGCCCTTGGAGATGACCGTGTGCAGCACCTCCTGAATCTGAGCCCCATCCGCATTGCCTTCGGAGCCGACATCCAGCTCCACAAAGACCCAGCCGTCCAGCTCCCTGGGGCGGGGTGGTGTGGGCAGGGGAGAAAGAGGCCTGTTGGCTCAGCTCCTCCATCAGCTCCCTGCCCAGACAGCCTGTGCCCAGGGCAGGGCCAGTTAATGTTCCAATCACCCGCCCGGCACTCCAGATTTCCACCTTTGGTGCCCACCCATCATGCCTTTTGTGTCCAGGCTTCTTGCTCCTCCTTGCCGGCCCCTCCAGGACCCCCATCCCTTGCCAGCCCCCCAGGAACCCTTCTCACTTGATGAACACCACACTGACAACCTGGTCTCCGGGAATCTTCAGGTACTCCGACTCCAGCTGGGGAGAAACACATCACCCTCAGCCCCCGAGCCCGCCCCATCCTGCCCCGCCATGCTGGGGGCCTTCCCAACCCACCCATCTCACCTTGTCCACCACAGCCTCGGACACCTCCCGGAATTCCCTGGAGCCTGCATCCTCCAGCCGAGGGCTGTACTCGATGGAGTGGGTGAAATTTACCAGGGCCCGAAAGTACACTGTGCAAAAGACGGGAGGGGAGGGGTCACAGGGACGCCAGTGGCTGTGGGCAGCTGGGACGGGTGGGAACGGGGTGGCCCCACACACCTGCGGGCCCACAGCCAGGCCCAGGCTCCTGCGGGAGGACATGGACAGTGGCCCGGCGGGGTTCAAAGCTGAGGCCCCAGCTTGAGTGAGGGCTTCCCCCAGCAGGGTCAACCAAGCAGAGACCAAGCAAAGGTGCAGCCAGGAGAGCCCAGGGTTCAGAGGAAGAGAGGAAGGCTGACCAGGCAGAGGAGCTGGCCTGGTGCGGGGACTCGCTTCCCCACCTTTCCTGGCCAGGGCCTGCCCCCCCCACCCCACCCCCGGGACTCAGCTCAGCCAACATCTCCTCCAGGAAGACACCTGCACTTCACAGGCTCCGAGCCTCCCCCAGCACAGCGCCTCCCACCCACAGGGGGACACAGTAGCAATCGTGGCTCATTTACTTATTTATTCTTGGTACTGGGGAACCCAGGGGTGCTCTACCACTGAGCTATATCCTAGCCCTTTTTATCTTAAGATAGGGTCTCGCAGAGTTGACCACGCTGTCCTCAAACTTGCAATCTTCCTGCCTCAGCCTCCCAGTCTCTGGGATTAAAGGCGTGCACCACCACACCTGGCTATAATCATTGTTCTAAGTCAGCCACACCACAGGCACCGATCCCTCCCTCTTCTGTTTCAGTTAAATGGGGGTGTCAACTGCAGGTACCATGCTGTTGTGCCCCAGGGAGTAACTGATTCTATGCTCATGCACACCTCTCCCTGTGCTCAGATGCGGTCCCTGGAGAAATGCAAGCACTGGGGAACCGGCCATCTTCCTCTCTCGACCCCCAGACTCGGAGCTCCCAGATCTTACCCCGTGCTGAGCCCTGGTGCTCGCATGGTGCTCAGCCACAGTAGGTGCCTTCTAGGTGGTGTCGGATGAAGTCATGGTATAAACATACACACAGACCATTGGTTCTGGCTGGGCATGGGGGTACATGCTTGTAATCCCAGTGCTTGGGAGGTTGAGACAGGAGGATCTCAGGTTTGTGACCAGCCTCAACAACCTAGTGAGACCCTCTGCAACTTAGCAAAACACTATTTCGAAATAAATATAAACCTGGCGTGGTTACTCACGCTTGTAATCCCAGCATTAGGGAGGCTGAGACAGGAGGATCATGGTTCACAGATCAGCCTCAGCTACTTAGTGAGGCCCTCTGCAACTCAGTGAGACCCTGTTTCAAAATAAAGAATAAAAAAATAAGGCAGGGGGTGTAGCTCGGAGATCAAATGCCTCTGGGTTCCATCAACAGACCAAAAAAAAAAAAAAAGTAAAAAAACAAAACTGGGAACGTAGTACAGAGGTAGAAACCCACTGGATTCAATCCCCCCCCACACACACACACAAAAAAAAAAAACATGGGCTTTTTTTCTTTCTTTCTTTTGGTACTTGGAATTAAACCCAGAGGTATTCTATTTTTGAACTACCCTCTAGCTATTTTATTTTAAAACAGGGTCTCACTAAATTGTTGAGGGTAAAGCTGGGCGTGGTGGTGCATGCTTGTAATCCCCGCGCTTGGGAGGTGGAGACAGGAGGATCGTGCCAGTTCGAAGCCAGCCGTGTTGGCTTAAGAGACCCTGTTTCCAAATAAAAGTATAAAAAATAGGTATTTGAGAATGTAGCCACAGAGGTAGAAGGGTTTCCAGGAACCCCAGTACCACCAAAAAAAAAAAAAAAAAAAAAAAAAAAAAATTTAGGGTCTTGCTAAGTTGCTGCGAGGGCCTAGAACTTGATATCCCCCTAAATTCTGGCGTGTATCACTATGGCTGGCACATTCTTTAATTCTGAAACAGGGTCTCGTTCAGTTGCTGAGGAACTCACTAAGATGCTGAGGCTGGCTTCAAACCTGGGATGCTCCTGTCTCAGCTTTACAAGTACTGGGATTACAGGTGTGTGTCAGTATCTCTGGCTACCACCACTGTTTCAACCTACTATGTACAAGACATTTGTGTGTGTGTGTGTGTGTGTGTGTGGTATCGGGATGGAACCCAGAGGCATTGTACCTCCGAGCTCCACCCCTGGCCCAATTTTTTTCTTTTTCTTTTTGAAACAGTTGTGAAGGGCCTCTATAAGTAGCTGAGGCTATCTGTGAACTGTGATACTCTGGTCTCTGCCTCCCAAATGCTGGGATTACAAGCATGCGCTACCACAGCCAGGCTGTACAAGACATTTTGTAGTCATTAAATTTGACAATGTTTCTAAGCTCATGTGTTACAAATATAAATTAAATCGAGTAGCCAATGAGTCACAGTTCCATATGCACACACAACAGAAACACTGCAAATGTTGAATAAATAACTGAAATAAATTGCTGAAGCAAACCCCACCACAAATGCTACAAATTGGTGTATTTGTGCATGCATATGTGTGTGTGCGCACACACACACACACACTCACTCATTTATTGAGCACCTATTATGTATGAGATATTTTTATGCATTAATCTCATGTTTGCAAATTACAGTATAAATTATAAATACCAAGTTATTTTGAGTTACAAAGGAGTCTTGTGTGTGTATGTGTGTTACTAAGGATTGAATCCAGAGGCATTCAACCTCTAAGTTCTCACTCCAACCCTATTTTATTTTGAAACAGGGTCTGGCCAGCTAAAGAGTCTCACTGAGTTGCTGAGGCTGTCCTCAAACCTGAGATCCCCCTTTCTCAGCCTCCCAAGTACTAGGATTATAAGCATGTGCCACTATATCTGGCCAAAGGAGTCTTTTTTTATTTTTTTGCGGGTTTGGGGATGGAACCCAGGGGCATTGGAACCCAGGGGCATTTGAACTCCGAGCTACACCCCCTTCCCTGTTTTTTATTCTTTATTTCGAAACAGGGTCTTACTAAATTGCAGAGGGCCTCACTAATTTAGCTGAGGCTGTCCGCGAACCACAATCCTCCTGTCTCAGCCTCCCGAATGCTGGGATTACAAGTGTGCGCCACCACGCCCGGCTCAAAGGAGTCCTTTTTTTTTTTTTTTTTTTTTTTTGGTGGTACTGGGGTTCCTGGAAGCCCTTCTACCTCCGGGCTACACTCCCAGACCTATTTTTACATTTTTATTTGGAAACAGGGTCTCCTAAGCCAGCGCGCGCAGCTGGCTTCAAAACTGGCTTCAAAACTGCATGATCCTCCTGTCTCTGCCTCCCAAGCGTGGGGATTACAAGCGTGCGCCACCACGCCCAGCTTCAAAGGAGTCTTAACTGTGTATAATGTGCCGAGACGGTGGCCGGGCACGGTGTGGTACAATCCACCGAGCGCTATCACTGCGTGGGAGGCAGTGTTGCTCGGGGGTTAGAAGGCCAGCCTCTGGAGCGAAGCTACCACGGCCAGCCCTGCGATCTCAATCTCGGTAAGCGCTTCACCTCTCCCGGCCCTAAGGTCCTCACCTGGAACAGGAAGGTCCTCACCTGCAACAGGACGAAAAAGGAGCGCCTGCTGTAAGGGCTGCTGCAAGGATTAAGTAGATTTACAAGTATCACGTGCTTAGGGCGGGGCCGGGAGCACCCTGGGGTGGCGGGGCGGCTGTGACTGTTAGTGCTGGTCTTTCGGACAATCCTGGAGAACGGGCGGGCCCGGCTTTACCTTTCATTCCCTTAACCAGTCTCCCCCTAGGGCCTCTAGAATGCCAGGTGGTGTTCTAAGGGCAGAAGACACGGCAGTGAATTCCACAAATGGACACGTCTATCTCTGTGGAAATGACTTTCTAGTAGGAGGAGAAAGGAAATGAGACAGAAGAGCAGGAATGCGTGGCCTGCAGGTCGCTAGCAAGGAGGGCTGGCGAGGGTCTGCTGGGGCGGGCGGGGGCGCTGCTTTCCTCAGTGGGGCCAGGGAGAGCCTTTCTCCAAAGGAGGTGTTAGAAGGAAGAGAGTGAGCCGTGAGAGGTATCTGTGAGAACATTCTAGGAGAGGAACAGCAGGTGCCAAGGTCCTGGGGCAAAAGAGGGCTCAGCAAGATGACTGCGACAAGCAGAAGCAGCAGCGGGGAGCACCTTCCAGCTGTCAGCCCAGAGCTGCACAGGCCTGAGCCAGGATGCTCTCGCTCAGAGACTCAGGCCAAGAGCCCAGGGAGGAGGTGGATGGCATGGCTGGGCCAGGTGTGGGAGCACAACTCCTATTCTGGGCGACGGTGCTTATGAACTTCTGCCTGAACCACAGCGGCAGGCCGGGCTGGGCCGGGCTCCTGGGTGCTGGGTGGGTGGGGCTCTGTGGGCCAGAGTGTGGGGGCCACGAGCTCAGCCACAGAGGCCTCTTGTGAGCTGTACAGAGGCCCATTGAGAGTCCCCCGCCCTGCCTCTGGCCTCAGCCCACGGCCCAGCGCAGGCGAGGAGGCCGGGCCTCTGCACAGGAATGTACCCGCTCCGGGGGAGGGGGCTGGGGTTCCACAAAGCCCCTTTCTACTAGGGCCTGGGAAGGGCGCCGACCCTGCGGCCTGACCCCACCCTCTCTTCTCCTGGGCCAGGGGCAGGTCAGGCCGGCACCCCAGGACTCCAGCTCAGCGGCGCCCTGGGCATTGGACAGGTGAGGACTCACCATCAGCAGCCGCTCTGGAGCCAGGGATGCTGAGCAGCCACTTTCTAGCCCTACCCAGAGTCTGGAGGGGAGAGGCGCAGAGCTGTCCCCACCACCTACCGGCACACACCCTGCTCAACAGAGCTGCCCATGCACCCAGCCCTGTCTCTAGCCTTGGGCCTCTCTGGGTCCCATGGCGAGCCCAGGACCAGCCTGTCCTGGGGACTAATGGCCTCCAGACTTCAGGGCCTTATTCCTGGAGGGTGGCTGCCCGCTCCTGGCCTAGAACCCCGGGGTCCCAGCTTCCGTGTCTAGACCTGTGGACCCAGATGGGGCCGGGACTGGCCTGGCTCCGTCTCCGTAGGGATGGGCCTCTGAGCCGCCAGGGTGACTCACAGCCAAGTGCAGATGGAGAGAAGGGAGGAGGGAGGAAGGGCAGCAAGGGGAGCTGGGGGTACGGGACGGGCTGAGGGCAGACACACGCCCCGGGCCGGGCCTGGCCACTGGCCGAAGGAGACTCCTCGTCCAGGACCCTCGTGCCAGCTCCAGGAGGGCGGCCCAGAGCCTGCAGAGTGGAGGTGGAGAGGGAGGGGAGAAGGGACGGAGGCAGAGAGGACCAAAGACACAGGGAGACAGAGTCAGGGGAGAAAGGGATCTGCGAGGTGAAGACAGAGGATGATGAGGGGGTGGGGAGACGGAGGAGGAGGGAGAAGATGAGAGGTGCAGGGAGGAGGTGCTGAGAGCCAAAATACAGAGCAGGAACAGCCAGCCTAAGGCAAGGAGGAGATACAGAGAGAGCAGGACAGACCGAGGGAACCACAGACAGGACAGACGGGTCACCAGATGGAAAGAAACCAGAGGAGGGCGATGGAGGGGTCCTGGGGGAGCAGAGCTAGGGGCGGCCTAGCAGAGCTAGGTGCTGCTTCCCACCCCAAGCCTCAGCCTGCCTGAGGGAAGAGCCATTTCAGGGCTGGATTCCAAGCGTGTACAGCCCAGCACGCCCGCCATGGCCAGGCCACCCTTCGCGCCCTGAGACCCTGGGAATCAGGGAGACACTGCTGCCCCCCGGGAGGAGAGTCAGCCTGGCTGGCTGGCTGCTGAGCCCCAGGGCAGCCGGCAGCGCTAGGTTTGGGCCTGGAGAGACCAGGGCCCCTGCCTCTGGCCACTGATCAGCCCCATGACAAAGGTGTGGGTCCTGGTCTTAGGCTCCCTGTCCCCCATCCCCCATCTCTGATCGCTCCTGCCCCACCCTGTGAGGGGCTGGAGGTGTTACTGAGCAGGCAGCGTGGACCAGGGCCCCAGCAGGTAGGCCTCGCTTGGCAGGAGGCAGGGATGCGTGAGCAAAGGACACTCCAGGATGTGGCAGGGGCCCACCTGACGCTCCCACACCTGGCTCCCAGGATCTTGCAGCCCTGCACAGACCTACACTTAGGCAGGCTCGAGGCAGAGTTCAAGTCCAAGCACATGGAAGACCACCCTCCACCTGCACTGCCCACTTGATGCCCTTGGTGTGCCAGCTGAGGGAAGTGCCTCCTATGCTGAAGAGGCCCAGGCTCTGTCAACGTGGCGTGGCAGTTGGCTTCCAGCCCGGCTCTTCATGCCCACTGCCCTGAGCCTCCTGCCGGTGACACAGGCAGACACAGAAGCTGCCTGTCCCCAACCTCAGAGGGACTTGTCGAGCAGTCCCACAGCCATCCCGGGTCAGAGAACACCCTCTTCTCCTCAGGAGATGGTCCCTGTGGCTTCCCTGGGGGCAAAACAGGGACCTGCAGGGTCCCCTCAGCAACTTACCCATCTGGAAGTCCCCGCTGCCCAGGTCCCCACTGCCCAGGTCATCTGCAAACAGAACAGAGATCTGTTCAGCAACAATGATTAGTTGCTGAGCACATCCTGGGTGTCGAGCACCTCTGGGCACTGCTGTAGGCCCCTGGCATGCAGTGGGGAAGAAACACATACACAAAGCATGGTTACTCCCTGCCCCCATGTCCCAGGATAGCTTAGAAGCTTCCATCTGAGAGAGTGGGCCCAGGCCCCAACTCCCAGAACTTGATGGTCTGTCCAATGGCTGGGGCAGAGGGTCAGGTCAGATGGGCCTCTGGTTGAGGGCAGGAGGAGGTGGAGCAGAGGGAAAGGAGACCGTCCTGACTGTGCACAGCTGGCCACCTTCCCTGCTGGTCCTGAGGGTCCCGAGCTAGGGAGAGGCGTGGTGACCAGCCCAGAGGCGTGGTGACCAGCCCAGGGTCAAACAGACTGTAAGTGGAGGACGTGGGGTCATCAGGACCAGGGCTCAGGACGCCAGGGCCACACTGACGGCACCACCTGGGGTCTTCTGAAGGGGCAGTGGGAAGAGCCACGCCTCTGCCCCGCCCAGCCGTGCCCGCTGCGCACCTCCAGACGCGTGGTCAGCCAGCAGGTCCTCATCGTCAGAGAGGTAAGAGTAGCTCCAGTCCGCCCGGCCCAACTTGATGCTCTCGGTGTCCTCAGGAAGAGAGGGGCCATCGTACGCCCGCAGCCCATGGGCCACCTGTGGGAGAGGACAGGGTGCACCAGGTCACACACTCTCCAGCTCCTGCCAAGCCCCTGGGCCTTCCCCTCCCTCTGGGGGAACCTAAAGTTCCACCCCAAGGCCGCGGGTGATTAAATCAGACTTAGCTTGGCTGAGAGAGCCAGGCAGGGGCTGAACCACTGTTTTTCATTCAGGTTCCCCAAATCCCATTAGCCCTGGAGGCCTCCAAGCCCAACCCGACAAATCCTGAATGGATCTTCAAATACAATAGACAATGAAAGGGAAACTGCTTGGTAAATGGAGAAGGGAAGGCACATGTGGGATGTGACCAGTGAGTGGGTGGGGGAGGGGACACGGGCAGGTCAGGGGTGACCTGGGCCAGCAAAGATGGAGGACAGTGCAGGTAGAAGGGGGCAGGTCAGCGGTGGGGGGGGCTGGCAGAATTTAAGGGGAGTTAATCCAGGCTTTGCTCCCAAGTGCAGTTCCTCCTGGGGCCAAGCTGACCCCCTCCTTCCACCACCGTCCATCTGCCAAACCTCCCGGCTGCAGGCGCACACATTCCCCGGTGCTGGAGAATGGGCTGTAGCACTTTGGGTCACACTGACGGGCTCCTCCACGCCCTGCAGGGGAGGGTGAGCCCAGCCGCCAGGAGGAATGACACAGGACAAGCTTGGTGTCAACTCCATGTGACCTCAGGCTAATGCTGAGCCCAGCACCTGCTCCGCTTGGGGCTTCCATCCCTTGGAGGGGCTGCGGAGGTCTGCGCTCAGGCTGAAGCCTAGGCCAAGACAGCCAGACGTGTGTCTTTCTCAGGTGCACCTCTGGGCAGTGGATGCCTCTTCCCTCTTAGGCAGGATCAAGGCGCTGCCAGACAAGTTTCTCAGGCAAAGCAGAAGAAAACCAAGCCAGCGGAGCCCAAGGGTACATGAACCCGCAGCAGAATATGCTCCAGTCCCTGGGGCCCCATGACCCATTCTAGATGTCGGGTAGCAAAGACCTCTGGCCCTGTCCTCAGCCATGTCTGAGCAGCATGGCCGGGTAAAAATTGGGAGGTTGAGACAGGAGGATCACAAGCTTGAGGCCAGCCACAGCAAATCAGCGAGACCCTCAGAGGCCTAGCAAGACCTTGTTTCAAAAATAAATAAAAAAGGCTGGGGATGTAGCTCAAACGTAGAATGCCCCTGTGTTTACTCTCCAGTAACACCCACCCTAAAAAAAAAGTTGTGAAAAACCAAAGCCACCACCTAGACCAGGTGGGGAGGCCCAAGCAGGAAGAAAGCCTAAAGAGCCAGTCAGCCCCCTCCCCGTACCCCCGGACCCAGGCACTCCGGGCCCTCGCACCTCGTCTTTTCTCAAGGCTCACCACAGTCCCTCTGGTGGAATATCCTTCTACCTGTATATGGGGCAGACTCCTACTCCAAGACTGAGCTTTAAGGATGCCCTAGCAACAGAAAGGCCCAGGTGACTGACGTGGGCCCTCAGGTGCTGGGGAGGGAAGGCGGCCCCCACCAAAGACCACACATGGGGGAAGGGCAGGTTTGCATGAGTCCTTCATGGAGACTCGAGGGGGGCAGTCTCCTGCACAGGGAGACGGCAGCCGCCTGGGCCAGGGGCTGGGCTGAGCTCCGGAGGAAAAGCACAGGAGGCTTCCCGGAGCTGGTCCCTGAGCTTCCGCCCCGCTCCCATTAGTAACCTGTTCAGGTAAAGCAGGAACCCTGTGCTGTGGCCTCTCATGCCTCCTAAAAAGAATGAGCATGAAAATCTCCAGACTGTCCTGAGTCCGTGTCCCTCACAGCCACCTCCCTAGGCTAGGTCCTGGGCCCTGCTAGGCCCACAGGGATGGAAGAGCCCCGAAGGCAGGGTGATGGGTCCATCACTACCTTCTCAGTGCCCGGGCTCAAACAATACTTAAATTAAAACTTTCTTTCTTTTTTATTTATTTTTTTATTTGTACTGGGAATTGAAAACCCAGGGGCATTTTTATCTCTGAGCTAGACCCCTAGCCCTAGTTTATTTTTTCTTTTGAAACAGAGTCTAAGTTGATGGGGCTGGCCTTGAACCTATGCTCCTCAAGGATGCCATGGCCTATGAATTCCAGCTGCTTCCTCTGTGGAGGTGTCACTCCTCCCCTCAGAGGCTCCGAGCCCACGTGCAGGGGCTGGTGCCATTGGGTGGCTTGGTGTCTGCGGTGCTGCCCCACCTTGGCTGAGGCCCATACCCCATGGCCACTCCCCACCGGCCACAGGCAACACCGCCTCCTCTTCCTTGTCCCCTCCACACCACACCAGTGCCTGTCCCTGTCCCGAGTGGTCACCGCAGGCCCCATGGGCCCTGTCCCCGGGTTCCTGCAGGGCTGGTGAAAGCTAACTCCCAGGCCCTCCTCAGAGCCCCTGAGCCAGGTTCTCATCCCGGCTCAGATGGTTACAGCTGTACAAGCCCTGTGACTTGGCCGTCACAGAGGAGGAGTAAGCCAGGGTCCTGGCTCCTTCCCTGCCTGGGAGTGAAGGGAGTGCTTCCACCGGCTGGAGGGTGGGCCTCAAGCAGGCCCTGATTGACTGGAGAGGAGTATGAGGTACAGGGGACAGGCTTGGGGTCTCCCCACCAGGTGGAGATCTGCCCGGGTACCGCACCCCTTCCCACGTGTCAGGCTGCGGAGGTCAAGCACGGGGCGCGGCGATTCCTGGCAGCCCCCAGACACTGCTGTCTGGGAAGGAAAACCCTGATGGTGAGTAAGGTCCTGAGCTTTTCCCAGGGAAGGAGGCGAGGAGGGAGGGGTGGGGGTTCTTAGGACTGGACAGGAAATAGCGAAGTAAGATTCAACAAGGAAAAAAAAAAAATGCCAGGAACACACATCTGCAGCAGGAGGGGAAACAATCCAGAACTCCTTGGGCCTGGATGGAAGGACCCCTAGCCCCAGGACCCACCCCACATTGTGGACCCTTCCAGATGACACCCTGTCCTTCCTATGGCCTCCGCCCCAGGGGTGAGGACCTAGGGGCAGCTCAGGGCCCACAGCGAGGACCCAAGCCAGCCAGAGCAGAGACTTCATTTGTTAAAAGCTGAAGATCAAAAGATCCCCACAGCTGTATTTCACATCTGGGAGGGGAGATGGAGCCGGATGGGAAAGAGGCTCCTGGAAAGGGCAGAGAGGAGCCGGAGACTTGACCATAGAAGGGAACTTGGATCCAGACCTGGAAAGTCCAGGGCTCCTGCGGAATGATGGACCGCGTTCACTGGGCACTTACTAAGCGCCGGGCATGCCTCCCCCATGAGGCGGAGCGGGGGCAGAGACGCCCGCTCACCTGGAGAGGCTGAGGCTACCCGTCAGTCACCCATGGTGTTGCCAGCACTGAGCTCACAGGGGGTCCCTCTCAAGAAGACCCTCTGCACACTGCACCTCTGTTTAGAGACCTTCAGCCTCAGTGTCGCCTGGGGCAAGGACAATGAAGGGGCTAAGCCGCTGTGATGGCCCCATTCACTGAGCCCAGGGAGAAGTGATCCCGGATCACAGTGGCTGCCTGGGCTCCAAGCCCTCTGTGTACCAGGAAAGGAGGCAGGGCTGGGGCTGGACAGTCAGGCTGACCATGAAGCCCAAGTAGAGGACAGTACCAGAAGCTCAGGCACCATGTCCCAGACTCAGCCTGCTCCCGGGATGGCCCGAGGGGATGCCCGGGCCCATGCAGCACGTGCCTCCGGTCCCAAGGAGGTCCACCGCGGCCCCAAGGTCAGAGGCAGAAATAGAACCCAGGCTTCCTGCCCTCCAGCCCCTCTCCGGGCTGCGAGAGAGCCCAGCTTCCTCCCAGAGGGACCCAGTACTTCAGGCAGGCGCTGGAGCCGGATGGTGGTGGGGAGGAGCCTGGAGGGAGACCTGGCCAAAAAGGAAGGAGCCCAGCCGGGAGGGGATTTTCCAGATCCTGCAGGTTCCTGGGGGAGGGGTTCTGATTCAAGCAGACTGAGGCAGAGGGCTGTTCTAACATGCTGGAGGCAACAGCCTGGACAGGGACTTGAGCAGTGTGGCTCCCTATGGCAGGTGTCCCCTGAGCCCAGGCCAGGGAGGTGAGGAGGGCCAGGCAGGCAGGTCCAGGTGGGGACTTTCAGTAGGTATGAGAGAGCCCCAGGCCCTATAGAAGCTCATGGGACAAGGGCCAGAGGCTGGATCCTCCTTCTCTGGCCTGAGGAGGATGCAGGGGAAGCTGAGAGTGGCCAGGTCAGCTCTCAGGGAGACAACGCAGACCGCAGCACGCGAGGCCCAGGGTGCAGAAGATGGAGGAGGTGTGGGGGTCAGGGAGGCACAGGCAGTCAGGGCACTGGTGTGGGGCTGCCAAAGGTGTTTTTGTGTGTGGACTTTGCAAAGACAGGACTTGCTGGGGCTGCTGAAATCAAGGTTGGTGCAGGTGGTAGCACAGTGAGGAAAGAGCAGGAAGAATAACGCTCCCCATGGGGCTTCTGCCAAGCCCGGTGCTGCCCCACACCGTGCGCACCATCGCGAGTCGTCCTGATGGCAACCCTGGGCAGGGCTGGCGCCCCAGGACACCGCCCCCACCCACGAGAGGGGAAATGCAAAGAGCTCTGAACACCAAAGTGGTTTTTGTCCCAGTGGTGGGACGGAACCCAGGGCCCTGTGCAAAATAGGCAAGCACTCTATCCGTGAGCTACACCCCCAGCCCATGATTTTTTTTTTAATGTTTATAGCAAGCTTGTTTGGTGCCAAATCCCGACCTGACCTGGCGCGGGGCTATTAATGCTTATTGACGGCACAAGGGGTGAAGAATCACAGGTTCTGCTGCAGTAGCGTCCGTGGGTTTGACCACGGGTGCTGCCCCAGGTCCTCTGAGGATGTCACGGCACGGCGGGCACATGGTCTGAGGCACCTGGGTCAAACTTGAAAGCTTCTGGATTCCAAAACACACCTGAGCCCAAAGATTTCCATTAAGGGACTGTGAGTGTGTGCTACTTAATTCCATTTTATGGATGAGGAGGCTGAGGCTCAGAGAGGGTCACCTGTATAGATGAGATCTAGCAGGTGCGGCTCTTAGTAAGGTGCCTCCTGTGCACTGAGTGCTCGATGAGTGTTCAGACTAGTACCGTGGGGGAGACAGGGTAATGCAGGGGAGTGTGGGTGTGGACTCAGGAATGGGCTCACACCTGCTCTGGGATGGAGGGAGCAGTCTGCCTGCTGCCCAGGCCTGGGCTGGCTGGCGGGCGGGTCACAGAGCTGCAGTCCAAGGTTCCAGCTGTCTGTCTGCTTTGGAGTGGGCTCTGAGACCCCTGGGGGCTGGAGGCTCCCCCAGAGACATTCTTCACATGCCTTGGGCAGCAGGCCCGCAGCCTCCCTCCCCCTGGCCCAGGCCTGGGGCTGAGCCCCCCACCGCCCCCGCAGCTCTGGGAAGGTCTGAGCACCGCACAGTCCCCAGGGCAGCTGCAGCTGCCCAGGGCAAGGCTCCAGGCATCTGGGGCCGGAGTGAGCTCACCTCCTCCAAATCCAGAGACTGCGGGGGCAGGAACGAGCAAGGCCCTGCCTGCCCACCTGCCTCCCCAGACCTCTAGGGAGGGATGCAGAACCCAGACACGTTCCCCTGTCCCTCTGCTATGACGCAGGCTCCCAGGTCGCCCCCAAACAAGACCCAGGGTTAAGGTGCTCTGCCCTGCCCCCAGGCCGGCCAGTGCAGACGGCAGAGGGAAGGAATCTGTCAGGGCAGCACTTTGTTGTGCAAACTGCCAGGGCCTAGTGAGCCCCACACAAAGGCCCAAAGGCCTTTAATCCCCTGGCAGTCTGAGAGGGGCGCCGGGGCCGGAAAGGAGGTGGCCACAGCCTCCTCTGGCGTGTCCGTGCCCGTGCTACTCGGGAGGCCAGCCAGCTTCTCACACTCAGGGCCCCAAGGAGGCAGGACCTCTGCCAGCCAGCCAGCCAGCCAGGCGGGAAGAATAGCGATCCCCAAAATAAGCAGCGGACACTCCAGGGTGCTGCGTGCCAGGTGCTGAGCTAAGACTTTACAGGGCTCATGCCACTCAAACCCACACCGACCTCCACAGGTGGACAGCGCGGCGACCCACCTTACGGAGGAGAAAGACTAGGCTCAGAGAAGTAATGCCACCGGCCCAAAGTCACGCAGCTAAGGCGATGGCAATCGTGTTTGCAACCACGGCTCCAGCTCACAATCCTGCAATTAGCCAACTCAGAGGCACAGTGGCCAGCAGGCCCCTGCCTCTGGCCTCTGATACCTGGTCTCTGAAAGCTCAGGCCAAGGCCTGGACTTGGAAAGGCCATGTTCCAGCCAGGGCCCTAAGCACTGAGGAGGCCGAGGAGAGGCAGGGCCTTCTGCAGAGGCCCAGGGGCACATAGCTGGGGGCTGGAGTTTCTGGTCCTCACTCTGCCCTCAACTCACCTGCAGCCCTGGACAGGCCCCTGGCCCCCTTCCCTTTCAGCAAACTTCAGCAAGACCCTCCTTTCAGTGCTGGGCATCCACGCCAGCCCCTCCGTCCCTGGGCACTAGTGAGTCACCAGGGGGCTCACGGCCACATCCCACCACAGAGAACATACAGCAGGTGCTTGGTATATGCTGACCAAGCTCAGACTGAGGTTCAGACTGAGGAATGAATTTACCCAACAATCCTGCAACAGGAATCAGCACCTCTGGCAGAAGAAACCCAAGTTTAGAAAGAGAAGCAGGGCACATTGGAGAGTGCACAGCTAGGAAAAGCCAGAATGAATCCCCGGCCTGGCTCCCTATGGACAGAACTGGTGCCATAACATACCCCGCCTGACCAGGACCACGTGGCGGCCCCTTCTCATCCCCAGGGAAGGAGAAGATGGCCCCAGCATCCCTGAAATCCATTCTAAGACCCGGGACCTTGGTTCTCTCAGCTATAAAACAGGACAAAGCACCCGCCCAGCTCCTGCCGGAACTGTGGGGGACCTCTGAGGAGCGTGGCCTCTGAATCTGCCTCCTTCCCCAGGAGGCTCTGCGGGGGTCTCTTCCTTGGAGGGGGTCCTCCAGCATAGTGGGGGTGGGCATCCACACTGAGCTGCTACTGACTAGGTGGAGGACCAGCGAGGGTACCAGGTCTGGGTCTCGGAAGACCTGAGGGCCAGACCCCATGCTCAGCCAGACACTCCAGCTCTAGGCCGCCTCTGCCACTTGCCAGCTGGTATCCTCATCCAGTAAGAAAGGCTCATCAGAACTGCCAGTGAGCCCGAAGGGTCAAGTCATTCTGACCTCTTCTTACTGAGCACCTACTATGTCCTGGGCCCTGGAGATAGCAAGGGGACTGCAGGATCCTGAGGCGGGTCTTGGACCACTGACAGGGTGAGCGGAGGGATGGGGCTGGGTGAGCCCAGGGCAGCGTGCCGTCAGGTGCTGAGAGCCGGGGAAGCTCCCTTCCCACAGGAAAGGACAACTTGGCTGGTCCCAAAAGATGGCTGAGCTCGAGCACGGTGGAGAAGGGGCACACACACGGTGCACCAGGCAGAGGGGAGACATGCCAGGGCCCAGAGGTGGGACAACCCTGGGGGTGGGAGAGCCAGGAGGAAGCGGCGCAGAGGGGCACGTGTGAGGTGGCGGAGAATCAGAGGCGGCCGCCGCGTGGGCTTTTAGGAATGCCGTGTCCTCGCAGCTGTGCTATGGACCAGGTGCTGGGCACAGTGGCCCAGTCTCTCCAATCCTCCCAAAGGCCCTGCACTCTCCTCTGGCCCTCCAGACACCCCAAGAACGGGGCCTCCCCTGGCAGCTGGATGAGCTGCCTGCCGGCTTCCAGGAGGATCAGGAGGCAGCCGGGAGATGCCCACCTTATCGGTGGGCGGCTGTGGCTGCACCAGCAGGGCTCCCAGCGGGAGCAGCATCTGGGCCAGGCACGCCCTGGAGTGAACGTTACCCACCCAGCACTGTGGGTGTATGTGGCCCTGCGGTGAGCACAGGGCGCCTCCCGATGGCAGCCCCGCTCACCCTCAGGTTCTCTGGCTCCTGGTGCCCCTGCCTCCATCAATGCCACCATGCCTGTGGGCTTCAAGGCCACTCTGACCTGGCCGGGCCTGCCCACGCCACGGAGTTCATGGACAAAGCCCCCAGTACAGCCAGGCCCATGGGTGCGTGGAGATGTTCCCCAAATTTTCACCAAAACACCACTAACGATATCTACTTTCTAAACTTCTCAAGTAAGGCCTTTTAGCTACTCTTAGTTCATTAAAGGGTGAGAAGGGAGGCCCTTATGATGGTCAACCAGGCTCTGTGTGCTATCTGTCTGTCTGTCTCTCATACACACTCACACACCACCCTCTCTGGCCTCTTTTTCTCGCTGTCTTCCAGCTCCATTTGTCTCTACACCCCTCAAAGCCCCCAGGTCCCTTCCCACCCCAGGGCCTTTGCACTAACTGTGCGCCCTGAGAGCCCATTACTCACTCCTCTTCCTCCAGTTTCTGCTCAGCGGTCAGAGGTCCTTACAGACCCCATCTGGGCCTGGACTCACTGCCTGCACCTGCTTCCTGGCCCTTCACTGCAGGAAGTCGCCACCAGCAGCTCCTTCGTGATTTACCTGCCTGTCTGTTTACTGCCCCCACAGTGGGAGGCAAGTTCCACAAAGACAGAAACCTTTTTGTCCATTTTGCTTGTTGCTCTTTCTCTAGTGCCTGGCACACAGCAGATTCTCAACATTCATTAAATGAATGAATGAGGTCTACAAATGGGGACGCTGAGGTTCAGAGAGCTGACTTGCCCATCGCCACAGAGTTGCTAGACCTGGAACTTGAACCCGAGACTCTGGTCCCAACCCTGAAAGGAACTCTATCACCAGATCCCTCCTCCTGGCACCTCTTTGGCCACTGATGCCTGGGCTTTTCTGCAGGGAGTCCATGAGGGGGGGTAGCGGCTAGAGGCTGCCACAGTCACCGAAGAGCATCCCGGGGAGAGGTCGGGCTCTGAGGCAAGCAGGGCCAGAGCTCCAGCGCTGGGGCCTTGCGCAAGACAGCCAGGCGGCCAGGCCTCAGCGAGTCAGCCCAGTGCTCGTCCACTCCCCTGGGCATCGGCAACACAGAACAACAGCTAGACCAGCAGCCCGACAGCTGTGGCCCAGGAAGCGGCACCCCGCCCCCGGGCTTCCCTCATCTGCTTCCTGGAGGGGGGCAGGGACAGGCAGGCCTGAGCCCAGCAGAGGACAACTGAGCTGGAAACAGGAGAGAGGACCCTGTCTCCTTTCCTCCTGACTATTGTCCCTGCCAGGCAGTGACTCGGGCAGGAAGAGGCCGGGGAATGGTCTTACAACATCTGGGGAAGGCTGCTCCACAGAGCAGAGCTGGTCTCCAAGTCCTCGAAGTCCTAAACGTCTCCATGATGGAGAGGACAAAAGCTGTGTGCCTCCCAAACTTGCTTAACTTGGAACCCTTTCTTCACGTAAAGTTCCTAGGACTAGGGTTCTACAGAACATACTTGAAGAACACTCACTTCAACCATACCGCCTTTCCAGAAGCTCTCCTTAAGAAAGGCTTTGGAGCCGGGCGTGGTGGCGCACACTTGTCATCCCCGCGCTTGGGAGGCAGAGACAGGAGGATCGCGCAGGTTCGAAGCCAGCCGCGCACACTGGCTTAGGAGACCCTGTTTCCAAATAAAAATGTAAAAATAGGTCTGGGAGTGTAGCCCGGAGGTAGAAGGGCTTCCAGGAACCCCAGTACCACTGAAAAAAAAAATAATAAAAAGAAAGGCTTTGGATGTGGGACATGATGCTCCCTGCCCACCACACGCCAAGGGGTCTGGGGAGACAGAAACCCCAGGGCAGGCCAGGTGACAGCTTGCCACCTGAGAAGCCCAACAGGATGTGCCCCTTCTCTCCCCGGCCATCAGCCAGGGGCCAGCCAGGGGAGCACAGGGCAGGCTGCAAGGGACTGAGAAGGGGGATCCAGCTCACCCCACTCTCCTGGGCGAGGCCCTTCCCTGGCCTCAGCCTCCACCGCTGGCAGGTGATGAAGTGGGCCTAGATTGCGCGAGTCCAGCCTGTCCCAGCAGCCTGAGGTCACTCTGGGAAGGGAGTGAGGAGGGGAGAGAGGAGGCAGATAGGGTTTGGGGCTCTTCCCTTAAATATCTGCTTCAACCAAAACAAATCCACCTTTTCTTATTTTCTATTCCGGCCTTCCACATGGCACATCAGTTCACACCCCCAGCAGCCGTGCAGCCAAGCATCTGCTTCCCTGTCTATAAAATGGGCAGAGAATTCAGGGCGCTTATGCCCGCATATCCGCAGGCTCTGTGTCAATGGCTTCACCAACAGCAAACTGAAAATACTTGGACAAACTGTCTGCACTGAAGGCCACCAGCTTTTTTCCTGGTCTACTCCCTAAACAATAGTGTAACAGCCATTATTACACTGCGGAACAAGCACTTAGTCGTGTTTACATTGTATTAGGTATTACAAATACCTAAAGAGGACAAAGCTTAAGGGAGCGTTGAGTGCGGCTACATGCAAACACTGCCATTTCATGTAAGGGACTTGAGCATCCTCAGAGTTTGGTACCTTTGGGGTCCTGGAACCAGTCCTTGACTGACAACAGGGGCAGCTGTGTGGGGTTGTTGTGAAGATTAAGTAAGCCTGTAAATGTTACAGATAGCACCAGCGCATGGCAAATGCTTCACGTTTGCTGCCCCCCCCCTTGTGTGGTGCCAGGGATGGTACCCAGGCCCTCACATGTGCTAGGCAAATGCTCTATGCTTGAGTTCCATCCTCAGCCCCACTGTAAGTTGTTGTTTTTTTTTTTCTTTTGTGGTACTGAGGATTGAACCCAGCACATTCTACCTCCAAGATACACTCCCAGCCCGGCCCCCTCACCCCTGCTTTTTAGTATTTTGTTTTGAAACAGAGTCTTACTAGGTTGCTGGAAGTCTCACTAAGTTGCTGAGGCTGTGATCCTCTTGTCTCTGCCCCTTGGGTACTGAGATTACAGGTGTGGGCCAATGTGTCTGCCTACTTACTGTGATTATTAATGTCATTTTCATTGGAATAAGGGTTTTGCTGCTTAAAAAGCTTGAAGCGATCAAGTGTTTATGATCGTAAAAGTTCCTTCTGGCTTTGACATTTTAGCACACCGAACCCCTGAAATCATTCTAACCCCCGTCATCTTTCTTAAATTCTAGGCTGTGACTCCCACTGGCCCGGCTGACAGAGGGAATGGGAGAAGCCGTAGGAGCCAGCAGAGGTGACTACCATCATCGCCATCGTTTTTAACTCATCCTTCCCTCCTGTCCCGATACAAAAGGACGTGGGGCAGCTTACAAGACGCATGCCTAACAGCAAGAGAGAATTTTCTAGATACAGGTAAGACGCACTCAGGTGGGGCAGACAGAAACGCCTGGACAGGGGGAAATCTGGGCTGGGGACAATTCATCAGGCTGGGGTTTCTCTTCCCTGATGAACGTGAAGAAGGAAACCCGACCTATCCCGAGATTCCATGTCTGGAAGGTAAAAGCAAATGCATTGCTTAGAAGAAGTGCAGCTATTCCTGATGCCGTGAGGTGGCAGGTGTCCGAGGGATGAGGTCTGCCTGGCGTTCCTCTCTGGCTTGTTAGTGGCACCGGCATCCCTGTGCAGGCCACAGACTGTAACCCCGTGAGTCTGCGGCCAGGGGCAGAAACTGCAATGACCAAAGATACAAGGCGACGCGGACGGAGGCCAGGAGCCCCCAGCTCACCCGCACCCTCAGCCTGGGCGGGATTACCCATGGCGCCCAAGCCCGACCCAGCCAGTGCCCGAAATAGCCAGAGCGGGGGAGGACGCCAGGAGGCCCAGGCGGGGCCTGGTAAGGCCTGGCGCACATACCCTGGCACACGAAGGGGCACCTTTCCCGGGCACGCAGCCCTCCCTGGGAGTCCCGCCCACTGGCTCCCCTCGGGCTCCCCCTCAGCCTCACGTAGCTCACACAGAGCCCAGCCCGGGGCCCCACCTCGCCCACAGAAGCCAAATGGAAAAGTCAGCCGAGGAAGCCACCCAGACCATATAGGGAAGCGCCCCACCTCCAGGCTCTGCCTTCCTCAGCCCCCAGCCAAGACAATGGGGGCTATTCTGGGCTGTATGGGGTATTTAAAGCTCTGGCTAGGCCTGGTCCCTGGGGAACAAGAAGCCTTGCCCTCTGCTAGACCTTCCTGAAATTGTTGTGCCCAGACTGCAGTGACCACATCCCCTGGGGCACCCTACCTCTCCCGACAGACCCCCTGGGATTCAGCACAGTACCCTCTCCTCCAGGAAGCCCACGGGGCCTCCCGTGCTCCGCAGAGCCGTGCCTGCTCTGGTCCTGGTGTTCCCTGCAGCACCAAGACCAGCAGCTCAGGGCCGGAGGCGGGGATGGGACCGCGCCCCCGCCACCGTGTGGGATGAGTGAAGCAGGGGCAGGAATTGTGTGTTGCCATTGCTCTTTTGCCAGCGAATGGCACACAGTAGGTGCCAAAGAAATATTTACTAACTGAGGTAAATATTTGCAGAATGTGTCGGAACCCCCACAGAAACACCCAGGGCTCCAGCATGGGGTGGCTGATGCGGATGACCCGCCTGCCCTCACGTGGGCATGCAGAAAGTGCCCAGCCTGCGCAAAGCACTTCATGCCCACCATCTCCATCCCGTGCACCTGCTCAATGCTCCCAGGAGGCAGGGGCCATTATTACACTTTATAAGCAAGACCACGTCATTCCATTACACATGGAGCTTGCCCGAGGGCCTGAACTACACAGTGGCCAGTGCCGGAGCTGGCAGGCAACCCGGGAACCCCGAGGCTTCGATCCCATGCCCTGCATAAACACCTTGCTAGAGGAGCAGGGATGACAGGAGCCTGCGATTGGGCCACTAAGTAGCTGTGTGACTCCAAGCAAGTCACTTGGCCTCTCTGAGTTTGTTTTCTATAAAAACAGAGCATTCATTCCTATTTTTTCAGATCGTCAGTAGGATCAAAGGAGCCAAAGCTTGTGCACGTCTCCCCCATGAGCCCCATCTCCTCCCCAGGGGCAGGGAAGGATGGTGGGGAGGCGCATGGGGGAGGAGGAGCCCAGTGTGAGCCCTGGAACAAAGCTTGCAGCTGCTGACCACAGCTGGCGAGAGGTCTGGGCGGGAGCAAGAGGAGAGGAGTGGGCTGGAAGTCACCTCTGGCCCTCCTCCGTCACCCTTCCTCGCTGACAGCTGCTGGGGCCTCAGGGCCAAGCGCCCCACAGCTGGGGGAGCTGGCTGGGTCATCTCAGTCCTCAGGCGGACTCAAGTCCCAGGGTGCCTGCCCCGCTGCGCCCACTGGCCAGGAAGCGGCCCCACCCCCAGCCCTTCACCCAGTTCTCTGGGAAGCTGGTGTGTGTGTGTGTGTGTGTGTGTGTGTGTGTGTGTGTAATGTGTGCCAATATGTGTGTGTGTGTACGCATGCGCTAGACAGAGGTCTATGGGCCAAACATGCCTACGGGGAGCTGGACCACGCAGGGCCAGGGTCTTAGGACAGCCCCGTGGCTTTCCTGCAGGACCTTCCAGGAGTCTTCCCAGAGGCTGTGAACTTGGCCGACTGCGGCCCGCTCAGTCCTCTCGGCTCCCAGCTGCCCCAGCCCACGCGGCCTGCTCTCTGAACTCTCACACACCCATAATTACCATGGACCATATTTTCCAAAGCAAAATTCAAGAACCCACTGAACAAAGGATTTCTGGACTGCTTCCCGGTGTTGGAGGCAGCCTGGGAGATGTAGTTTTGGATGCAGAGGTATTTAGACGTCTGGGATAGGTTAATGCTTTGCGGGGGGGGTGGGGGGACTAGTATACGTGTGTCTTACTAATAAATCAAAGTCATACTGTGAAGTGCACATTGAAGTGCACATTGATCACATGCCACTCCACTCCGCTCAGCACCTGAAAATTTTTTAGCTGTGTGACTCTGGGCTAATCACTTGACCTCTCCGAGCCTCTGTTTTACTCCACCGTGAAACGGGAATAAAAACAAGGCTAGCCAGGCATCCTGGCACAGGCTTGTAATCCCAGCGCTCGGGAGGCTGAGACAGGAGGATCATGCAGGTTCGAAGCCAGCCTCAGCTTAGTGAGGCTCTCAGCAATTTAGTGAGACCCTGTTTCCAAATAAAGTATAAAATAAGTCTGGGAGTATAGCCCGGAGGTAGAAAAGCCCCCGGGTTCCACCCCCAGTACCACAAAAAAATAAAGAAAGAAAAAAATAAAGAAAACAACAAGGCTGCTGTGAAGATTCAATAGAATAACCTAACTTGGTGTCTGGTTCTCTTCCTCTTCCTCAAGATTCCATGGCATTCCTGGATCCTATACTACCAGAAATGGAAGGGATCACCTAGACCAATACCCTCACCCGTCAGAAGGGGAAATCAAGGCCAGAGAGGGGAGGTCAGAACATCGAGGGACAGCAGCCAATGGAGGCCTCGGTTCCAATAACACCTTGGAACACTCCAGCCTGCTGGGCGACTTAACAGAGGCCACATTCCCATGCCCCTCCCTGCTCTTGTTCTGGGATAAGCCTTCTCTGTGTGTTGCGTGTTCAAAACACTGTCACAAGCTGGGTGTGGTGGCACACACCTGTCAACCCAGTACTTGGGAGGCTGAGACAGGAGGACCACAGGTTTGAGGACAGCCTCAGCAAGATAGCGAGACTCAACAACCTAGCGAGACTGTTTCCAAATTAAAAAAAAAAAGGCCGGGCGTGGTGGCGCGCACTTGTAATCCCCGCGCTTGGGAGGCAGAGACAGGAGGATCGCGCAGGTTCGAAGCCAGCTGCGCGCGCTGGCTTAGGAGACCCTGTTTCCAAATAAAAATGTAAAAATAGGTCTGGGAGTGTAGCCCGGAGGTAGAAGGGTTTCCAGGAACCCCAGTACCACCAAAAAAAAAAAAAAATAGGGCTGGGGGTGTAACCCGGAGGTAGAATGCCCCTGGGTTCCAGTACCACAAAACAGAACTCTGTGAAGATGTGGCAGCTCCCAGAAACTCAATGGCAGAGGCTGGCCCAGGCCTCCCGGAGGCAACAAAGGACTTCCAAAAGTCCTGCTTCCTGCCTAGAGGACAGGGCCCCACGGAGGAGGACTCGGGGAAGGCAGCAGTGATCTAGGTGTTTGTTAGCGGCTGATCAGGGCTGGAGACCCCATCTAGACTTCTGGACCACAGGTGGCCCCTCCAGTCTGCCCTCCATCCCCGGCAGAGAGGCCCAGTGGAGGGAATGGCAGGAAGGGCTGGCAAGCCCAGGGTGTGTGTCCTTGGCCAGGAGAACCCACGTCTCACTGACTCGGGTTACCGGAAACGGTAAATCTCCCTGCTGCCTGTCACCTCGGACCAGGAATGTCTGCTGCCTGGGGGAACATCCTGTCCGCCTGCCCCTCGGCTGCCCAGGGACAGCAGGGACCTGGGTCCCCCTCTGCTCCCTACTCCCCCAGCTCGGCCTCGGGTCTCCCCACCTAAGGAGCACCCGTTATTCTAGGACAGCGAGAGCCACTGTAACTGACCAACACCAAACGAAGAGAAGCTGGAAGTGGGGACCAAGAAGATGCAGGACCACCCCAAATCTGATCCACTCAGTTCTGCCACATGTGGGTTTTGGGCCCCCCCCAACTTGGGTGAAGGCTCTGATCTTGCTCACCCAGCCCAGGAGGCAGAATGGCATGCGACCTGGGGAGGACTAACCAGGTTGGCGGCTCGGCTCCGTCATGCCACTGTCACGCCACTGTCAAGGCGGGGGACATTGAGAACAGCAAGGCGGCCCCTCCCGCCTTAGCTGTAACAGGAGGAGGAGGAGGAGGAGGAGGAGGAGGAGGAGGAGGAGGAGGAGCGGGAGAAAGGGGCGGAGGAGACCTGAAACCTCTCTGCCATCTCCAACTGAAGCTCTCCTCTGCTAGGCACAGATGCGGGGTGCAGACTCCATCCACCTGAGCTGCCAGGGTGGCAGCCTCCTGCCTGGCCCCCAAGAGTTTGCATCCTGCTGTGCCTACCTGGGTCTTGTCCCCACTTGGCACCTATGGCCTGGCCAAAGCCAGGCACCAGGGCTGCGCTCTGACTCAAGGTGGCGGGTGTGCTGTTGGCCCTGGGACCGGGCTGGGGACAGCTCTCGTGCTCCTGAGCGGGCGAAGGCCCACGAGTAGTCTTTGTTACCAGGGTGCCAGAGCGGGCCAGCCCTCATGGGCACCAGGCCAGACCCTGAGGCCCAGCCAAGTGCAAACAGCACGCTTGGCGCCCAGATCCAGGCGCGCTGGAGCGGGCAGGCGGCCCGCAGCCCCGTCACAACAAGCCATCATCTCTGCCCTGCCGAGGGGCCCAGGCAGCCAGCACCCCTGTGGGTGCCGGGGGCTGTGGACACCAGGGAGACCTCTCTCCCTCCCTCCAGGGAATGGGCAGTGGGAATCCAGGAGGCTGGACACAGCCACATGCCAGCGGCTGGACGGGGAGGGAAGCAGGGCCAGGCAGAGGCGCGGGTGGGAAACAGGGACTGAAGGGGCCAAGTCATGAATTTTTTGACATTATGGATGTCATCAGGCGAAGAGCTAAAGAGAACTGTCCTCAGCTGCTGCAGAGAAGGCAGGGATGGCACAGTGAGGGGCAGTCCTTCTGCCTGCAGCGAGCCCAGGGCAGCTCCAAACTAGGCAGGGTCAGCACTCATCAGTGCCAGGTCCTGACGCCCACCAGAGCTGCCAACAGAACCTCCTGTCGGGACGGAGACGCCCTGCATCTGCGTGGTGCAGCCACGCAACCGAGAAATGGAATTTTAATTTAACAATCTTTAATATTATTTCATAAATTTCTTTTTTTGCTTGGTGGTAGTCCTGGGGATTGAACTCATGGGCATTCTACCTCTAAGCTATACCCCTAGCCCGGTTGGTTGGTTGGTTCGTTTGTTTAACAGAGTCTCCTTAAGTTGCTGAGGCTGGTCACAAACCTGCGATCCTCATGTCTTAGCTTCCCAAGTACCGGGATTACAAGCGTGTGTCACCTAACTATAAATTTCATATTTAAATAGTCACAGGTGAGTTGGGCGTGGTGGCACATGCTTGTAATCCCAGGATTTGGGAGGCTGAGACAGGAGGATCCGAGTTCATGGACAGCCTCGGCTACTTAGTGAGGCCCTTTGCAACTCAGTGAGACCCTGTTTCAAAATAAAGAATAAAAAATAGGGCTGGGGATGTAGCTTGGAGGTAGAATGCCCCTGGGTTCAACCCCCAGCACCACAGTAAATAAACGCGTAAACGGGCACAGGTGGCTAGCGGCTGCCACACTGGACAGTGCCAATGATGCCACAGCCGAGCCTTAAACCCTGCCTGGAGCAGGCTATCTCCATCTGACAAAGGACATGGAGGCTTGCCCGGGGCCACTGAGGCGCGGCCCCTGCTCTGCGCTCCACCCGGGGTTATTGTCAACACTGGAAGCCTAGCGGAAATCGTGCGTGTGTGAGCGATAAGGCCGCCTAGTTAATCAAGACATCAAGTCTCTTTTTGCTTTCGGCCTCCACTCTGTCAGCTACACCGGTTATCACACGCTGACCAGAAGTTCTGGCGGCCCATTTATAAAGGCCTTTGATTTTTTTTGACATGAATAACGGGCAGAAGGATGACGGAATAATACCAGCTGGCTAAGGAGCCAGGCTTTGCCAACATGGGGATTGTCAATGGCAGGGACTTGGCCTTCCCCGGACTATCACTCAGGCCCCACATGGGCCCTGGAACTGGACACCTGCTCAGGGGAACACGGGCTCCTCTGCCAGCCTCCAGGCCTCCACACATGCTGTTCCCTCGTGGGACGCTGTTCCTACACCTCCTGCCTGCTCCAATCTACTCCCCTCTCCTTCGAGGCCCAGCTCAATCACCACCGCCACGCTGAGATTCCCCACAAAGACGCCTTTCTCCTTCACACATCTGTGCGCCTTAATTTCTATGTTAGAGCTCTACAGACTTGGTCCTAATTATAGGCACTGAGTCAATGTCTCTAGTCTCCTGCTGGAACCAAAGCCTGTTGGGGACAGATGCCAGGCTGGCCTTCTGTCTCATATATATGTGTGTATATGTATACACACACACGTACACACAGCTGGATGTAGCAGTGCATGCCTGCAACCCTTAGGAGGCAGAGACAGGAGGATCACAGCTTTAGGCCAGCCTCAACACATTTACACACACACACACACACACACACACACACACACACCCCAATGCCCAGCAGCTGTGGATCATAAACAAATATTTATAAATTGAACTGAATTGTAATATTTGGCTTCCAAGTTTGGAGACCCAATTCCTCATGGCTCTGCCCCATCCCAGAAGGCCAGTCCCTTCCCTACTCTGAGTAGAATGGGAACAACAGTAGGACCCGCCACATGGTGATTATTGGTATTTACTCTTTTATTTAACAAACACTACATACCCAGACACTTGTTAAACACTAAGGTATCTTCATAACAACCCCATGAGATAGGTGTTATTATTCTTATATTTCTATCCCCATTTTGTAGAGGATGGAGAAGTTAAAGGAGAGAATGTGAGTCAGGTGCTTAGTACCACAGGTGGCACATGCTAAGTACTAAATAAACTGCAGTAAATTACATTCTTTTCTGCATAATGAAGGGTCTAGAGAATTGGGGGAAATGTAGGATACCTGCCCAGAGCCCGACACAGAGTAGGTGTTCCTCCAATAGTTACTGCTAGATGAACCGGTCCCTTTTGTCCCCGAGGTACCGGGGACAGACAGCGGCTTTGACTCCCCTCCCGCTGGGCTGCTGCTCTGACCTGGGGCAGGGGCGTGGCCCACAGCATGCCCATGTCAGGGAACAACCCCTTTCCTGCCTCCATCTCTCTCTGAGGACAAGAAGTGCAGAACAACCATGGCGAGGTGACCTCAGAGCAGCTGTGCTGACGCTGGGTCTGCCTATCCTCAAAGGCAGCAGGGGCCATAACTTCCTCCGGCCCAACCAAGGCCTTCACCATCCGTTGCCCTGAGCCCCCGTCCAAGCCAGAAGAGGGGCAGGAGAGTGGACACTGCCAGAGTTCCCACATCTGACTCGCTTCAGGCCAGTTGCAAGTGACGGATGAGGACAATAGCGGTCTCTACATCACAGGTGGTTTTCAAGATGACCTGGGACTGTGCACAGGGTAGCACTTCTCCAACTTCAACGGGCCCATCAGTCACCGGGGAGTCTTGTTAGCGCACAGGTTCAGATTCTGTGACTCTGGGGGGAGGGCCTGAGACTCTGCATTCCTGACAGGCCCTACGTGAGGCTCACGCTGCTGGGACATGGGTCGCCTGGGGTTCTAAGGACATAAATGAATTAGAACTGCACCCAGCACACAGCAGCCCCCCCCAGAATAGCTAGCTATGCTTTTTCTTCCTGTGGCTGCATGGCAAGGAACGCTCCTATAAGACTGAAACCGTCTTTCTTTGCTGTTGACGAGGACCAGTGTCTTGTCCAAGTGCAGAGGCTAGAAAGAGGCAGAATTCAAGGCGAAGCCGGCCCATCCATCACGCCATCCAACACACCACCCCAAGCCCCACCCAGCTCGAGTGGCGGCCACAACCTGGGGCTGGGGATGTGTACACCAAACCTGCCCTCAGCCTGGCTCCTTGCCAGACCAGCCCAAAAGAGGTCCAGGGTCATCACCCCCACTGTCCGGCAGCGGCTTCCAGCGGCCTCCCCTCCATCGCCTTATGAAGCAGCCTCAGGCTGCCCCTCACCAGGCTGCAGTTTGATTGTCCAGGAAGTGAGCTGCCTGCTCCCTGCAGCCTCAGCTTCAGCCTCAGCCTCAGCTTCACACATTCCTACCCCGGCAACATTACCTAATTTAACCATAGCTCTCCAGGGTTCTCAAAATAGCCAACGCCAGTGGGGGGAAATGCCCTGATGCTATCAAAATAAACAGTTCTCCTCCTCCCCCACCCTCAGCTGCACCAGCCCCAGGACACAAGGAGGAACCCAGGCTGGAAGGATGGAGGCAGGCCTGGGAGACAAGCCCGGGACCCCTGTGCAGAGAGGGCAGTTCCTGATGCCCTCTCTACACATGGCACTGGCATCTCCCCCCAAATCCTCCCGCTCAGCTCCATGGGCCTCAGTTGCTCTGGTTACCCAAGACAAGGATGGAACTTTCACTTTCTCCTAATGGCAAAATCTGTAACTGTAATGTAATAATTGCTGTCATCCCCAAGTATTAATTACAGGCTAAATACTTTCCACATCTTGGCTTGCTGGTGCCTGCAAGGTGGCCAAGAGCATTCCCTTCTTTCTGATAAGGAAGCAGGTGCTTAGGACGGCAAGAGGACTTGCCCAAGGTCACACAGTCCAGAACGGGAAGAGCTGGGGTTGGAAGCCGAGCTTGGCTGCCCCAACGCTGTCCCACCTCAGACCTGCGGCTCTTCTGCAGGGGGTGAGCCTGGGAGCGAGGGTGTTCTGTGCTAGGAGGGGCTTGCGTGCCTGCCCTGTTTTTCTAGGGCCTGCTCACAAGGCTGCCCCACAGGGACCTGTGATTATATCTTGTTCACACTTTACTCTGACCCTGTGGGCCCTTGGTCATTCATTCCCCAGAGCCCCAGCAGCAAAATCTGCGACTTGGAACCCCTGCTTCTCACCCCATGTGCTCCAGAGCAGGGCTGCCACATTAAAGCAGGGAACACCCAGCCTGCGGACAAACCTCAGCGCACACACACAGCGGTTAAGGATCTGGGAGGGCGGGCTCCCCACCGCCTAGGGTGATCATTAACCAGGGGTGGAGGCTGGGGCCAGGCTGTGCACTCTCAGGGCCTGCTCCTCCCCACCTGGTGCATCTTGGAGCCACTTTGCAGCCACACAGATAGGCTGGTGAGGCCTGGGGAACTGGAGAGGAGGGGCTCGGACCACTGACCGGCTTGTGTGATCCTTCCTGCCTGGCTCCCCTCCCAACCAGAAGAGACTATGGAGATGTTAAGGTGAAAGGCATCACACAGTTGGATGACCTGGGCCCTGAGGCTGTCCCAGAGTGTGTGTGGGGGGGGGGGGCAAGCAAAGCTGAGGCCCCTTGGACAAGGTACCAAGGGCAGAGTTAAAGGGGGAACAAGAAAAACACAGAGTAATCGATGCTATTATTTATGAAATGCCTATTCTGTCTATAGGCTGTTTATGTAATCTGTAATCTTTCCCCAAACCCTGCAAAGTGGGCATTAGCATTCCTGCAGGATAACTGAGGATCAGAGAGTTAACTCACCAGCCCAAGGTCACAAAGCCTTGGGGCCAGAGCTAAGGCAGGACCCAGGGCACTGTCTCCTTCTCATGATGGGTACTACACAATTAAAAGGAGCAGATTAACTGCTGCGACCAAAACCCACATGAGTGGGTGAAGTGAAGTCCTGCGGCTCCTGAGCCACAGTTCTGGCCTTTCTAGAACCACAAGCATCCTGGGCTCAGAAACCCTAATGGTAATCGGGTGCAATGGAGTACACTTGTAATCCCAGTTCTTGGGAGGCTGGGATCGAGGGTCACAAGTCCGAGGCCGGCTCTGTAATGGAGCAAAGCCCTGTTTCAAAACAGAAACAGGGCTGGGGATGTAGATCAGTGGTGAAACACTCCTGGGTTCGATCCCCAGTACCACACACACGAAAAAACGAAAACCAAAACCCAGAAACACTAGCCGTAAGGAACTGGGGAGGGGCAGCAGCGGAGTACGTCCTAGTAAAGATGGCGCCTGGGTGTCGCTGGGGCAGGAGGTGAGCCTGGGGGATACTGCAGGGAAAGGGCAGGCCCTGGAAATCAGGCTCCTCCGAGCGCTGCGGGCAGAGGTGGGAGCCAAGCCCCTCCCCCAGAGCGCAGGTCCTAGGCCCAGAGAATTCCCCTCAACTGCTCAGGTGAAACCCAGGTGAGGCCCAGGCAGGCTGAGCGCTTTGATCTTATCACACATTCCTGCCCCAGCCAGCAGTCCCTGTCCCCTTTCCTCCTCCTCACCAGGGAGGGGGAACCAGGTCCACTTAACCCTCTCCTCCCATTTCTGCAAGGCAGATCCAGGCAGGAGCTGGTCTCTGCCTCCCCTGCCCAGGAGGGTGGAGAGAGAAAGGTGGAGCGGTGGGCCTCCTCCCTCATTCCACTCACCCAAGGCCACAGAACCCAGACACAGGGGCCGTAGCTATTTCTCCAACATTCGAGTAACCAGACTCATTATAAATAGCCCTCGCTATTTTTCCTACCCATGAGCTCATCTGAGACTCACAGTAAACAGGCCTCGCCTCTTCTTCCCTCCCCTCTGCTCTCCTCTCATGGGGGCCTTGTCCCCTGTCCTAGCAATCTCAAATGCCCCGCTGGCCACCGGCTCATCACCTGCAAAGGAGAGAAAGAGACTGAGCGGTAACTAGAGTGATGAACGGGAGCTGAGACCGGCACTGAGGCTCAGTCACTCGGGTCCTGAAAACCTGCTCTAGAACTCCAGCCTCTTCCCGGAAGGCAGCCTCCTTCCCCGGGGCTCCTTTACTGACTCCATCCCCACCCCCATCCCCCAGCAGACTGAGCTCCTTCCACCCAGGGCTGGTGGCTGGTGCTGAGATGCCACCCCAGGCCTGCAGCACTCCATGAATGTTTGCTGAGTGAATGAAAGAATGATCCCTGGGAAAGATGAAACTCAGAAGTGAGCGATCCATCGATGGCAGGGGTCTGGGCTCTTGCGGCTCCTGGCGTAGTGTTAAACAGACGCTGGCATCGCCCCTGGCTGTTCACTGAGCACCAGGTACCCGGGGGCACCGAGGTGAGCGCACCTAGACAGGCCAGACAGGTGAGAGAAAGGACAGGCCAGGCATTGAGGAGCTCCAGAGCATGGGGAGTGGTGCCCCTCATCTTGGGCTAGTGGCATCCGTGAAGGCGTGCCACGTGGTATCTCAAAATGGCTGCCCCAGGCCCCAGAGAAAGGGCTGCCAACTCCAAAGGGAACTCAAAGTCCCTTTCCTCTGACCTGGTCAGGGCCCAGAGAACAAGAAAGGAGCCCATGTTGTGAGTGGGAAAATGGAGGCCCAGGGACGAGGGTTAGTGTTGGCTGGCCTCCCCATGGAGGCCCAGGCCTTGACCTCTGGCCTCCTCCTGGCCTGGCCAGGTACAGGGTGGGGAGCTAGATGTCACCTCAGCTATCTTGGGGACTTCCTCTCATTCTTTGCCGGCTGTAAGGACTCCAGCAGCAGGCCTGGGCCTTCCTGCTCTAGCTCACCTAACAATGCAAATCCGGGGACAGGAGGGGGATTCCTGGACCCCTGCCGGCTGCCTTCCTCCTCCACCTGCGACTCCTCAGCTTCCTCCACAAAGCCTTTCCGGATAACTCCTGCTAAGTTCCTCTTTTCCTTCCTTGACAATCTCTGGCCGGCTAGACTGAGTCACACTGGGTACCCAGGGCACCTGAGGCCTCTCTCCAAGGAATCCTAAAGCCCCTACAGGGTGGGGAACACCCCTCAAACTCCCCCCATTAGGACTTCACCTTCCTCTGTACCTGGCTCTGTTGTAAGACGCTGCTGTCTGAGCTGTGTCTCATATGGGGACCGGAGGCAGAATCCCAGCTACACAGGAACATTGATGATGCAGAGAAACACTTAGCACCATCCCAGCAGAAAGTAGGACTCAGCAACTTCAGCCAGGTGGAGCGGTGGGTGGAGTCTTCACGCTCCTACTGCACGGGCTGCCCAGGGACAGTCTGGGCCTTGCATAGAGATTCCAGCTCCCAGCTGGGCCATGTGTTCCTGTGCCCTGAATGTCTCCAGAGCGCAAAGTACTGAGGGGCCCCACTCCACAAAATCCCACTGGGCTCCTGACAGAGCAGAACCTGCAGGCCCAATGAGGAGCTTTGGACCTGATGGAGAAGAATCTCGGTTCCAGGGATCTCGGTCCCAGGGAGAGCCAACCCATCTACCTGGGAAATGTCACTGGGCTGAGAAGGCAGCCAAGGCACCGAAGGCCCAGGTCTGAGAAGCAAGAGCTGGCTCTGCCTGCATGGCTGAAACACAGCTCACGAGACCGTCTGCCAAGGGCGGCCACCTCCTTCACGCAGCCTGTCCTGATGACGCCAGCCGTCCAAAATTGTCCCCCCCCCAGACCCACTGAGAAAGAAGGGCAACCCTGGCACTGGACGGCCTGGACTCCACTCCCAGGGGTGCCACAAGCAGATGAACGATGGGCCAGCCATTCTCCCGCTTGCTGCCTCAGTTTCCCCCTTTGCACAACGGAGATAATGTCAACCTTAAAAGGCTTCAGCAAGGGTTATGAGACGATGCTGTGGAGGAGAGAGCCCCAAGAGGGTGGCAGTTCCAACCAGAGAGCTCACGGGACCCCATGACTGTTTGCTGTGAATGTGGTGTGAGCGCTCACTGGACAGGGGCAGTGACCCAGGTGACCAAGGTCACTGAGGACGAGAAGGACTGGCCTGTCCTCGGGATCCCTCAGTCTCTGCTCCTTTGGCTGAAGGGTCACAGGAAGGCAAAAGTCAGGAGAGGGAGACAAGACAAGCTGCCGAAGTGAGGGGCCTCTGGGGCTGAGATTTAGGAGGCTGGAATTTCCATCCATCCGGCGCAGTGAGGGATCCAAGAGGAGGCATGATCCCAATCCCCAACTATTTGAAAACTGGAAACGCCAAACAAGGAGAGGGATGAGTCAGCTATGGCGAGGACGGAGGCTGGGGGAAGGTGGGGGCTGAGCTGGCTCCCGGGGGAGAGCCAGAGGCAGGCAGGGAAGGGAGAGGTGGGCTGGGCAGGGCCAGAGGCAGCTGGGAATTCCCAGCCCCACCCCAGGAGGAGCATCTGTGGGGTCACCCGAGGCCACCTCTGAAGTCCTCCCCTGCCCAGCCCCTGGCTGGCTCCCCTTCCCACCGCCTGGAATTGGGGAGAGATGGGGGAAGTTGCCAAGTGTTAAAAAAAAATGAGATGCCTGGATGAACCACCATGGTGGGCAAGGGCACGTTTACAAGATTGCCGGCCGGTGTCTCTCTTTCCTCTTTCTCCCTAAGCTTCTCTGAGAGCTGGGAGTACCAGGCTGATCGGCCAGGCCCGCCAACCCTGGCAGAGGAGGGCCCCTGGGCACGGTCCTGCACCTCCAGCGGGCCTGCGGGAGGATGGGGCTGGGCTGGGGCCCCAGGATGCCCCCTCCACTGCTCCCCTGGAGATGCATCAACATCCTCCCAGCACCCAAGGGAGCTCCCTGGCCACGCCTCCCATTGCTCAGAGCCCACCAACTGCACACATCTGGGAAGGGGCAGTGTGTCCGCTGCTGGCTCCAGCCTTTCCCAGGCCACACCCTGAGGCGTGCCCCCTCCTTCTCCCCCTCCAGGAAGGAGCAATCAGGGAAGGGTGGACTCTGTCCTGCAGCTGTGGCCTCCACGGGGGGAAGGGGACAGTGACAGATCAGGCATGGTTGCATCTGGGATTCTGAGCCTGAGACAAAAGCAGAGGGAACAGGAGTGATTCCTTTACTAGGCCATATTCAGCAAGCTGGAGGCAGGGCCTGGCGGCATGGGGCAGGTGTGCCGTGCATGCGCACAGGGTGCTGGGAATCCCGAGTCAAATACCAGGCTGGTCCTGCCCGCGGCAGGAAGCAGGGCCAAGACCAGTAGCACAGCGGCGGCCAGACTACAGAACACCTAACACCTTCCAGCCATATCTACCTGGTCATCTCATAACCCTCACAAACAGGCATTGTGATGCCTATTCCACACCTTATCAGAGATGTGAAACAACTTGCCAAGGTCACACAGCCAGCCGAGCCCAACCAAGACACAGGAGCCTGTGAACCTACCCCTTCCCCTCCAGGGAGGGGCTCCAAGTCCATGGAGAACACAGACAAGTTAGAGATGGCAGAGTAGGCATCCAGCTTGCTCTACATCCTCTGGGCCCCAGCAGAGTGCTGGATGGGCAGGCAGCTCCGAGTCCAGAGCCAGGGCAAGCCCCTTCCTGACCTTTGGCAAACAGTTGCTAACTTCTTCCCTGGACGGGTGCTTGCCCACTCTCCGCTGGCACTGGGCCAACAGCGATGAACAGGGCCGAGTCCCTGTCCTCACGGGGCTTCCCGTTAAACACACACAGACAGAAGCCAGGGCTCAGCCTGCAGGGTTTTTGTTATTGTTTTTAGTACTAGGAATTGAACTCAGAGGCTACCCCCAGTCCGATTTTTTTTTTTAATTGGAAATAGGGTCTCACTAGGTTGCTGAGAGCCTTGCTAAGTTGCCAAGGCTGGCTTGGAACCTGTGATCCTCCTGTCTTGGCCTCCCAAGTACAGGGATTACAAGCATGTGCCACCACCCCTGCCTAAACTGCGGGGTTCTAATGGCCTCTGTCGCTCCACAGATGGACACTCAGCTCATTCTCCCCCACGCCTCCATCGGTGCAGAGGCCCAGGCTCCAGTGGGCAGGGGATGCAGGGCGGCACTCTGTCCCTGCCTGTCCCCATCCTCCTCCCAGGCTTATGCCCAGGGGTTGTCCCGGCTCAGTCTGTGGAAGCAGTCCTCCTAGATGCTCAAGCCTGAGAATGGGGAGCTATCCGGGACGCCTAGCTTCCTCTCCCCACTATGCCCGTCCATCAGCCAATCCTGCCAGCCCTGCTTCCAAAATGTATTCAGGAATCAATGGCTCCTTCCACCTCCACAGCCCTGGTACAAGGCCCAGTCTTGGGCGTGACTAAGGGCCTCCTGCTCTGCCCCCCACCCGTTCTGTTAAAGGCCCGGCCTTTCGACGCCTTCTCATCACCCTCAAAGCCCAGGTTCTTCCCGCAGCCAAGGCTGCGCCGACTGCCCCTTGCCCGCCCTCCATGTCCCCTCACCCGCGAGGGTGAGGCCAGCACTCTGTCCCTGCACACTGCAGCCACACGCAGCCCCTGCTCTTCCTCAGATGGGCCAAGTGCACTCCTGCCTCCGGGCCTTGCACTGGCGGTTCCCTCTGCCCGCAGTGCCCTCTCCCTAGATAGCACAGGGCTGCCACCTCCACTTGCTTCAGCTGGCCTTCTGTCTGACCCTTAGCAGGGCTCTTCCTGACCCTCCCACCCCACCCGGCCTCGTCGCTCTCCCTCTTCTCCCCTGCCTTATTTTCCTCCTGAGCACTTCTCGCCACGTGGCGTATTTTACTGATCGTCTGCCTTCCTGAATGAGTTCCAATGCAAGTTACACGAGGGGAGGGAATTGGGCTTTTGTTCTCTGCTATGACCTCAAGGTCTAGATCAGGGTCAGCGCATAGAGGATGCTCCATGAATATTTGTTAAGTGAATCTTAAGTCTGATGCACAACTACAGGGGACTGTGGTTTACAGCATATTTCATCGCACACATCACTGGTCCGTTCATTCATTCATTCTCTGCACACTGCAAGCCTTTGTGTGTCAGGCACCCCCTCGAGATCCAGGGCCGCAGAGCGCCCTCTTCCATCCGCCAGGGAGAGAGCTCTAGTAGGGAGCTGAGAGCTGGACCCAAGGAAATCTCAGGATGCACGGACGCCCCAGCCCTGGCTCAGGTGGGCAGCGTGGAAAGGAGAGGAGTGCCATTCTGGTAGCGGCTGAGACCCAAAGGCCCCACATTCCCAGGCCTCAAAGAGCCACCCTGTTCTTGGGGCTTTCGTGCTGGTACCCCCAGCCAGCCTCCCCGGCAGCCACGAGCCACTCCCCTCTCAAGGCCGCTATTGACTCAGCCCGACGCCACCGAAGCCACCGGGCTGGGCAGCGGGGCTGGCGGCTCCCCACGAGGCGAGTTCCACACATACTTCTGGGTTTCCGTCAGCCAGCTCTGGGCACTGGGGCACTCTGCCCCAGCCAGGCCCTGGGAGCAAGTGGGTGGCGAGCCCGAAGAGGCCAAGGCCTGGGCTGGGGCGACATTCCAGCAGCCAGGACCCTCGGCCTGGCCTCCCCTTCCAGACAGAAAGAAAAAGGAGGAAGGCCAGTGGGCTCTGTGCACCCTTGGGAAGCTGCCGGGGGCCGGGTCATGCTCCCCACTCCTCCGGCCTGAACCCTCATAGTTGGGACTGAATTGGAGGACAACAGGCCACCTCACACCCCAAGTGCTCTGAGGTTCAGAACCCAGAGTCCTGGCTCCAGCCAGGTGCAGTGGCGCACTCCTGGAATCCCAGCTTCTTGGGAGGCTGAGCCAGGAGGATCACAAGTTTGAGGTCAGCCTGGGCAATTTAGCGAGACCCCGTCTCAAAATAAAAAATAAAAAGCCGGGCATGGTGGCTCACGCTTGCAATCCCAGCATTGGGGAGGCTGAGACCAGAGAATCGCAGTTCGCGGACAGCCTCAGCTATTTAGTGAGGCCCTCCGCAACTTAGACTAAAAAATAGGGCAGGGGCATAGCTCAGAGGTCAAATGCCTCTGGGTTCCATCCCCAGACCCGCAAAAAAATTAAAAATTAAAAAAATTAAAATAAAATAAAAAAATAAAAAAGGCTGGGGGATATAACTCAGTGGTGGAGCACTTGCCGAGAGCACCCGAGACTCGGGGTTCAGTCCTTAGTGAGGGCGCGCAGGGGTGTGGCTCTTCCCTAAGTACCTGGGTGCATAGTCACTGCAAGCTCCCTAGCCTCTTGGTGCCTCTCGGTGCCTTTTTCTTCTGCTTCGAGATGATGCCCACACTAGTAACTAGAGATTGACACATTGAAAAAGCATATTTCCAGAGCACTTACTATCTATCAGGTGTTAAAGACACAATGGTGACCAAAACCAGATAAGGTCCTGCTCCCAGGGAGCTTGAATTGGCAGAGAAAAGACAGATAAAGAAGAGAACCTATACGTGATAAAGCACTAGGGTTAGGAATGTAGCTCGGTGGTGAACATGTCGGTTTGACCCCCAACACCACGAATAAGAGAGAGAGAGAAAAAAGGAAAAGAAAAGAAAAAGAAGGAAGCAGAATGAGATGGGCAGAGTATATCTGGGACCTAAAAAAAGGGGGAGACAGGTCATGCAGGTTCAGGGACAAGTGTCCAGGCAGAGGAAACAGTGCAAAGGCACTGAGGTGTGTGCATCACGGAGGTGTGTGTTTAGTATGTTCGAGAAACAAGGCCGAGTGTAGCTGGCCTGTGCAAGAGGGGAAGGTTGGCAGGAGGTGGATCCGGAGGGAGCAGGAGGCCAGATCCTCGCAGGCGTGCGGCTGTGTGAGTCAGAGGCTTGGATCTGATCTCCCTGATGAGGATAGATGGGAAGCCGGGATCGAGAGAGAGATGAGGGCCGGCTGAGAAACTTCGTGCCCCCAGACAGTGGGCGCTGGAGAAATGCCAACCATGCACAGCTCTGCCGTCATCTGACCTGGCACCCCAACACCTCCCCACCAGCACCGTGCTCATGATCCTTCCCATCCCTGAACCCAGGCGCCCCTGACATCTTCCTCCAGCATCTCCCGGGCAGGGCCTCAGGCCCACGGATCCTAACTTGCCTGCGCTCAGCCTGAGAAAGGCCCAGGCCAGGCGGGACTCCTCAAACATGGAGGTTCAGTCTAAGAGGCAGTGGGGGTCTCTATGGAGGGCAGCCCACCTGCCCTCCCTCCCTCTGGAACCCCAGGGCACCTTTACAGCCCCGTCCAGTGGCTGCAGGTCTGAGGCCAGGGGCAGAGTGGGGGCAGGCCAGCCAGCTGCGTGAAGGGGAGGGTTGAGGCCAGGCCAGAAAGGGGAGGGAGGCTCCCGGCTCCGGCCAGCAGCCTCCCCTGCGGCCAGCAGCCTCCCCTGCGAGGAAGTCCAGCTGAGGAAGGAGGCAGGAAGCGGGTATCTCGGCCACTTCCCTCCTCAGCCTTGAAAACATCGTTATCACCACCTGGGCCCCCTCAGACTCCTGTCTCCTGCAGGGTTGGCCCCCAGAGAGGAAAGGCTAAGGCTCCAGAAGGAAAAAAAGGGTCAAAAAGCCAGGGCGGACCGGAGCGAGCCAGGCCCATCCCCCCCAGCACGCCTCCCCACTCCTCAGAACTGAAATTACCCCACACTAATCACAGGCCACTGTCCTGTGGTGCTGTCTCCTGCCCCTGGGGGGGTTGGGGGCTGGAGCTCCCTAAGGCCCAGCTCCTCCTGCTCTGTGTCCAGCCCCGCCTTGCTCTGCCTTATGGACTTGAACTAAATGGGGGGGGAGTGGTTTGCTGGGACACCTGGCTAGCTACCTGCTCACTTAAGACTCACAGGAAACTTTCCCCATTTTATAGATGGTAAAATCAAGGCTCAGAGGAGGAAATCCTGCTGCTGATCACACAGCTGGAAAACGGCAGAGCTGTGATTCAAACTCCTGAGACTCCTGAGGCCAAGCTCTATCCAGCTGCCACCCTCAGCCTGGGACAATGAAGGCCTCCGTGCGGGGGCTGCAGAGCTCTATGGCTGCCCGGATACGGCCCACCAGCCTGTGAGTGCCAAAAAGGCACAGACAGGACCCATCTTGACTCACGCGTGCAACCCCAAACTCTCCCAGTGCCTGCGGCCCGGAGCACAGTAGGTGCCTGGCAAACATCTGCCCAGCCAGTGAACCCCTAGACTCCGGCGACTGTCACGGCATACTGCTCAATGGATTCCTTGAATGAACACTGAATAAGGTGACTGGCCCCAGTAGGAAATTTCTGCGGAATTCCTCAGGCGCACAGCAGACAGCTCCACCCACCACTCCTGCCATAGTACAGGCCAGGCCTGGAGGAGCCCCTCAAGGGGCAGAGCTGGGGGAAGGTCAGGAAAGGCTGGTGGGCCAAGAAGACATTCCAGGACTGGCTTAGCACCTTGGGAGCGCTGGGTCCACCAGGAGCAACTGCTGTGTGTTTGGGGTGAGAGGCCTGCCAGATGGAGAATGGGGGAGAGGTGCTGGCTGGGTGGGGTAAAAGCAGCAAGCAGTTGGTCCGGGTGGGGGTTAAGGAGTGACTCAGGAGAGCCGGAGGTGAGAGGAAGCCAGCAGGCAAGGACAAGGAATCAGTCACTGGGTAAACACGGCCGCTTGGAAAAGTCACTTTCTTGGCTCTGAGAACAGGAGGCAGGGACTGGACTGTCTAGGAGCACCTCAGGGAGGCCGTGGCTCTGCGGCTCACCACTGCAGCCCCCACGTGCCCCCACCCACATCTGCCACCAGCTCCCGCCCAGTCCTCGAGTTCACTCAGGTCCTGAGGCCTCTCCTGGCCAAGTGCCCTCTAGGCCTCGGCATCCCTGACCTAGGAATTCTCTTTTGCTCCATGGAGTCTATCCGCTGCTCAGAGCCAGAACTGGACTGGGGGCAAAGCACCCCCAGCCTTGCAGCCCTGGGAAGAGGGACGCTGGGGGGACCCAGATGTCCTGGGCGCCCAACCCTGCCAGGCCCGCACCAGGCGCTCCGATGCTGACCCAGCCAGGCGGCCAACCAGCCTGCGGCTAGGTATTTAGAGGAGGGCTCTTTGAGTTCTGAGAAGTTAAGGAGCTCGCTACAGGTCGCAGTTACTCAGTGAAGGGCAGGGACACACACACACACACACACACACACACACACACACACACACACACACACCACCCAGGGCAGTATGACTCTGGGGTCCGTGGGTGTTGTGCGCACGCCTGTTTTGTTACAAAAGTTCTTTACTTATTCCTGCCTGGTTACAGCTGCCCCGAAGGGGCAGACAGCATGGTAAAGTTCCAGAGAACACTGACAGGGTCGGCTTCGCCACCGAGTGCCCCTCCGCCAAGTTGGCACAGAAAAAGGTATCCTCGCCCTGCCAAGTTCCCACCCGCTCCAAGTCTCTTCTCCGGGTCCCCAGGAACGGCAGGCCGGGCCATGCCCCGCGCCTGCGAGCCTCGGCAGCGCGGCCGGGAGACCTAGGGCTCCCCCGGGGCCAGCCCCACGCAGGGTCCCCAGGGCGCCCCCGGGGCGGCGCCGGGCCCGGGCCGGGTCCCAGCCGCGCAGCCTCGGCGCCCGGGCCAAGTTGGCGGCGCCCGGCCCCCGCCCGCACACTCACCGCGAGCAGCCGCCCGTGCAGCAGCAGCGCCAGCAGCAGCGCGCCCGCCGCCCGCCGCCCCATGGCCCGGCCCGGCTCGTGGTCCGCTCGGCGCCGCCCGCAGCTGCCGCTCCTGCCCCGCGGAGTCCTCGGGACCCCGCGCCCGCCGCCCCCGGGCCGGCCACGCCCCCGCCACGCCCCCGCCAGCCCCCGCGGCCCAAGCGCCGCCCCCGCCGCCCCCGGGCCGCGGGCTGGGCTCGCCCGAGCGGGCCGCGCAGCCGACTGGGCCTTTGTCTGGGCCCCCGGCCGGCTCCCGGCCAAACTCGGCCTGGAGTGCGGGACCGGACCGCGCCCGGGGCCTCCCCACTCCGGAGCCCTCTGCCACGCCCTTGCACACTCCACTCAACTCGACTGCACACGCCGGCAGCTCCTGAGGACCCCAGGAACCGCTTCCCCAGCTCGCACGCACCAGCTGGCACACCCGAGCCGCACGCTCACGCCCACTTTGACTCCCAGAGCCACTTTCTCACTCACAGCTTTCGGGCGCCAACATGCTCCTGGGCTCCCAGGGAGCACTTTGACACACTGGCACCCGGGGGCGCACACTAAGTTGTTACAATCAGGCAAGCACTCCTCACTTCAGACCCTCCCCCTGCAGGTGCCCCTGCGGACACAGCCTTCCTGCACAGCTCAGCCCACCTTCAAGCTGGTACACCGACTCACACACAGCCCAACAAGCCACAGAGCATGTGGATGTGTTTTCACACACACGTGTACACACACACACACAGTCCTCTCAAACATCCCCATGTCACACGCAGGCCCATATCATTTCTCAAAGATCACCAGACTGTGTTTGTATACTTTTTCACACACCAAGTATGCAGTGCTTCCGGTGTTCAAACCTCTCTATCCCTGCACCATTTCCCACCAGAATCGCTCAAAACCAACTTCGATTCACCTAAACCACAGCCCCAGTGCCAGAGCACAGCAGCTCAACCCCTGCTCCAAACAGAAGTTCGCCCAAAGCCCCAATCACAGACGTTCAGTCTGTGAATCACACCCACCCACAGCCTTGACCACCGCCTAGCCCAGGTCCCCTCTTTTGCCTGAATATTCTCAGGTAGCCCCAGGTTCATGGGCAAAGAGAAAACTCATGTGTGTGTGTGTGTGTGTGTGTGTTTCAGGAAAACCTTTTGCAAGATGATAAAGGGAGAATAAAATCCAAAATTTCCCTTGTTTCCTGAGAGTTGCTAGGTTCCAGCAATTCCTGGCAGTGTTTGCAGACAGAACTGAGGTGTGCTGTGGACAGAAGGAAATGCCCAGCTAACTGGGTGGCACCAGGCTGGCTCCAGTGGGCGTGTTCCCCATGATAGGGACCTGCGGGCTCCCTGACATCCTGGGGCCACCCATCCAGGCACTTGGAAGATTCAGAGAATGCTGGCAACCCGATCCTGACCCCCACCTCCAATAGATGCCCCATCCCCAAAAGATGGGTTCTCCTCTGCCCTGTGGGTGCATTTCTGAAGGGCCAGCTCAGAGCTTTGAGGAGCAAAACCACACCCAGAGTGGTTCCTCCAGCTCCCTGGCCCTGACCCAGACTCCTCCAGGCACAGTACCGAATAAGGCCTGTCTCAGCTCCAGGCTGAGATGAGGCAGACAGAAGAGGGAGCCTAACCTTGGGCCTCCATGGACCCTAGTCTGTAATCCCCACCCCACCCCCAGTACTGGATTTGGAACCCAGGAGTATTCTACCTCTAAACTACAGCTCAAGCTCTATTTTCTTTTATTTTGAAACAGGGTCTCACAAAGTTGCTGCGTGTCTTGCTACGTTGCTGAGGCTGGCAGTGAACCTGTAATCTTCCTGTCTCAGCCTCCCAAGTACAGGGTTTACAGGTATGCGCCATCATGCCTGGTTTAGCTATACAATATTTTTTCCCCTCCTTTCCCTCCCTCCCTCCCTCCCTTCCTTCCTTCCTTCCTTCCTTCCTTCCTTTCTGCAGTAGTGGGGATGGAACCCAGGGGCATTCAACCTCTCAGCTACACCCCCCAGCCCTATTTTTTATTCTTTATTTTAAAACAGGGCCTCACTGAGTTGCAAAGGACTCACTAAATAGCTGAGGCTGTCCAAGAACCACAGTCCTCCAGTCTCAGCCTCCCGATTACAAGCGTGTGTCATCATGCCCAGCTTAGCTATACAATCTTGAACAAACTATTCAGCTTCCATGTCTGTCTCCTTATGTAAAGAATGAGAATAAGCCGGGTGTGGTGGCGCACGCTTGTAATCCCAGCGTTCAGGAGGCTGAGACCGGAGGATCACGGTTTGGGGACAGCCTCAGCTACCTACTGAGGCCCTCTGCAACTCAGTGAGACCCGGTTTCAAATTAAAGAATAAAAAATAGGGCAGGGGGTGTAGCTGGGAGGTCGAATGCCCCTAGGTTTCACACCCAGACCCACAAAAAAAAAAGAGAGAATAAGGCTGACTTCCCTCATGGTGTTATGAGGGTCAAGATGATTTTTTTTTTTTTTTTTTTTTGCAGTACTAGAGATTGGACCCAGGGACATTCTACCACTGAACTCCACCCCCCAAGCCCGATTTTATTTTTATTTTGGAACAGGGTCTCACAGCCTCACAGCTGGGCGTGGTGGTGAGCCAGCCTCAGCTACTTAGTGAGGCTCTTAGCAACTTAGTGAGACCCTGTTTCCAAATAAAGTATAAAATAGGTCTGGGAGTATAGCCCGGAGGTAGAAAAACCCCTGGGTTCCACCCTAGTACCACACACAAAAAATAAACAAGGCCATCACTAGGTTGATGAGAGTCTTATAAATTTTCTTTCTTTTCTTTTCTTTTCTTTTTCGGATCTAGAGATGGAACCCAGGGGCATTCGACCTGCAAGCTACACCCCCTGCCCTATTTTTTAGTCTTTATTTTGAAACAGGGTCTCGCTAAATTGCAGAGGGCCTCACTAATAGCTGAAGCTGTCTGCGAGTCGTGATCCTCTGGTCTCAGCCTCCTGAATGCTGGGATTACAAGCGTGCCCATCATGCCCAGCTATAAATAATCTTCTATTTCTTCTCCTTCTCCTTCTCCTTCTCCTTCTCCTTCTCCTTCTCCTCCTCCTTCTCCTCCTCCTCCTCCTCCTCTTTCTTTTTCTTCTTCTTCTTCTTCTTCTTCTTCTTCTTCTTCTTCTTCTTCTTCTTCTTCTTCTTCTGGTGGTACTGGGGATGAAACCCAGGGGCCCTTCTACCTCCGGGCTACACTCCCAGACCTATTTTATATTTTTTATTTGAAACAGGGTCTCTTACACCAGCACGGCTGGCTTCGAACCTACGCAATCCTCCTGTCTCCGCCTCCCAAGCGCGGGGATTACAAGCGTGCACCACCACGCCTGGCCTAAATCTTCTTTTTAAAAGAAGTTTTAGGAGCTGGGTTTGGTGGTACAGGTCTGTAATCCCGGTTCTTGGGAAGCTGAGACAAAAGGCTGTCTGGTTCAGGTCTAGCCTCAGCAACTTAGCAAGACCCTGTTTCAAAATAAAATAAAATAAAATGGGCTGGGGGTAAAGCTTGGAGAAAGAATGCCTTTGGGTTCAATCTACAGCATGAGGTGGAGGAGGAGGAGGAGGAGGAGGAGGAGGAGGAGGAGGAGGAGGAGGAGGAGGAGGAGCTGTTTCAGACAACAGTATGTGCTAAATAGGCAGTAGCCTTTCTCTTCTTACTCTTTCCCTGTACTTCCCACTCTGATGGGAAGAAACAGGGCTGCCCTCAGGGAGCTCCAGGCCGGTGGTGAGATGCAACGTCCACCCCCAAGGACCTCCAGTCTGAAGGGGGAGCAGGCCTTGTGCTTCTTAGCACTCCCCAGCCGAGGAGGAAGGCTTCAGAACTGCGCTGACTTCAGAGCTGGCGGGTGGCCAGGCCAGTGGCAGGATTTTTCCAGGGTTCTGCCTGGAGGTTCAGCATTCGTGACAAATCCCAGCTTCTGAGTTGCCCCCATGTCTGTTCCCCACCTCGGGCCCTGTAAGTCCCGGAGACTTGGCTCCTCGCGTGATTTGCTCATGAGCAAAGGGGAAGGGGAACAAGCAGCCCTTTGTAGACGTTTGGTCAAGACTAACCCAGAGCTATGTCTTGCTTCCTAAAAGAGTTTGGGGAGAGAGGTGGCAAAGCTGGCTGGGGCCTGGAAGTCGCTGGGCTGACATAGACGGCAGGAAAATACGGCCCGTCTGGCACATCTTCCAGAGAAGCCCCACCCGCCTGAGGACTGGTCATCACCTATTTATTCTGCATCCTCGCTTCCCACTGAGGGATTTGGCTGGCTCTGTTTGATTTTGCAGTCCTCGATATCTTTAGCAAATGTTCTCAAGTTGCTCTGTTTAGGGCCTGTCTCCTCATATGGCTTTAAAAAGGAGCAGGAAAAGCCAGACGTGGTGGCACACACTTGTAATTCCAGTACTTGGGAGGCTGCGGCAGGAGGATTGCAGGTTTGAGGCCAGCCTCAGTGAGAGCCTGTTTTAAAATAAAGAATTTTTAAAAATAGGGCTGGGGTATAACTCAGAGGTAGAATGCCCCTGGGTTCAATCCCCAGTACCGATAAATAAATAAATAAATAAATAAATAAATAAATAAAAAGAGAAAGAAAGAAAAGGCATGGTGTCGCGCACTTGTAATCCCAGTACTTGGGAGGCTGAGGCAGGAGGATGGTAGGTTTGCAGTCAGCCTCTGTAATTTAGTGAAACCCTGTTTCAAAATAAAAAAAAATAAGAAAGATATGACTGGGGATGTATCCCAGAGGTAGAATGCCCTGGTTAAATTCTCGGCACCAAAAAAAAAAAAAAAAAAAAGAGTTAGCTGGGCATGGTGGCATATGCCTATAATCCCAGTACTTGGGAGGGAGGATGAGACAGGAGGATTACAGGTCTGAAGCCATTCTCAGCAACTTAGCGAAAGCCTGTTTCAAAATAAAAAGGCTGTAGCTCAAAGGTAGAGGTAGAGGTAGAGATAGGGAGAGAGAGAGAGAGAGAGAGAGAGAGAGAGAGAGAGAGAGAGTGAGTTGGGGACAGAGCCCCGAAGTCCTATAATGGTGCTGTATGTGCTCAGAGCTCAGAACCCTTGTCACACTCTTTGAGGGACAGAAGCGACACAAGTCTCACACAAGTTCCTTGGGTAAGGGGACCACAAGAGATTGGATAGGCAGCCGAACCTCCTGACCTGGAGAGCCCGGAGCTGGGCCCTTTGGAACCAGCAGCCAGCCTTTGAGGCTCACCTGTCTGCCTCTCCAAAACTGACAGGCTCAGCCGGCTTCTCCAGGCTTCCACTCCCATTCCAAATCTTTTCTCTGTCTCAGGGCTTTGAACTCGCCTCACTCGTGCTCCTTGGCCCACTCGTTCATTCAGGACTGTACGGACGGGCGGGCAGGGTGCTTCCTGGACAAGGGTGTGCAGCCCCGTGAATGAAGGGAGTTGTGAGGAGAGCTGCGTCTTCCTGGAGGGCCGCCGTTGATAATACGGCAAAGGCGCGGTGTAGGCTCCCGGTGGCCTTTCCACTGTTCTATAACGTAAGTGGACAGCTATTGTGCAGAAGAATCTCCATGTCCGAGTGGAGGGGGGGGAGATAATGGCAGAGTAAGTGTGTGTCCCGGGGTTTGCTGTGGAACCAGAAACTGATGTGAGAGGAAGCTGAGATGGGGGCAGGAAGACAAAAGGAGCCGGTGCTGGAGAAGAGGAGGAAGAGGTGGAGACTGGGACCAAGGAGACAGTGGGAGACTCCACGGAGAGGCAGGGACCAGCCAGCCCCAGCCAGCCCTGGCCCCGCCCATCTCTCCAGCCTTCCCTCCCCCAGGCCTCCTTCTCCCACCCGCAGCCACCTCCCCTCAATCTACGCTTGGTAAGGTTCAGCTCCAAGGTCCCCTGAGAAGTCTTCCCTGATGGGGGGGGGGGTCTTACCCCCCTAACTTTCCCACAGCCCCCTGTCCCATAGCTCGCGCTCTCACCTCAGCAACCTGGAAGATGATTGTTCTGAGACACCATGAAGGCAGAGGGCATGACTGTCTTGTTCCCAGTTATAGCCCCCCGGGAAGCACAAGTGCCTGGCACAGAGTTGGCACTTGGGTTATTTTTACTTGGCTGAAGAACAAGTTGCTTCAAGCCCGGCATGGGGTGTTGTGAATGCTCTTCTCCCGGTTTGTACTAGAGGCAAAGATAAGCCCCCTTCACCATCCGATCGATGTTGAATGGCTTTTCGACCACCATGGTCCCAGGGAGCGGGCAAGTGTGTGTGTTTTATTACCGTCTCTTCCAGATGAGGACACTGGGGGCTTGCAGGGACCCTGCCCTCGGTAGAGGTAGAACCAGGGTCTGCATTTCACGTCCGTGTGATTCTAGCATGCACTTTCTCAACTATACAGGGTGCTGCCTCCCCCAGGGTTGATCACACCTCTGCCCAGGCAGAAGCTCAGGCAGCAGCACAGGTCCTCTGAAAACAGCCTTGGACTGGTTCCCTCGTTCCTGAGGTCTTCTAACCACTAATCGCTTTCTTTCTCTTTTTCTTTCTTTTGTGGTACTAGGCACTAAACCCAGGGGTATTTTACTCCTGAGCTCCATCCCCAGCTCTTTTTTTTTTTTTTTTTTTTTTTTTTTTTTAGTACTGAGGGTGGAACCCAAGGGCATTCTACCTAAGAGCTAACATCCCCCAGCTGTATCCTTTATTCTTTATTTTGAAAGAGGGTCTCAGAAGTTGCGGAAGTCCTCACTAAGTAGCTGAGGCTGGCGACAGACCGGCAGACCTCCTGTCTCAGCCTCCCAAGTACTGGGATTACAGGCATGGGCCACCATGCCTGGCTTCATCCCCAGATCTTTTAAAAACAAATTTTAATTTTGAAACAGGGTCTCAGTAACTTGCTAAGGGTCTCTCTAAAACGCTGAGACTGGTCTTGAACCTGCAATCCTCCTGTCTCATCCTCCCAAGTGCTGGGATTACAGGCAGGCACCACCATATCCAGCCACTAATTGCTTTCTTGCTGAGCTCCTACCTAAAGTCCCAGGGCCAGGGAGGGAGGGGTTACTACACTGCACCTCATAGGCCTCTTGTCCTCTGAAATGCTCCTTGGAAAGCAGGTTCTCCGGCCAGAGAAATTTGGGAACGCTGCACTTTTCCATACATTGGCCATTTCAAGGGACAGGAGCACAGGGAAGTGAGCCAGCCTCCGGTGAAATCACCTGCTCACCTCTTCCTCAGTATTTCCCAGAACTGACCCAGCTGCTTTTAGGGAAAAACCTTTTAACATCTCATAGGACTAGTCTGTCTGTCTGTCTTCCTTCTTTCCTTCCTTCCTTCCTTACTTCCTTTTTTCTTTCTCTTTCTTTCTTTCTTTCTTTCTTTCTTTCTTTCTTTCTTTCTTTCTTTCTTTCTTTCTTTCTTTCTTTCTTTCTTTCTTTCATGGTACTGGGAATGAAACCCAGGGACATTTTACCTCCAACTACACCTCCAGCCCTATTTTTTTTTTTTTTTTTCAGTACTGGGGATGAAACCCAGGTGTAGTCTACCTCCAAGCTACACACCCCCAGCCCTATTTTTATTCTTTATTTTGAAACATGGTCTCACTGAATTGTAAGAGCCTAAGTAGCTGAGGCTGTCCATGAACCGACATCCTCCTGTCTCCGCCTCCAGATGCTGGTATTACAAGTATGCGCCACCGCGCCCGGCTTTCCAGCCTATATTTTATTCTTTATTTGGAAACAGGGTCTCACTAAGTTGCTGAGAGCCTAAGTAGCCGAGGCTGGCTTCGAACCTGCGCGATCCTCCTTGTCTCAGCCTCCCAAGTGCGGGGATTACAAGCGTGTGCCACCACGCCCGGCTAGAACTGGTGTTTCTTGTAACACACTTTGCCAACACCAGCACAGAGCCTGCTCCTGCGCTGACCATAAATGGCCTTTCTCATCTGGATCTGTCACTCATGCCCCCCTTGCTCCCCTCCAGCGGGCAGGAATTCTTGTGGTCTCCGCTCACCCCCTCACATTCCTGCCCACAAGCCCCTGCTTCAACTCAGAGGCCCTCTGTGTGGGCCTGCACTTGGGGCTCCATAAATGCTCATTTTCCTTCCTTCTTCAATGTAGACATATGCATTTTATCTCATCGTATCTGGATCAGTGAATACATATGACTTCGTGTCTGTCTGTCTGTCTGTCTCTTTCTCTCTCTCCTCTGTAGTATTGGGGATTGACCCCAGGGACATTCTACCTCCAAGCTACACCCCCAACCCTTTTTTTAAAAATTTAAAACAGGGTCTCACTAAGTTGCAAAGGGCCTCACTAAGTAGCTGAGGCTGTCTGTGAACCCCGATCTGATCCTCCTATCTCAGCCTCCCAAATGCTGTGATTACAAACGTGGGCCACCATGCCTGGCTTTGTTCTTTATTTTGTATTTTTTTTTTATTCTTTGGTGGTACTGGGGTTCCTGGAAGCCCTTCTACCTCCGGGCTACACTCTCAAGACCTATTTTTGCATTTTTTTTTTGGAAACAGGGACTCCTAAGCCAGCACGCGCGGCTGGCTTCGAACCTGCGTGATCCTCCTGTCTCTGCCTCCCAAGCGCAGGGATTACAAGCGTGCGCCACCACGCCCAGCTATACTTTTTTATTTTTCGAAACAGGGTCTCTTAAGCCAGCAAGGCTGGCTTCAAACCAGGGCGATCCTCTGTCTCCACTTCCCAAGAGTGGGGATTACAAGTGTGCGCCCCCACCCCCACCCCCACCCTGGCTCTTTATTTTGAAACAGGGTTTCATTAAGTTCCGGAGGGCCTCACTAAGTAGCTGTGGCTGGCCGCAAGCCGCCCAGGAACTAGGACTACAGGCATGTGCCACCATGCCCAGGTTGCTGTTTTCTCTCAATAGCGTTATAAACCCAATTCTATGTGTCAGTAAAGACTATGGATCTGGGAGTAGACCCTGGAGACATACATCTGTAATCCCAGGATTTGGGAGGCGGAGACAGAGGGTCACAGGTTTTAGGACAGCCTCAGCAATGTAGGAAGACCCTCAGCCACCTAATGAGACTCTGTTTCAAAATTAAAATAAAATAAAAACTGGCTGAGATGTAGCTCAGAGGTAGAATAACCCTGGGTTCAATCCCTAGCACCAAAAATAAAAAGATGACCTGGAGACCAACGCCAGTCCCAAAGCTGATGAGTAGCAGCCGGAGTGAGATAAGAAACTCACCTGTGTCACTAAGCGCAGTTTCGATCAGCTGACATTTTCCCCAGCAACACCTCTTCCATATTGGAAGGCTTGCATGAATCTATATTTTTACCTCAGCTCTTTGCTACAGGTGGTAACTGTTAGCAATTCCTGACCAGTGACTTTGGACAGCACTAACCCTGCCTTGGCACATAATATTTCTAACAATTATTCAATAGTATGTCACATCCACACACCATAGCTCAGCCCTATCCCGTTACTGGATATTTGAGCTGTTTCCAGGTCTTGGTTATGAAGCAAGCGTCCCATTGCCGGGAACAGCTCTGCATGGACCCATGGGTTGTCTTCTGTGGTCCCTCTGTTTTTAAGAGCCACAAATCTGCAGCCAGGGAGGTGGAGAGGCCTCTGCAGGGACACGAGTGGCAGAGAGAACCCTCCCCCAGTAGCCTCTTGACCCCTGGCCTCCTGTTCCTTCCTCCAGCTCACACTGCCCTTCCTACTGGGCAGATTTTCCGTCTCTTTCATGATTTTCACCACTGGGCCGTAAGCTCTCTGCTCTGTTCCCATGTGTTGTCTTTTGGAGCTAGAGAGAAATCCTTTTGGAATGTCCTGTGCCTTCTCCCTCCAAGTTCCTGGCTTTGTTCCATTGTTCACCAGAAATTCCTGCCCCACTGGGAGGGGCCTAGGAAGCTGTGAAAGAGTTTGCCAAAAATGGTGGCACCAAGGGTCAGCCACAGCGCGGGACACACTGAGGCTCTTTGCTCTTCCTGCAAATTTCGATTCAACAGAGGGTGGGGAGGATGCAATTTGGAGTTTATGATTCCTACATAGAATAAACAGTGACAGGCAGACCGTAAAGACGGGAAAGGATGAAATGGGTGAGGAGGGGGTGGGCTGAGGCTCAGGGGTTCAGTTCAGAGATGGGGGGAGGATGAAGGTGGATGGAGGGTCAGGAATACGGTGAGTGTGTCTCTTACCTTGATCATTTTAAAAATCTGGCGTAGCCGGGCGTGGTGGCGCACACTTGTAATCCCAGCATTTGGGAGGCTGAGACAGGAGGATCTGGGTTTGCCAGCAGCCTCAGCTACTTTGTGGGGTCCTTTGCAACTCTGTGAGACCCGGTTTCAAAATAAAGAATAGAAAATAGGGCTGGGGGTGTAGCTCAGAGGTAGAATGCCCCCTGAATTCCATCCTCAGCACCACAAAAAAATAAAAATAAAAATAAAAACCTGGCTAGGCACCGTGGTGTACACAGTACATTGTCTCAGCTATTTGGGAGGCTGAGGCTGGAGGATCAAATGTTGGAGGACAGCTTGGGCAATTTAGCAAGACTTTGTCTAAAAATAATTTAAAAAAAAATCTGGGTGTGGTGGTACACACCTGTAATCCCAGTACTTTGGAAAGACTGAGACAGGAGGATTGTAGGTTCAAGGACGGCCTCAGCAACTCAGTGAGGCCCTCGGCATTTAGTGAGACCCTGTTTCAAAGTAAAAAAAAAAAAAAAAAAAAATACATATAGCATGCTTGTTATCCGGTACTTGGGAGGCTTAGACAGGAGGATCGCAGGTTTGAAGTCAGCCTTAGCACCTCAGTGAGACCCTGTTTCAAAATAAAAATTAAAAGCCAGGCGTGGTGGTGTACATTTGTAATCCAAGCGCTTGGGAGGCTGAGACAGGAGGATCACACAGGTTCAAAGCCAGCCTCAGCTACTGGGTGAGGCTCTCAGCAACTTAGTGAGACCGTTTCCAAATAAAAATATAAAATAGGTCTGGGAGTATAGCCCAGAAGTAGAAAAGCCCCTGGGTTCCACCCTCAGTACCACAAAATAAATAAATAAATAAATAAATAAATAAATAAACAAAATAAAATAGGGCTGGGGGTATAGCTTAGAGGTAGAATGCCTCTGGGTTTAATGTCCAGTACCACAAAAATAAAATAAAATAAAAACAAAGTAAAAAGATAAAATAAGGCTGGAGAGACAGCTCAGAGGTTTTTAGCCAGGTATGGTGGCACATTCCTGTAATCCCAGTTCTTGGGAGGCTGAGATAAAAGTTTCGAGTACAAGCTGGGCGTGGTGGTACACACTTGTAATTCCAGATTCGGGAGGCTGAGAGAAGAGGATCGTGGTTCTCGGACAGCCTCAGCTACTTAGTGAGGCCCTTTGCAACTCAGTGAGACCCTGTTTCAAAATAAAGAATAAAAAATAGGGCAGGGGGTGTAGCTCGGAGGTAGAATGTCCCTGGGGTTCCATCCCCAGTTCTACAATAAATAAATAGATAAATAAATAAATAAATAAAAACATACAGTGGCATGCCCCTTTACCAAATGATGAGGAATCATTGCATTGGGCAATTGAGACCATAGGTGTAGTGACTTTTGAGAAAATTCCCCCTTTTGTTTACTATTTACTAGAAAGCGCTGATTCTAGATTTAGCCTGCCCTGCTTAAAACCCTGGTATAGAAGGGCAGCTCCAAACCCTGATTTAAACACCATCCTCACCTTGGCGAATCTGAGGCATATTCGGGAGGCCAACATTTACCCCTTTCTCTTGGGATTCACTCAGTAAATATTAAGAAACTACACTGTGGATGGGAAGGGCAGGGTTTGAGGGTCAGAGCCCAGGGCTGGAACTCCAGCTCTGTGACTTACCAACTGCGGGAGTTTGGGTTAAGTCGCTTTCTCTCCTGGAGCCTGTTTCCCCCTCTGCAAAATGGGCTACTAGCCCTTAGTGAAGATGGAAAGCCCGGGGTTCAGGCCTTGGCCGCCGCCTGGCACACAGTGTGAGTGCTCTGTAAACCGAGATAGACTCCTGCAGGTGCGAAGGACTTTCCCTGGCCGCCTCCAGCCCCGGGGACACCTGGGCTGCTCTGTACACAAGGGAGACAGCGCGGCAGGCGGCGGCATTGTTCCACGGCCATATGCTGCTTCCTGTTTACAGGGGCCCTGGGACACGGCGGCGTGTGCTCTGCGCTGGGGGACTTCCTGAGGCCTGCCCTGCGGCAGGGATCAGCGGGTCTTCTCTAGTTCACAGGCTGTTTCCTCTGGACTCGGGCTTAGTAAACTGTGGAAGGGACTTGTGACATTGAATATCCATCCAGGTAGCAGTTTGGGCGAAAGGCAGAAATTCTTTTGTCCCTACAGGGTACAATCCAATGCCCAACCGATGGGCAAAGCTCACCTGAACACCTCCTCTGTCCTGGGTCCTATACTACAGCCGCCGTCCATTGACTGCTTACCATGAGCATTTGTGGAGACCTACTAGTTGTTTTTGGGGGGCGGGGAGGGTTGATACTGGGGATTGAATCCAGGGCCATCTACCTCTTCGGCCTCTCTTTCTTTTTCTTTTTCTCTTTTTCTTTCTTTCTTTCTTTCTTTCTTTCTTTCTTTCTTTTTTTTTTTTTGTCTTGCTAAAGTTGCTGAGGGTCTCATAAAATTGCCAAGACTGGCTTCCAACCTGCAATGCTCCTGTCTCAGCCTACCACCTACTGGGATTACAGGCATGTGCCACCATGCCCAGAGAGCGCCTACTACTTTCAAAGTGCCATCAAATGAGATCAGACCATTTGGTATGGCCATAGACTCAGTAATCAGTCATCACTGAAGTCCTGCGTGGTGGTGCCCGCCTGGAATCCCAGTACCTGGGAGGCTGAGGATCGCAGGTTTGAAACAAGCCTCAGCAACTTTGCAAGACCCTTCGCAGCTTACTGAGACCCCGTTTGGGAGGGGGGAGGCTGGAGGTGTAGTTTAGAGATAGAACTCCTCCCCAAAATCATTAGGGAGCACAGAACTCCCCAAAATCATTAGGGAGCACCTACTCTGTGTGTCATACTCTGTGACAGCGCCACTCATGTGTTTTGTTTTTTATTTTATTTTTTATTTTTTGGTATTAGAGGATTGAACCCAGAGGCATTACACCTCATAGATATACCCCCATTTTATTTATTTATTTATTTATTTATTTTTGTGTGTGTGTGGTACTAGAGATTGAACTCAGAGGTATTCTATCCTCAAGCTATACCCCCCAGCCTGATTTATTTATTATTTGAAAACAAAGGTCTCACTAGGTTGATGAGACTCTCACTACTTGCTGAGGCTGTCTTCGAACCCGTGATCCTCCTGTCTCAGCCTCTCAAGTACTGGGATTACAGGAGTGTGCCACCACACTTGGCTTATTTTTTTATTTTGAAATAGGATCTCGTTAAGTTTCTGAGGGACCTCACTAATTTGCTGAGGCTGGCCTCAAACTTTATTTTTTGTGATACTGGGGATGGAACCCAGGGGCATTCTACCTCCAAGCTACACCCCCCAGCCCCCTTTTTAGTCTTTTCATTTGAAACAGGGTCTCACTGAATCGCGAAGGGCCTCTCTAAGTAGCTGAGGCTGTCCAAGAAGCGCAACCCTCCCGTCTCAGCCTCCTAAATGCTGGGATTACAAGCGTGCGCCACCACACCCGGCTGGCCTCAAACCTTTGATCCTTCCATCTCTTTTTCTTCAAGTACTAGAATTATAGGCGTGTGCCACCATGTCTGGGCTACCACCCATGTTTTATTTATTTATCTATTTATACTTTATTTTTTGTGGTGCTAGGGATTGAACCCAGAGGCATTCTACCTCTGACCTTCACTCCCAGCCCTATTTTAGTTTTATTTTGAAACAGGGTCTTGCTAGGTTGATGAGCGTCTCACTACTTGCTGAGGTTGTCCTACAATCTGTGATCCTCCTGCCTTAGCCTTCCAAGTACTGGGATTACAAGCGTGCACCAGACTCCCACCCGTGTTTTGAAGAGTCTCCACGCTCTGTGCACTTGATCATACTCATTTATGTCTGACTTCCCTGTGCCTCTTATATGTTTTCTCAAAAATAGGACCTCCTCTTTTCTCTGTACAACAATGGTACTTTCCATAGTCAATCAGTGTGAGGAGTCCATGAGTTAATACATAGAAAGCATTTTAAATGACACCTGGCAGATAGTTAAGAGCTTACTAAACTCTGGCTGCCAACATCGATTTTATGACTAGTTGTGTATTCATTGTGTGAAGCACCGTAATTATCTGTAGGATAATAGCAATCATCGTTACTGGGCACCTACTGGGCACAATGCCCTGTAACCAACATTAATATAAAAATTGATCCCTATTATGAGCCAGAACTGGGCCAGATGCTGGTGGCCTCCAGAGCAGCGCCTTAGGCAAGGGTCTGACACTCTCAACTGGGGGACACTGGGCCATTTTGGAGTGAGCATTTTCAGGAGAGTCCAGGACTGCCAGCTCTCATGCCGCAGAGCCAGGCAAATACAGACCCAGGGCAGGAAGGGGCTGGTTTTGAGTGGCAGGACAAAGGATCTGGGAGTCAGGATGCCCCTGAGCTCTCTCTTGAAGGGGACCCAAATGGATTCTAACAAGTTGCATTCCTGTAGCCTTCACCAGGGGCCTGAGGATTGGTGGGGTTACATGGGACTCGGTCTTCTCCCCAGGGAGGAGAGGATGCAGGGACAGAGGAAGGGAAGGGAGTGCTGCACGCTGAGCTTTGGCCCACGGAGGCTCTCCTTGGCCTCCAGGGATGGACTAGAAGTAGGGGTGAGTTCCACAAGCCAAGGTCTGGCACCTCCTTCCCTCCTCCTGCTTTGGGGTCACTGGTGAGCCTGTGGGGAGATACTCAGGCCTATCACATGCTCTGCTTTGGGGCCACAGCAGGCCACTGCTTCCCAGCGCCAAGGAACCCTGTGGGCCTCCAGGTTCCGCATTATGTCAAGGTCAGCCCAAGGTCAGCCCCATCCCACACTCTGGGCCGCTATTGGCCTTCAGGTTGCCAGGGAGACAGGAGCGCCCTGGCATTTATGAGCACTCAGAAACTGGCCCTGAGGCCTGAAATGGGCCCTGGGCAGCCTGGAAGATGGCTTGGGAGTCTGAATTCTTGGGGGTTCTTCCTGATTCTTAGCGTGGGAGGGCCTGGCCTGGCCTGGAACCAGGAGACACTCAGGAACATCAGAGTCCAGGGCGCACTTAGAGATCATCAAAGCCACTGCATCCGTGTTACAGATGGGGAGCCGGCCTGGAGAGGGGTATCCGAGGTTGCAGGGCAGGCCAGTGGCCCAGCCAGGCTGTAATCCTGGTCTCCGGCAAGACAGTGGACATTGGGGTATCTTATGCACCTGGTCTCCCAACTCCTGAATCACTTGGGTCTCTGAATCCTCAGTGGCCCAGGGAATATAGAAACTTGAGTTAGTGGGGGAGAGAGGCCACCTGTGCTGACCCTGCCAGCCTCACCTGGCCCAGACAGGAGCGCTTTCTCCAAAGAGTTCTCAGGAAGGGCCATCCTCCCACCTGTGGCCATTCTGGCTACCTGCTCAATGCCTCTCATACATACCACCAGAAAGGTCTTCCCTGTGTCTGCCCTGGCCATTAAAGTCATATCTTTAAAAAAATAAATACCTGCACAGTGGCACATGTCTGTCATTGCGGCTACATTGGAGACCAGCCTGGGCAACTTAGTGAGACCCTGTCTCAAAATAAAAAGAGTATAACTCAGTGGTAGAGTGCCTTTCTACTGGTTCAACTTCCAGTATTGCAAAACAAAACAAAAAACGAAAGCATTAAGTGCTTAGAACAGTTTCTACCTCATAAGAAGGGCTCTGCGTTTATCGTTCTTATTACTTCTACATCTCAGGGACTGTGATAAAATCAACTAGCCTGAAAAGAGAGGCGTGCGAATTGAGAATTGGGAATGGACAGTTAGTCTGTTTCTTCACATGGGGAAATGGGCCGAGGGAGGCTCAGGACCTCTCCAATGACCCATTCTAGATATAAGACAGAGATTCAGCCTGAGAATATTTTTGTTCACCCACAGAGCACCATGATGCTTTTTAATTTGTTGCTAACATATAAAAATCAGATTCCAAAGCTGGGTATGTGGTGTATGCTGCTCTGGAGGCTGAAATGGGAGAATTGTTGGAGCCCAGGAGTTTGAGACCACCATGGGTCACAACTAAAAAAAAAAAAAAAAAAAAGAAAAGAAAAAGAAAAAGAAAAAATAAGCTGGGTATGGTGGTACAGCTTGTAGTCCCAGTAGTTGGAAGGCTGTGACAGGAAGACCACAGGTTCGAGGTCAGCCTCAGCTACTTAAGCCCTCCACAACTTAGTGAGACCCCATTTCAAAATAAAGAATAAAAAATAAAGCTGAGTGTGGTGGCGCATGCTTGTAATTTTAGTACTTGGGAGGCTGAGATGGGAGGATCGCAGGTTCATGGCCAACCTCAGCTACTTAGTGAGGCCCTCTGCAACTTAGTGAAACCCTCTTTCAAACTAAAGGATAAAAAATAGAGCTAGGGGTGTAGCCCTTTTTTTTTTTTTTTTCTTTGTAGTACTGGGAATAGAACCCAGGGACATTTTACCTCTGAGCTACACCCCAGCCCTATTTTTTATTATTTTGAAACAGGGTCTCACTGAGTTGCAAAGGGCCTCACTAAGTAGCTGAGGCTGTTCTTGAACCGCAATCCTCCTGTCTCAGCCTCCCAAATGCTGGGTGTATTACAACCGTGTGCCACCACACTTGGCTGGGTATAGCCCTTTTTATTCTTTATTTAGTTGTATATTTTTTGCCAGTACTGGGGATTGAACCCAGGGGGCATTGTGCCTCTGAGTTACACCCCCAGCCCATTTTTTTATATTCTTTATTTTGATACAGGGTTTCGCTAAGGGCTTCATTAAGTAGCTGAGGCTGGTCTCCAATCTGCAATCCTCCTGTCTCAGCCTCCCAAGTACTAGGATTACGAGCATATGTCACCATACCTGTCTATTTTTTATTTTTGAAATAAAGTAAATAAACTTGAGATCCTCCTGTTTCAGCCTCCCAAATACTGGGATTACACGTATGTGCCACCATACCCAGCTCCATTTCCTATTTGAGAGCCTTTGTCTACTCAGCCATGGTCTTCACCTGCCTCTGCTGCCAATTCATTTAACTTTTATTGACTGTCCCCAAGGCCCTTGAGTTTGCAGCCCTCAATATACTTCTTTCTTTTCTTTTCTTTTCCTTTCCTTTCTGTTTTCTTTTTTTCTTTGCACTACTAAGAATGGAACCCAGGGGCATTCTACTACTGAGCTATATTCCCAGCCTTTTTTATCTCTTAATTTTGAGACAAAGTCTCATTAAGTCGCCCAGGCTAGCCTCGAACTTGCAATTCACTCACCTCAGCCTCCTGAGTTACTGGCATTACAGGTGTGCACCGCTGCACCCAGCTAGTAGCACCCCCTATATACATGGCTGTTTTCCCCAACAGAGCCTTAGAAGGAGCGTTTTGCCACAGACGATTTATTTTCCACAACTGCAGCCCGATGGACATGTGCCCGCTGCACAATCGGTGTCAAGGTCACCACCAATTCGAGGGTTTGGAGATGGGCTCGGGGGCATTCCAGCCTGAGCGGAATGCTTCCCAGAACTTGGGCAGACGATCTAAGGGGAAGAACCCATGGCCAAACAGAGGGAGCTCGGGCAGCTTAATGCCTGACCTCTGCTGCAGCAGGGGAGCGGCAGTCGGCCGGTGAGGCTGGTGATGACAGCTCAGGTTGTTGGAGCCCGCCAGGCACTGCAGCTCATGGGCACCCCTGCCGGACGGCACCATGGAGGCGTCGGGGGCAGCCAGGATGGGGCTGGGGCTGGGGCTGGAGTAGCTGCGGCCTGAGGTGTGCTCCAGGTGGTCCACGTAGAGGGCGTTGGCAGCGCGTTCCAGGTAGTTGGCTGCGAGCCTGGGCAGGCTCAGTGTCTTGGGGTAGCTGTTGCAGAAGGCACTGGTAGATCGGTCCAGGTAGTTGATGCCTTTGATCAGCTGGTCCAGGAAGCTGGGGCTGGAGGGCCCCAATGGCCGGTCGCTGCAGAGCAAGCAGCGCGGGCTGCTGTGAGTGGTGGAGGACCTTCTGATCACCTTGGGGCCTTTCGCCAGGTGACTTGTCTCCACGAACTTGGAGTTATAGGGCCGGCCCATGCAGATCCTCTCCTTGGGAAACCTGGGAGAGGCAGGGCTGAAGGATGGCTCCGAATGACTGCTGCAAGAGCTGAAGTCTGAGCCGCTGGTGTTGCGCATGCGCGGGCCCTTGAGGCCCGTTCCCTCTGTCAGGCCAGGGCACTGGGTCCAGCCTACGTTTCGAGGCGGAAAGGACATGGTGTTCGGGTGGTTCAAGCGGTTGTAGTTGTTGGAGCGGCTCGCCTGGCGTCCAGACATTGTCCTGGTTGGGTGAATCAAATGTGTGGCTGACCCGTGACCACGTCTGGAGGTTGGTTCCCTGGGCCTGGCCAGGAGAGAGTTGGATCAGTGCACCTGGGCTCCCCACCGCTCCTCCCCAGGCTTTCTCCTCGGGGATCCCTCTGCCCCCAAAGATCCTCTCCCCCTCCTCCAGATTCAGAAAGCACAAGAGATGGTTAAGAGACAGGGAGCAAGGCAAAATCCTCAGTCCCACCGACACCAGAGGGGCCCCATAGAAAAGGTGAGTCAGTGTCTTCTCTCTCCCTCCCTGTCTCTGTCTCTCTCTGTCTCTCTCTCTCTCTCTCTCTCTCTCTCTCTCTTTTCTCCTCTACCCTACATTCTGAAATTCCCATTCACCTTTGAAGCAGGGACTCCAGGAGACCTCAAAGGCCAAGAATGGAATCTCTAATGGTGAAATTACAAGCTGAGACAGGCCTTAGATGATATCAAGTAGCTAACCATCTGCAGCACAATGTACCCAGTACTGACTATCCATCTCCGCCTGGCTGCCATGACAGCGGCCCCCTCCCTGTGTGTCTTACGTGGGTCAACGCATTTTCTTTCCACTGCAGATCAAGGGTATTCTATTTCCAGTTGACAAGATGGGAGTACCAAGGGCCAGACTAGCATCCTGGGGGACTGGTCACGCCCAACAGACAGTGCCGTATCATCAGGGTGACTTTGGCCTCCCCCACAGTCTACTATGGATGAGTTTTCACCTGCCCCATCTGCCTGTCTGGGAGCACACTCAAGTGGGGAGAAGCTGGATAGAGAGGGCACTAGCCAAGCCTGTCGCTAAGTTTATCCTGACTGTGGAATCCCAAATGGGGAAGGGGCCATGGGCAACAAGGCTACTCGTGGGGCTGGGCCTGGCTGATCACAACCTGCCAAACTGTTTCGTCTTGAGCCCCTCGGACAGTTCAGATTCCCTTGTCTACCCTGCCAGAGGAGGGGGGATCAGGGTTCCCACGGCCCCACAGTGGGCAGTCATGGAGACTGAGACCTGGCCAGACCATTTCTCTCGCCTCCTGCCCAGCATCCAGCCAAGGGCAGGCAGTCTTTTTGTTCCTGGGGTCCCCAGTACCGCCCCCACCCCCACCCCAGCCAGAAGGAAGGCTCTGACTTCTCATTCCGCGGACCCCCAGCTCCTGATGACTTCTCATGGTTGCCTGGGACCAACAGATCAGTATTTGAGCCCACTCCACCCAGAAGACAGCTGCCTGCCCCCTCGCAGCCCGCAACCCCTCAGCTGCCCTCCTCCTTTGGGTGTGAAATGGGTGAAGCGTCCAGGCCCCAGCCGGTGCCCTTCCTGGTCAAGCCCACTCCATCTCCTCCCCTAGCAACGGGGGAGGCAACTGAGGGCTGAGCCCCCACAGGACCCGCCCTTCCCTTCCCAGCCGCTGGGCCCCATGGACCACCCGCCACTCCCCTCTCACTCTGTCTCTTAGGAGGTAGATGACATAGACCTCTCTGGCTCGCCACTGGGGATACCCTCATGCTGCCCCTCCAGACTACTGGCCATGTCATAGAATCATGGAATCTAGAGCTGGGAGGGGCCTCCGGGGTCATCCCAGCCAGGCCCCTGCCTCGGGGCCAGAGCCACTATAAGCCTACCAGGACAGATGGGCCCCCGTTTTGAAGCAAGGCTGGGGTGGCTGTTGTCCAGGGCTCCTTGTTGTTCTCTTGTTTAATTGCGTTGAGGGCCAGAAAGTTGTATGCTAGCTCCAGTACAGCTTCTCTTGCTGCGTCAGCACGGCTTCCTCCTCTGTTCTCATTTGGCCAGCCAACACTCATGGAGACTCCAAGAGCTGTCCCTTTGGGAGATGCACTTGGGGGTTTCGTAACCACGCCTGCCTCTCCTCCCTTTCTGACTCCCCCTGTACAGCCAGCAATCCCGTGTTGAACACCTACTGTATGTTGGACACCGGTGAGATCCTGCGGGCTCTTCAGAGAGAAAATCTCAGGATCCCTTCAAATCCTGCCTCCCGAGCTTGGCGTGGTGGCGCACACCTGTAATCCCAGCAGTCGGGAGGCTGAGACAGGAGGATCTTGGTTCTCAGACAGCCTCGGCTACTTAGTGAGGCGCTTTGCAACTCAGTGAGACACTGTTTCAAAATAAAAAATAAGAAATAGGGCTAGGGGTGTAGTTCAGAGGTAGACTGCCCCTGGGTTTCTTCCCTAGTAACACACACACACACACACACACACACACACACACACACACAGAATCCTGCCTCTCTCGTTGGGGTCTGGCCCATAGGAGACCCAGGACATGTGCATTGAATGAATTAATAACACTGTCCTTTGAGGTCTCAGGGTCTTGCCAGAAAAGCTTTTCTCCATCATTTTCTTCCTTTGAATTTCAATATTCAGTACAGCTTGGGGTGTAGCTCAGTGGTGGGTAGCAGGCATATGTTATATGCTTGAGGTTTGTCCCCAGCATTGCAACAATAACAACAACAACAACAACAACAAAAACAACAACACAATAACAACAACAACAATAAAAACAACAACAATAATAAAAACAACACAATAATAACAACAACAACAATAAAAACAACAACAATAATAAAAACAACAACACAATAATAACAACAACAACAATAAAACAACAACAATAATAAAAACAACAACACAATAATAATAATGGTGGTGATGATGATATGGTTTGATTTTTTATGAGCTCTCAAACTTGCTGAAAACTTATAAGACAATTCCCATATACTTTTCATCCAAATCCATTAATTATTAACATTCTTGCCGAGTTTATCACTCCTTCCACACACATAATTATCATTTTGAGAGTAAGTTGCAAGCCGGGCATGGTGGTGCATGCTTGTCATCCCAGCATTCGGGAGGCTGAGACCGGAGGATCGCGGTTCTCGGACAGCCTCGGCTACTTAGTGAGGCTCTGCAACTCAGTGAGACCCAGTTTCAAAATAAAGAATAAAAAAAATAGGGTAGGGGATGTAGCTCGGAGGTCGAATGCCCCTGGGTTCCATCCCCAGACCTGCAAAAAAAAGAGAGAGAGTAAGTTGCAGAGAACAGCATCTCTTATGAAAGAAGACTTCAGTGTATGTCTTTTTTTTTTTTTTTTTTTTTTTTTGGTGGTACTGGGGGTGGAACCCAGGGGCCCTCTACCTCCGGGCTATACTCCCAGACCTATTTTATATTTTATTTGGAGACAGGGTCTCTTAAGCCAGTCGAGGCTGCCTTCGAACCTGCGCGATCCTCCTGTCTCAGCCTCCCAAGCTCGGGGATTACCAGCGTGCGCCACCACGCCCGGCTCAATGTGTCTTTTTTATGCTGAGAGAATAAGGACACCTTCCAACACATGCATGCGATCATGATCAAATCCAGGATATTAAACACTGACACCGTGCTAATAATAAATACTCCATCCTTAAATTTCACTAGTTGCCCCTCCAATGTTCTCCGCGGCAACTGTTTTTTTCCAATCCAGGATCCAGTTCAAGATTTTGCAGCCAGCCGGGCGTGGTGGCGCACGCTTGTAATCCCCGCACTTGGGAGGTGGAGACAGGTTCGAAGCCAGTCGTGCTGGTGTAAGAGACCCTGTTTCAAAAATATAAAATAGGTCTAGGAGTGTAGCCTGGAGGTAGAAGAGCTTCCAGGAACCCCAGTACCACCAAAAAAAAAAAAAAAAAAAAAAAAAAGATTTTGCAGCCAGATATGGTGCACACCTGGAATCCCACTACTTGGGAGGCTGCGACAGGAGGATCGCAGGTTCAAAGCTAGTCTTAACATCTTAGCAAGGCTCTCAGTAACATAGCTAGACCCTGTTTTCAAGTAAAAAACAAAGTAGGAGCAGGAGTGTAGCTCAGAGGTAGGGTTCAAAAGAACAAAAAAGACTGGGCATTGCAGCTGGCCCTCACATCTCTTTAGACTCCTTTAGTCTGGTAGAGTTTTCTCAGCTTCATTCATTCATTCACTGGTATCGGGGATTGAACCCAGAGACATTCTACCTCAAAGTTATATCCGCAGCTCGATTTTTTATTTTTTAATTTGGAAACAGTGCCTCACTAAGTTATGGAGGGCCTCACTCAATTTCAGAGGCTGGCTTCAAACCTGCAATCCTCCTGTCCCAGCCTCCCAAGTACCTGGATTACAAACGTGTACCACCACACCCGGCTTTTCTTTTCCTTTTATGACATTGGCATTTTTGAAGAAAGCAGGCCAGTTATTTTGGAGAATATTCTCTGATTGGGGTTTATCTGATGTTTCCTAATGACCAGATCCACGATTGCGAAGCTCCTTAGCACAGTATACCCAAGAGGGACCGCATCAAGTGCGGTCACCAAGAGCAAAGGGCCTTTTGTCCCTGTCTGAACAAGTTGTGGTGGCCGCAACAGGGAGTGGAGAGGAGGGATCAGAGGGGCTCCCCCAGGAGGAGGAGCAGCATAGGGGAACCTGACGAAGGAGGGAGGCGATGTCCACAGTTCCTTCCCGGGGCCGGGCAGGCAGGCGGGTGGCCAGCTGGAGGGCTGGGCCTCTGGGCTGTTTATCCTGACAGTACCCAGGCAGCGAGATCACTAGCCATTTCTGGCCTGGGCACTAAATCTGCCCGAAATAGCTCCGGGACAATTATTTCGGGAGGAATGTGCTATTTCTCCATCTTCCCAGAAAGCCAGACTGTGTCAAAATTAGGCAGGAAGGTCCCTCTCCAGCCTCCCTACTCCGAGGGTCCTACTTGACCTGCGAGATCTTGAACTGGATCCAGGATTGGAAAAATGTTTGCTGTGGAGAACATTGGAGGGGCAGCTAGTGAGACTTGACTATAAAGTATTTATTAAATATTAGCACTGTATCAGTGTTAAATATCCTGGATTTGATCATGACCACATGCATATGTTAGAAGATGTCCTTGTTTCCCCAGCATGTAAAAAATATGCACTGAAGGCCTGCTGGGGGCCACAGAGGCGAGCCAGAAAGGGTCGGAGCCCAGGGCAGGCTGGGAGACATACGCCCCTTCCCAAGCGGGGCAAGGCGTGTTCCATCCTTAGACTGTCTCTAGGCTGCCCGTATTGGTAGTCAGCTCCCTCCCAGCCTGGGGACACACGATGGAGTGGATATGAGGAAGCTGAGAGCCCCACTTCTTGCCCAGGCTTGTCCCAAGAAGCTGACATTGATGAATCACCTACTGTGTGCCACAGGACATGCCCTTGGGGGTGCTGGGCCCTCCATATCCACTTTGTCATCCCCCCCCCCAGCACCCAGATAGGGGAGGTAATTCTGTTTTTCTCTATAAGATCACAAGAGGCTCAGAGAGGGCAAGAGACCCGCCAGAACTCACCCAGCAGCCTAGAATTAGCACCCCACCTTCCGGCTCCTGAGATTCCAGGCTTAAGTATTAAATTAGGGAGAGGGTGGGCCACCCCACATGCAGCAAGGACTCAGTCAGTGACCCTGTAAACAGAGCAGCCCTGGAAGGAGAGACATAGGATGTGCTGGACGGCTGTAACGTCATACCCCACCGAGCCCCATCCTCCAGCACCCAGCCAAGCCCAGATACCCAGTACTGCAGGGGTGGATGCCAGGCTTTCAGGATGTCCTGGACAGTGTCCAGCCATAGCTACCACCCCCTGGACCACCTGGGCTTCCCATCACCCCTGCCCCCACTCCCTCCCTTTTCACCTGACTCACCCCTTGCCTATTCTTCCAACATCCCTCGCCCCTCCTTTGCCCCACCGAGGCCTTTGGGGGCCCCTTCCCTGTCCCCTAGCACAAAGAGTTAAAGGGCAGCTCACTCCTCTGCCATCCTCCAGAGTAGGGGAAACAACCCTAGCAGAGGGTGTCTCCTGGTCTCTTTGGCCACATGCCTCTCCCAGGCGTCCTATGGAGACACCAGCAGCTCAGAAGCCACCTGTGTGCAACACCCAGGTCAGTCCCAGGGGCACCTAGAGCCACAAGAACTTTGGCCCTGCCTGAAAGAGCAGCTGCGGCCAGCCTCGGGCAACCGTCCATCATCAGTACCTCAGCCAGCCTGCCTGCCTGCAGGGCTAAAATGTTCCTGACCCTCCCCTGCCTGCAGCCTTCTACCCACCAAGCACAATGAGTCACACACCTGCACCCCCAGCACCCTCGGGGATGAAGGCCCTCCACTCACCTGCTGCCAAAGACAGTGCTCCCCAAGCCGTCCATACGGCAAGGCAAGCCAGGACAGACCGAGCTCAGGAGCGCCGCGGGTGTGGCTTGGCAGGATCCCCAGCCAGCAGGAGCCTCCTTCCTGCCAAATTAACTCAGCCTTTGGAGGTAAAGCAGCCAGTGTGGGAGGGGACAAGGCCCCATGAATATCTTGGGGCCTGGGAATTCCCTCGAAGGTGACCTGGGAAGATGGTCCTGAGTAGGTTTCTGTACAATCTTGCTGAGAGAGGACGGTGCCCATGCAAGGTCGATGGCCAGCACCTGGCGTGTACTAGAATCTGGGGGAGGAAACCAAACTTCTCCAAACCTCAATCCCTGTTCTGTAAAATGGGCGCCAGGAGGGCGCTCAGGAGCACTGTTGACGGGTGAGCGCCATCACAGCAAATGTTTGCAAAATGCTCTGTGTCCCAGACTAAAAACCCCACCATTGTCCACACAGTGTGCTGCAGTGCACACTGGAGCCAGCTAGAGCCAAGTGGTCAACATCCTGGGATTTGGTGAACTGGTCATTTGACCTCTGGTAGCTTGAAATCAGCCATAGCAAGGTGGGGGGATTTACACCCCAGGACTTGGCCTATGTGGCAAATCAGGATTTTAGTTTTGTCTGAGACCTGGTTTACCAGAGCATGGCTGAAGCCATGAGGCTCTGGCCACATGTTAGCCTCTTGGTACCACTGTTTCCTTACTCATTAAACCATAATAACAATGACCCAGTTGGGTATGGTGGTCATGCCTATAAAACCAGCTACTTGGAAGGCTGAGGCAGGAGGATAACAAGTTCAGGGCCAGCTTCAGCAACTTAGCAAGACCCTGTCTCAAAATAATAGTAACAAAGCCAGCGTGGTGGCGCACGCTTGTAATCTCAGTACTTGGGAGGCTGAGACAGGAGGATCGCAGGTTTTCAACCAGTCTCAGTTGCTTAGTGAGGCCCTCTGCAACTTAGTGAGACCCTGTTTCAAAAAAATAAATAAAAAATAGGGCTGGAGGCATAGCTCAGAGGTAGAATGTCCCTGAGTTCAATCTCCATTACTACAAAAAATAAATAAAAATAGTAACAATGGCATATATAAACATTTGTGTGTGTGTGTGTGTGTGTGTGTGTGTGTGTGTGTATATATATATATATATATATATATATATATATATATATATATGTAGTGTTGACTGTGTCCTTGACGCTGTTCTTAGTCTTAGTGGTACATGCATTAACTCATCTATTCCTCATTAAAACCTATGGCAATTTTTTATTTGGTGGTACTGGGAATGGAACCCAGGGGCATTCTACCTCTGAGCTACACCCCAGCCCTATATTTTTTACTCTTTCTTTCTTTCTTTCTTTCGTTCTTTCTTTTTGGTGATACTGGGGTTCCTGGAAGCCCTTCTACCTCTGGGTTACACTCCCAGACCTATTTTATATTTTTTAATTTGGAAACAGGGTTTCTTAAGCCAGCGAGGCTGGCTCCGAACCTGTGCAATCCTCCTGTCTCTGCCTCCCAAGTGCAGGGATTACAAGCGTGCGCCACCACGTCTGGCTTATTCTTTATTTTGAAACAGGGTCTCACTGAGTTCAAAGGGCCTCACTAAGTAGTAGCTGAGTCTGTCTTTGAACCGCGATCCTCCTGTCTCAGCCTCCCGAATGTTGGGATTACAAGCATGCGCCACCACGCCCAGCTTGTTAATGGCATGTTTACAGATGAGAACCTAAAGATCAGAAGTGAGGAAACCTGCCTAATGCAACACGGCCAGTTCTGAGTTTAACCACTTTGGCCCAGGTCACCTCCCCACTCAGTCACTTCTAGGATGTAATCACATTTGTAAAGCAGAGTGGAGATACTGTGCTAAAGCTTTTGACGTCTAAGAGGTGCACCCCAAAGCCCTCCAGCCTTCTGGGGTCATGTCTTTTGAGTCTTGTTGTCGTTATTATTGTTGTTACTAGGGATTGAACCCAGGGGCATTTGACCTCTGAGATACACCTCCAGCCTGATTTTTTATTCTTTAATTTGAAACAGGGTCTCACTAAGTTTTGGGGGGCCTGACTAAGTAGCTGAGGCAGGCTGCGAACCCGCGATCCTCCTATTTTAGCTTCCCAAGTACTGGGATTACAAGTGTGCACCACCACCAGCCCTATTTATTTTTTAAATATTTTTTACTTATTTATTGTGGTACTCAGGATGGAACTCAGGTCATCCTACCTCCAAGCCACACCCTCAGCCCTATTTTATGTTTTATTTTGAAACAAGCTCTTGCTAAGTTGCTGGGCATCTGGCTAAGTTCCCAAGACTGACCCTGAACCTGCCATAGTCCTGTCTTAGGCTCCCAAGTACTGGGATTATAGGCATGCGCCACCAAACCTTGGCTTCCCCCAGTATTCAGAGGAAATCCGGGGTCTGTTGTAACCTCTTGTCACCCCTCCCCTGAATCTTACCTCTGGATCAATTCTCAGCCCCCCTTTGCTGCCACACCATCTAAAAGTGTCATCATCTCTCAGCAAAGCTGCATCCCCCACCTCCAAGGTGACCACTCTTTCCTCATCATCCATGTACCAAACCATCCCAGACACTCAGCTCCTTGACAGTCGGCTGACGGCACAGGGTTGGCGGAAGGAACGACCACACGGCACAGCACGAAAAACAGTTCTTTCCCTTTAAGCTCAGGCCTCTTACCGTGAAGGGCACAGGGACTCCTCTCCATGTTTGTCCTTCCCCTGCCCCTGTTCTGGCCCCTCGCCCTCATCTACCTTCTACCCTCAGCTGCTGAGCCTGAAAAGTCGACCCACTTCTGGCTGTTGACAAAAGCCAACATCTCCGGTTCTTTGCTGTACCCAGCAAAGTGGCTCCAGACACCCCTGATTCCCACCTGGGAGTGGGGAGGGGCTCACCTTCTCTACTAGAGAGCAAGCTGGCTGCTGCCACCCCACAAAGATGCGCCAGAGCAGCCGCCAGTCCTTCCTGTAAATAAGCTTTGGATGACTGGAGCCTTCAATAACACTGCAAGGTAAAAGCCTTTGTTTTCCCCAGAGAGGAATTTAGCATTGAGGATCTTCTTGGCACCTGCTCTACCAGCTGGAGGACCTTGGGCAAGTTACATCTCTTTCCTGAGCCTCAAATTCTTCATCTGTAAACCAGGGATAAGAAGAATGCCTGTCCCACAAGGTTGACCCCTGGCGGATAACGGGCTCTGGATAAATACCTTCATACTGACCACTGCCATCCTTGTTCTACGGTTGAGAAGCCAGGTTCTGAACCCAGCTCTCTTATTAATGTGCCGAATGAGCTGATCCTCCGGTAGATTGTGTCAGAAATGAATTAAATTGTTGGACACCCAGTTGGTGCCAAAGAACTGGAGAGTTGGAGCCAGGTATGGTAGCACACACCTGTAATGCCAGTGATCTGGGAGGCTGAGATGGGAAGATTGCAGGTTCAAGGCCAGACTGAACAACTTAGTGAGACCCTATGTCAAAATTTAAAAATAAATAAATAAAAAGGGCTGGGTTGGCCACGCATGGTAGCATCTACCTGCAATCCCAGTACTTGAGATGTTGAAACAGGAAGATCTCAGGTTGGAGACCAGACTCAGCAATATAGTGAGATTCTCAGCAACCTAATGAGACTCTTGTCAAAAAAAAAAAAAAAAATAGCTAGATGTGGAGGCTCACGCTTGTAATCCTAGTACTTGGGAAGCTGAGACAGGAAGATCTGGGTTCGTGGTCCGCCTCAGCTACTTAGTGAGACATTCCACAACTTAGTGAAACCCTATTTCAAAATAAAGAATAAAAATAAGCCCGGCATGGTGGCACACACCTGTAATCCCAGCATTTGAGAGGCTAAAACAGGAGGATCATGGTTCATGTACAGCCTCAGCTACTTAGGCCCTTTGTAACTTAGTGAGACATTGTTTCAAAATAAAGAATAAAACATAGGGCTGGGGTAGAATGCCCCTGGGTTCCATCCCCAGTACTGCAACAGCAGCAACAACAACAACAACAACAACAACAATAATATATAAAAATAGGGCTAGGAGTGTAGCTTGGAAGAAGAATGCCCCAGGATTTAATTCCCAGCATAAATAAATAAATAAATAAATAAATAAATAAATAAATAAATGATTTGAGGGTGTAACTTGGAGGTAGGGTGCACACACACACACACACACACACACACACACACACGGCTGGATTATAGCTCAGAGGTAGAATGATCCTAGGTTCAATTCCCAGTACTATAAATACAACACAATAGGATACAATACAGAGCCAGGGGCAGTGGCACACACTTGTAATCCCAGTACTTAGGAGGCTGAGACAGGAAGATTTCTGGTTAAGGGCCGGCCTCAGCAACTTAGACACTATTTAAAAAAAAGAAAGAAACAAAAGAAGTGGGTTGAGAGTATAGCTCAGAGTACAGCTCAGAGGTAGAATGCCCTGGGTTCAATCCCCAGTACACATAAATTAGTAAAAATAAACCACTAATGTCATCATGGGGGCTCCATCCTCATGACCTCATCTAATCCAAATGACCTTCCAAAGGCCCCACCTCCTGACACTACTACATACAAGTTTGGGGGCTAAGTTTTCAACCATGAGCTTTTGGGGGACACCTTCCATCTACAACAGATAGGTTTTTTTGTTTTGTTTTGTTTTGTTTTTGGTGGTACTGGGGTTCCTGGAAACCCTTCTACCTCCGGGCTACACTCCCAGATCTATTTTATACTTTTATTTGGAAACAGGGTCTCTTAAGCCAGCACGGCTGGCTTCGAACCTGCGCGATCCTCCTGTCTCCGCCTCCCAAGCGCGGGGATGACAAGCGTGCGCCACCACCACGCCCGCCTATAACAGATAGTTTTCATTTTCTTCAATCCACACATCTGTCGAGTGTCTGTTAGGCACCTGTTTATTTACACAACTAATCCCGGCCACCAGCCCCCGAGCCCCTGGAGGGGAGAGCTGTCCCCTGACCTTGTTTCCCCGGTGCCCAGCACAGGCCCTGGCACTTAGGAAGGAAAGGAAGATGGACAGAGTGAATGACTGCCAGGCCGCGGCCGGACACTGCTGCCCTCGAAAGGTCTGAAGTCTGTGGGTGAGGCTCCTAGACGCGAAACCTGGGGTCTCCCTGGTCTGGTGCTCACTCCATGCACCTCCTTCCCTGCCTGGGCCCCCAGATGTTCTAGGACTGGCAAGTGAGGAAGGCTGCAGGGGCAGAAGGGAGCCGGGTTGGAGGCTCAGAGGTCTCCACTTCCTATGACAGAGGCTGTGTCCCAGCCCAGCTCCAGCCCTGACCTTTGATTCCACCACGAGAGGCCCAGGTCATACCCCTGAAGGCAGGTAACACCTCTCAGTGAGGCCTGGGTCCAAGCCCCTACCAGGCAGGCTGCGTCCTGTTCCACAGGACCAAGCCTGCCTTCCTTGCCCAGCCGAACAGCGCTCAACTACCTGACCCGCAACTCAGCCACCTTCTTCACCCCCAAAGCCACCACCTGCAGTTCAACAAATGCGGAGCGGCCTGCTCAGGCGGGGAGGGTGGTGGGTTCTGTTCCCACCTCTGCTTCTCAAAGGCTGGGTAAGTGGGCACTTGACCTGCCTCCCTGAGCACCATCCTATTTCATGCTTAAGATCACTGTAGGGATTAAAACAGAAGGGCTCATATCAGCTTCTTTCCATTCCATACTCAAAGACTCAAAAGCAAGTGAAGCTTCCAGATACACTGGGAGCTTCCCGAGGCCCGCCCCGACATGGGTGGCATCATCTGATCTCTGATTACCTTTGCTATGCATATCTGTTCCATCCCCAAACCCAGCATAGCATTGACTTGCGTGTATTCAAAAGTTATATACTGCTGGGCGTGGTGGTGCACGCTTGTAATCCCAGTACTTGGGAGGCTGAGATAGGAGGATTTCAGGTCCGAAGCCAGCCTCAGCAACTTAGTGAGGCCCTTCTCAATTTAGTGAGACCCTCTTTCTAAATAAAAATATAAAATAGGACTCGGAGCTTAGCTCGGGGTAAAAGGCCCCTGGGTTCAAACCCCAGCACCAAAATAAAATTAAATTAAATTAAAAAATAAAAATAAGCTGGGCATGGTGGCACACGCTTGTAATTCCTGCACTTGGGAGGCTGAGACAGGAGGATCGCACAGGTTCAAAGCCAGCCTCAGCTACTTAGTGAGGCTCTGAGCAACTTAGTGAGACCCTGTTTCCAAATGAAATATAAAATGGGTCTGGGAGTATAGCCCAGAGGTAGAACGCCTCTGGGTTCCACCCTCAGTACCACCAAAATAAATAAGTAAAATAAAAATAAAAAATAAATAAAACAGCGCTAGGGGTCTAGCTCAGAGGTAGAATGCCCCTGGGTTCAGTCCCTGGTATCCTCCCATTAAAATATATATACACTGGCCGGGCGTGGTGGCACACGCTTGTAATCCCAGCATTCAGGAAGCTGAGACCGGAGGATCACGGTTCACGGACAGCCTCAGCTACTTAGTGAGGCCCTCTGCAACTCAATGAGACCCGGTTTCAAAATAAAGAACAAAAAATAGGGCAGGGGCTGTAGCTCAGAGGTCGAATGCCCCTGAATTCCATCCCCAGACCCGCAAAAAAAAAAAAAAAAACCATATATACATCTACATATACATATGTATATATATACATATACATTATGGCATTGCTGAATACATTAATTTATAACTTGCTTTTCTACTCCATGAAATTCTTTTGACATCTAACCTTACCGACATATATGCCTCAATCATTTATACTGTTCCATATTGCATTCTACAGATATACCATAATTCATCCATGTTCTTGTTGATGGACACTAAACTGTTTCCAGTTATATTTTATCATTTTGACAACGTAAAATAAATACTCATGTACATGTCCAAAAAATGGTGTAGGCAAAGAAGAGCCCGGTCAGGGAGCGCACGCTCACTGGTCAGTGGGCATCGCTATTTGCTTTGACGGCAGTGTGTTCCAGACCCAAACCAAGGAGAATAATTTGACAAGGGGAGAGGTGGCTCGAGGCTGGGACTCTCTGGAGGTGCCAGCCAGCTTTTGCCTCTCTGCTCAGTGCTTCCCCTGCAGGGGGCCCCGTGCTAAGTGTTCCGCCTGCTCGAATTCTCACAAGGACCTGTGAGGGTGTTACTGGTATTACCCGAGCTGAAGAAACAGAGGCATACAGAGGTATCTTGCCAAGGCTACATAACAGAGGTTGAGTAAAAGTTTGGTCTGTCTGGTTCCACCGCCCACTTTTTAATCAGAGAGGAGGGACCAAGGGAGCACCGCCCAGAGTGCCAGGAGAATTGAGGCAGGAATGATGGAGAGCACCCGGGGACGCAGGAGGGATCCCGGCATGACTTGCCAGATCTAACATACCTTGGAAGACGGGGAGCATTGCGGAGCAAGGGGAACCCTGGGAAGACGGGGTCATCCAGGTCATGGCACCAAGGCTGGAGATCCAGCCTTCTCCTCCCTTTCGCTCCCCAAACCCAAGGCACCTTCCTGAATAGGACTTTCTTGTATTCTGCCTGTTTCTCAGCATTCCTCTCATCTGTCTGCTCTTCATCCTTCTTCCTAATTCCTCCATTCCTGCCTTCTTTCTCTTGCGCTGTCTCTTCTCCCTTCGGTCCCCTCTTTTATTCATCCACCATTCACTCATTGACCTATCTGTTTATTTATTCACGCATTTGTAAACTTGTTAATTCATTGATTTATTCATCTACCCATTCATTTGTTCATCCATTCATCCTGCATGAAGGCCCTAGGTGCCGCCTCTCTCCTGGGCAGTGGAGCCTGAATGGCACGGTTCCTGGAATTGGTGGTGAAGGCACCTGCCAAATCCAATTCAACCCTATGAAGAGCCCCTGCAAAATGTCCTCTCCCTCAGACACACCCAGAGACAGACAAGCCCTTAAACCAGCATGCTAGAAAAATCCTGGAGACAGTCATGGCTCTTGGGTGCCCCCTGCTGATGACTTAGATATTACAGGCAGGCTGGAGTGTGTACACATGCCTGTGGCAAGGGTGTGGCCACACTGGCTCCTTGCTCACTTCACTCCCACACTGCAACTTATGCCAGCACACACACACACACACACCCTCGTGCTAAGGATAGAACCCAGGTCCTTGCATATGCCAGGCAAGCTCTCTACCATTGAGCTACACCTGTAGCCCCAACAAGTCGATTTTAGGGGCTTCTAACAGTGGCGTTCTTGTTAAAAATGTTTGACGCAGCCCGGTGTGGTGGCATGCACCTGTAATCCCAGTACTTTGGAAGCTGAGATAGGAGGATTGCAGGTTCAAGCCCAGCCTCAGCAACTTACCAGGCCCCTGTTTTGAAATAAAATAGGGCTGGGGGTAGAACTCAAATAGAATAGCACTGAATTCCATCCTCCTCAGTACCCAACCCCCTCAAAAAAAAAAATGGAAGAAAGAAAGGAAGAGAAAGGGATATTTGATATTTGATGTTCTAAGTTTTACCCAAGCTAAATGCCGGAGTAATAAGCACAGAGAAGAGATAGGTGCTTGTGTTTGTGGGCTCTGTAGCTGTATGTGCACCATGCATGTGTGTGCTTCAAAGCTGAGTGCAAGAGGGCTGTGTACATGGGCGTGCCCAGGTGCAAACTGCATTTGTGCTAGGACACCCTGCTGTGGGCGTGATGGAGGGTGCACAGAAGTAACCTTGACCTGTGCGTAATGGAGCCGGGTGTTGCCTGAGCATCCCTGAGATGGGGCCCCCTGAGGGCTGCCTCCCAGCTTCCCTAGGGGATGGGTCCAGCTGTCCACTAACACTCCTGTCCTGGCTTCCCACCCTCCTCTGCCTCCCCTCCCCCACCACGGGCTTTTAAGGGTCACAATCCAAGTAAACTGCCTGCCCTGCACCGCTGTCTCTGAGCGGCCCTTGGCAATGAAGGAGGCAGGCCCAGGGCAGGGGGCGGCACCGAGGTTGTCAGAGCGCACAGAGCGGCCACACCAGCCAGCTGCCGGGTTGGCCAACCAAGACCTGCCTCGCCCTTGCCTTCTTGTTGGCGGAAAACCCTTGGCATTAAAGGTGATTTAATGGGGACATCTGTACCTTGCGGCTGAAACTTTCTAAGAATATAACACTCTTCGGGGCGGATTCCCTGTGAAGGGTAGTCAGGTGGCCAAGTGTGGCACATCCCAGGGGAGCCAGCACTGCTGAGTGTGTGTGTGTGTGTGTGTGTGTGTGTGTGTGTGTATGCACAATGGCTGTGTGGGCACCTTGTGTGTTTTGACATCCACTGTGTGCAAGACCAGTGGCTGTTTTGATTCTGGAATATCCCCCAAAGCCTTGGGTTCTGAGGTGGGGCTTTTCTCTGTGCGGCCATACGGATGGAACCCAGGGGCCTTCTACCTCCGGGCTACACCCTCAGACCTATTTTATTTTTTATTTAGAAACGGGGTCTTGCTAAGTTGCTGATAACCTCACTAAGTTGCTGAGGCTGGCTTTGAACCTGCAATCCTCCTGTCTCAGCCCCCCCAGGATGGGGATTACAGACTCGTGCCACGAAGCCCTGCTTGAGGTGGGGCTTTGAGGGGTGATTGGTCAAGAGGGTGATGACCTCATCAGTGGATTCATCCACGGAGGCTGAATGGACGACTGGCCAGTGAGATCCAGTTGGAGGAAGGGGGTCACTGGGCCCATGTCCTGGAAGGCTTCCTCTGCTCTCTGGCCCATTCCTCTCTCTCTGCTTCCTGCTGCTCTGAGCTAAGCAGCTTTCCCGGCCATGCCTCTCTACCATGATGCCCTGCCTCACCTCACACCCAGAGTGATGGAGCCGGCCAACCATGGACTGAGCCCCTGAAGCATGAGCCAAAATGCAGTCGTCCCTCCTCTAAGCTGTTCCTCTCAGGTGTTTGTCACGGCGACACAGAGCTGACTCAGTGGCTGTGCACCAGGACGTGGAATTGGTCGGCATGTTTGTGCACAATCTGCCTGGTTCCCGTCTGCCGCCGGCTTCGTCTTCCTGGAACACCTCCCTCATCCTCAGCCCATGTGCTCCTTCACGGCCCCTACCTCCATTACCTGGACAACCTCTGTAGAATCCCTGCCTTATGGTATTCATTCTCCTCTTCAAATTATTTCCCACGCCACGGCCATGGCGGGTACTGCTCTTTTCTGTAGAGAATCCTCCAAAGGCCTCCTATTGCCCAAAGTGCTCACCCAGCTCGGATCTCCAGCCCCATCTTTCCCCGCATCTCCACGATGCTCCAGCCCTTAAACTCGCTCCTCACCACGTCTGGGTGGACAAGAGCTAGCTGGATTTCCTGGCCCCTGTGTTTGCAAGCTTCTGGTGTGAGACTGGAGGGGCTGAGGAAGAGAGACAGACCAGGTATTTCTCTCCCCACACCTTCTTCCTGGCTCCTGGGAGACATTATTTATTTATTTATTTATTTGAGGATTTGGGGATGGAACCCAGGGGCATTCGACCTCCGAGCTACACCCCCTGCCCTATTTTTTTTATTCTTTATTTTGAAACCGGGCCTCACTGAGTTGCAGAGGGCCTCGCTAAGTGGCTGAGGCTGTCCTTGAACCGCGATCCTCCAGTCTCAGCCTCCCGAATGCTGGGATTACAAGCGTGTGCCGCCACGCCTGGCGAGGGGAGACATTCTTTAAGGTGGCCTGGATCCTGGCTCCCACATCTCTTTCTGTCCTGCTATCCTGGGAGGTAGCTGTGGCTAACCTAGGGCCTCATCTTAACTAATTACATTGGCAATGACCCTACTTCCAAATATGTCATATTTTCAGTGCTAGGATGCCACAGCTGGCGGCAGCATTGGGAGATGGTGGAGCCTTTAAGGGTGGGATCTAGCAGGAGCAGGAGGTCTTCAGGTCACTAGGGTGTGCCAAAGAAGGAGACTGCAGCTCCGTCACTTCCCTTCCTCTCTTTTGCTTCTTGACCACGGGATGAGCGGTTCTACTGCACCACGCACTCCCACCATGAGGTAGGAGTGTACCTCTCCACAGTCCCAAATCAACAGGGAATAGAGGAATAAATTCCCCACTGCTCTCTCTTCCTGTCCTCTAGTCTCCTGCTGGCAGCTCCCAGTGACCAAACCAAATCCAGGGGACATGGGGCCCATGAGTCCACCCAGGGGGCAGGAGCAGGACATGGAGCAGAGGTGCATATACCAGTGCTGGCGCCTGCGCTCCGCATGCCAAGCTGTGTGCATTGCAGAGGGATCCCTGGAGACTGGGAGAGTGCCCAGATTCCAGAATGTGCAACGCAAACATTTGTTGCATGTGTTTTTCCAGGAGAACAGTGCCCTTCTCTGACCCGGAAGGCAGTGCCCCAGCCATGGAAAAGAGGCTGTGCCCATTGCCCAACAACCCCTCGGGCTCCAGCTGCAGCAGCACCCTCCTTGGGACAACAACCACCTGTGCATGTCCAGCCCTGGATTCCCTGGGCAGCTTCTTTGTGCCACAGATGGGCACCTGTGTGGTCCTGGGCCTCCTTCCTCTTCCCGGAGACTGTGCTGCCCATCTGAGAGGGATGGGGCTGGGCTAGGGAAGGAGAAGACAGCAAGGCACCAGAAAGATCTGGGCTTAAGGTGGTTGAGCATGTCCTCAGTGAACTAGCACGTAGAAGGCTCTGAGAAGTCCTGGGGGAAACACGTGTTGTTGAAGCTTTGATTGCCCTCGTGTTTCCCAACCCATCAGACCTTTGTGTGGTGTGTGTGTGTGTGTGTGTGTGTGTGTGTGCATTGGGGATTGAAGCCAGGGGCATTCTACCTCCAACCTACACTTCCAACCCTATTTTTTAAATTTCTATTTTGAAACAGGGTCTCCCTAGATTAATGAGAGGTCTCACTCCTTGTTGAGACCATCCTGAACCTGTGGTCCTCCTGTCTCAGCCTCCTAAGTACTGGGATTGCAAGCGTGCGCCACTGTGCCCGGCTCCCATCGGACCTTTGATTCTTCACTGAGTGCCTCCCAGGTTCGATTTTGAGACTGGAGGCTATAGCAGTGGAGCCAGCAGAAGAGCCACCGCTCAGTGGAGCCTCTGGACCATCATCCAAGATAAAGCTGTCCCGCTTCCCGACCTCCCTCCTGATGCCCACACTCCCCTCCCCTCCACCTCCATCCAGGAAGGGCTCCATCCAGATGGAGCCCCTCCATCTTCCCTGGCCAGTTCTCTTCTTCCCTGGCTAGGTGGGAGTTTGCCATCAGTGGCTTTGCTCTCTCTAGACCAAGACCCCCAGCCCTCCAAGAATAGTCAGCTGCATGGCTGACCGTGTCTGTCCACTGGCCTTAAAGACCAGACCACCTGGAGGGGAAGGAATAATGGGCCTGTGAGGATTCTTCTCTCCAGGGACCATGCAGGGGGCCATGCAGCTGCAGGCCTGTCTGCAGAACCTATGAAGCACCTGGGACTTGCTCAGGGTCCCCTGGATAAGGCCGGAGGCCTCTTTTTTTAAGTCGGGGCAGGGTTTAAACCTTCTCTGTGCCCTTGGGTTAGTCTCTGCCTGGCTGTGCAGTGACAAATAGAGTCCTTGACCAAGTCTTTTCTGGGATGACATCCCCACCTGTCAGATGGCAGAGTTTGGTCTACAAGGCCTCTTATCCAATTCAGAAGCTCTGGTGAGCTGGGTGTGGTGGCACACGCTTGTAATCCCAGTATTTGGGAGGCTGAGACAGGGAATTCTCAGGTTCGCAGCCAGCCTCAGCTACTTAGTGAGGCCCTTCGCAACTTAGTGAGACCCTGTTTCAAAATAAAGAATAAAAAAATAGGGCTGAGGCTGTAGGTCAGAGGCAGAATGCCCTGTGTTTGATCCCCGGTTCTGGAAAAAAAAAAAAAAAAAAAAAGAGCAAACATTTGGGAGGCTGAGACAGGAGGATCGCGGTTCATGGACAGCCTCAGCTACTTAGTGAGGCCCTTTGCAACTCAGTGAGACCCTGTTTCAAAATAAAGAATAAAAAAATAGGGCAGGGGGTGTAGCTCAGAAGTACAATGCTGCCGGGTGTGCTGGCGCACGCTTGTAATCCCCTGCGCTTGGGAGGTGGAAACAGGAGGATCGCTCAGGTTCGTAGCCAGCCTCCTCGCTGGCTTAAGATACCCTGTTTCCAAATAAAAATATTAAAAAATGGGTGTCTGGGAGTGTAGCCCGGAGGTAGAAGGGTTTCCAGGAACCCCCCCCAAAAAAGTACAATGCCCCTGTGTTTCATCCCCAGTATCGCAATAAGTAAATAGATAAACAAACAAACAAATAAATAAGCAAACAGTAGAAATAGGGCTGGGGGTGTAGCTCAGAAGGAGAATATCCCTGGGTTCAATGGTGGCCTCTGAGAGCCTGTGACCTGACCCAGCAGGCTTCCGGCCCCTCCTCCTCCTCCTTCCTGGACTCAGGGTCTGGGGAAGGTTCTCAGCGGCAAAGCTGAGCAAATAAGCTTGCTTTGTCCACAGGAACAGGAAAGGGGGATAGAGCTATTTTTATCACTGTTTGAAGGCTTTTCACAGCTGTTTCAGCTGAGGCCACACGTTCTCCACGTGCCCAGGCTCCTGGGTGAGTAGTTGCCAACCATGGGAGTGCCTGGAGGCTCCGTGCCTAAAGCAGACCTGCCCGGCCATGTGCAGACCGTCACTGTCTGGGCCCACGTAAGGTAGCTAAGCACTGTCCCCCCAGGCTTCCCACATAGGAGCCGGAAGGACGCGTGTGCTGGGCCGGACACTGTCCGAGGAAGGCCTCTGGTAGGGCTCTGTTTTGTCTTTGGTCCAAGGTCTTGAACCCAGGGGCATTCTGCCCCTGAGCAACGCTGTCAGCTCATTTTTTTTTTTTTAAACAAGGTATCACTAATTTGAAGAGGCTGGCATCTAACCTGTGATCTTCATGTCTCAGCCTCCCAAGCACTAGGATTACAGGTGTGAATCACCATGAATGGCTTTTTTTTTTCTTTTGGTGCTGGGGATTGAACACAGGAGCATTCTATCTCTCAGCTATACCCCAGACCTTTTTGGTTTTACTCTTTTTTTTTTTGCGGTACTGGGGATGGAACCCAGGGGGGGTTCTACCTCTGAGCTACACCCACAACCCTATTTTTTATTCTGTTTTTTTTTTTTTTTTTTTTTTGGTGGTACTGGGGTTCCTGGAAGCCCTTCTACCTCCGGGATACACTCCCAGACCTATTTTTACATTTTTAAAAATTTGGAAACAGGGTCTCCTAAGCCAGCGCGCGCGGCTGGCTTCGAACCTGCGCGATCCTCCTGTCTCTGCCTCCCAAGCGCGGGGATAACAAGCGTGCGCCACCACGCCTGGCTTTTATTCTTTATTTTGAATCAGGGTCTCACTGAGTTGCAGAGGGCCTCACTGAGTAGTTAAGGCTGGCCGCGAACCATGACTGTCCTGTCTCAACCTCCCAAATGCGGGTATCACAAGCGTGCGCCACCACGCCCAAGCTCATTTTTACTCTTGAAATAGAGTCTTGCTAATCACTGAGGGTCATGCTAAGTTGTTGAGGCTGTCCTCCAACCTGTGCTCCTCCTGTCTCAGCCTCCCAAGTATTGGGACTACAGGCGTGCACCGCCGTACCTGCTTCTGGCAGTTCTCAGAGTACTGAGTGGTGAGGAGTGATCAGGAGTTTTTGTGAACAGTCTGAGCAGCACCTCCAAGCTGTCTGGTTGGGGGGGGGGGCTGTTTCCAACAACCAACAAAGATGGACTCAATCAGCCGAGTGTGGTGGTGCACACCCATAATCCTAGTACTTGGGAGGCTGAGACCAAATGATTACAGGCTTGAGAAAAGCCTTAGTAACTTTGTGAGATTCTTAGCAATCTAGCAAGACCTTGTTTCCAAATTAAAAAAAAAAAAAATCAAATGAGGCTGGGAATATAGCTTGAAAGTAGAATGCCTCCGGGGTTAATTCCAGTTTAAAAAAAAAAGAGCCATCTTTTCTGCAAATTAACATCTGTGTTCTCTGGAGCACACGGGCATTTTTTCCTGCAGGTGCACACCTGGAAGGAAACCTCTGGGTCACACATGACTACTGTTTCAGAAGCAGCCTCTGCCCCCGCCCCACACTCCACTTCGACTTCTCAGCTCCGGCCTCGCGGGCCTCCGTTTTCTGCGCAGGCAAAGTCCATGCCGGCCGCACACCTTCGCACTTGCTGTTCCGTCCACCCGTGTGCTCTGCGTGGCCGTGCGCTCTTGCTCACGGCTGTGCTCACCCATGGGCCTCCTGTGGCAGGCTTCTATTTACCCTTGAGGAGCCAATCAAACACGACCCCTCTGCCCAACTGTCACCCTCTCTGGTCCCCATCCACGTGAGCGCCTCCATCCCCACCCCAGTCCCCCACCAACACAATGAGAAATGGCTGTGTGTGTTTTTGTTGAAGTGCCTGCGAGACTCCGGCTCCAGGAGGGCCTGGACCACATGCCGTTCATGGCTGCGTCCAAGAACGGTGCCCAGGGGGGCGTAGAGAAAGCTCTCGGCAGGGGAGTCTTGCCTTATTTATTTATTTATTTATTTTCGGTACTAGGATGGAACTCAGGGGCATTCTACCTCCGAGCTGTACACCCCTAGCCCTATTTTTTATTCTTTATTTTGAAACCGGGTCTCACTGAGTTGCAGAGGGCCTCACTAAGTAGCCGAGGCTGTCTGCGAACCGCGATCCTCCTGTCTCAGCCTCCCGAATGCTGGGATGACAAGCGTGCGCCACCGCGCCCGGCTCTTGCCCCCTTTATTGACACCCTTTCGTTACCCAGTTTCTCCCCAGCTCCCATGTATGAGAGAAAACACAGCTGTTCACGTTCTGAGACTGGCTCATCCCACTTAGCATAACATTCTCCAGTTCCGCCCATCTTCTTGCAGATGACACAATTTTGTTCTTCTTTATGGCTGAGTAGCCTTCCATCGTGTGTCTACCCCACAGTTCTGTGATCCAATCACCTGTTTGGATGGAGGGGGCCAGGAGGAGGAGGAGGAGATGCACAGATTATCAGCACTGATCTCAGCGACCTGTGCGGGGAAGGGGAGGAGGTGGGGCGGGATTCGGGGGGAAACGCACCAAGTGCTGTGTGTATTTACCTCCCCGTCACTCTGCCTCATCACGATGTGTGGTTACACAGCACCAATACAAGCATATATCAGCCGGGCGTGGCGGCGCACACCTGCAATCCCAGCATTTGGGACGCTGAGACAGGAAGATCGCGGGTTCCCGACAGGTTCACGGCCAGCCTCAGCCACTGAGTGAGGCTCTTTGCAACCCAGTGAGACCCTGCTTCAAAATAAAGAATAAAATATAGGGTTGGAGTTGTAGCTCAGAGGTAGAATGCCCCTGGGTTCCATTCCAAAAACTGCAAGAAAAAAAAAGCATATATTTTTAAAAAAGAGAGCGCTTGACAATTTTTTGTTTGTTTTGGTCCTGGGGTTTGGACCCAGAAGCTTTCTACCTCTATGCTACACCCCCAACCCAAAACAATCTCTCACTAGGTTCCTGAATGTTACCACACGCTGAAGCTGGCCTCAAACCTGTGATCCTCCAGCCTCTGCCTCCCAAGGGCTTGTATTACACGCCTGTGCCATCATGCTGGTTAACAAAATGTGTGTGTATGTGTGTTCATGTTGCTGGGGATGGAATCCAAGAACATTCTTCCTCTGAGCTACAATCCCAGTCCTTTTTATTTTGAAACAAACAGGGTGTCACTAAGTTGCGAAGGGCCTTTCTAAGTTGCCAAAGTTGGCCTCTAACATGATCCTCCTGTCTTAGCCTCTCAAGTACTAGAATTACAGGCTTGTGCCCCCACACCTGGCAACAACTTTCTTTTCCTTCCTTCCTTCCTTCCTTCCTTTCTTTTTTTCTTTCCTTCTTTCTGTGGTACTGGGGATGGAACCCAGGGGCATTCTACCCCCAAGTGACATTTCCAACCCTATGTTTTTAGTCTTTTATTTTTTGAAACAGGGTCTCACTGAGTTGCAAGAGGCTTGCTAAGTAGCTGAGGCTGTCCTCGAGCCCTGATCGTCTGGTCTCAGCCTCCCAAATGCTGGAATTACAAGCGTGAGCCACCACGTCCAGCCCAACAAAATTATTTTAATTGAGCTGGATGCTATAATATTAATCTCATATTAGAATTCAGAAACCTGAGACTCAGAGAGGTTAGAGCACTGTGCAAGGCTTGGAGCCTGGACATGGCTGAGCCCAGATCTGACCAGCCAAGTCTGACCAGCTCTTTCCTGTAGGAGCCTGGATTTTCCTGACATAACCCCCCCCCCATTTCTTTGGTACGAGGAATTGAACCTAGAGGCATTCTTCCTCTGAGCTACATCACCATCTTTTTAAAATATTTTGTTTTGAAACAGGGTCTCAGTAGGTTGTTGAGAGCCTCACTAGTTGCTGAGGCTGCCCTGGAACCTGCAATCCTCCTCTCTCAACCTCCCAAGCACTGGGATTACAAGTGTGCGTCACCACAGCCAGCTTGACTTACACCATTTTCTCCAGTCCTCTGTTATCAGTTGGCTGTTCAGTGTCACCTGTGAGGTCCCATTGGCAGGCACTCCAGGTCTTTCTATTGATGGGCACTCTTCCATCTGCTGTGGCCTTGGACCACGGGAGTCCTGGAACCCAAGCACCTGTTCTGGGGCATGCTGCCCCCTCCCCACCTCCTGTCCTCACAGTATTAAAAGCCTCAGGCGCTGCCAGTCCTTCCTACCACTTCACACTCACCATGCTCCGGCTGCTGAGCTCCCTCCTGGTTGTGGCCCTTGGTAAGACCCCGGCCTGTGTCTGTGTTCCCCACTGTACGGGCCTAGGAGCCCTTGGGCTCTGCCACCCACCCTGGGTCCCACGAACCAATACTTAGTTCGATGGGAGGGAGTCTCAGCGGGTCCCTGGGGCATGACTAGAGGGGCCTTCAGCTTGGTACTAGAGCGGGAGAAGAGGGAAGAGGCAGGAGAGGCTGGGAGCAGCCAAAAGGCTGTGGCGAGAGGGAGCCCTTGATGCCGCCCATCAACACAGTATCGGAGTTAAGAGAATGCTGAAACAGGAGAATAGCACAGGTTCGAAGCCAGCCTCAGCTACTTAGTGAGGCTCTCAGCAACCTAGTGAGACCCTGTTTCCAAATAAAATATAAAATAGGTCTGGGAATATAGCCCGGAGGTAGAAAGCCTCTGGGTTCCACCCCCAGTACCACCACCAAAAAAAAAAAAAAAAAGAACGCTAAGGGTTTTTTTTTTTTTTTTTTTTTTTGTGGTACTGGGGTTCCTGGAAGCCTTTCTACCTTCGGGCTACATTCCCAGACCTATTTTATATGTTTTTTATTTAGAAACAGGGTCTCCTAAGCCAGCATGCGAGGCTGGCTTCGAACCTGCGCGATCCTCCTGTCTCCGCCTCCCAAGCGCGGGGATTACAAGCGTGCGCCACCACGCCCGGCTAAGGTTTTTTTCTTAGATGGCTTTGGGATCTTCTCATCACAGCCCATGTGATCAGATCTATTATCATCTCCATTTTACAGACCAGGAAACCGACACTCAGGAAGCAGAGTAGCTCATCTGAGAAGCAGCAGCCCAGGCAGCCTCACTGCAGGGCTCCTGCTCTGAGCCCGGTCGGTGGCGCACACCTGTGATCCCGGCTACTAGGGAGCCCGGGGCAGGAGAATCATAAGTTTGAGTCCAGCCTGGGCAATGTTGCCAGACCCACAGCAACTTAGCAAGACCCTGTTTGAAAATTAAAAGTAAAAGGACTGGCGGTATAGCTTGGAGGTCTAATGCTGCTGGGTTCAACCCCCAGTACTGTCGGGGTGAGTCCTCAGCTCAGGAACTCAGGATCTGCAGGGTCCTAGGCTAATGTGACGGGAAAGAATTTCAGCACGCGCAGTCAGAGACATGGACAGAGGTTTATTTGGGGAAAGGGGAGGAAATACACATTCAGGAGAGAATGCAGGCCCCCTCAAGATGAGGAAGGCATCTTGGAGTCCAGGGGACTTTGGTGAGGGGTGGGCTAGAGGAGGTGTGTGAGGATGAGCTCAGTCCGGTGGTCCTGAGGCAGTTCCTGGTGGTCTGTGGTCTGGTCAGCCTTAGAGTCCTCAGGCTGATTAGAGTCTTCATTACTGATTGACAGATAAGCGGGACTGTCCTAAATTACAGGTTTCTTGCAATATCGTATCTGTCTTGTTATCAACGCACAGGGCAATTTTAGTTTCTTTGAGTTAACTCTAGGATCTACAGGTTTCCCAGGAATTTGGGAGAATCAGGCCTGGGAAAGTGAACTGGTTTGTGGACTAGAGGCAAAGGCACCTCAGCTCCAGGTTCTTATGTTAAAGTTAATTTTACTTTTCCTTCCTGTCTCCTTTCTACCTACTTATTTCTTCTATCCTACATCAGTAACCCCCCCAAAAAAGTGAGAAAGAAAGAAAGAAGGAAAAGACGGAAACCCTCCACTCTGTGTGACAGCAGCTGTCACCCTTGGGGGCTCCCTGGGCCCCAGGCACTGCTTAGTCCCCCCACTGAGCGGGCCCCGCTGTGCTGGGACCTGGAAGCCCGGCTCTGGTCCAAGGCTACTTCACATGTGGCCGCCGAGGTCCAGAGAGGGAGAGGGGCTTGCACGGGTCACACAGCTGTCTGCAGCACAGCTGGGACTGGGCCCGGCCTCCTCTTTCTTTGGGGGACCCTCTGGCTGACGGCCGCCTCTGCTCTCCCCTGCAGCCTCGGGCTCCGGCCCATCTCCCCACAGGCCTTCCAGCCGTGTTGTCAACGGTCAGGACGCAGTCGCCTATGCCTGGCCCTGGCAGGTAAGAGCAAGGCCGGCTGCGCCCAGCCACAAGCTGCACCCCGGCTCTGGTCACAGGGCACTCGGTCTCCCACCTTGGTTTCCTTCCCCATGGCCGCCCCAGCTTCCACAGGCCTGGCGACCCCGGGCAACTGGCTTCACATGGGGTTTCCTTGACCATCTGTAACACTTGCTGGGCGGTTTGCAGCTGACAAGTAGATGCGTAAAGAGGAATGAATGTTTACGGGCTTGGCACACTAACAGCGGACTCTCAGGCCGTATGTTCAGCGAGGAGATTTTTTTTTGGGGGGGTGGTACTGGGGTTCCTGGAAGCCCTTCTACCTCTGGGCTACACTCCCAGACCTATTTTATATTTTTGAAACAGGGTCTCTTACGCCAGCGCGGCTGGCTTCGAATCTGCGCGATCCTCCTGTCTCAGCCTCCCAAGCGCGGGGATTACAAGCGTGTGCCACCACGCCCGGCGAGGGAGGAGATTTTAGGGGTGACTCATTTCTAGTTTCTTGAGTTCTAGAACAGGGCCAGAAGTTCTGAGAACAAGAAAATGACGCGGGGCTTAGCCGAATGTGGTGGTGCACACCTGTAATCCCAACGCTTGGGAGGTTTAGACAGAAGGATTATTTGTAGCCAGCCTCAGCAATTTAGTGAGGCTCTCTGCAACATAGTGAGACTGTTTCAAAATAAAAAACATAAATAAAATATGCCTGGGAGTGTAGCTCAGAGGTTGAATGCCCCAGGGTTCAACCCCCAGTGCCTATTAAAAAGAAAATCAGAATGCGTAAGTAACAAGAAGAGAGGCGGAGGGCTCAGGTGAGTTGTTCTTCAGCAGATCCAAGAGGCCTTCAAAAGATCTGAGGTTCAGAAGAATGAGGAAGCCAGGCATGGTGGTGCACGCTTGGAATCCCAGCATTTGGGAGGCTGAGACTGGAGGACCATGGTTTGCGGCCAGCCTCAGCTTCTTAGTCAGGCTCTTTGCAACTCAATGAAAACCTGTTTCAAAATGAAGAATAAAAAATAGGGCTTGGGGTGTTGCTCGGAGGTAAAATGCCCCTGGGTTCCATCCTCAGTACCGCAAAAAAAAAAAAAAAAAAAAAAAGAATGGGGAGAGGTGATAATACAGGTATTCTTGGGGGCCTCTCAAGACGCAGAAGGTTTGGGGTCCACTGCAAGTCCGAAAGTGTAGGGGTCCCCAAAAAGCTCCCCACAAAGGGGAGGCTTTAGCCAATTAGAATGTGACCCCCGTGGAAAAGTGCTAGGAGCAGTGTGTAGACTGTGCCCAGGTAGAGGTGCCTGTTCTTTCAGTGTAAACAGCGCCCTCTAGTGTGGCACGACGCACAATCCTCGAAGCCATTGCTGGCAACCCATACTGTGGGCCCAGCCCACTCAGGCTCCTCCCCTTGGCACCCAGGTCTCCCTGCAGTATGAGAAGAACGGAGCCTTCTCCCACACCTGTGGCGGCAGCCTCATCGCCCCTGACTGGGTTCTGACTGCAGGCCATTGCATCTCGTGAGTTTTCGTGGCAGCCCGGGGCAGTAGGAGTCAAGGGAGGGTGGCTGCAGGCCAGGACTAACCCCACCTCCACCTACAGGAGCTCCCTGACCTACCAGGTGGTGCTGGGAGAGTATGACCGGGGTGTGGAGGAGGGCCCCGAGCAGGTGATTCCCATCAACTCTGGAGACCTCTTCGTGCACCCGAAATGGAACCCCAACTGTGTGGCCTGTGGGTGAGTGGGCTCTGGGTCCTGGGGCTTCGGGCCTGAGGGTTGGAGCCAGCAGAGCCTTGAGGACTATCGACACCAGACGTCCCCCTACAGAGGGGACAGCAGGGCCCAGGGAGCGGCTGGAACCCGCAGGACCTAGGACCCTGCTGGCACCAGCCGTAAAAATCCACTCTTCAACCGTGCTTCTCTTAGCTGCTTGGCCTTTCTGGGTGCAGTGGTGCCCACAATCCCAGCTACTTGGAAGGCTGAGGCCGGAGGATTGAAAGTTTGAGGCCAACCCAGGCAGCTTAGTGCGGCCCTGTCTCAAAATAAATGCATACATAAAAAGGGCCGAAGATGCAGCTCAGTGGGAACCCCTGAGTTTGATCTGCAGCATGCCCCGCCACACCCATACAAAGGCTGCTTGACCTTAAGGATGGATTCGAGGTCAGAGGAGCAGTGGGGCCCCCAGAGCTCCTTCCATCTCCGTGTGACCCTCCCTTGTTCCCCAGGAATGACATCGCCCTGATCAAGCTGTCCCGCAGCGCCCAGCTGGGAGACACCGTCCAGCTCGCCGCCCTCCCACCCTCTGGGGAAATCCTGCCCAACGAGACACCCTGCTACATCAGCGGCTGGGGCCGGCTCTACAGTATGTGGGGCCTGGGGCCCTCCAGGCAGCCACAGGGCGTGGCAGAAGGCCAGGGGGGGGGGCAGTCACACCGGGACTGGTCCTTGCACTTTCCCCCCAATCCCTCCAGCCGTAGCCCCCATCCTCCCACATGCAAATGCGTCCAGGGGGCCATTTTGGGGTGTCCACTTGTGCCAGGTGCTGGGTTGTAAAGGTGCGCAAAGCATACAGGATGTATCATATAGCCCCCCTCAGGCTAGAAGAGCTTTGCACCCGGTATGCCCCCTGGGGCTCCTCACCCTGCACCCCAGGGCCCTCCCTCAGTGCTCCCCATCCCTGCAGCCAATGGACCCCTCCCAGACAAGCTGCAGGAGGCACTGCTGCCCGTGGTGGACTACGCTCACTGCTCCCAGTGGGACTGGTGGGGCTTCTCTGTGAAGAGGACCATGGTGTGCGCTGGCGGGGACAGCAGCTCTGGGTGCAACGTAAGTCAGCCCTCGCCCATCCCACGGGGAGGGGGTGTGCAGGGCTCTAAGCCCGCTCTGCCAACTGCCGGCTACGGAAGAGCTTCTTTTGCACTTGCCTATTTTAGCTCCCAGGCCAGACTGCAAGTGGAAGAGGCTGGTGGAGACAGGGCCTGGCCTGGGAGTCTGGAGCCCTGGCTTCCAGTCCCAGCTCACAAGCTGATGTGACTTGAATAAGCCAGCGCTCTCCAGGCCCCTTCCCCATCCGCACAGGGGTCCCGAACCTCCCATGCATTCTGTGGTTCTGAAGTTATAAGTAAGCATTCAAAATACTCTTGGCCAGGGGGGATGGTGCACATCTGTAATCCCAGTACTTGGGAGGCTGAGATAGGAGGATCTCAGGGTAAAGGCCAGTTTTAGCAACTAGTGACAGCCTCAGAAACTGAGATCCTGTTTCAAAAGAAAAAATAAAATAGTACTGCAAAAAGAAAGAAAGAAAGAAAGAAAGGAGAGAGAGAGAGAGAGAGAGAGAGAAAGAAAGAGAAAGGGGCCGGAGTGTAGCTTAGTGGTAGAGCACCCTGGACTCAATCCCCAGTACTAGCAAAAGAAAAAAAAAAAAAAAAAAAAAGAAGCCGTGCACTGTCGCGCAGGCTTGTTATCCCAGCATTCGGGAGGCTGAGACCGGAGGATCGTGGTTTGCGGACAGCCTCAGCTACTTAGTGAGGCCCTCTGCAACTCGGTGAGACCCAGTTTCAAAATAAAGAATAAAACAATAGGGCAGGGGGTGTAGCTCAGAGGTCGAATGTCCCTGGATTCCATCCCCAGACCCGCAAAAAAAGAAAAAAAAGAATACTCTCAATGTGTGGTGATATGAATACTATCAATAGTTGCCAAGAATGGGAAGCACCATTCCTCCAGTGCCCTCTCTTGCAGGTGTCTTGTTAAGACCTCTATCTGCTTGTTTAATCCACATGAAATGTTATGACAGATGTTATCTTTCTCCCATCACAAACAAGCAAACTGATGCCCGGAAGTCAGGTGATGGAAGAACTCAAAAGCCTTGAGTTTAGAACCAATTCCTTAAACCTGCCAGGCATGGTGGTTCATGCCTGTAATCCCAGTACTTGGGAGGCTGAGACAGGAGGATGGCAGGTTCCAGGACAGCCTCAGCAAATAGTGAGACTCTCATCAACCTAGGGAGACCCTGTTTTTTAAATTAATTAATTAATTAATTTATTTATTTTAGTGGCATTGGGGGGTGGAACCCAGAGGCTTTCTGCCTCCGGGCTATACTCCCAGCCCTATTTTTATATTTTATTTGGAAACAGGGTCTCACTAAGTTGCTGAGAGCCTCACTCAGTAGCTGAGGCTGGCTTCAAACCTGCACGATCCTCCTGTCTCAGCCTCCCAAGGGCGGGGATTACAAGCGTGCGCCACCACGCCCAGCTACCCTGTTTAAATATTTAAAAATATTTAAAAATAGGGCTGGGGATGGAGCTCAGGGGTAGAATGTCCTCAGGTTCAACTGCCAGTAACACACACACACACACACACACACACACACACACACACACACACTGTCCTCAAATCTCAGACTCAGCCCCTCTCTCTGCTGCTCCAGGGTGACTCTGGAGGACCCCTCAACTGCCCAGCTGAGGATGGCTCCTGGGAGGTCCATGGCGTGACCAGCTTCGTTTCCGCCCTGGGCTGCAACACTCTAAAGAAGCCCACGGTGTTCACTCGTGTCTCAGCCTTCATCGACTGGATTGAGGAGGTGAGGAGCCGGAGCCTGAGCCAGCATGCAGGATGCTCCAGAGGGCTTGGGAGATGTTCTCTGCTGGAGCGCGGCCGAGAATGCTGGGTTCCGGGTGGAGCTTTGAACCACGGCCGCACCTCTTTAACTCATCCACGAGTGGGGTGTCTCCTCTGGCCAGGTCCTTTCCTGTCATGGAGGACACAGAGATGTGCCAGGCAGAGGGCTACTGGGGGACAGATGAGAAAGTGGGCAATAATAATGGGGGTGGGCAAGGGGAGGCTGGGGCCCCAGTGAGAGCCCAGACTGTATGTGGGAACAGGAGGGCAGAGGGATCAGTGTCGTCCATGGCATCTGCAATCGGCCACTTAAACTCGTGCCGGGCTCTGTGGTGGGAACCTTAAATAATAGTTTAATTGCCAGGCATGGTGGCGCATGTCTTTAACCCCAGCACTTGGGAGGCCGAGATAGGAGGATCATAGGTTCAAGGCCAGCCTCAGCAACTTAGTGAGATCTCTTTTTCAAAAATAAAAATAAGCTGGGTGTGGTGGCGCAGCAGGCTTGTAATCCCGGCATTTGGGAGGCTGAGACAGGAAGAGGATGGTTCAGCAACTTAGTGAAGCCCTCTGCAACTTAGTGAGACCTCGTTTCAAAATAAAGATAAAAATATAGAGCTGGGGGTGTAGCTCCGAGGTAGAATGCCTCTGGGTTCTATTCCCAGTACTGCAAAAAGTAAATAAATAAAAATAAAAGTAAGCCAGGTGTGGTAGTGTACCCTTGTAATCCCAGTACTTGAGAGACTAAGACAAGTGGATTACAGCCTCAGCAAGCAGTGAGACTTTCATCAACTTCCTGAGACCTTGTTTCAAAGGAAGAAATAAAATTGGGCTGGAGATGTAGCTTGGAGGTAGAATGCCTCTGAGTTCAGTCCCCAGTACCCAAAATTAATAAACTAAATAAATAAATAAGCAAATGGCTGGGAAGTAGCTCAGTGGTAGAAGGCCCCTTGGCTTAATCTCCAGTATCACAAAATAAAATAAATGAGCCAGGCGTGGTGGTGCACACTTGTAATCCCTGTACTTGGGAGGCCAAAGCACGAGGATTGCATGTGAGGAGAGCTTCAGCGACTTAGCAACACTCGCATCCGCTGAGCGAGATCCTCTTTAAAGTAAACATGAAATAGGGCTGGGGGTGTAGCTCGCAGGTAGAATGCCCCTGGTTTCAATTCCTAGCACTACACTAAAATAAAATAAAATAACTGGTGGTCCACACCTATTATCCCAGTACTTGGGAGACTGAGACAGGAAGATGGCAGGTTTGAGGACAGCCTCTGAAAGTAGTGAGAATCATCAACCTAGCAAGACTTGTTTCAAAATAAAAATAAAGAGATAGGAGGATTGCAGGTTCATTGCCAGGCTCAGCTTCTGGTGAGGGCCCCTGCAACTTAGTGAGATCTTGTTTCAAAATAAAAAAATAAGCCGGGTGTGGTGGCGCATGCTTGTAATCCTCGCGCTTGGGAGGCGGAGACAGGAGGATCGCGCAGGTTCGAAGCCAGCCGCTTGCTCTGGCTTAAGAGACCCTGTTTCCAAATAAAAATATAAAAATAGGTCTGGGAGTGTAGCCCGGAGGTAAAAGGGCTTCCAGGAACCCCAGTACCACAAATAAATAAATAAATAAATAAATAAATAAATAAATAAATAGGGCTGGGAGTGTAGCTCAGAGGTAGAATGCCCATGAGTTCCATCCCCAGTTTTACAAAAATAAATAAGTAAATTAATAGAGTACACAAAAAGGGCTGAGAGTGTAGTTCAGAGGTAAAATGCCCCAGGGTTCAATCCTCAGTACCACAATAAAATAAAATAAAATAAAATAATTTAATCAAGATCCCTCATGAGAGCCAGGCGTGGTGGTGCACGCTTGGAATCCCAGCATTTGGGACGCTGAGACAGGAGGACTGCAATTCTTGGCCAGCCTCAGCTACTTAATGCAGCCCTTTGCAACTTGGTGAGACCCTATTTCAAAACAAAGAATAAAAAAAAAAATAGGGCTGGAGGTATCTCTCGGAGGTACAATGCCCCTCGGTTTCATCCCCAGTACTACAAGAATAAATAAATAAATAGGGCTAGGGATGTAGCTCAGAGGTAGAGTGCCCCAGTAACACACACACACACACACACACACACACACACACACACACACACACACTCCTCATGAGGTAAGTACTATTATTACCCCTGTTGCAAAGATGAGAAAACTAAGACTCGGAGAGGTCCAGTCAGCCTCCCAGGGTCACACAGCTGATGAGTGGCAGGGCTGGGAGTTGCCTGTGCTCCTAACTACACTGTCTTGTCTCCCCCTCCGCGGCCTTTTTCTAGACCATCGCGAACAACTAGCACCAAGGCCCAGCTGGCAGTGCAGTCCACGCCCTTCATAAAGAATAAAGGTCTTTCAGAAAGTCAAGTCTCCCTTCTTTGACTTTCCTCTTCCCCTCTGACCGGCTCCAACCTCGTAGACGTGAATCTGGGTGGTGGTGCGCGCCTGATATCCTAGTACTCGAGAGGCTAAAACAGGAGGATCATGGGTCCGAGGCCAGCCTCTTCAACCTAGTGAAACTCTTAGTAACTTAGCAAGACTCTGTTTCAAAATAAAAAATCAGCCAGATATGGTGGTGCACGCTTGTAATCCCAGCATTTGGGAGGCTGATACAGGAGGATTGTGGTTCTCAGACAGCCTCAGCTACTTAATGAGGCCCTTACAACTCAGTGAGACCCTGTTTCAAAATAAAGGATAAAAAAATAGGGCTGGGGTTGTAGCAGGAGGTAGAATGCCCCTAGATTCCAGCCCCAGTACTGTAAAAATAAATAAATAAATAAATAAATAAAAATAGGGCTGGGGGTATAGCTTGAAGGTAGAATGCCCCTGGGTTCCATCCCTAGTATCATTAACTGGTGGGTGTAGCTCAGAGGTAAAGTGGCCCCGAATTCAATCCCTAGTACACACACCGAAAAAATCCTAAATTTCAAATGCAGAGGTGAGAGCAGATCTAATCCTCTCAGATGAAGATAACAAACAAACAGAAAACAAGAGTCCCAGGGAGGAGAAGGGTGTTGCTGGTTGCCTGAGACCGAGGAGTTCCTAGGACACAGGACTTTTAGGGCTGCGGGAAGTCCCTGGAAAACTGGGCCGAGCTGTTCACCTGAGACTGCAGTCACACATAAATCAGCGGCTTTTCAATGCAGGTGTAAAAATAGAAGAGAACCTGCAGAAGAGCTGACCGGGGCGGCCTGTGGGGCTCATGACACAGCGCCCGGGACCCCGTGTTCCTGCTTCTGTGTATGAGCTGGAGGAGGCAGATGAGCTGCAGGAGGGCTGTGGCCTTTCTTTCAATAAACATTCATGCCCTGCTCCAGAAGAAGGCTCAGAAGGGGCAAAGATGTGGTTCCTGCTCTGAAGTGGCTCGCTATCTAAAGAGAAATAGGCATAGCAGAGTCATTGCTTAAACATTGACTAGCTACCTGCCTTGTCTCAGGTTCAGGGCTGGAAGAACAGAGGTGGGTCAGGGCCCTTGGAGAGGTTGGCTGCCTGGGGCAGGGAGGAGCACTCACAGGTGGGTAGTAGGCGGCAGCCGCAGGCCAGGGTGGAGGCGCAAAAGAAAAGCAACATAAAAACCCATAATCCCAGTACTAGGGAGGCTGAGACTGGAGGATCGCAGGTTGGAGATCTGCCTCAGCAACTTAGGGAAACCCTGTTTCAAAATAAGAAAAACAGCCGGGTGTGGTGGCGCTCGCTTGTAATCCTCGAATATGGGAGGCTGAGACAGGAGGATCGCGGTTCGCGGCCAGCCTCAGCTACTTAGTGAGGCCCTTGCAACTCAGTGAGACCCTGTTTCCAAATAAAGAATTTTAAAAAATAGGTCTGGGGGTGTCGCTCCAAGGTAGAATACCCCTGGGTTTCATCCCCAGTACCGCAATAAATAAATAAATAAATAAATAAATAAATATATAAATAAAAATAAGAAAAACAGCTGGGCATGGTGGCGCACAATTGTAATCCCAGCGGTTGGGAGGCTGAGACAGGAGGATCGCGCAGGTTCTTAACCAGCCTCAGCTACTTAGTGAGGCTCTCAGCAACTTAGTGAGACCCTGTTTCCAAATAAAGTATAAAATAAGTCTGGGAGTATAGCCCGGAGGTAGAAAAGCCCTTGGATTCTACCCCCAGTATCACAAATAAATAATAGATAATATAAGAAAAACATAAACTGGGTGTGGTGGCACAGACTTGTAAGCCCAGTACTTGGGAGGCTGAGACAGGAGGATGGCAGGCTCAAGGACAGGTTCAGCAAGTAGTGAGGCTCTCATCAACCTAGTAAGACCCTGTTTAAAAATAAAAGAGGGCTGAGGGCTTGTTTTGGGTCTCTGAGCGGCACCATGGCGGTCGGCAAGAACAGGTGCCTTACTAAAGGCGGCAAGAAGGGAGCCAAGGAGAAAGTGGTTGATCCATTTTTTTTTTTTTTTCAGTACTGAGGCTGGAACCCAGGGGCATTCTATCTCTGGGCTGCACCCCCAGCCTTATTTTTTATTCTTTATTTTTTTGGAACAGAGTCTCACTGAGTTGCAAACGGCCTCACTAAGTAGCTGAGGCTGTCCGTGAACCGCGATCCTCCTGTCTCAGCCTCCCAAACGCTGGGATTGGTATGATGTGAAAGCACCAGCCATGTTCAATATAAGAAATATTGGGAAAACACTCGTCACAAGGACTTGAGGAGCTAAAAGTGAATGCGGTGGCCTCAAGGCTCATGTGTTTGAAGCGAGCCTTGCTGCTCTGCAGACTGAAGTCGTGCTTAGGAAATTCCAGCTAATCACTGAGGACATTCAGGGTAAAAACTGCCCCACTAACTTCCATGGTATGGATCTTACGTGGGGCAAGATGCGCCCCATGGTCAGAAAATGACAGACCTTGACTGAAGCTCGTGTCGATATTGAGACTACCAGTGGGTATTTGCTGCGTCTCTTCTGTGTTGGTTTTACTTAAAAAAAAAAAAAAAGGAACAATTAAATACGAAAGACCTCTTAAGCTCGGCACCAACGGGTCCGCCAAACCCGGAAGAAGATGATGGGAATCATGACCCACGAGGTGCAGACAAATGACTGCAAAGAAGTAGTCAGTGGAGCCGGGCGCGGTGGCGCACGCTGGTAATCCCCGCGCTCGGGAGGCGGAGACAGGAGGATCGCGCAGGTTCGAAGCCAGTCGCGCTGGCTTAAGAGACCCTGTTTCCAAATAAAATATAAAATAGGTCTGGGAGTGTAGCCCAGAGGTAAAAGGGTTTCCATGAATCCCAGTACCACCAAAAAAAAAAAAAAAAAAAAAGTAGTTGTTAAGTTGGGTCCTGCACTCATGTGACTTTGTGTCACATGACCTCTGCAGGGCAAGGGAGGGGCTGAAACCCCCGCGAGAATTGGGCATTCCCGCGAGTAAACCCCCATCTCGCGAGATGCATGCCTTTAAAAGGAGAGCCCGCGTCCTCAAGCTTCGGACAGGCGCGCGGGCCCCACGGTGCCTCGCCCTGATCCCCGGGAGAGCCGTGCCATTAAAACTTTACATGCCACGTGTACCGGACCTCTCTCGTGTTTTTCACACTCCGCCGTACGCACATTATTTTTATTTTACTCGCATTTAATTTTTTATTTTACTTATCATTTGGTGCCGAACCGGGAGAACTCTTGGTTCCCTTCCTATTTTTTTCCTTTTTTTTTTTTTTCTGTTTTCTCTTTTTATTTTTACTCTCTTTTTGAGCCCCGGACTCTCCGACCCGCCAGCAGCTCGACTGTGAGGTCCCACACCAGCGCTCCGCTTGCAGGCGTTGCTCCCACCACTGCCGCCGCTGCCGCCCCATGCCTGCCTGGACCGTAAGCCTTCTTTCCCAGCCCCGTGCTCTCCGGGAGAGCCGGCGGCCTTCTTCCCGCCCCGGGCTCTGCTGAGAGTCCGCAGCCATCTTTCCAGCCCCGAGCTCTGCTGAGAGCTCACGGCCATCTTTCTGGCCCCGCACTCTGCTGAGAGTCCGCGGCCATCTTTCCAGCCCTGAGCTCTGCTGAGAGCTCACGGCCATCTTTTCGGCCCCGCGCTCTGCTGAGAGCCGGCGGCCTTCTTCCCACCCCAGGCTCTGCTGAGAGTCCGCAGCCATCTTTCCAGCCCCGAGCTCTGCTGAGAGCTCGCGGCCATCTTTCCAGCCCTGCGCTCTGCTGAGAGCCAGTGGCCATCTTTTCCTGCCCACGTGCTCTCTTCTGGAGCGCCGATGGCAATCTTCCACTGCCACTGTGGCCACAGCCACCACTGCCGGGGCGTGCAGGCTCCGCCGGCCGCCAGGCTGCCAGTTCCACCCGCCCGGAGCCAGGCTCCTTGGGTGATGCTGGCACCTGCTCTGCTCCTGCCTGCCGCTTGGACCTCCTAAAACCGCCGTTCCCGCCTGCCCACGCTGCCCGCCGCTGGAATGGGACCGCGCCGCCCGCGGACTGCGCCACACCGCGCGCCTATGTCTTCTCCGCGCCTGGCGTTGCTTAGACCCGCCTGCCGGGGCCGCCTGCCTCCTCCATCTAGGTGGCCGCCACTCTGCTAAACAGCCCCCAGCCCGCCAAGTCCAGCCCGCGCTCCAGCTGGTTCCTCCACTCGGACTCGCGCCCTGGCGCCCTTCACCCTGTGCCTGCCCACCCCTGCTGCCTGGGCCTGGCCATTCCGGTAAGCAGCCACATGGAATTACTGGGGGAAGGGTCGCCAGCTTGGCCCGCCATCTTGGACACGTGGAATCACTGGGGGGCCGCCATCTTAGCCCCACCATCTTTAACCCCTCCCACCTCATGGCCTCACTGGAGGCCTCGTCATCCTTAACCCCTCCCACCTCATGGCCTCACTGGAGGCCTCGTCATCCTTAACCCCTCCCACCTCATGGCCTCACTGGAGGCCTCGCCATCTTTAACCCCTCCCACCTCATGGCCTCACTGGAGGCCTCGCCATCCTTAACCCCTCCCACCTCATGGCCTCACTGGAGGCCTCGCCATCTTTAACCCCTCCCACCTCATGGCCTCACTGGAGGCCTCACAATCTTTAATCCCTCCCACTCCACCTCATGGCCTCACTGGAGGCCTCACAATCTTTAATCCCTCCCACTTTCCACTCCTAACCAATCCTAGGAGTCGGCAGCCATCTTTCCGGCCCGAGCCAGGCAGCTTGGCACTTGCTCTGCCTGCCAACCGCCTGCGCGGGCCAGGACCTCTGCCTGCCGCTTGGACCTCCTAAAGCACCGTTCCAGCTTGGTTCTCCGGTCACCACCGGGACCTCTGGCCGGTTTGCCCCACCCGCCCCGAGCCAGGCTCACTGGCGGTGCTCCTTGGGGCCCAGCCTCAGCGTCTGGCGCGTGCCTGGAAGCCATTTTGTCTCCACGCCGCGGGCCCGGCAAGCCATGCCGCCTGCGCACCCCCACTGATCCCACCTGCGCCAGCCGCCAGTGCCGTCCACACCAGCCACCGGCATCCACGCGCCCCAGCTCCACCACGCTCCCAGCAGCTTCTCAGCGCTTCTGTCGCAGCCAGCGCTGGCTGGCAACACTTCACTCCGGTAAACTGCCTCCTTCCCTTGGTTAGCGGGTTCCGGACTTGGGTCTTCCGGTCCACTGGGACCTAAAAATCCAAGCGCTTGGTGACCCATTGTCCCCCGGTCCACTGGGACCACGCTGCGGATGACCAGGTCATCCTCCGGTTTTGAGAAGGAATGAAGACGTTCTTCCCTATCTCTTAACCTCTGTTTCCGAACGATTGAGCAGGGAAATCGGGGACGCCCATTTCCTGTTCTTCGTTTCCGCCCGCGAACCAATTATGGGGAGTCGAACCTTTATACTAGCAGATGCCCTGAGAGCCTGTCTGCCTTGATACGAGTTGGGAAATAGGTTGCGGTGGCCCAGGAATAGTTAGGAACTTTTATAAGCGGTCTGGTATCCTTCCAAATGCTCTCCCCCATCAGCTTCCATTTATTTTCCCGCCAGCTGCCATTTTGTGATGGCGCGTAGTCACTGCCTGGTGATGTCACAGTCGCCATCTTGGCCCGCGCCAGACTGCAATTTTGCTGGGCGGCCCGCATGGGCGCGCCCTAGGTGCTGTGGGAAACGCCGGGGCTGGGGCGACACCCTCTGCCCGTGGGGAGTCTGCGTTGCCATTCTTGCCGGACACCAGCCCCGGGACGCGCTCTTTGTGAGTATAGGTCCATCACAGCTGACAGAACCTTAACATAGCATCTAAGTTTTAATTCCAGAGAGAAACAGGCGGAAATGGAGCATACACTCCGACTTTGCCAAAAAGCAGATCCCTGGTAGCTGCCCTTTGGCTGGCGGTGGCGGCTCAGCCCCCTGGAGCGCCACCTAGGTGTGGAGGACTGCAACTACAACTACCTCCAGGAGCCTGCCTCAAGTGGGGCAAAGCCACGCCTACCAATCAGACTGCTCGGCGTGTGGCCAGGAGGGCCACTGGAACAGTGCCCTTGGAAAAGGGTGAGCCCCAGGTGCCTCAACACAGGGGGAGCACCTTTCCAGACCAGGCCCCGCCGCTGGCCCTACTCAGCCTGGCTGAAGACTGATGGCTCCTGGATCCCTCAACCTCCATCCTCTTTGCCAGCTCAGGGTAGCTCTCCAGGTACTGAGTAAGCCAGTCTCCTTTTTGGTCGCCTGCTCAATCTCATGATTTGTTTTTTTCTTTAATAGCCCTTGCCTGTTCAAGCCTCCTCAAGCGCACATCACTAAGCTGTCCAGGGTAACCTCCAATTCACACTGCAGCTATGCACCCACCTGCACCCCCTTCTGGGGGACTGAACTCCCGACTCCTCCCGGCCTGGGGCCCCTGACGACGCCCCTTGACAGCAGGAAGAAGCTAGAGGGTCCAATCGTCATCCATTATCCCTACCATCTAAAGGCCAGAATGTTAAGTTGGGTCCTGCACTCATGTGACTTTGTGTCACATGACCTCTGCAGGGCAAGGGAGGGGCTGAAACCCCCGCGAGAATTGGGCGTTCCCGCGAGTAAACCCTCCTCTCGCGAGATGCATGCCTTTAAAAGGAGAGCCCGCGTCCTCAAGCTTCGGACAGGCGCGCGGGCCCCACGGTGCCTCGCCCTGATCCCCGGGAGAGCCGTGCCATTAAAACTTTACATGCCACGTGTACCGGACCTCTCTCGTGTTTTTCACACTCCGCCGTACTCACTTATTATTTTACTCGCATTTAATTTTTTATCCCTGGTAGCTGCCCTTCGGCTGGCGGTGGCGGCTCAGCCTCAAGCGCACATCACTAAGCTGTCCAGGGTAACCTCCAATTCGCACTGCAGCTATGCACCCACCTGCACCCCCTTCTGGGGGACTGGACTCCCGACTCCTCCCGGCCTGGGGCCCCTGACGACGCCCCTTGACAGCAGGAAGAAGCTAGAGGGTCCAATCGTCATCCATTATCCCTACCATCAAAAGGCCAGAATGTTAAGTTGGGTCCTGCACTCATGTGACTTTGTGTCACATGACCTCTGCAGGGCAAGGGAGGGGCTGAAACCCCCGCGAGAATTGGGCATTCCCGCGAGTAAACCCCCATCTCGCGAGATGCATGCCTTTAAAAGGAGAGCCCGCGTCCTCAAGCTTCGGACAGGCGCGCGGGCCCCACGGTGCCTCGCCCTGATCCCCGGGAGAGCCGTGCCATTAAAACTTTACATGCCACGTGTACCGGACCTCTCTCGTGTTTTTCACACTCCGCCGTACGCACATTATTTTTATTTTACTCGCATTTAATTTTTTATTTTACTTATCAGTAGTCAATAAGTCGATCCCAGATCGCATTGGAAGGACAGAGAAAAGGCTCGCCAGCCCATTCCATTTATCTTCTTCGTGACGTCTCCACAAGAAGTACAAATGCTGAGCAGCCCAAGTTTGAACTGGGAAAGGTGAAATGTAGCAGTCCTAGAAACGCTCCACCATGCCCGGCTCAGATATTTATTTATTTATTTATTTATTTATTTATTTATTTATTTATTGTGTGTGTGGTACTGGGGATGGAACCCAGGGGCATTCTACTTCTGAGCTATACCCCCAACCCCTATTTTTTATTCTTTATTTTGAACCCGGGTCTCATTGAGTTGCAGAGGGCCTCACTAAGTAGCTGAGGCTGTCTGCGAACTGCGATCTTCAGGTCTCAGCCTCCCAAATGCTGGGATTACAAGCGTGCACCATCATGCCCGGCTAAAAGTCCAGATTTTTAATAGTGACAAATAAAAAGTCCTATTTGTGAGGAAAAAAAAAAAAGAGGGCTGAGGGTTTAGCTCAGAGGTAAAACGCCCCTGGGTTCAATTCTCAGCACTATAAACAAACAAACAAAAACATAAAGAGGGCTGGGGATGTGGCTCAGTGGTAAATCACCCCTGGCTTCAATTCCAGTACCAACAAAGCAAAACATTTAGATTTCCTTTCTCAAGTTTCTCCTGAGCACCATGAAGAGAGCTTGACCCCAGCGAGGACATGCATAATTTCCAATATGCATGGTCTTACTGGTGTTGTACCCTCCCTCTAAAAGTTATTCTTTCAGTTTTGAACAGGCTAAAGGACAAAACACAGAAGGCAGGTGGCATAAGCCTGTAATTCCAGTACTTTGGAGGCTGAGACAAAGAATCACAAGTTTGAGATCAGCCTCAGCAATTTAGTGAGGCCCTGTTTCAAAATAAAATAGTGTGAGATTTCCCCAGGGCACGGTCCAAGAAATGGACTTGCCGAGCGGGAGGGTACGGTCGTTTTCAACTTTACCAGTAGCCAAACTGTCCTCCAAATGATTATACGAGCAGTACTTCATAGATTTCCCTTTTTTGCCTTTCCCCATCCACTGGCCCCACACATCTCGAACTGCCCCACATTTTTCTCCTAAAACCACTTCTGGGATTTCAACCCTTTCCCACAAAACTCTTCTCCAGCCCTCAGCCCTCTCCTCCCAACTCTGCCTCTTGCAAAAACCCAAGAACTGGTCTGGCAAGGCCGGAGCCAGGGCGGGGAAGGAGCCACATCAGGCAGAGCTGAGATCCTGTGTTGTGGGGATGTGGGGGAGGACGGGAGGAAGTTCCAGAACCGCACGTACAGTAATCATCACTGTCGAGCCGACCACAGAGCCCGGTGACGTGTAACCAGCAGGTGCGGCCGAGGTACAGTGGTTGCGAGGGCCCAGTGTCCACCCCACCCAAGGGTTTAGGGAGTGGCCTTTGGATAATTTTCCAAAACAGCTTCAGAATAAAGGGCAGTAAATCCTGTGAGATTCCGCCCCCTAGGAGACCCCCACCTGGCCCCAGGGAGAGGCTGGATGAGAAGAGTTGAGAAATCTTGTCCAGAACTGCCAACAATTTGATGAACAATTTGATTTTCCTTTCCTTAAATCTCCAAATCTCAACAATTTAATTCTTTTAAAAACCATGTAGTTGCCGGGTGTGGTGGCGCACGCTTGTAATCCCCGCACTTAGGAGGCTGAGACAGGAGGATCGCGGGTTCATGACCTGCCTCAGCTACTGAGTGAGGCTCTCAGCAACTTAGTGAGACCCTGTTTCCGAAAAATAGGTCTGAGAGTATAGCCCGGAGGTAGAAAGCCTCTGGGTTCCACCCCCAGTACCACACACACACACACACACACACAACATGTAGTCACCAGGCATGATGGTACACACTTGTAATCCCAGTACTTGGGAGGCTGAGACGGGAGGATCTCGGGTTCATGACCTGCCTCAGCTACTTAGTGAGGCCCTCTGCAACTTAGTGTGGCTGTTTCAAAATAAAGAATAGGGCTGGTGGTATAGCTCAAAGGTAGAATGCCCCTGGGTTCCATCCGCAATGTTAATACTTAACTCCTGTTTAAAAATAGTAAAGGCTGCCAGACATGGTGGCCCACGCTTGTAATCCCAGCACTTGGGAGGCTGAGACAAAAGGATCGCAGAGGTTCGAGGCCAGCCTTAGCTACTTAGTGAGGCTCTCAGCAACTTAGTGAGACCCTGTTTCCAAATAAAGTATAAAATAGGTCTAGGCGTATGTATAAAGCCCGTGGGTTCCACCCCTAGTACCACCAAAATAAGTAAATAAATAAATAAATAAATATCCACTCATTTATTGGGTGTGGTGGCACAAGCCTCTAATTCCAGTACTTGGGAGGCTGAGAGAGGATTCCAGGGTTAAGGATAAACTCAGCAAGTAGTGAGACTCTTATCAACCTAATGAGCCCCTGTTTCCAAACAAAAAAATAAAACAGAGCTGGGCATGGTGATGCACCCTTGTAACCCTAGTACTTGGGAGGCTGAGACTGGAGGGTCACAGGTTCAAGGACAGCATCAGCAATTCAGTGAGGCTCTTAACAACCCAGCAAGACTCTATTTCCAAATAAGAAATATAATCTGTCTGAGGATGTAGCTCAGAGGTAGAATGCCTTTGGGTTCAATACTTAGTACTACAAAAAATAAATAAATAAATGAAGCCGGGCTTGGTGACACACCAGCGGCGCTGGCATAAGAGACCCTGTTTCCAAATAAAAATATAAAATGGTTCTGGGAGTGTAGCCCGGAGGTAGAAGGGTTTCCAGAAACCCCAGTACCACCAAAAAAAAAAAAAAAAAAAAAAAAAGGAAGAAAAGAAAAGAAAGAATAAAGAATAAAGCAAAGCATGGTGCATACGCTTGTAATCCCAGTACTTAGGAGTTGAGAAAGGAGGATCCCTGGTTCAAGGCCGGCCTCAGTTACTTAGTGAGGCCCTCTGCAACTCAGACCCTGTTTCAAAGTAAAGAATAATAAGCCAGGCGTGGTAGCACACACTTGTAATCCCAGCATTCGGGAGGCTGAGAGAGGAAGGATCATGGTTCACGGATAGCCTCAGCTACTACTTAGTGAGGCCCTTTGCAACTCACTGAGACCCTGTTTCAAAATAAAGAATCAAAAATAGGGCTGAGGGTATTGCTTGGAGATAGAATGCCCCTGGGCTTCATCCCCAGTACCACAAAAAAATAAAATATAAAGAATAAAAAATAGGGTTGGAGGTGTAGCTCAGAAGTAGAATACCCCTAGGTTCAAGCCCTAGTACTGCAAAATAAATAAATAAATAAATAAATAAATAAATAAATAAATAAAGCAGAGCTGGGAGTGTAGTCTGGAGGTAAAATTCTTCTGGGTTCTATCCCTAGTACCCCCCCCCAACACACACACACTCACAAAATTCACTCATGCTTGGGAGACTGAGACAAAAGGATCACAGGTTCAAGGACAGGCATCAGCAACATAGTAAGGCTCTCAGAAACTCCAAATAAAGAAATAAAAAAAACCAGGGCGGGCGTGGTGGCACACACTTATAATCCCAGCACTTGGGAGGTTGAGGCAGGAGGATCACACAGGTTTGAAGCCAGCTACTTAGGCTCTCAGCAACTTAGTGAGACCCTGTTTCCAAGTAAAATATAAAATAGGAAGCCAGGCGTGGTGGCACACACTTGTAATCCCAGCATTCAGGAGGCTGAAATCAGAGAATCGTGGTTCAGGGACAGCTTCAGCAACTTAGTGAAGCCCTCTGCAATCTAGTGAGCCCCTGCTTCAAAATAAAGAGCAAAATATAGGGCAGGGGGTGTGGTGTGGAGGTCGAATGTCCCTGGGTTCCATCCCCAGACCTGAAAAAAAAAAAATAGCCAGGCGTGGTGGTGCACGCTTATAATCCCGGTGCTTGGGAGGCGGAGACAGGAGGACCACGCAGGCTCGAAGCCAGCCTTGCTAGCTTAAGAGACCCTGTTTCCAAAAAAAAAAAAAAAAAAATAGGTCTGGGAGTATAACCCGGAGGTAGAAGGTGTTGCAGGGGATAGGTTGGGGGGGGGAAAGGTGCGTGAGGTGAAATAATCCCCCCACCACCAGACACACAGAGACAAACAGAAAAACCGTGGATTCTTGTCCTAAGCTAAGAATAAGTATTCATCGCTTGGACAGCTGCTGCAGATTTAAAGAAGTTTATTAAAAGATAGAAATATAGAGATAGTCACAGCCCTGTGCCGGAGGAGACACAGGGGGGCAATTCGAACGAAAATGCCAACAAACTCCAGTTTCCTGAATTTTTATATTGTCTAAGTCCAGCAGGTCCCTTTGATTTTTGGAGATCATGTTACACCTTATCACCAGCCCCGGCTCTGCTTCTGTTCTCTCTCTAGCCGAATTTATGGCCTAAAGGGGGAGACATCTCTGTCTCCAAACACAGGCCCAGATTTATGGCCTGAGAGGGAGGCATCTCTGTCTCCAGACACAGGCTTTTACCTTTCGTCTTCTCCCCCAAAATGTGTTAAATTGTTCTTAGGAATGCAAGGACATGTTAGCTTAACCCTGGCTTTCTTAGTAAAGAAGACATATTTTAAGATTGGACATCTTTCCCAGTATTGACACATTAATACTTTTTAAACTCTCTTCCCAATACCAGTACATTCCCCCCTCTTTCTAGTAGCTTCCTGACATCTGTCAGGCCAATGGTAGGTACAGAACATACAGTGTGACATCTATAATTTTACAAACATTTAACATGCGCTAAGTGTTCATTAATGTCACCCCATTATGATTACATACATACATGTACCCCAAGCAAAGGAATCAGGGCGATGACTCATCGAGCTGCTTCGAGCTGAACAGGGGCGATGTAATGGGGCCCCGGCTTAGGGTACATATGTATGAAATTGGCATGGGGAGATCAGACGGGTCCATGTGGTGTGTGTCTATGACGAGTCAAAGGCCTCGGTAGATGTCTGCCAGGTTTTGTCTGTCAGAAAGCTTTGATCCTATGAGATAATATTTAACAATACAGGTTAATAACATAGCATTTAAATGAGAAATTAAAACTTTTGTTGACTTAGACTGAAATACACAAAAGTGGGATGTATTAAGTTTATTTTGCACCACGTGAATTCAGAAATTAGTGTTGTGGAAACCTAAAATAGACTTTGGAATAAAGATATTAGATGATTTGATGAATACCAGTTCACCTGGACAAAACAGAATTTACCCTTTTCTTCTGGCACTGTTTGAAGTTTACTTAAAACTTATTGGTCAGCTGACAATAGGGTAACATTGGTATCTAGGACTATGTCCCAGTTAGAAAAGATCTAAAAGTTTCCCTTGGCATGAGTGAAACCAAGGTGTTAATTTTTACCTGGATATGTGCTCCTCAATTGCTTTTGTGTTTGGTGGGCTTAACAAGCTGTTTTTAGGGTTACCTCTAAGACCAATTTTACATCTCAGCACAATGTGACTGATAGTTTTCCATAACTTTTTACAGTAAACAATCTTAAATATAGGTTTTAAAGAATTATTATAGACTTTGGGGTCTCCCAATTTTATGGCAAAAAGTAATCCTCTAGCCTTTTTATCAACAGTACATCCCTGCTGGTGAACTTTAGTATTTTCTTTTAATATTCCATCTTCATCACATGCCCAAACATATCACAAACACTGTTTTGCAACTTATCACACATATTTTGTAATGTGCTTTAACCTTCTTGTTTTATCCTGTTTTTATCTGAGACAATCTTGGGATAAAACTTATAACCAAACAAATTTCATCCATGCTTTATACCTTGCTTTAACCCTCTAACCTTTTATCTGGTCCTTTGTTTCCCTTAGGGACAACCTTAGGACAAGCCTCACAACATGCTTTCTTAGTTTCACAAAACCTTCTTTCTCTGTATTTACCAACATATAAAGAAATACATAGACTTTTTAAATCTGTCTTTTGTTGTTACATACAAGCAAACCCCCCCCAAAAAAGCATATCACTTAATAATGTTGTTCATATATCAGCAGTTAAAAGAAACCCATTTAAAAGACTTAAGTGTTACTTTAAACCTCATGAAGTTAAGAGCCTTTTAAAGCATTGCATTTAGCATTTTTTTTAACTCAATTGAAGTATAGATTACATGGAAAATTAAGACATTAGATAAATATCACTAGCACCTTAAAACCTTAATTTTGCAAAAGGAGTAATATTAAAGACACTGTATATTTTATTTGACCACATACACCTTAAAACTTATAAATTATCACGGAAATCCATGACATCATAAAAACATCCCTAGTACCTTAAAACATTGATTTTGTCAAAGAAAATAACTTTATTTAATCACTTTTCACAGGAGTCTAATTGGACAACTTTTTTGAAGTAATCATTTTAGCTAAGACTAATTGAGATAAAAATATCTTTGAGCAATAACTTTAGTGCAACCAGCAAAAGAAAAAAAAAACTTTGTTATCAGAGGCGCTGAATTTTCTGGTGTGGCTAAGAACGTAGAATGGAAGGTCATTTTAAACACCTCTGCAGGCTGAGTAAACAGATGGCTCAGGGCTGGCCTGAAAAGACTCAGCACCCTGGCTAAGCTTTTGGTCCTTGGGCCGGGAAAGAAGGACACTGCCTCAGATCTGGCCTCCGGGATTTCACTGCGTGATCGCCTAAGGCTCTTTTAGTTAACTCAGGTGGTGGTAAGTGGGAGGACTCACTGGGAACGTAGGTCTGAGGACCCCAATTCCCTCCGGAACTGGGGGCGCTCAGCCGTTTAATGGTCCCCCTTTGCACTGTGAGCCAGGCCTCAGAGGACCTTTATGGCCTCCTGGTTGAGAGCATTTTCTCCAGAGTTGCTCTTGCTTTTCCACCTTAAACAGATTTGAGCCTAGGCTTTTGCGAGCAGCCAGAATTCTTAAATGGCTTTTGTCCATCTATTTTTCCCTTTTCAAGTCTGTTAAATCAAATTGACAGCCTGAAGTATTAGTCTGTCTGAGGATGGCCTTCCCTTCTACTGGGTAAAGAATTAACTAATAACGTTAGCATCTATTCTTTTTTGAGTAGGTGTTATAGCCTTATATTTAATCCTCATGGAAGAACTGCATGTGGAAAGATCGAACTGTGAACTTTCCTCTCCAGGTGGTCTGCAGTCCGCAGGCAAAACCAATTGGAAACGAATCTGGCAGCACTAGGACCCTGCGGATCCCAGGCTGCTAAAGCTGCACCTGCAATGCACTGGCTTTATCTTGGTTAGTTTTAAGAACTTTTGCCTTTTGCGAGTTGTTTCTTTCTAGCAAGGGGCTGGGGTCTATAAGTGGCACTGCCAGTTCCCCTGTGGGCATATTTTGTCTATTTTATGATTCCCCATTTGTGGAGGCCGCAAAATAATTATCCCCTATTGTTTTAGCCTCTTTATACACCCTATCCCTGTCAATAGATGTCAGAGTTTGTTCAAGAAGTAATCTAACATTTCTCCAAGTAAGATCATACAATGAACTGAGTAATCTGAATGCCTTTATGTAATGGTCCGGGTCAGTAGTATAATTTCCCAAGTCCTTTTTAATTTCTTTTAATTCTGCTAGCGAGAAAGGCTGATGGACTCGCTTCAACCCGTTTTTCCCCCCTCCTACTGTCACAAGAGGAAACATCCCTCTTTGCCCCTGAGCCTCGGGCACCCCCTGGGTCTCCCGCATATCAGAGTTGCTACCCTGAGGTGGAGGGGCCTTAGTCTGGTTTGATCCCATGGGCATGAGAGGGGGTCCTGTGGCTCCTATAAGGCCCTCTTCCTGATTGTTCTGTCCCATTTGTGCTTTAGATTCTGTTTTAGCCAAAGCTGCCACAATAGCCTCAACCTTGCACCTTTTAAGTAACTCTGGGTGTTCCCGTAAGTAGAAAAACAATTGAAGATAAGCTATCTCTGTCCATTTACCCTCTTTTCTACAAAATAGGTCCAATTGCCTTAAAATCTTGTAATTGAGACTTCCCTGTGGGGGCCACGCGTCTTCGTCCCCTAGCGCGTACTGCGGCCATACTTGGGTGCAAAAAAATATGAGAGCTTTCTTCTTTAGCATCTTAGGGTCACACTTGTCCCAATTTTGGAGAACACATGCGAGTGGAGATCCAGATTCCACCTTGGAGTGCTGGGAACCCATCTGAGAGGGAAAAGGGTGTGGTTTAGTGTCCTGTCTGAGCGGAGATCGTCCCCTCCTCCCCCAGAGCTGTGCACTCAAACCGAAAATCCCGGCGTTTAGGACATGCTTGGAATCTCATTTTACGACAGAGAAGCATATGGTGCGCAGAAGGTTGTCCTTCTGACCCTGCACCGTGTGAAAGTGGGGGCCTAGAGGGTGGCCTCATTTCCCACGCTTTGCTGCCCACCGGGAGGGTCTTAAATGGGAAGAGGCTTTGCCACCCTTTCCCCTTGCCCATATTCCCCTGTCCGATCGAGCTGCTTGGCCCGTTCTCTGTCTGATGAGACTTCCTATCCTAAAGCCATGGGTACAGCTGTGGACGTCCAGCTGTCCCGTCCGTGGAGAAGCACGGGGCAGTACTTTCCACCAACCGAAATGGATATGGAGATTTAGCCCCCTTACTCCTGTTCCATTTCCCGCACTTTCACAGTGCCCCCCTTTTTCCCGATGGGATGTCTACTGCCATTTTTCACCAAAAAAAATGGTCTTCCTACTGTGTTTTCCTGTATTTACTTCACTCATTCAAGGCCTAAAATCCCCACGCCGGCCAGCGGCTGGGCGTTGCCTTTCTTTGAGGCGCCTCCTCGGAGGGCTTTTCCATGTAAATTGAGCTTTCCCTGCCTGTTGAATGTCAAACAATTCCTGCTGAGTGTGGCCACCACCTAGCAGACTTGCCTGACTGAAACTTTTTCTCTTTTTGACCTCTTAAAAAAACTTAACCCTTCATGCTCTGAAATTTAGGACTATTACACGTGGCTCCAGTTGCCAATGGCAACGCTACCTAGATGCCGTCTTTAAAAACAAACGCGCTAGCTTATCTTCCTAGAATCTGTTTCAAACTACAGAAAAAAAACCTACCATCCCCTAGCTCGAGTCTCTTGTTTGGAAATCTTTCTCAAGGTGGGCCATGGGCATTTTTAGATTTAACTTTGTATAGGGATTTTACCAGTGTCCCATCCGTGATGTGGGCCTAATAGATGGGCACTCATTGGGCCTGACAAGACAATAGCGGTTTCCGAGAAGCCTCAATAAGGACCAAGCACTGGCCCTGCACCCCCTACGTAGGCATAGGCAGCAAAGATCTTACCCCCGTAGGGTGCGGATCTCAGATCGCATACTGGCCGCCACTAAGCCTTGTAGTAGGCCGGGAGGAGGTTCTCAGTCCTCTATCGTCCCCTACACTATTTAATGGGAAATTTTCCCTTCCCCTGGAGATTCTGCCGTAGCTAGGCCGTGGCAGGGGGGTCTCCATGGTTCCAGAGAGCTCATTGGCGCCGGCAATCCAGTCATCCTCTGAGATCTGGTCCCATTTTAGGGAAGGTTACTGACCTTCAAGATGCAGTGGCTTTAGAACCACCGTCGGCTGTACAGAAGGGTTTCCAGGAACCCCAGTACCAACAAAACAAAACAAAACTATACATATGTATTATGTATATATATGTATGTGTATATATATTCAGTCTAGGAGTATAGACTGGGGGTAGAAAGCCCCTGGATTCCACCCCCAATACCACACACACACACACACACACACACACACACACACACTCAGGTCGGGGGCCTAGGTTGGATGTAGATATTCTCCGGGTTCAATCCCCAGTACCAAAAATTAAAAACTTAAAAAATAAGTAAAAATAAGGATAAAAATTCACTCACCTGCTATGTTTGGTGGCATATACCCATAAACCCAGAACTTGGGAGGCTGAGACAGGAGGATCACAGGTTCAAGGCCAGCCTCATCAAGTAGTGAGACTCTCATCAACCTAGGAAGATCTTTTCTCAAAATAAGAATAAAAAAAGGGCTGGGAGTGTAGCTTGGAGGTAGAATGCTCCGGGTTCCGTCTCCACTCACACACATGCACACACACACAGAGAAATTTTACTCACCCGTCCCTTCTCATATACAGCTGCTGTCCTCTTACTTACTCCTTCCATTTTTTTTTCTTTGCATTTGGAAAACCTATCAGGAACGAGATTCATTGGGCGTAGGCTGAGCACCTGCTCCTAGTCGGTGTGAGGCATGGGGGTGGGCCCTGGGTGGAGGGATTGGGGCTTTGCTCCATGTTCTAATGGAGACGCGCGCAGGGACCCAGGGAGCTGGGTGGATTGAGAATAGCAGTCTCAAGGTGACATCCAGAGGGTGGGGCAGCCAAGGCTTCCCACATCTGAATCTGCCAAACCTTCTTTGATCAATTAACACCAGGGACACGAAGCTGAGAAACCTTGTTCTCCGGAAGCGGAGCCTGTCAGGGATGTGGCTGTTTGAAATCACATCAGTGAGAACAGAGCATTCCACTCTTGTTCTAGTTGGTGGGAGCCTGGATTTCCAACCCGGGTGCAGAGCTTCAGAAAAGGGGTTTTGAAGCCGGTAGTCTATATTTAACTTTGTGGTGTCCAAGGAGACGGAACTGTCAGTCCAAGTGCGTGGTGGCGCACGCTTGTAATCCCAGGACTTGGGAGGCTGAGACAGGAGGATCGGTGTTTTTGGACAGCCTCAGCTACTTAGGCCCTCTGCAACTTAGTGAGACCCTGTTTCAAAAGTAAAGAATAAAAAATTGGGCTGGGGGTGTAGCTTGGGGGTAGAACGCCCCTGAGTTCAATCCCTGGCACCACAAAAAAAAAGAAAGAAAACAGAAACTAACAGTCCAAGTTTTAACCAGAGCCAGACGTTGGCACCTTTACACACAGCCAGATCTGCTCTGTGCCCATCAACGTGACTTTATTTCAATTTCACCTCAATTCTACCCTCCCACAAATCCTACAGAAATCTAGATTCTTCTTTTTTGGGGGAGACACTCCAGTTCCTTTGGTGTGCCATTTCCCTTGCTGCATCGAGTTAATAAACCTCATTTTCCTTTTTGTTTGTGGTACTGGGAATTGAACCCTGAGACATTCTAACCCTGAACTATATCCCCAGCCCATTATTAATCTCTTATTATTGTTATCATCATCATCATCATTATTAATCATTATTTGTGTTTGAGCCAGGGTCTCACTAGGTTGCTGAGTCTCACTGCATCTCTCAGGCTGTGAACCTTCCATCCTCCTGTCTCAGCCCCCAAGTACTGGGGTTATAGGCGTGCATCACCACACTCGGCTAAACCTCATTTTCTAAAATTACAGCTGTGTCCCTGGTGGTCTTTATCAGCTTGGATTTATCATAAAATTCAAACCCTTTCTGCTCCTTCATTCAATCATGGATTCCAGAAATGCTTTCCCAGCCTATGCTCAGCTTGAAGTGCTGAGGAGGTGGTAGTAACAGGACAGAAAAGGTCCTTGGCCTTGTGGACCTGCCTTTAGCAAGTAAGATGGAAAAAAAAAAAAAAAAAGAGGCACAATTATGTGTGTGTGTGTGTGTGTGTGTTCCTGGGGATTGAATCCAGGGACATTCTACCTCCAACCTACACCCCCAGCCCTATTTTTAATTTTCTTAAAAATTTTTTTTGGCCGGGCGTGGTGGTGCACGCTTGTAATCCCCGCGCTTGGGAGGCAGAGACAGGAGGATCGCGCAGGTTCGAAGCCAGCCGCGCTGGTTTAGGAGACCCTGTTTCCAAAAATAAAATAGGTCTGGGAGTGTAGCCCGGAGATAGACGGGCTTCCACCTCTGGGCTATGCTCCCAGACCTATTTTATACTTTTTTTATTTTTGGAAACAGAGTCCCTTAAGCCAGCAGGGCTGGCTTCAAACCAGCGCGATCCTCCTGTCTCCGCCTCCCAATCACAGGGATTACAAGCGTGAGCCACCAGGCTTGGCTTTTCTTAAATTTTGATACAAGGTCTCACTAAATTTCTGAGGCTGTCCTAAACCTGTAATTCTCTTGTCTCAACCTCTCAAGTACTGGAATTACAGGCATACATCCCCACACCCAGCCGTGTGTGTGTGTGTGTGTGTGCGTGTGTGTGTGTGTGTGTGTGTGTGTGTTAATGGGAATGGAACCTGGGGACATTTTTATTCTTTATTTTGAAACAAAGTCTCACTAAGTTGTGTAGGGCCTCACTAAGTAGAGGCTGGCTGCAAACCTGGAACCTCCTGTCTCAGCCTCCCAGGTACTGGGATTACAAACCTAGCCTCCAAGCCCTACTCAATTATGCTTTTGTCAACTACAGGGATATAACAAGATTCTGTGTCAGGCATGGGTGTGGTGGAAGATGAGGAAATGTATCAGGTGGTTTTACTGTTGCTGAAACATCCTAGAATATACTTCCACATACAAACTAAGACAGCTACAATGTCACTAGGTGGTGCATCTTATGGGACCACTATTGGCCCTGCCCATCAGTAACCAAAATGTCATTATGTAGCGCATAGCTGTAATCAGAAAAGCTATAAGGGGACTGGACAGTGCCTTAGGGAAGGTGGCCTTCCTGGAAGGTGGCCTGGGTGGTGGGGAGGGCTGCTCTGGAGAAGCCACATTTGAGCTGGAGCCTGGGTGAACAGACTCAGGAGAGCACACAGCAAGCAGAGAGAAGAGGTGAGGATGAGTGCACTGGGTGTGCAAAAGAACAAGAAGGCCAGCTCACTGGGGCAGTGAGGGGGGCTAGGGGAGATGAGGGGGTGGGCGAGTTTGACTTTTCACTTGAATGCTACTAATTTCGCACAGAGCTCCAACATAAATTTTATTATTTTTTCTGGTGGTGCTGGGGATGGAACCCAGGGGCATTCTACCTCCGAGCTACACCCTGTCCATGAACCGTGATCTTTCTGTCTCAGCCTCCCAAATGTGGGGCTTACAAGCGTGCACCACCATGCCCGGCTAAGGTTTTATTTTTGTTTTAGTATTTTGTACTGGGGATTTAACCTGGGGGCATTCTGCATCTGAGCTGCACCCCCAGTTGATTAATTTTTTATTTGTATGTATATATGTACATAGTTAGTGTTGGTACTAGGAACCAAACCCAGGGACATTCTACCTCTGAGCTCTACCCCTAGCTGTGTGTGTGTGTGTGTGTGTGTGTGTGTGTGTGTGTATGCGCGCATGCGTGCATGTGTGTGCATATGTGTGTGTTTTACTGGGGATGAAACCCAGGGGCTTTCTACCTCCAGGTTATACCACCAGACCTATTTTGTTTCTAAATTGGAAACAGGGTCTCTTTAAGCTGCTCAGGGCCTCACTAAGTTGCAGTCTGTGATCCTCCAGTCTCAGCATACCAAGTATTGGAATTACAAAGGGGTGTCACTGCGCCCTGCCTCCCAGCCCTTTTTAAGATTTTTGTTTGGAGGCCGGGCGTGGTGGCACACGCTTGTAATCCCCGCACTTGGGAGGCCCAGACAGGAGGATCGCACGGGTTCGAAGCTATCCTCAGCTACTTAGTGAGGCTTTCAGCAACTTAGTGAGACCCTGTTTCCAAATAAAATATAAAAATGGTCTGGGAGTATAGCCCGGAGGTAGAAAGCCTCTGGGTTCCACCCCCAGTACCACCCAAAAAAAAAAAAAAATTTTTTTTTTTTGTTTGGAAACAGGGTCTCTCGCTAGGTTTCTGAGGGTCTCACTAAGTTGCTGAGGCGGCCTTTGAGTCTGCTATCCTCCTCTCTCAATCTCCCAAGTACTGGGATCACAAGCGTGAACTACCTCGCTAGGCTTCCTGCAGGTGTTTGAAGTTCTGGACACTGGGAGACATTGGAAGCCCTGGCTCTAGTCCACCCTATCATTTTACAGATAGGAAACCAAGGCTAAGAGAGGAGAAGGGGCGGGGGGGGGGTTGCAGGAGTGACAGGGCCCACAACTGCTCCGGTAGGAAGGGGCAGGCCAGAGCCTAGACAGACTGTGGAACCCTTTGGACTTAAGCCCACTGCTCCCTGGGTACACTGAGGCAGGGCCTATTTACTAGATGGCTCCACGCCTTATCTGGAGTGATTCCACGGGGCAGGGCGCCGGTCAGGACCTCTGTCTATAAACCGCTGCCGGCCAGCCCTTGCCTTTGGTTTCTTTCCTTTGAGTGGTGCAATTTCCCAAGGTGTCACCTCAGGCTGTGGCAGGACTCAGCTGCCAGAGGGCTCCGTATCTTCATTCCCGCTCATCACTTTCCATTTTGCAACTGGGTACCCTGCGGCTCAAAAAGACAAAGAACTTCTTAGAAGCTAAAAAGCTGCCTGGGCTGTACCCAGACCTCCGCACAGGACGGAGCGCCGGCGACTGCGTAGGACTCACAGACCACCAAGGGTTAAAACCATAAAGTAGGCGAGCACCGCCGAGGCCTAGAGAGGGCCCAGTCCTTCTAAAGTAGCTTCCCCCAACTTCCGGGAAGGTGCAACTTCCGGTTCCGGCGGTGCGCCCCTGAGCTCGGCTCGGGAGAGGTGGTATCCCTTTCTGGGGCTCCGTCGTGGGGCTGGCGTGTGGACCTGGTCCTCCCGGCCCGCGCCCCCGCCCTCAGCGTGACACCTGCGCAGGTGGACGCCCCTCCCCCTCCCCCTCCCTTCCGTCTACGCAGCGCGCGGTGAGCTGCGAGCTTGGAAGCGGGAGGCCGTGTCCACGGGGTCCGAGGCTCTGGGTTCTGGAGCCCAGAAGCCCGTGTCCGCGCCGGCCGCGCCCTACTGATGGGAGGAGTCGGGCGCAGCTCCCCGCCCAGGAGTCCATTCCTTGGTGGATCGCTCCCCTGCCTTACACGTTGTCACCTGGAGCAAGTTCCTCAGCTTGTTTGTGTGTGAATGGAGAGGGCAGTGTCTGCTCCACGGGTTATCCGGAGGAGGATTACAGGACGGAGAGCGGGGGGGGGGGGGGGGGGGCTGGCTCCTGAAATTCGACAACTGCTAATGGAGACAACTGGGACAGAAGTTGTACTTAAGAATTTAACCAGAGCCGGGCCGAACAATGTAACCTGAGCTGGGCTGATGGCGCACGTTTGTAATCCCAGTAGTTGGGAGGCTGAGACAGGAGGATCTCAGGTTCGCAGCCAGCCTCAGCTATTTAGTGAGTTCCTACTCAACTTAGTGAGATCCTGTTTCAAAATAATAAAATAGGGCTGGGCGTGAGGCTCCTAGGTAGAACGCCCTGGGGTTCAGTCCCCAGTACCGCAATTTAAAAAAGAAAAAAAAAATTTAACCTCCGCCTGGCATGCTGGCGCTCACCTGTGATCCCAGTATTTGGGAGGCTGAGACAGGAAGATAGCAGATTAGTGGCCAGCCTCAGCAACTCAGGCTAAATAAAAAGGACTAGAGCCGGGCGTGGCGGCGCACGCTTGTAATCCCCGCGCTTGGGAGGCTGAGACAGGAGGATCAAAGCCAGCCTCGGCTACTTAGTGAGGCTCTCAGCAACGTATTGAGACCCTGTTTCCAAATAAAATATAAAATAGGTCTGGGAGTATAGCCCAGAGGTAGAAAGCCTCTGGGTTCTACCCCAAGTACCACCAAAAAAAAAAAAAAAAAAAAAAAAAGGACTAGAGATGTAGCTCAGAGGTAGAAAGCCCCCTGCGTTCAATCCCCAGTACCATATGTAGAAAAAAAATTAACCTGAGTGGATAAAAATCATATCAAGGAGGATGTACACGTAATGAGCAATACAGTGTCAAATAGAAAGTAAATGCACAATGAACTGGAACGTTTTGACTGGTGCAGGAAGCTTTTTGTTCCGCAGGTATGATTTGTAAGATCAATTGTGGAGCTAGTCCGTCTTTCAGAACTAACCTAGATAATTGGCCTACTGACAATTGAGAATATTCTAGAAGCCAAGAATGTGAAGGCCTTGGGCGCTTGAACTAGAAGCGTTAACAAAAGGGTGTTTTCCTAAGCAGGTTAGGGGCTTTCAGTGAGAAAGGTTTGGGGCACGAGGGAAACCTGCAGAGTTCCTTCTCTTGAGTCCTTATGAAAATAACATATTTATAGTTAAAGCAATACAAAAGGATACACAATGAGAAATGTCTCCCCTTCTGTTCCTGCCCTTCAAAAGTAAACAGCATTTTATTTGATAACCTTCCAAACATTGTTTTTGGATATATGAGGTTAGATAGGCGTATGTATATGCATTCTTAGTTTCCTCATACGGATTCATTTACCTTTTGATTTGTACCTTGTTTGTGTAGTGATATATCACGGATGACTTAGTATTCATAGGCCTCTTTTTTCATTTTTGTGGTTCTGGGGATTAAACCCACATTCTACCACTAAGCTGTATCCCCAGCCCTATTTTATTTTTGTTTTGAAATGGTGTCACTACGGTTGATGAGGGTCTCACTATTTACTGAAGCTATCCTCGAACTTCCAGTCCTCCTTTCTCAGCCTCCCAAATTCTGGGATTACAGGCTTGTGCCCCCACACCCAGCTTTTACTTTTTTATTTTGAAACAGGGTCTCTCTACGTTGCTGAAAATCTCGCCACAGTGCTGAGGCTTGCCGTGGACCTGCAGTCCAGTCTCAGCCTCTCAAGTCATGGGACTACAGACATGCACCACCATGCCCATTTCTCTCCTTTTAATAACATAGGATGTGATTTTCTTATTAAAAAAAAACCCGCTGGGCGTGGTGGCGCACGCTTGTCATCCCAGCATTCGGAGGCTGAGATCTGGAGGATCGTGGTTCGCGGACAGCCTCAGCTACTTAGTGAGGCCCTCTGCAACTCAGTGAGACCCGGTTTCAAAATAAAGAATAAAAAATAGGGCAGGGGGTGTAGCCCGGAGGTCAAATGCCCCTGGGTCCATCCCCAGACCCGCAAAAAAAAAAAACAAAAAAACAAAAAAAAAAACACCTGCTGGGTGTGGTGGCTCACGCTTGTAATCCCAGCATTTGGGAGGCTGAGACAGGAGGATCGTGGTTCGTGGACAGCCTCAGCTGCTTATGAGGCCCTTTGCAACTCAGTGAGACCCTGTTTCAAAATAATGAATACAAAATAGGACTGGGGTGGGGCTCAGGTTGAATGTCCCTGGGTGGATTTCATCTCTATTAACACACACACACACACACACACACACACACATAGGGCTGGAGGTGTAGAATGCATCTGGTTCAATCCCCAGCACTGCATATATAAATAATAAATAACCCACCTATTGAACGTATTTCTAACACAAATGAAGCAAAGGCTTTTCTTCTGGCGTCTTAAGGTACTTCGGTTGCCCGGCTCCCTTTTCAGGATCTGGGTTGATGGTCCTGGGGCTGTCAGACATCCAAAGGGCTGAAGTCTGCACTGCTAGAATTCTTGCACATTCCTAGACACTTGTGCAAATGTCGATCTTAACATAGAAGGATTTTTGGTCTGTGTTTGATCTTAATTTTTCCTTTTGTCTCACACCACTCTGATGGTCGCTCCTGGAGTGGTAGTTTGTAACACTTGTTACTTTCCTCCTCATCAGAGGAAAATGGGAGGGAGGCAGACAAAAACAGAGTAGGCAGGGCATGGCCCACACACCTGCAATCCCAGTTCTTGGGAGGCTGAGGCAGGAGGATCCCAGGTTTGAAGCCAGCTTCAGCAATAGAGGGCGACTTTAAGCAACCTAGCACCATCTTGTTTCAAAAGAAAAATGGGTGGGAATAGAGCTCATAGTTAAGCTCCCCTGGGTCCAGTTCCTGGTGCCACAAACAATAGGAAATCCAGAACCGCAGACGGAAATGAACAGACTTTTTTTCTTTCTTTTTTTTTTTTTTTTTTTTTTTTTTGCGGGTCTGGGATGGAACCCAGGGGTATTCGACCTCTGAGCTACATCCCTGCCCTATTATTCTTTTCTTTTTTTTTTTTTTTTTTTTTGGTGGTACTGGGGGTGGAACCCAGAGGCTTTCTACCTCTGGGCTACGCTCCTAGACCTATTTTATATTTTATTTGGAAACAGGGTCTCACTAAGTTGCTGAGAGCCTCACTAAGTAGCCGAGGCTGGCTTCGAACCTGCGTGATCCTCCTGTCTCAGCCTCCCAAGCGCTGGGATTATAAGCATACGCCACCACGCCCAGCTATTTTTTATTTTTTATTCTTTATTTTGAAACAGGTTCTTACTAAGTTGCAGAGGGCCTCACTAAGCTGAGGCTGTCCGCGAACTGAGATCCTCCTGTCTCAGCCTCCCGAATGCTGGGGTTACAAGTGTGTGCCACCACGCCTGGCTCCTTTTTTTCTATTTTAGCATATCTTCATCAGTTGCTTTATAGACCTGGAAAGTAAGTGTGTGTGTGTGTATTACTAGAGATTGAACTCAGTTTGATCCCTAGCACCAAATATATATACACATACACACATATATATGTGTGTATATATGTGTGTGTGTGTATATATATATATACACACACACACACACACACACATATATGTATATATATTTGGAGGAAGCAAACACCCATGATTTTTAAAGCCGGTCATATATACATATATAATTTTTTGTGGGGGGGGCTGGGAATGGAACCCAGGGACATTTGACCTCTGAGCCACACCCCCTGCCCTATTTTTATTCTTTATTTTGAAACAAGGTCTCACTGAGTTGCAGAGGGCCTCACTAAGTAGCTGAGGCTGTTCCCGAACCGCGATCCTCCGGTCTCAGCCTCCCAAATGCTGGGATTACAAGTGTGCACCACCATGCCTGGCTTCATACATAATTATTTTTATTTTAACCTAACATAAAATACATCATAATGGGAAAAAGTGAATGCCAAGATTCCTGAGCAAGGCCAGCATTCTCTATTCTTTCTGCTTTAAGAATCTGTTTCCCATTTTGATAAATCATTAACACATTTTCTCAATTGTGTGACTTGATCCAGCAAAAAGAAAACCAAAATAGAATTTTAAGTAGCTTTATTTAAAAATCTTGTTAAGAGCCGAGTGTGGTGGCATGCACTTGTAATGCCAGTACTTGGGAGGCGGAGACAGGAGGACCGCAGGTTCACGGCCAGCCTCAGCTACTTAGTGAGGCTCTCTGCAACTTAGTGAGACCCTGTTTCAAAATAAAGAATAAAAAATAGGGCTGAGAAGCCGGGCATGGTGGCGCACGCTTGTAATCCCAGTGCCTGGGAGGCTGAGACAGGAGGATCACGCAGGTTCGAAGCCAGCCTCAGCTACTTAGTGAGGCTCTCAGCAACTTAAGTGAGACCCTGTTTCCAAATAAAATATAAAATGGGTCTGGGAGTATAGCCCAGAGGTAGAAAGCCTCTGGGTTCTACCTCCAGTACCACCAAAAAAAAAAAAAAAATAGGGCTGAGAGTGTGCTTTGAGGTAAAATGCCCCTGGGTTCAATTCCCAGTACCAAAAAGACAAACACCTGTTAAGTTTGGAAAACTGGCTGAACCTTAGGGACCAGATCCAGGAGATCAGGGTTATTTGTTTGTTTTGTGTTGCTGGGGACTGAGCCCAGGGGAGTTCTACTTCTGAGCCTCGACCCCTAGGCCTATTTTTTGTTTTTCAGTTTGAAATAGGGTTTTGCTAGGTTGGTGAGAGTCTTGCTACATTATCAAGGCTCTGCTCGAACCTGCGATCCTCCAGTCTCTGCCTCCCAAGTACTGGGGTTACAAGTGTGCACCACCACCCTCAGCAGAGATCAAGGTATTTTAACAGCTTTTGTGGTCCGTTCTTGCTGACCTGGACTTTTCTTTTTGAACCTGGGAGTCTGAAATGTTTTCAGAGTTTCAAAATGGAGATCGGAGGTTATCTGGAGCAACAAGGAAATGGGGAAGTCCAGAATGATCAAATAAAGTCACTGTCAAAGGAGATGATGGCCGAGGAACCAGAAGGGGCCTTCCCTCCAGGTCCAGCTTCCACGAGAGCCTTCTGGACCCTACCAGAGAGCTCCATGAGGACTCAGTTGAAAGCTGCATGGGGTGGCTGGCCTGCAATCCGAGGATTTGGGAGGCTGAGACAAGAGGATCACTGGTTCAAGGACAGCCTCAGCAAATAGTGAGACTCACCAACCTAATGAGACCATTTTTAAAATAAAAATAAGAGAGGCTGGCGGTGTAGCCCTGAGGTAAAACGTCCCTTGGTTCAATCCCTAGTGCCACAAAACAGGACTGTACTGAGGACCTTGAGGCCATACTGCAAAGGAATTCTCCCAGCCTGTCCCCGCCAGGTCAAGGTTTGGGTAATTGTGTTCTGAGGACAGAGCCAGGATACTTCCAAGCAGCTTCCTGGACCGCGGCTGAGACCTGACAGGCACACTAAGGAGAGAGTGGGGAGACCAGCGTGGAGCAGGCCCAGGGCCCTCCCGAGGAGCTCAGGGCCCAGGGCCGAGGTGTCAGCCTGGATCAGATGCATGCTGTCTCTCAAGCCGCTGCTCGCTCTCCTCACGTGGGAAGGAAACCAAAAAAGATCTCTTTGCTGCAGAATTCAACTGCAGCCACAGAAATCTGAACCTCTGTCTCCTCGGAAGCTCTGAAGCTTGTCTTTGCCTGGCTGAAATAAGAATCCATCAAACCCCTGGGCCAATTTCTTTCTGGCTGAGGTCTCCTCGGTGCCTGGGCCTGTGAAGTCCAGAAGTCCCTTTGCCGTCTCGTTAGGACAAGTGACCTGCTACGTGGAGCTTTCCCAAGAGCTTGGTTTTCTTCTGTTAAATCCTCCATTTTGTATTTTGTGACATACTTTCCTATTGAGGAGGTAGAAAGGAAATAGGCAGATAGGGAAAAGGCCTGGTAGAAAAAAGTTAATTTCCTGAGTTTCCTGAGGGGCGACAAATGCCTGAAACTCCAAAGGCTCAGAGATAAGAAGGCCAGAGCTTCACAAAGCCATCTGTTTACTAATCAACAAACCCAGGAGCCTGCATACAGCAAGTCGGACACTCCTACTGAATGAAAGGAGACCCTTCAAAGGACTTGCAAACACTCTATGCAAATTCTCCTTGGAATCCCAAAGTCACTCTAACCAAAAACAGACTTGCAAGCGGTCAGGCCTTTGCCAGTCGGCTGGCAAAGAGGGGGACTTTCCCGCTCGGGACCCCCTCCCCTTTTGGGGAGCTGTTCTCTCTCTCGCAGGTATTGGCCCTGAGAGAAGGCAGAGTGCATCTGAGGGCACGTGGCTTGGGCAACTCTTGAGTAATGACCCGAAGGTGAGCATGGCAGCCTGCACCCGAAGGCAATTCGGCTTGGGCTACTCTCAAGTATTGTCCTGAAGGCAGCTGCTGGACCCAGAGTTCCAGCCCCTTTGGGGTGTTCAGCCACTCTCCCCCCATTCCCTGCTGCTTCCAATAAACCTTTTACTCCCCTTCCTGAGGTCTGCGGGTGTAGACAAGAACTCGCCGGGTTTTCTCCCAAGAAACCCCCGTTTCACTATCGTAAGAAAATGGTCAGCTTTCTGCGGAGGTGGGGGCCCCAATCCTATTTTATTTTTATTTTGAAACAGGGTCTCCCTAGATTGATGAATCTCACTGTTTGCTGAGGCTGTCTTCAAATATGCTATCCTCCTGTCTCAGCCCCCTAAGTACTGAGATTACAAGCATGCACCACCATGTCCGGTGTGATCAACTTCATTTTATTTTATTTTGTGGTACTGGGTATTGAACCCAGGATCATTCCACCTTTGAGCTGCATCCTCAGCCCTATTTTTTATTCTTGGTTTTGAAATAGGGCCTCACTAAGCTGCGGAGGGCCTCACAAAGTAGCTGAGGCTGGCTGTGAACCTGTGATCCTTCTGTCTCAGCCTTCCACATACTGGGATTACAAGTGTGTGCCACTGCACTCAGCTGTGTGACGAGCTTTCAGAATCCACGATTCTCTCCTTGGAAGTATAAAGGGAAGTGTCTGTAATCCAGGCAGTTGCTCACTTGGGATGGGCTAGAAATTAATAAAGTTTGGTCCTTAGGAAACATGGCCTGTGGTACTTGACTATAATCAGCAATTATGAAAGGTGAGACACTTCTTAGGAGCAGGTGTGAGTTGGAAAAAAGAACTCTGCCTGCAGTATTCGCTGAGCTGGAAGATAGGAACAGTCCTGGCCTATGTTTTCATTTTTTTTTTTTTTTTTTTTTTTTTTGGCGGTACTGGGGATGGAACCCTGGGGCATTCTACCTCCGAGCTACACCTCCAGCCCTATTTTTATTCTTTATTTTGAAACAGGGTCTCACTGAGTTGCAGAGGGCCTCACTAAGTAGCTGAGGCTGGCCGCAAACCGTGATCCTTCAGTCTCAGCCCCTCAAATGCTGGGATGACAAGCGTGCGCCACCACGCCCGATTCTGGCCTATGTTTTCAGAACTAATATTTAAACTGGACAAAACTGAGCGAGGCATGATGACACACACTAGAAATTCCAGTACTTGGGAGGCTGAGATAGGAGGATCACAGGTTCGAGGTCAGCCTCAGCAAAGTAGCAAGACTCTCACTCAGCAACTTAACAAGACCCTGTTTCAAAACAAAAAATAAACGCTGGGCATGATGGCGCACGCTTGTAATCCCCACACTTGGGAGGTTGAGACAGGAGGATCGCAAAGGTTCTAAGCCAGCCTCAGCTACTTAGGCTCTCAGCAACTTAGTGAGACCCTGTTTCCAAATAAAATATAAAATAGGTCTGGGAGTATAGCTGGGAGGTAGAAAACCCCCTGAGTTCCACCCCCAGTACCACCAAAATAAATAACTAAATAAATAAAATAAAAGGGATTGGGGGTATAGTTTAGAGGTAGAATGCCCCTGGGCTCAATTCTCAGTACAAAAGAATTTTTTTTTAAAAAAGGAGGAAACTAGAGCCGGGCATGGTGGTGCACGCTTGTTATCCCAGCATTCGGGAGGCTGAGACCAGAGGATCATGGTTGGAGGACAGCCTCAGCTACTTAGGCCCTCCACAACTTAGTCAGACCCTGTTTCAAAATATAGAATAAAAAATAGGGCAGGGGATGTAGCTCAGAAGTCAAATGCCCCTGGGTTCCATCCCCAGACCCGCCCCCCCCCAAAAAAAAATAATTGAATAAAGGATGAAACTAGCTGGGCATAGTGTTGCACCCTTATAATCTCAGCATTCAGGAGGCTGAGATAGGAGGATCACAGTTCCCAGACAGCCTCAACTACTTAGTGAGGCTCTTTGCAACTCACAAAATAAAGAGCAGAAAATAGGGCTGAAGGAAGAATGTCCCTGGCTTCCATCCCCAGTACCAAAAAAAAAAAAAAAAAAAAAAAAAGAAAAAAGAAACTAAGAAAGAGGCAAAGCAGGGTCAGGAGAGGTAAGTTACACACTGGCAGCGCTGTTCCTTTGCTCTTCCTCCATTTCCATCCCCTGTTCTGCTTTTCTCCCGTAGGAGAGCTCTCTGAAGCAGGCTGGTGCTGATCTGGTGTGCCCTGCCTGCAACAGAGGTTAGTCTTGCTAGTCTTGCTTTACAGCTGAGACAGAGTGTCTGGGGTTGTGACAGAGTATACAAAGCAGCTGCTTCCCCAGCACAAACCAGTCTGGAGGAGCCCTTTTTTTTCCCCCAGAGTGCCCCTGGGTTCCACTCCCAGATCCACAAAAAAAGAAAAAAAAAGAAAAAAAAAGAAAAAAAAAGTTCAGAGCCAGGTGTGGTAGCACACACTTGTAATCCCAGTATTCAGGAGGCTGAGACCAGAGGATTGCATTTGCAACAGCCTCAGCTACTTAGCAACTCAGTGAGACCCTATTTCAAAGATTAAAAAAAAAAAAAAAAGACTAAAAAAAAAACATACGGCTGGGGGTATAGCTTAGAGGTACAATAGCTGAGCATGGTGGCACATGCTTGTAATCTCAGTACTTGGGAGGCGGAGACAGGAGGATCCCAGGTTCACAGCCATCCTCAGCAACACAGTGGTGAGACCCTGTTTCAAAATAAAGAATTAGATGGGGCTGGGGTGCAGCAGCAGAGAGGTAGAATGCCCCTGGGTTCCATCACCAGTACCACCAAAAAAAAAAAAAAAAGGAATGTTTAAGGATTTCATGGCAAAGTGGCTGAGGTTTTTTGAGTCAAGTAAACCTAGTGTGGTCTTTCTCAGCACTGGCACTAGTGACATTTTGGAACTGGTGACTCTGTTGACAGGGCTTATCCCATGCATAGGAGGACATTTAGCTGCATTCCTGGCTTCTAACCACAAGATGCCAACAACATCTCTTTTGATGTCACAACCAAAAATGACTCCAGACATTGCCAAAGTCCCCTGTGCAGCAAAATGACCCTTGTTTGAGAACCACTGGTAGAGTAGAAGGAGAGTTCAGCTGGGTGTGTTGGCACATGCTTATAATCCCAGTGCTCGGGAGGCAGAGGCAGAAGGATCGCAGGTTCGCAGCCAGCCTCAGCTACTTAGTGAGGCCCTCCACAACTTAGTGAGACCCTGTTTCAAAATAAAGACTTAAAAAAAATAGGGCTGGGTTGTAGCTCAGAGGTAGAATGTTCTTGGATTCCATTCTCAGTACTGGGGGGGGGGGAGAGTTAAAAACAGACATTTGAGGGGGGCCTGGAGCTTGGGAGTCAAGATTGTCAGATCCCTGGCCCCAGGCTTAATTCTGTAGGGACTGTGGACCCCGAGGCGTTCTACCTCCGAGCTACACCCCTTTATGTTCCCTCTGCCTGCTTGGGAGGTGCCATCTATGCTGGCAAGTCTTTGGTGTAAAGGTTGGTAACTATTTTCAAATTTTCAGCCTTTTAATGCTTTTTTCGGATGGTTTACTATGTTCCAGATGTGGACAACATTTATTCATGATTCATTTGAGCCTAACAATCATGTATGATAAATAGCGAATTTGTCTGCTTTACAGATAAGACAGGTCTGGCAGGTGAGCAAGGCGGCCCGTCAGTGGTGGAGCCAAGATCTGAGCTTGGATTTCTGTCCCCTAATCTTGGTCTTAATCCTGTAAGATGGAAATTTTGGGGGAGAGGGTACTAGGGATGGAACCCAGAGGCATATTTCCTCTGAGCTATACCCCCAGCCCAATTTTTTATTCTTTATTTTGAAACAGGGTCTCACTGAGTTGCAAAGGGCCTCACTATATAGTTGAGGCTGTCTGCAAACCTCAGTCCTCCTATCTCAGCCTCCTGAATGCTGGGATTACAAGTGTGTGCCACCATACCTGGCATGGTGAGAGGTTTTAACTTAACAAACATCCCCGAAGAATCTCCTGCCTGCAAGATTTAGCTTTCTTTCTTTCTGTCTTTCTTTCTTTTACGGTACTGGGGATTGAGCCCAGGGGCATTCTACCTCCGAGCTTTACCCCAGCCCTATTTTTTTCCCCCCTGTGTTACTGGGGATGGGACCCAGAAGCATTCTACCTCTGAGCTACACCCCCAGCCCTATTTTTTATTCTTTTTTTTTGAAACAGGATCACTGAGTTGCAAAGGGCCTCACTAAGTAGCTGAGGCTTTCTGTAAGCCATAATTCTCCTGTCTCAGTCTCCCAAATACTGGGATTACAAACATGGGCCACCACGCCCAGTGTTTTATTCTTTATTTTGAAACAGGGTCTCACTAAATTGCAGAGGGCCTCACTAAGTAGCTGACGCTGGCTGCGAACCAGCAACTCTCTTGTCTCAGCCTCCTGAGTACTGGGATTACAAGCGTGCACCACCATGCCTGGCATAAGTTATTTTGTCTTTTGCTGTTGTAAATATTTATTTTGTGGTATTGGGGATTGAACCCAGGGGCATTGTACCACTGAGTTACACCCCCAGCCCTATTTTATTTTTTATTTTGAAACAGGGTCTCACTGAGTTGCTGATGCTGCCCTCAATCCCATAATCCTCCTGTTTCAGCCTCTCAAGTCCTGGGATTCCAGGTATGTACCACTGCGCCCAGCTTCTCACTGTATTTCTAAAATGCTGTGACAGGCAGCTGCTGGTGAAATGTGCTGTTGGGGCCACAGGTAATCCATGATTCTTAGCAACCAGCTGGTGCCATGGAAAAATATGTCATCTGCTGGGCAGCTACTCCCTGGGCAGCACGGGCACCAGGCCCTGGCGGTGGGAGAAGGGCCAGCTGCGGGGGCGCGCAGGTCGAGGGCACCGCGGTGGGTGGTGGCTGGCCTTTCCTGGAGCGTCACGTGCGGTTGGCTTCTATAGCAACTCAGTACAGGCACTTGACAATGACTTTCCTATTTTACTAAACATTTTATTTCCACCCACTTTCCTGCATTTATTGGACACTTTCCCTTGGCCTGGAATGTCCCCTTCACCTCCCCAGTCTGCAGCAGCCTACTGGAGTTCATTCTCTCTTTGAGCTGGGATCTCACTATGATGCCCAGGCTGGCCTCCGACCCCTGGGCTCAAGTGATTCTTCTGTTACAGTTTCCCAAGCAGCCTGGAGTACAAGAGCATCCTAGCAGGTCCCAGCTTAAATTTCTCCTCTCTCTCTCTCTCTCTCTCTCTCTCTCTCTCTCTCTCTCTCTCTCTCTCTCCCTCTCCCCCTCTCCCTCTCTCTCCTCTCCTCTCCTCTCCTCTCTTCTCCTCTCTTCTCCTCTCTCCTCTCCTCTTCTCTCTCTCCCCCTCTCTCTCTCTTTTCCTTTCTATCTGTCTGTCTGTCTATCTATCTCTCTTTCTATCTCTCTTCTCTTATTTGCAGTGCTGGGGATCAAACTCAGAGTCTTGTCACATATATTAGGCAAGTGTTGTACCATTGAATGACACTCTGAACCCTCTGGGCATTCTACCTCTGAGCTACATTTCCAGCCCTATTTTATTATTTATTAATTTACTATTTGTGTGTGTGTGTGTGTGTGTGGATACTGGGGATTGAACCAAAGGGCATTCTTACTACCGAGCTATCCCCTAACCCTATTTTTTTAACTTTTATTTTGAAACAGGGTCTCGCTAGGTTGATGAGCATCTCACTACTTGATGAGGCTGTCTTCAAATCTGCTATGCTCCTGTCTCAGCCTTCCAAGTATTGGGATTATAGGCATGTGCCACCATGCCCAATTTATTATTTTTTTGAAACAGGGTCTTGCTGAGTTGCAGAGGGCATTGCTAAATTGCTGAGGCTGGTCTTAACCTTAGATTCTTCTGTCTCAGCCTCCCAAATACTAGGATTACAGGCAAGTGCTACCATGCCTGTTTTCCAGCCCTTATTTATTTATTTATTTATTTATTTATTTATTTATTTATTTTGCAGTACTAAAGATGAAACCCAGGGGCACTATCCTTTCTTATTTATTTATTTATTTATTTATTTATTTTTATGGTACTGGGGATTGACTCCAGGGGCATTCTACCTCAGAGTTACACCCCTAACCCTACTTTTTACTTTTTTAAAAATTATTTTAGCCGGGCGTGGTGGTGCATGCTTGTAATCCCCGCGCTTGGGAGGCTGAGACAGGAGGATCGCATGGGTTCGAAGCCAGCCTCAGCTACTTAGTGAGGCTCTCAGCAACTTAGTGAGACCCTGTTTCCAAATAAAATATAAAAAAGGTCTGGGAGTATAGCCTGGAGGTAGAAAGTCTCTGGGTTCCACCCCCAGTACCACACACAAAAAAATTATTTTGAGAATGGGCGTGGTGGCACATGCTTGTAATCCAGCATTCAGGAGGCTGAGACTGGAGAATCAAGATGGGGGTGTAACTTGGAGGTAGAATGCTCCTGGGTTCAATTCTCAGCACCAAAAAAAAAAAAAAAAAAAAAAGAAGAAAAGAAGAAGAAGAAGAAGAAGAAGAAGAAGAAGAAGAAGAAGAAGAAGAAGAAGAAAGCAAGCAAGCAAGCAGGCAGGCTAGGGATGAAGGTAAAAAATAAAGCCAATGGATAAAGAAAACAGGCCAGGTGTGGTGGCGCATGCTTGTAATCCCAGCATTGGGGAGGCTGAAACAGGAGGATCATGGTTGAGAACAGTCAAGCTACTTAGGCCCTTTGCAACTCAGTGAGACCCTATTTCAAAATAAAGAATAAAAAATCGGGCTGGGGTATAGCTTGGAGGTAGAATGCCCCTGGGTTCCATCCCCAGTACCACAAAAATAAAGAATGAAAGAAAGAAAGAAAGAAAGAAAGAAAGAAAGAAAGAAAGAAAGAAAAGGAAAGGAAAGAAAAGAAAAAGAAAAGAAGACAGAAGGTGAGGCTTTGCTCAGATGGCTGCTTGAGGTGAGGTTATCTGCCCTGGGCCAGCTCTGCTTGGGAGCTGCAAGGCCCCCTTGGTGCTTAGCAACAGCCTGGATGGCCCAAAAGGATGATGCTGAAGCTGGGTGTGTCTAGGGGCCGGAAGCCACCAGCACTGCTCAACAGCGGGGCCTCCCTTCCCTTCCTCTCAGCCCCAGCCCGCCCCAGCCGGGAGCCTTCTTAGCACAAATGGGAAGTTTCTTGCAAGGATCCCTTCTACCGCTGCAGAGGTGTGTGGTCCGACAAGGCTGCCGTCTTCCTCGAGCTCTGAGTCCTGCACCTGTCTTGTCCCCTCCACCCTCACAAAGGCCCATTCTAGCTCATCACAGAAAACTTCAGTCAGTGCCGCTGTATCAGAACCTGCGTGACGGGGGCAAGTCCAGCTAGTAATTCTTTCTCAGCTGTCCTTTTGAACTTGTGCTTTTCTTCTGAGCCCCCCTCTCAAGTTAGCTCTGTCTTCTCATTTCTAATTTCTCATTCTTCTCCTCTACTTCCTCCTTCCTCTCTCTCTCTCTTTTCCTTCCTTCCTTTCGTGTAGTACTGCGAGTTGACTCTCTTTTTTTTGGTGGTACTGGGGTTCCTGGAAGCCCTTTTACCTCCGGGCTACACTCCCAGACCTATTTTATATTTTTTAATTTGGAAACAGGGTCTCAAGCCAATGCAGCTGGCTTCCAACCTGCGTGATCCTCCTGTCTCCACCTCCCAAGTGCAGGGATTACAAGCGTGCGTCACCACGCCCGGCTTAGTACTGCGGGTTGAATCCAGGAGCATTTTACCTCTGAGCTACAGCCACAGCCCTATTTTATTTATTTATTTATTTATTTATTTATTTATTTATTTATTTATGTTTTTATTTTTTGTGGTGCTGGGAATTGAACCCAGGGGTGCTCTACCACTGAGCTACAACCCCAGCCCTGTTTGTTTGTGTGTGTGTGTGTGTGTGTGTGTGTGTGTGTGTGTGTTACTGGGGATTGAACCCAGAGGCATTCTACCTTCAAGCTGCACCCCCAGCCCAATTTTATTTATTTGGAAACGCCATCTCGCTAAGTTAGAGTCTCACTACTTGCCGAGGCTGTCTTCAAACCTGTGATCCTCCTGTCTCAGCCTCCCAGGTACTGGGATTATAGGTGTGCGCCACCACACCCAGCTTCCTCAGCCCATTTTTATTTATCTACTTACTTATTTTAACTTTTAGACAGGTCTCACTAAATTTCCCAGGCTGGCCTCAAACTTGTGATCCTCTTGCCTCTGCAGTTACCGAATTCCAGGCGTGCATCACGTTGCCTGACTAAAGCACACAGTCTTTTTTGTTGTTATTGTTGTTGTTCTGGAGATTGAACCCAGGAGCATTCTACCTCGGAGCTACACCCCTAACACTATTTTTTTATTCTTTGGAAACAGAATCTCACTAAATTGGGAAACTAAGTCGCTGAAGCTGGCCAAGAACCAGAGACCCTCCTGTCTCCACCTCCCAAGTACTGGAATAACAGGCATGCCCCACCACGCCTAGCTTAAGTACACAGGGTTGATGGAGTGGCTGAATGAAATTGCGGGAAGTGGGCCTAAATTGTTGAGGCTGGCTTTAACCTGCGACAGGCCCCAAGTACTAGGATTATAAGGGTGCACCACCAGGCCCAGCTCAGACCTTTTTTTTTTTTTTTTTGCGGTACTAGGGATGGAACCCAGTGACATTCTACCTCTGAGCTACACCCCCAGCCCTATTTTTTTCCTTCCTTCCTTCCTTCCTTCCTTCCTTCCTGTGGTACTGGGGGTGGAACCCAGGGGCATTCCACCTCCCAGCTACACTCCCTGCCCTATTTTGTATACTTAATTTTGAAACAGAGTCTCACTAAGTTGCAGAGATTCTCACTAAGCAGCTGAGGCTGTCCACCACTGCGATCCTCCTGTCTCAACATCCTGGGATTATAAACATGTGCTACCATGCTTGGCTTATTCCTTATTCTTTATTTTTTAATTCTTTTTCTTTTTTGTGGTACTGCGGGTGGAACCAAGGGGCTTTTCTACCTCTGGGCTATACTTCCAGACCTATTTTATACTTTATTTGGAAACAGGGTTTCACTAAGTTACTGAGAACCTCATTAAGTAGCTGAGGCTGGCTTTGAACCCGTGCGATCCTCCTGTCTCAGACTTCCAAGCGCTGGGATTACAAGCATGGGCCAACTTGCCCGGCTCTTATTCTTTATTTTGAAACAGGGTCTCAGTAGGTTGCAGAAGGCCTCACTAAGGAGTTGAGGCCATGAACCTGTAATTCTGTCTCAGCCTCCCAAGTACTGGGATTACAAGTGTGTGCCACCACACCCGGCTCCTATTTTTTTTTATTATTTATTTTGAAATGGCTCTTATTAAGTTGTGAACGGCCTCACTAAGTAGCTGAGGCTGGCATGAACCTGTGATCCTCCTATCTCAGCTTCTTAATTACTGGGATTACAAGCATGAGCTACTGCACCCAGTTTTCCATGCCTGATTTTGCTGAATAGTTCCTATATTTCAGAGTCCTTTAGTCCTTTTGAATTTCTAGTGAACTAATACATATTAAATACTTAGAACCCAGAAAGAATTTAATAAATGTTAGCTATAATTATTGTGAATACTCTGCTTTTCAAATTCCCCTATATCCTCATACATATCCCTAAGCACTTGTTTGAACTATTTTATTTTTTTTCCTTGTGGTACAAGTTATTGAACTCAGGAAATTCTACCTCAGAGCTGCACCATCAGTCCTATTTTTTTTTTTTTTTTTTTTGGTGGTACTAGGGGTGGAACCCAGAGTCTTTCTACCTCCGGGCTATACTCCTACTCCCAGACCTTTTTTATATTTTATTTGGAAACAGGGTCTCACTAAGTTGCTGAGAGCCTCACTAAGTAGCTGAGGCTGGCTTCAAACCCGTGCGATCCTCCTGTCTCAGCCTCCCAAGCGCGGGAATTACAAGCGTGCACCACCACGCCCGGCACCATCAGTCCTATTTTATTATTTTTATTTGGAAATAGGATCTCAAGCTGCTGAGAGCCTCATGAAGGTGCTGAAGTTGGCTTCGAACCTGAGATTTCTCCTGTTGGTCTTCTAGTGCTGGGATTAAAGGTACGCACCACCACACCCAGCTTTATTTGAGCTATTCGTTGCCCTTGTAGGAGTAGGGATGTGTTTTCATTTCATTATATTTCTTTCACAGGGCAAGTGTGTGCTACTAGGGATTGAACCCAGGAACATTCTACCTCTAAGCTACATCCCCAGCCCTTTTTTTTTTTTTTTTTTTGGCAGTACTGGGGAACCAAGGGGCATTCTACCTCTGAGCTACACCCCAGCCCTACTTTTTATTCTTTATTTGGAAACAGAGTCTCACTGAGTTGCAAAGGGCCTCACTAAGTAGCTGAGGCTGTCTGTGAACCACAGTCCTCCTGTCTCAACCTCCCAAATGTTGGGATTATAGGCATGCACCACCATTGTATTTTTTATTTTGAAACAGGTTCATCAAGCGTCCCAGGGTTTTGCAAGGTTGCTGAGGCTGGCCTCGAACTTGTGAACTTCCTGTCTCAGCCTCCCAAGTACTAGGCTTATAGGTGTGGGCAAACATGTCAGGTTCATGTTAAACTTTTATGTGCCTATGGGTACTAAAGCCTGCATGATGGGAATGTTACAAGTTTAGCTACTTGTAGACTTTTCTCTCTCCCTTTTCTCATCTCATCCACCCTCGTCCAGTGACCCACATCACCTCCCCCAGAGATGTGTAACTGAGGCGACGGAGGCAAGCCGGGGCCAGTTAGAGAAGGGCAGGCAGGAAACTGGTTCGGGCAGTTCCTTTCCTTTCTTAGACACCAATAAAGGTCCAGGACCCTGGAAGAGTATCATGTTATGGTACAAGCAGAGGTGGGACAGCAGAAGGATCCCTGTAAGGCCTGGGTGTGGAGCAGCCAGAGGAAGCAGGATGGAGTGGTATCTTGAGTCTTAGCAACAGAAATCTATGCAACAACGCCAGTCTTATGATAAAAATGAGATGTTTTATCTTAATTCAATGTAATGTGTGTGGAGGGGTACTGAGATTTGAGCCCAAAGGCATCCTCCCTCTGAGCTTGAGCAACACTCCCAGCCATATTATTTATTTATTTATTTGTTTGTTTGTTTATTTGTTTATTTGTATATTTACTTATTGCAGTACTGGGGCTAGAATCCAGGGGCATTTGACCTCTGATCCATATCCTCAGCCCTATTTTTTAAATTTAAAAAATTTTTAGTGCCAGGTATGGTGGTGCATACTTGGAGTCCCAGCATTCAGGAGGCCAAGACCAGAGGAGCAGACAGCCTCAGTAAGGCCCTCTGAAACTTAGTAAGACCCTATTTAAAAAAAAAAATAGGACAGGCATGGTGGTGTACCCTTGTAATCCCAGCATTCAGGAGGCTGAGACTGGAGGATCATGGTTTACAAACAGCCTCAGCTACTTAGTGAGGCCCTCTGCCACTTAGTGAGACCCTGTTTCAGAATAAAGAATAAAAACCCGGGTGTGGGTGGCATGCATCTGGGAGGCTGAGATTAGAGGCTCGAGTTCACAGACAGCCTCAGCTACTTAGTGAGGCCCTCCGCAATTTAGTGAGACCCCGTCTCAAAATAAAGAATAAAAAATAGAGCCTGTGCGATCCTCTTGTCTCAGCCTCCCAAGTGCTGGAATTGCAAGTGTGCACCACCACTCCTGGCTCCAGTCCTATTTTTTATTCTTTATTTTGAAACAGGGTCTCAACGAGTTACAAAGGGCCTAAGTATCTGGGGCTGTCTGTGAACCACGATCCTCCTGTCTCAGCCTCCCAAATTCTGGGATTACAAGCATGTGCCACCACATCTGGCTCATATTTTTTATTTGGAAAAAAGGTCTTGCTAAGTTCTTGAAGTCTTCACTAAGTTACTGAGGCTGGCTCCGAACCTGCAACCCTCCTGTCTCAGGCTCCTAAGTACTGGGATTACAAATGTGTTCCACCACACCCAGCAACTTATTTTTAACCTTTATTTTTATGAAATATACATATGAGAAAAGCACGCAAAACACATGCACAAGTATAAGGAATAACTATTAAGCAAATCTGGGCATAGTGGCACACACCTATTATCTCAGTCTTGGGAGGCTGAGATAGGTGGATTGCAGGTTCAAGGCCAGCCTCAGAAACTTAGCAAGGCTCTCATCAATTTAGGGTGAAACTCTATTTCCAAATAAAAAATAAAATAGGGCAGATGTAGAATGCCCCTGGTTCAGGTTCAATCCCCAACACACACACACACACACACACACACACACACACACACACACACACCAACAACAACAAAACCCCACCAAAAACCTCTACCCCCCCAAAAAAAAAAAAAAAAAACAGCAGCAAATACCCATGGATCACCCAAGTCACAACTTTTGCCAACAGCTCCTCCTACCCAGGGCTCCCAGATTAGAACCCCTTAGAGGCAGCCTGTAGGTAGCTGGCCTTTAATGATAACTATTTCTTTCTTTTTTTTTTTTTTGTAGTTTTGCCACCTATGAATCACATCGCAAGTGTTAAGTTAGGATTTTCCCATGTGAGTTCTGACTGCAGAGCACAGAAGAGCCTCTTTCATGTGGCCCCTCCCCCCGGCACGCCTTGGCTGGCCCGGGGAGGTGGGTGTGGTTGGGTCTCCGGTCTCTGGCATTTGGCAGAGAACGCAGCTTGAGGTTCTCCCGCTCAGCCAGCATTTAAGAGCTCAAGGCCCGTCAAGAGCACTGTGATGGGCACGGAGATGCATTCGGCTGAGCCCGCCCCGGGAGCTTACAGTGGGCAGAACGCTGGCTGAGCATGACAGGACAGGCCGAGGGCCTGACAGCTGCTTCGCCAGGCGCAATGGGAGTTTGGAAGAGGCAAGGATCTCTGTTGGCAGCAGGAAGCAGAACTGGTGTTGTGGAAGGGTACACCCCCAGTTCTATTTTTTACTCTTTTATTTTTATTTTTTGGTGGTACTGGGGATGGAATCCAGGGGCTTTTCTACCTTCAGGCTATACTCCCCCCCCACATATATACATATACATATATATATATATATACACACACACATATATTTATATATTTGGTGGTACTGGGGTTCCTGGACGCCCTTCTACCTCCGGGCTACACTCCCAGACCTATTTTATATTTTTAAATTTGGAAACAGGGTCTCTTAAGCCAGCAAAGCTGGCTCCAAACCAGCATGATCCTCCTGTCTCTGCCTCCCAAGCGCAGGGATTACAAGCATGCGCCACCACGCCCAGCCCTATTTTATATTTTATTTGGAAACAGGGTTTCACTAAATTCTAAGAGCCTCACTCAGTAGCTGAGGCTGGCTTCGAACCTGTGCGATCCTCCTGTCTCAGCCTCCCAAACGCGGGGATTACAGGCATGCTCCACCAGGCCCAGCTTTACTCTTTATTTTGAAATAGGGTCTCATTAAATTGCAGAGAGCATAAGTAGCTGAAGCTGGCTGCAAATCTGTGAACCTCCTGTCTTAGCCTCTGAATTACTGGGATTATAAGCGTGCACTACCATGCCTGGTGGCCATTCATGTATGATTTATCAAAATGTGTGTGTGTGTGTGTGTGTGTGTGTGTGTGTGTGTGTGTGTGGCAAAAGAATTGAAGCCAGGACCTTGCGCGCGTTAGGCAAGTGCTCTACCATGAGCTATAGCCTCAAGCTTCATTTATCAAACTTTTTTTTCTTGGAATTGAACCCAGGGGCATTCTACTTTTTTTTTCTTTTGGTACTGAGGATGGAACCTAGGGGCATTCTACCTACAAGCTACACCCCCAGCCCTACGTGTTTTTTTTTTTTGTTGTTGTTGTTTTGCTTTTGGTAATGGTTCCTGGAAACCCTTCTACCTCTGGGCTACACTCCCAGACCTATTTTTTATATTTTTATTTGGAAACAGGGTCTCTTAAGCCAGCAAGGCTGGCTTTGAACCTGCGCGATCTTCCTGTCTCTGCCTCCCAAGTGTGGGGATTACAAGTGTGCGCCACCACGCCAGGCTCCCAGCCCTAGTTCTTATTCTTCACTTTATTTATTTATTTATTAGTTTATTTATTTATTTATTTTTGCTCAGCAGGAGGAGGCGCGGACACCGGAGACCCCAGGAGAAGGGGCCTGGAGGCTCATTGGCAGCCTCTTGTTGCTGTTAGGCACTTAGAGGCAGGAAGGCCCTGGGGGTGGGGGGAGAGGGTTCTGGGAGGCTGGCTGCAAAGACAGGGTACACTATGGTCAAATAGTAATGCCACTCTAATTCTGGGCTATGAAAAGGTCAGGGAGCGCCCTCCTGACACCAACCTAACACAACAGACACTGTGCTAAGTAAGTCCTTGTCCTCCGAATAAAGGCAGGAAAGGCCAAACAGTTGGACAACACCCCATCAAGATATAGCTGGGAAAGGGCAGACATTGTCTGGGGACCTTCACAGGAGAGAAAAGAACACTGCTAACCGGCCTCATGAAGGAAGAAAAGTACCACTTCCCCTTCAGGTTTAAGAGCTAAGCTTATAGCCAGGCGCATGCCTGGAATCCCAGTACTTGGGATGCCAAGACAGGAGAATTACAGGTTCTAAGCCAGCCTCAGCTACTTAAATGAGTCCCTCCGCAATTTGGTGAGACTGCTTAAAAAAAAATTAATAAAATAGGGCCAGAGGTGTAGCTCAGGGGTAGAATGTCCCTGGGTTCCATCCCTATTTCCACAAAAAGTAAAGAACTAAGCTCATACATTTGTGAGTCAAAACTTTACAGTAGCCCCAGCTGGGGGGTGTAGCTCAGTAGCAGAGCACTTGCCTAGCATGTGCAAAGCTCAGGTTTTTTTGTTTTGTTTTGGTGGTACTGGGGTTCCTGGAAACCCTTCTACCTCTGGGCTACACTCCCAGACCTATTTTATATTTTTTTGGAAACAGGGTCTCTTAAGCCAGCAAGGCTGGCTCCAAACCAGCGCGATCCTCCTGTCTCTGCCTCCCAAGTGTGGGGATTACAAGCGTGCGCCACCATGCTGGGCAAGCTCAGGGTTTGATTTCCAGCACTGGAAAAAAAAAAAAAAAAAAAGTTTGAGCCAGGTGTGGTGGCACGTGCTTGTAATCCCAGGACTTAGGAGGCTGAGACAGGAGGATCAAAGGTTCGTGGCCAGCCTCAGCTACTTAGTGTGGCCCTCCGCAACTTAGTGAGAGCCTGTTTCAAAGTAAAGGATAAAAAATAGGCCTGGGAATGTAGCTCAGAGGTAGAATGCCCCTTTGTTCAATCTCTGGTAAAACACACACACACACACACACACACACACACACACACACACACACACAGTTTGCCGTAGAGTAGCTAAAAAAAAACTAAATTCAAAAGGTAGGAGATGGGGTAAATATTGTAATACCTGCACAGGAGAATACAGCCTTTACAAACAATGCTTTATTTGACCTGGAAAAACGTTTACCATGTAGTTTTTTTTTTTCCCTCTTTCTTTCCTGGTACTGGGGAATTGAACTGGGGCATTCTACCTTTGAGCTATACCCTCAGCAATACTTTATTTTTTATTTGGAAATAGGGCCATGCTAAGTGGCTGAGGCCGGCTTTGAACTGTGATCTTCCTGTCTCAGCCTCCCAAGAACTGAGATTACTGGGCTGTGCCACCACGCCCAGTTTATCATATAGTTTCAAGAGAGAAAGGTTGATTACGATTTCATTTTTTTTTTCTCTTTTTTTGTACTGGGACTGAACTCAGGGACATTCTACCTCCAAGCCACACCTCTAGCACTTTTAATTAATTAATTAATTAATTAATTATTGTGGTACTACGGGTGGAACCCAGGGGCCTTCTACCTCCAGGCTATACCCCCTGAGTCCTAGTTTATGTTGTTATTTGAAAACAAGGTCTCGCTAAGTTGCTGAGTGCCTCACTAAGTTGCTGAGGCTGACTTTGAACCTGTGATTCTCTTGTCGCAGCTTCCCAAGTACTGGGATTACAGGCATGCACCACTATGCTTGGCTTTTATTTTTTATTTTGAAATGGGATCTCACTAAGTTGCGGTGTCTCACTGAATTGCTGAGGCTGACCTGGAATCTGTGATCTTCCTGTCTCAGCGTCCCAAGTACTGAGATTACAGGCATGAACCATCACACTTGGCTATAGTTTCATTTTTCTTCAATAAAGATATAGGAAGAAAAAACTCTGGAAAAGTATATTCCAAGATGTTAACAGTTGGTAACATTACGGGCAGTACTAGGACTAACGTTTATTATTTCTCTAGCCTAAACCTGGGCAGTGTGAATACTATAGCGGTCAATTAGAACCAGCCTCCTGAGTATAAGTCCCAGCTCTGCCCCTGCCTGGCTTGGTAACCCTGGGCAAGTCTCTTAATATCTTGAGCAATACTTCATGAAGCCATAAAATGAGGGTAACAGTTCTTAGCTCACAGGGTGGCTGTATTAAATTAGCCAACACTACATGCAAAACTGTTAGCACTATAGTTATAATAAACACTAAAAAAAAGTATGTATTCTTGTTTAATTAAAAAATTTAAGCCAGCCATAGTGGTGTATGCATGTAATCGTAGTAATTGTGAGGCTGAGACAGGAGGATCACAGGTGTGCAGCCACCCTCAGCAACTTGGCGAGGCCCTTAGCAACTTAGTGAGACTGACCCGGGGTGTGGCATGGAGGTAGAATACCCCTGGGTTCAACTCCTAGTACAAAAAACAAACCACACACACAAAAGAAAACATGACTATTAACGTGGATATATTGAATTTAGGTATATTTCTTGGCCAGATAACTGGTAGTAACCCAAAAGTGAACTATTTATTATTATTATTATTATTATTATTATTATTAATTATTATTGTGGCACTGGGGTTCCTGGAAGCCCTTCTACCTCCGGGCTATGTTCCCAGACCTATTTTTTATATTTCTATTTGGAAATAGGGTCTCCTAAGCCAGCGCGGCTGGTTTCGAACCTGCGCGGTCCTCCTGTCTCCGCTTCCCAAGCGCGGGGATTACAAGTGTGCGCCACCACGCCCGGCAAAAGTGAACTATTATTAAAAAAAAATAAGCTCTTGCCGGGTGTGGTGGTGCATGTTTGTAATCCCAGCATTTGGGAGGCTGAGACCAGAGGGTCGTGGTTCGCAGACAGACTCAGCTACTTAGGCTAACTCCACAACTTAGTGAGACCCTGTTTCAAAATAAAAAATTAAAAAAATAGGATAGGGGGTGTAGTTTGGAGGTAGAATGTCCCTGGGTTCCATCCCCAGACCTGCAATAAAATAAAATAAAAATAAGCTCTTTCCGAGCTGGGCGTGGTGGCGCACGCTTGTAATCCCCGTGCTCAGGAGGCTGAGACAGGTTCGAAGCCAGCCTCAGTTACTTAGTGAGGCTCTCAGCAACTTAGTAGACCCTGTTTCCAAATAAAATATAAAATCGGTCTGGGAGTATAGCCTGGAGGTAGAAGGCCCCTGGGTTCCACGACCAAACAAACAAACAAACAAAAAGAGCACTTTTCCCCCAACATTGGGAAGGATCTAAGAGTAAGACAGGAGACCCTCCATTCTCCTGCAGCTTGCATGCTGACAGGAAAGATAATCAACAGGGCCTTGAATACAGGATTACCAGGGAAGGCAGTGACATCTGAGGGCTGAGAGCCAACCCAGGGACCAGGGAAGAGGAGGCAGGCAGAACAACAATGAGTGAAGGCCTTGAGGCGTGGAGGAAGTCTCTTAACTCCAAAGAAAACCTTGGGGCTGCAGCCAGGGACCCTGAGGCATAGGCAGAGATGAGAAGAGCAGGGTTCAGCTGGGTCTGGTGGTGTGCACCTGTAATCCCAGCACTGGGGAGGCCGGCACAAATCCATCACAGGTTCTAGGCCAGCCTCAGCAATTTAGAAAGACTCCTAGCAACTTAGTGGGATCTTGTTTCCAAATAAATAAAGGGCCAGGGTTGTAATTCAGAGGTGGAACGCCCCTGGGTACTATTCCTAGTACCACCATAAGTACCACCACCACAACAAAGAAAAATGGATTTCAGCTCTCAAACCAAGAGGACTGAACACAGGCCTGGGGGAATCAGGAAGCCACCCATTTGCAGTGTGATCTTGAACAAGCCACTATCTCTCTATTCTTGTGTGTGTGTGTGTGTGTGTGTGTGTGTGTGTGTGTGTGTGTGTGTGTTGGTGCTCAGGTTTGCCAGGGGTATTCTGCCTCTGAACTACACTTCCAGCTTTATTTCTTATTTTATTTATATTGTGGTACTGGGAATTTAAAGCAGGAACATTCTACTTCCAAGTTACAACCCAAGCCCTCTCAGTTTTTTTTTTTTTTTTTTGAAACAGGGTCTCCCTAGGTTCCTTTGAGGCCTACTAAATGGCTGAGGCTGGTCTTGAACCTGTGATTCTCTGGTCTCCGTCTCTCAAGTTCTGGGATTCCAGGCATGTGCCACCATGCCCCAGCTCAGTACCTCTTTTTGAGAAGCAATAAAGAGATGCTTCACAAGGTTGCAAGGATCAAAATAAACGTTAGTATTCCGGGCACGGCCGTACCTATAATTCCAGTACTTGGAAGGCTGAGACAGGACGATCCCGAGTTCCAGTCCAGCCCCAGCAATTTAGCGAGATTCTCAGCAACCTAGGGAGCTCTTGTTTCGAAACAAAAAATAAAAAAGGGCTGGGGGCGTAGCTTGGAGGTAAAATGCTTCTGGGTTCAGTCACCAGAACCAAAAGAATAGAAATATAAAATCAACGTTAGCGGCGGCGGCGGCACAGGTGGGAGCGTGGGAGTCGCGCCGGCTCGCGCAGGCGCAGTGGCGGGCGGAGCCGGGGCGGGGAGACCTTGGCTCCGCCTCCCCAGGCCGCCGGGCCGCTTCCCCTTCCTCGTCCCGCCCACTTTCGCGGGCATCCAACCCTGCGTCTCCTGCGCGCTGACGTCAGGTGCGTGCCCCTGTCCGGCGGCCGAGGAGACCCCGCGCAGTGCTGCCAACGCCCCGGCGGAGGAGCTGAGGTGAGTGCGGGGCCCGCGGCTCCCGGTGGGAGCGGCTTCCCCCCGTCCCGTCTCCCCGCGCCGTCCCGGCCTCCTCCCGCCCTCGAGGGCGCCCGTCTCCGGGGCCCCGGGGCGGCCGGGTGCGCGGGGCCGCGCCGCGCCGGCGCGTGCGTGGCTCGCGCGGGTCGGGGCTCTGCGGGGCGCGGCGGGCCGGGGGCGCGGCGGGGCGGCGGGGCTCGGGGGGCGCGGGGCGGCGGGCGCGGGCCGGCTGTCAGCGGCGGCGGCGGGAGGAAGGGGTCACACCCATCCCGCCGCCGCGCCGCTCCCCTCCCCCGGCCCGCGGGCTCGGGGCGCGGGGCGCGGGGCGCGGGCGGCCGGGCCGGGGCCGCGGGGCTGCGGGCGGCGGCGGCGGCGGGCGCGCCCGGCCCGGCTGGAGGCCGGCTGCGCCCTCGGGCTCGGCCCCGACTTCCTGCTTCGCGGGGCGCCGCCGCCGACATCTTGCGGCGGGCGGGGGAGGGGAGCGGCGTCGCGGGCGCGGCGGGGAAGTGGGGCGGGCGGCGGCCCGGGGCGGCCCGAGCCCCGCGCCCCGTCCCCGGACGCCGGCCGGAGGTCGAGTCCCCGGCATTTCCGTTTCTGCTCCACGTCGCCCGGCTTATTCAGCTGGAGCGTCGCTCGCAGGGAGTCACCTCACCACCTCCCCCAAACCTGCGTTCGGCCCCCTGCTCAGTTCCTCTTATTAGGGGGGAGATTTTCTTTGTTCGCTTGGTTTTTTTTTTTTTCCCTCCCCTTTAAGTCCCGGAGAAATGCAGTGTGGAAGATTACGTCACCGCAGTCTAAGGGGTGAGAGTTTTAACTCCTACAAGTCAAGGACTCGCCAAATTAAGACAGCGCGTTATGTGGCCTTATCGGGGGCACTCTGTGGGTCCTTCTGCCCGCATCTCAACACATCGTATTCAGATGAGAGGTTTTGAAATCCTGCCACCTGGGTTCATGGGCACCTCAAAGGTGTCTAAAAGCCAGGAAGGTTTAAAATCCCGGGATTAGTTTTTTTGCCAGGGAATAAAGCATAAAACAGTATCTTCTACAGCCACTTGTATCGACGTTAACTTTACGGTCTCTTTGGCGGTCCTCTAAATGAACTTATTTGTGGGAGCAGTTGTTTGGTCCAAAATGACTTTCCGAGACTGACTTCTCGCCTGTGACTATTTGGTGTAGAGAACCTGCTCAGGTTGACTGAAGTGCTGTGTGGCCAGCTCGTATTGAATAATCAGTTTATTTTTTTACACCTAATCCGTTTGCCACATAGTTTAGTTACTAAAGACAAGTTTAGGATGGGGGGGGAAACTGGGGATTGAACCAGGGGCATTTTACCTCCAAGCTACACTTCCAGCCCTAGTTTATTTTGAAACCAGTTTTCATTAGGTTGATTAGAGTCCCACTGGCTTGTTTAGGATCCTCCTTTCTCAGTCTCCCAAGTACTGGAATTACAGATGTGTGCCACCACTCCTGGTGGGATTTTTAACCAAAAAACTTGAGTGATAACATTGTAAAGATTCTGTTGTATTGAAGTGTCATTATAAGGGTGGCTCCTGTTGAAACAAGTGTTTTTCTATTGTTGGTCATTTGTATAAGAACAGATTGCTCATTAAGAAACACTTAAAGGGAGTGGTAGGTTCAAATCTGTTTTCTGCAGTGTGTAGGTGTTAGGCGATTGGATAGGCGTGGAGCTTGGATCTTCTGAAATACGTTTGTTAGCTTTAGTGTAGTATCTTATTTTAGGAATATGAAATTGGGGCACTTACCTACTGCAATATTTCTTCAGTCTTCCTGTATGTAAGAAGTTTATAGCTGAGCTTGGTGGCCCACGCTTGTAATCCCAGCATTTGGGAGGCTGAGACAGGAGGATCCGTGGTTCATGGACAGCCTCAGCTACTTAGTGAGGCCCTCCACAACTTAGTGAGACTCTCTTTTAAAATAAAGAATAAAAAATAGGGCAGGGGTGTAGCTCAGAGGTAGAATGCCCTTGGGTTCCATCCTCAGACCTGCAGAAAAGGTTTATATATACAATGTGTGTGTATACATACATATATTTATGTTTTAGAACATAAGAGTATACCAGGTGTGCTGGCACATACTTGTAATCTCAGTACTTGGGAGACTGAGACAGGATGATCCCACAGGTTCAGCTATTTAGTGAGGCTCTCGGCAACATAGACCCTGTTTTCAGATAAAATATAAAATAGGACTGGGAGGAGGGTAGCCTGGAGGTAGAAAGCCCCTGGGTTCCATCCCCAGTATCATGAAAAGCAACAACAACAACATAGAAGTAGTTTGAATGTACAGTATTTATATGTTTTTGTGGCACTGGGGATTGAACCCAGGAACATTCTACCTCTGATCTACACCCCAAACTGTATTTTTTTTTTTTAATTTTGAGACAGGGTCTCACTAGGTGGATGAAAGTCTTAATAGTTGCTGAGATGTTCTTGAACCTGTGATACTTACGTCTCAGGATTACAGGTGTGTGCCACCATGCCTGGCTGAATTTAGTTTTTAGACTGAGACAAAGAGGTTAAGAGATTGGCAATTGACTGAGTATTAAAAATGAACTCTTTTCAGGCCGGGCGTGGTGGCGCACGCTTGTAATCCCCGCGCTTGGGAGGCTGAGACAGGAGGATCGCATGGGTTCGAAGCCAGCCTCAGCTACTTAGTGAGGCTCTCAGCAACTTAGTGAGACCCTGTTTCCAAATAAAATATAAAAAAGGTCTGGGAGTATAGCCCGGAGGTAGAAAGCCTCTGGGTTCCACCCCCAGTACCACCAAAAAAAAAAAAAAAAAAAAAAAGAGCTCTTTTCGCCTGGCATGGTGGCGCATGCTTGTAATCTTAGCATTTGGAAGGCTTAAGACAGAAGGATCCGGGTTCATGGCCAACCTCTGCTACTTAGGTCCTCCACAACTTACTGAGACCCTGTTTCCAAATAAAGAATAAAAAATAAATAAATAGGGCTGGGAGTGTAGCTCAAAGGTAGAATGCCCCTGGGTTCCATCGCAAAAAAAAAAAAAAAGGCTGCTTTCCAGTGATTTCTTTAGGACCTTCAAGGTATCATATGCCCTGTTTTGCCTTAAAATATTGTCATACTATGGCCAATACTTGTACGTGGTAAACTTGATTTTTTTTAGGAATATAAATTAGATGTTACAGCCTAGAGTACTATGTAGACTTAAACCAATTATTGGTAAGATTTTTTTTTTGTACTGAGGATTGAACCCAGGGGCAATTCTACTTCCAAGCTACACTCCCAGCCCCATTCTTTATTTTGAAATAGTCTCACTAAGTTGAAAAGGGCTTCACTAAGCCAGGAACCTGTGATTCTCCTGTTTTAGCTTCCCAAGTACTGGGATTACATGTGTGTGCCACAACGTCCTGCCTAAAATTTTTAAATTAATTTATTTTTGTGGTATTGGGCTTCAACTCAGGGGCATCCCCATCTCTTGTAATTGTTTATTTGGAAACAGGCTGTGAGTTGCTTAGAGCCTTGCCATTTTCCTGAGACTAGCCTCAAACCTGTGATTCTCCTATCTGTCTCTCAAGTAGTACTGGGATTACAGGCATGCACTACCATGCTTGGCCAAAATTTTAAATTTTGAAACAAGGTCTTGATAACTTGCTGAGGTTGGCCTGGAACCTGTGATCCTTTTGTCTTAGCCTCCCAAATACTGGGATTACAGGCATGTACCACCACTCTGGGCTTCAGTAAGATTTATTTTTGGGGGGAGTGGTACTGGGGATTGAACCTAGTGGCATTCTACCTCTGAGCTACATCCTCAGCCCTTTTTCATTTTTTATTTATTTTTATTTTTATTATTATTTTTTGTGGTGCTGGGGATTGAACCCAGGGACATTCTACCTCCAAGCTATACCCCAGCTCAATTTTTTTATTCTTTATTTTGAGACAGGGTTTCACTAAGTTGCAGAGTGCCTCACAGAGTAGCTGCAGTCCTGTCTCAGCCTCTCAGGTACTGGATTACAAGGGTGTACCACCGGCTAGCCCTTTTCTTTGTTTGTTTGTTTGTTTGTTTCTTTCTTTTTTTGGTGGTACTGGGGTTCCTGGAAGCCCTTCTACCTCCAGGCTACAGTTTCAGACCTATTTTTTTATACTTTTAAAAATTTGGAAACAGGGTCTCTTAAACCAGCAAGGCTGGCTTTGAACCTGTGGGATCCTCCTGTCTCTGCCTCCCAAGTGTGGGGATTACAGGGATTACAAGCGTGTGCCACCATGCCCAGCTAGCCCTTTTTTCTTTTGAAATAGGGTCTCGCTAAGTTGAGGAGGCTGGCTTCAAAACTCTGATCCTCCTATCTCAAAAGCCTGTCAAAATCAAATTTTGAAGTTTTCACTCATATATTTTAAATGCATTTCTCTCTTTTAGTTTTTATTTTGAGAGGATAAGAACACTTAATTACTTTAGGCCTTCTTTGATAGGAAGGTTAATAAACATTTCTATATATCCTAGTCTAGGGGCTTCCTTCTAGACTTTTGTGATAATATATTTGTTGATTTCCTCTATTAAAATGTAAGTTGAGGCTCTGGGCTTGGTGGCACACACGTACTGTGATCCCATTACTTGGTGAAATTAGGAGGATTGCAGATTTAAGACCAGCCTCAGCAACTTAGTGAGACTCTCAACTTGGTGAGCTTGTTTTCAAATAAAATATAAAATAGGGTTGGGAGCTGGGTGGTGTGGTGCGCGCTTGTAATCCCAGCATTCAGGAGCCTGAGAACAGACGATCCCGGTTCGTGAACAGCCACAACTACATAGGCCCTCCTCAATTTAGTGAGACCCTGTTTCAAAATAAAGAATAAAAAATAGGGCTTGGGGTGCAGCTCAGAGGTCAAATGCCCCTGGGTTCCATCCCCAGTACACCCCCCCCCAACAAAACCAGGGTTGGGGTATAGCTTGGAAATAGAAAGCTTCTGGGTTCAATCCCTCACCCCCAGCACCCCTTCCCCCCACATTGCATGTCTGTCTCTATCACTTTGAACTACATTATGATACTATAATACACCAATAAAATATGTGTGTGTATATATACTCTGTGTGTGTGTGTGTGTGTGTGTGTGTGTGTGTGTGTGTGTCTCCTGGGAATTGAACCCAAAGGCATTCTACCTCTGAGCTATGCTCCCAGACGGATTTTATTTCTTATTTTGGAAACAGGGTCTCGCTAGGTTGTGGAGAACCTTGGTAAATTGCTGAGGCTGTTCTTGAACCTATGGTGTGATCCTCCTGACTTAGCCTCTCAAGCGCCACCACACTTGGACACACACACTTAAGTTTAGCCAGTTGAGTAGCATAAGCCTATAAACTCAGTACTTGGGAGGCTGAGACCAAGAAAATTGTAGGTTGGAGGCCAGCCTTGGCAGTTTATTGAGACTTTGTTTCAAAACAAAAAATAAAATGGGCTGGGAGTGTAGCTCAGGTGTAGAATCCCCCTGGGTTCAACCTCCAGTACCCAAAACAAAAATAGGTAAGTTCAGTGAGTCCTGGACTTTGGCCTGAAGTGCACACTCCTGTATCCTTAGCACCTGTAATACATCCAAACATACAGTAGGTTTAAAAGAACTTGTCAGGCGGGCGTGCTGGTGCATACTGTGATCCAGGACTTGGGAGGCGGAGACAGGAGCATCACAGGTTTGCTGCCAGCCTCAGCTACTCAGTGAGGCCCTCCACAACTTAGTGAAACTCTATTTCAAAATAAAAAATAGAGGTCGGGGTGTAGTTTGAGGTGGAATGCCCCTGGGTTCCGTCCCCAGTACCACACACAGGAAAAAACGTTAAATGAATGAATTTCATGCTGTATGATGTTTAACATTTTTCCTTTTTGCATGTTCCATTCCTAGTCAACCTCTGTGCTCTGTCAGCCATAGCCATATTTGGGCTCACTGAAGTGTCCATTACCAGCCTCTTCTCCTTGACTTTATCTGTCTGTTTGTTCCTGTATCTTTTGCAGCTGCACTGTCTGGACAATTTCCATCATTGAGAAAATCTTCTGATGTCTAGTTCTCTTATTCTCCTAGAAATTATTCAGATTAAATGTTTGTTTCTTTATCTTCCTCTATTTCTTTGTTTGCAAATAACAGCTTATTTTTGTTGATTCTTTTCTACAGTATCAAATTTCTAGTCAAGTTATGCTTTGTCCCTTAGGAGTTTTTACTTTTAGTTACTCATGTCTTCAGTCCAAAGTGTTTTTACTACAGCAATTTTCATTAGTGCCATTTCAACTGTTCCTGCTAATGCTGCTGTTGTAAGTCAGAACTCTTCTGCACCAGTTGTCCCTGGGACATTGGCCTCAAATTTCTTATTTGGTGAAGTGAAACCAAGTGTTTGCACCAAAATGGTGTCCCTCCTTGCAACATACATACATCTTAATTAATTCATGGTACCTGGGATTGAACTCTGAGCTGTCTTCTTTTAATTTTGAAAGGGCGCCTCACTAAGTTGCTAAGGGTCTAATGAGTTGCTGAGGCTGGCCTGGAACCTGTGATCCTCCTCTCTCAGCCTCCCAAGCACAAGTGTGCGACACCACGCCCTGCTGAAAAAAATTCTTTATAAAACCCAATACTTGTCATTAGCTGCTATGCTGGACTCCAGAACATTTCTTCTCTTTCTTTTTTTTTCTTTTTCTTTTATGGTACTGGGGATTGAACTCATGGGCATTCTGCATCTGAGCTGTAACATCATCCCTATTTCTGATTCTTTATTTTTGAAACAGAGTATCACTAACTTGGAGAGGGCCTCTCTAAATAGCTGAGGCTGGCCATGAACCTGGGATTCTCTTGTCTCAGCCTCTTAAGTACTGGGATAACAAGTGTGTGCCACCACACCTGGCTAAGATTTTTTTTGTGGTACTGGGGTAGAACCCAGGGGCTTTTTTTTTTCTACTCCAGACCTATTTCATATTTTATTTTATTTTATTTTTTGCGGTACTGGGGGTGGAACCTAGGGGGATTCTACCTCTGAGCTACATTCCAAGCCCTATTTTTTATTCTTTATTTTGAAACAGGGTCTCACTAAGATGCAGAGGGCCTCACTAAGTACTGAGGCTGTCCTTGAACAACGATCCTCCCGTCTCAGCCTCCCAAATGCTGGGATTACAAGCTTGTGCCACCATACCCGGCCTCATACATTATTTGGAAACAGGGTCTAAGTTGCTGAGAGCCTCACTGAGTAGCCAAGGCTGGTTTCAAACCTGTGCAGTCCTCCTGTCTCAGCCTCCCAAGTGCTGGGATTACAAGCCAGGCTGGCTAAGAATATATTATTAAATCATGGTGCTCACCAAGTGTTGGTTCTCTGTCACCTATAGAGAACCTCTGTCTTAGATTGTGTTTTATTTTTGTGGGGGTACTGAGGATTGAACCCATGGGTCCTCTACTAGGTAACATTGCCAGCCAGCCCTTTTTAATTTTGAGACAGAGTTTTGCTAGGTTGTCCAGGCTGTCCACAAGTTTTTTTTTGTGTGTGTGATATTGGGGATAGAACCCAGGGGCATTCTACCTCTGAGCTACACCCTCAGCCCTATTTTATATTTTGAAACTGTCTCACTGAGTTGCCAAGGGCCTCACTAAGTAGCTGAGGCTGTCCCCAAGATGCTCCTGTCTCAGCCTTCCAAATGCTGGGATTACAAGCATGCGCCACCACGCCCGGCTTTGTCTTCAAATTTTTGATCTTCCTGCCTTAGCCTCTAGAATTGCTCGGGGATAGGCATGTGCCACCACTACCGGCCTCATTTTTGTTCTTTTAACAACTTTTACTTTAACAAATAATTTTCTTTAAGCTGTTTATTTCTATTTGCTGTTTCACTTCTATTGCTGTTTTTATTGAGTGAGATACTGCTAGTGTAGTGATAAGCATAGATTTTTTTAATATTTATATTTTTATATTTATATGTAGCTCGGAGGTAGATATTTTTATATCTACCTCCGAGCTACAGCCCCAACCCTATTTTTTTATGCTTTATTTTGAAATAGGGTCTCACTAAGTTTTGGAGGGCCTCACTAAATAGCTGGTTTTTTTATTTTTATTTTTTCGTACTGGGGGTGGAACCCAGGGGCATTCTATCTCCGAGCTAAACACCCAGTCCTATTTTTTTATTCTTTATTTTGAAACAGGGTCTCATTGAGTTGCAAAGGGCATCACTAAGTAGCTGAGGCTGTCTGCGAACCGCGATCCTCTAGTCTCAGCCTCCCATATGCTGGGATTATAAGTGTGTGCCACCACTCCTGGCAATAGCTGTTACTTTTTAAGGACTTTTAAAGGATGATATTGGGTTTATTTCTCTAATATGTTTATTTTTTTCTTAAAATATTTGGTGTAGCCAGGCATGGTGGCACACGCTCGCAATCCCAGCATTTTGGAGGCTAAAACAGGAGGATCCTGGTTTGGTGTAGCTGGGCATGGTGACTCAACGCTTATAATCCTAGTACTTGGGAGGCTGAGACAGGAGAATGGCGAGTTTCTGGCCAGCTGCAGCTACTTAGGTCCTCTGCAACTTAGACCCTGTTTCAGAATAAAGAATTAAAAGAGCTGGGTGTGGTGGTGCATGCTTGTAATCCCAGCATTTGGGAGGCTAAGACAGGAGGATCCTGGTTTGTGGAGAGCCTCAGCTCCTTAGTGAGGCCCTTTATAACTCAGTGAGATCCTGTTTCAAAATTAAGAATAAAAAATAGGGCTGGGAGTGTAGTCAGAGGTAGAATGCCCCTGGGTTCCATCCCCAGAACCGCAAAAAAAAAAAAAAAAAAAAAAAAAAAGCCTGGAGGTGTATCTTAGAGGTAGATTGACCCTGGGTTCAATCCCCACAAAACAAAACTATTTGGTGCATGAGAAATTCACTAGCACTATCTTTATGCCGTATATTTTCTTGAGTAATACTTCTTAGAGTTTTCAAATCAAAACAGCCAACCAGGCATGGTGGTGCACACTTGTAATCCCAGTACTTGGGAGGATGAGACTGGAGGATGGAGGATTGCAGGTTTGCCGCCAGTCTCAGCTACTTAGTGAGACCCTGGACAAATTAGTGAGACCTTGCTAAAAAAAAAAAAAAAAAAAATAGGGATGGGGTGTAACTTGTAGGTAGAATGCCCCTGGAATCCTCAATAATACGTGCGCGCACGCACACACACACATACACACACACACACACACACACACACACACACACACGACATCCCATAGAGAACCAGGCATGGTGGCTGGCGCACGCTTTTAATCTCAGCATTTGGGAGCCTGAAACCAGAGGATCGCGGTTCGCAGACAGCCTCAGCCACTTGGTGAGGCCCTCCGCAACTTAGTGAGACCCTGTTTCAAAATAAAGAATAAAAATAGGGCAGGGGATGTGGCTCGAGGTCAAATGCCCCTCCCTGGGTTCCATCCCCAGACCCGCAAAAAAAAAAAAAAAAAAAAAAAAGACATTCCATAGAAAAGTATTTGTGTGCCGGGCGGGCGTGGTGGCTCACGCTTGTAATCCCCGAGCTTGGGAGGCGGAGACAAGAGGATCGCGCTGGTTTGGAGCCAGCCTTGCTGGCTTAAGAGACCCTGTTTCCAAATAAAAAATATAAAATAGGTCTGGGAGTGTAGCCTGGAGGTAGAAGGGCTTCCAGGAACCCCAGTACTACCAAAAAAAAAAAGTATTTGTGTGTCTCATAACGTAAATGCAGAGGCTGCTCTTTGCTGGACAGAGTGGTTGCAGACCTAGTATGCTAGGAGAACTGGGGAACAGTGAGCTCAGGCACACCTGTATCCACCCTCTTCCCAAGTGAAACCATCCATTGTTAGAAATAAAAGCAGTCATTCTTTTCAGTGAAAAGATTATCACTGTGTGTTACTCTGTAAAAAGAGAAGAGCTTTCTGAGGACAGTTCAGATGAAGAACTGATGAAACCAGAGGAAGAAGAAGAGGTGGAATAAATGAATACGATGTTAATTAGTGTTAAGGAATATGAAAAAAGAGGATAAATTTAGAAGAAAGCACAAGATCTCAGCTGCAGTCCATATGCTCTTGTTGGTAGGTGGTTTACGAATATTTCTAGTATTTTGTTTTTAAATCTTTTTAAAAGCAGGTGAAGAAGAGTGGGAAGACTAAAAGAATAAAATTTTAAAAAATGATATCTCTGGTTTCATGAATTTTTATTATAACGCAACTTCCCTGTAATTACTGATACTTGTTTCACTAGCTGAATGCTTTTGGACAAGAGTTCAAATACAGATTCCTTCTGAAATGAAATTAAGCTATCTTTGTCACTTACTGCTTTTCCAGAAAATCCTATTTTTATTGCAGGTTCACAGCCAACCTGGGCATCTCAGGACCCCAGCAACCTAGTGAGACCCTGTTTCCAAATAAATTTAAAAAATCAGGTTGGGGGGTCAAAGGTAGAATGCCTCTGGATTCAATCCTCAGTGCCATTAAAAAAAATCTATTTAAAAAATATCATTCTATTTATTTGTGTACTGGGGATTGAATTTCTTCGGGGTGTTCTATCACTGAGTTATACCCCTGGCCCTTCTTTATTATTTTGGAACAGGTTCTTACCGAGTTACCATGTGCTGGCCTTGAACCTGTGATCCTCCTGTCTCAGTCTCTCAAGTATTGAGATAGGCATGCACCACCATGCCCAGTTTCTTTTACTCAAATCTTTATGATCCTCCAAGGGCCACTGCCTTTGGGAGACACTCGTTGACTCCCAGCCCACCTCCATGCTCCCTAGAAGTACCTGTGTCACCCTGGGAACACTTCCACGTAGGCCAGTAGGGTGCTCAGCAAAGAAAGAATGACCCAGTAATTCCAGAATGGCCTGTCCCTGAATACCCTAAGGTCCCCACAGCCCTGTGCCTGCCGCCCACAGCCGCGGACAAAGTCCTTTACATACCCCCTTATTGTCTGTATCCTGGAGGTAGAATGCCTGTGGGTTCAACCTTTAGTATCAAAAAGAAAAATAGGAAAAAAAATATGTGTTGGTAACACATTTGCATCTTGTGTGTGTGTGTGTGTGTGTGTGTGTGTGTGTGTGTGTGTGTGTGTGTGGTGTTGGGGTTTGAACCTAGGGGCATTTTACTTTTGAGCTACACCTCAGCCTGATTTTTTATTCTTTATGTTGAAACAGGGTCTTACTAAGTTGCAGAGGCCTCACTAAGTATCTGAGGCTGGCTGGGAACCTGCCATCCTCCTGTCCTAGCCTCCCAAGTACTGGGATTACAAGCATGCACCACCACGCCTGGCTTCAAATCTGCCTTTTCAAACACTGAAACTAAGAGCAACACCATGTAGGCACAAACTTCTACCCTGTCAATTATTTCTTCAGATTTTATACAGCATGTTTTGAAAAGTAAGCTTTTAAAAGGGTATCAGAATGCATTATGGAATGCCATTGTTTAATGTCTGTCTTGAAGGACTTTAGTTAATACTGTCACTGATTGAAAGTGATTACACAGCTGGGTGTGGTGTTGCACATTTGTAGTCTCAGCATTTGGGAGGCTGACAGGAGGATTGAGGTTCACAGACAGCCTCAGCTACTTAGTGAGGCCTTTTGCAACTCACTGTTTCAAAATACAGAATTAAAAATAGGGCTGGGGTGTAGCTTAGAGTTAGAATGCCCCTAGGTTCCATCCCCAGTACTGTGTGGGGGGGGAAGATTACAGTTGTTTCTACTTCCTGACATACGCTTTCCTGGATAGCTGTCACATCTACAACTCTTTCCTCATATGTCAGTTTTGGAGTAAGAACTCCTCTGACTACACTATTTTATGGTGTGTGTGTGTGTGTGTGTGTGTGTGTGTGTGTGTGTGTGAGAGACTGGGGGTGGAACCCAGGGACCTTTCACCACCAAGCTACACCCCTAGTCCTTTTTTTTTTTTTTCCTTTTGTGGGTCTGGGGATGGAATCTAGAGGTATTTGACCTCTGGGTTACACCCCCTGCCCTATTTTTTATTTTTTATTTTGAAACAAAGTCTCACTGAGTTGCTAAGGTCCTCACTAAGTAGCTGAGGCTGTCCATGAACCGTGAACCTCTGGTCTCAGCCTCCTGAATGTTGGGATTACAAGTGTGCACCACCACACCCGGCTTCCCACTTCTATTTTTATTTTTTATTTTGGAAAAGGGTTTCATTAAGTTGCAGAGACCCTCACTAAGTAGCTGAGGCCAGCCGATCCTTCTGTCTCAGCCTCCCAGGTACTGGGATTACAAGTATTCACCACCAGGGCCAGTTCCTGACCACACTCTTTTAAACGGTAGCCCATTTCAACCATACCCTGAGGCACTCTACTCCCTAAGCAAGTCCGCGATGTTGAGGGACTACCCCAATTGTATTGACTTTCTTAATTTTTTTGGTGGTACTGAAGATAGAACTCAGGGAAGGTGTACTTCTGAGCTCTTAATTTTTTTCGTGGTACTGAAGGTAGAACCCAGGGAAGGTGTACTTCTGAGCTATACCTTCAGCACTGTTTTATTTTTTTATTTTGAAACAGGGTCTTACTAACTGAACTTGTGATCCTTCTGTTTCAGTCTCTCATGTACTGGGATTACAGGTGTGCCCCACCTTTACACCTGTAAAGGTGTACTGCCCTTTTTTTTTTTGTGGTACCGGGGATTGGATTTAGGGGCTTTCTACTTCTGAGTTACACCCCTGGCCCTATTTTATTTTGAAACAAGATCTCACTAAATTGCAGAGGACTTCACTAGGTAGCTTGAGGCTGGTTGTAAACCTGTAATTCTCTTGTCTCAGCCTTCCAAGTACTGAGATTATAGGTGTGTGCCACAATGCTCTGCTTGTACTGACTTTTTTCTTTTTTTGCTGTGCTGGGGAATTGATTTTTTTTTTTTTTTTTTTTTTTTTTTTGTGGTACTGGGGATGGGACCCAGGGGCTTTCTACCTCTGAGGTACTCTTCCAGACCTATTTTATATTTTATTTGGAAACAGGGTCTCACTAAGTTGCTGAGAACCTCACTAAGTAGCTGAGGTAGGCTTCAAACCTGTACAATCCTGGTCTCAGTCTCCCATGTACTGGGATTACAAGGGGCATTGAACCTCCGGGCTACACCCCCTGCCCTATATTTTGTTTTTTAATTTGGAACAGGGTCTAAATTTGCAGAGGACCTCACTAAGTAGGTCTGTGAACTGCGATCTTCCTGTCTCAGCCTCCCGAATGTTGGGATTACAAGCATGTGCCACCATGTCCGGCTTAGTCTTTATTTTTTTTATTTTTTGTGGTACTGGCCATTGAACCCAGAGGCTTCTACCTCTAAGCTACACCCCCAGCCCTATTTATTTTTTTTTTTTGCAGTACTGGGTATGGAGTCCAGAGGCATTCTACCCCGAGCTACTCCACCAGCCCTATTTTTAATTTATTGTGAAACCGTCTCACTGAGTTGCAGAAGGCCTCACTAAGTAGCTGAGGCTGTCTGTGAAACACGATCCTCCTGTCTCAGCCTCCCATGTACTGGGATTACAAGCGTGCTCCACCATGCCCAGCTCCCAGCCCTATATTTTATTCTTTTTTTTTTTTGGTGGTACTGGGGTTCCTGGAAGCCCTTCTACCTCCGGGCTACACTCCCAGACCTATTTTTACATTTTTATTTGGAAACAGGGTCTCCTAAGCGCACGCGGCTGGCTTTGAACCTGCTCGATCCTCCTGTCTCTGCTTCCCAAGCGCGGGGATTACAAGCGTGTGCCACCACGCCCGGCTATATATTTTATTCTTTATTTTGAAACAGGGTCTCACTGAGTTGCAAAGGGCCTCACTGAGTAGCTGAGGCTTTTCTTGAACCTCAGTCCTCCTGTCTCAGCTTCCCAAATACTGGGGTTACAAGTGTGTACCACCACACCTGGCTGGGGATCTTGTTTATTAAGTGACATACATACCAGTTATAAACGTACCAGACAAACACTTACTGGTAAAAACTTAAAAAAAAAAAATTGTCCTACTGGGAATAAACTCCAGATGCTTTACCACTGATCTACATCCTCAGTCCTTTTTATTTTTAAATTTTAGACAGGGTCCTGCTCAGTTCCTAGGCTGGTCTCAAACTTGTGGTCTTCCTGTGTTAGCCTCTTGAGTCTTTGGTAGTATCATAAGCACTGGACCCTGTAATTAATTTTTTTTTTTTTTTTTTTGTACTGGGGCTTGAACACAGGGGCATTCTACTTCTGAGCTACACACCCAGACCAAATTTTTATTCTTTCTTTTTTTTTTTTTTTTTTTTTTTGTGGTACTGGGATTCCTGGAAGCCCTTCTACTTCTGGACTACACTCCCAGACCTATTTTATACTTTTTTATTTTTGGAAACAGAGTCTTTTTTTATTCTTTGAAACGGCTTCATTAAGTTGCTGAGGCTGGTTTCTGTGATTCTCCTGTCTCAGCCTCCCAAATACTCGGATTACAGGCATGCACTTCTTCATAGTTCTGGAGGCTAGAAGTTTGTGATGAAAGTGTTGGCAGGGTTAATTTCTTCTTAGGCTCTCTCTTCTTGGCTATCTGAAGCCAGCTTTCAGTGTTTTCACGTGGTCTTCCCTCTGTTGTCCTAAACTTCTCTTTTTTTGTGTGATGCTTTTTTTCTTATGATGCCAGGGCCTTATGCATGCAAGATACTTGCTCTACCACTGAGTTATACTCTCAGCCTTAAATCTTTTCTTCCCCACTGCCCATTTTTTCTTTTGGTACTGAGAATGGAACCCAGGGCCTTCTACCTCCTATACCTCCAGACTTATAAGGACACTTAAACAAGCTGGGTGTGGTGGTGCACACTTGTAATGGCCTAGTATTTGGAAGGCTGAGACAGGAGGATCACCAGTTTGTGGCCAACCTCGGCTACTTGGTGAGGCCTTCCGCAACTTAGCGAGACCCTGTTTCAAAGTAAAGAGAAAAAATTAGTGCTGGGGTGTAGTTTGGAGATAGAATGCCCCTGGGTTCAATTCCTAGTAAAAGGGGGAAAAAAATAAGGACACTAATCATATTGGATTAGGGTCCACCTGTATGACCTCATTTTACTTTAATTATCTCTTTTAAGGCCCCATCTCCAAACACAAGTGAAATTCTGAAAATCCAGCCTTTTATTATTATTATTATTGTTTATTTATTTATTTTATTGTTGTTGTACTGGGGGTGGAACCCAGAGGCCTTCTACCTCTGGGCTATACTCCCAGACCTATTTTATATTTTTATTTGGAAACAGGGTCTCACTAAGTTGCTGAGAGCCTCACTTAAGTAGCTGAGGCTGGCTTCGAACCTGTGTGATCCTCCTGCCTCAGCCTCCCAAGTGTGGGGATTACAAGCGTGTGCCACCATGCCTGGCTTTTAAAAATTTTTGAAATAGGGTCTTTATGATTACTGAAAGTCTCACTCCATTGCTGGGGCTGTCCTTGAACCTGTGATCCTTCTGTCTCAGGTTCTAAAATACAGCAATTTAGGTTACCATGCCTGACCCCTTTATGTTTTTTGAAAGCAAAAATGTAGGAGCGGTCACTAGGATTACAAGAGCGCACACTTGTAATCCTAGTACTTGGGAGGTCAAGATGGGAGGATTGCAGAATCAAGGCAAGCCTCAGCAATACAAGGCCCTCTGCAACTTAGACTCTTTCAAAATATAGAATAAAATAGGGCTAGGAGCATAGCTTAGAGGCAGAATGCCCCTGAGTTTAATCTCTAGTACCAAGCACACACATAAAACAATAAAAAATAGGACTGGGAGCCTGGCTTGGTGGCACATATTTTTAATCCCAGCATTTGGGAGGCTGAGACAGGAGGAAAATGGTTCACAGACAGCCTCAGGTACTTAGTGAGGCCCTTTGTAACTCAGTGAGACCCTGTTTCAAAATAAAGAATAATAATTAAAAAAGTCAAAGCCAGGCATGGTGGCACATGCTTGTAATTCCAGCATTCGAGAGGCTGAGACTGGAGGATCGTGGTTCGCAGCCAGCCTCAGCTACTTAGGCTCTTTGCAACTCAGTGAGACCCTGTTTTAAAATAAAGAATAAAAAATAGGGCAGGGGGTATAGCTAGAAGGTAGAATGCCCCTGGGTTCCACCCCCCCCCCACACAAATCGGGCTGGGAGTATAAGCTGGAAGGTAGAATGCCCCTGGGTTCTATTCCCAGAAGAAAAAGAAAAAATAGGACTGGGGGTGTAGTTCAGAGGTAGAATGCCCTTGGGTTCAATCCTGAATTACCCCTCCCCCCACAAAAATATTGGGTGTTAGGTTATAATATTTTCAGGGACAATTTATAGTAATCTCCGGTCTCTTTTAATAAAAAGCTTTGTAAGTGCTCTTATTTTGCGTTCACTTTAATGGAGTATGGAACACATCCTGCTTTAGAAGATTGCCTACATATGACAAATTGGATGCTTATTGATTATTGTACAAGGGCAGTAGAATCTCATTTGAGTGCTAAATGATACGCGTGGAGCAACCCATTTAATTCTCACAAACAACTTAGGATTTTGATACTACTATCTGTTTCACAAATGGAGAAATGAAGCCTGTTCAGGGTTACATAGAATGAGAATATGAGTGTTAGGGCTTCCTGGCCTGAGAGCTCATGGAGTTTACTTTTGTATTTTTTCCCTTGGCATATTATAGACTTCCTAAGTATTCATTGTATGATTAATGTTATTTTGTCTCTTTTTATAATAGAGGTGGGTTTCAAACCTACTGTAACATTTCTATCTCTTGGCTTTTGTATAGTGTGACATCGTATCTTTTTTAAATTTTTTTTTTTTTTTTTGGCCGGTCTGGGGATGGAACCCAGGGGGATTTGACCTCTGAGCTACACTCCCTATCCTATTTTTTTATTCTTTATTTGAAACAGGGTCTACTTTGTGGAGGGCCTCACTAAGTAGCTGAGGCTGCCTGTGAACTGTGATCCTCCTGTCTCAGCCTCTCAAATGCTGCTCCACCATTTCCGGCTCTCTTTTTTTAATATCCAAAATGTGTTTATCGGGATGGCTTCTAGTGCTGCTTCCTCCTGAGGAAACGCCCTTTTGTAGGCCTTGCTTTTCCTCCTGTAGGCTGACAGGGCAGTGGAGCAGCCAACACACCACACTACTGTTTGTACAGACTGTGGTGACTTGGTAGCGTCTTGGGCATTTCATGTTCATGAAGTGAGTTGGGTCTCTGCACCAGGCACTTCTTGTGTTTCCTCTTTTCTTTTGGAGAGGGATGAAGGAGAGCCTTTGCCAGAGGCATGTTCTCATGGGGAGGTCATACTCTACTGTGAATGAAAGGCTGTTTGAAACTATCTTTGATAGTAGAATGAGATGTCTAAAAGGATGGATCAAATTAGCAAATACCCTTGTCATATAGAAACAAGGATATTTCTAGGTTCCTCTTATTTATGGTCTTTAGATGTTTTTGCTTAACAGCAGTAATTCTAATCTTTATCATAGGACCATTTTTTTCCCTTTTTTTGCGGGTTTGGAGATGGAACCCAGAGGCATTCAACCTCTGAACTACACACCCTGCCCTATTTTCTATTCTTTATTTTAAAACAGGGTCTCACTAAGTTGTGGAGGGCCTCACTAAGTAGCTGAGGCTGTCCATGAACTGCGATCTTCCTGTCTCAGCCTCCTGAATGCTGGGATTACAAGTGTGTGCTACCACGTCTGGCTTGGTTTTGGTTTCTTCAGTTTTTTTTTTTGGGGGGGGTATTGGAAATTGAATCCAGGGACATTCTACTCCAAACTATACTCCTAGCCCTATTTTTTATTTTGAAACAGGGTCTCACTAAGTTGTGGAGGGCCTCATTAAGTAGCTGAGGCTGGCCATGAACCTGTCATCCTCCTGTCTTAGCCTCTTAAATACTGGGATTACAAGCATGTGCTACCATCCCCGGCAAGTTTTTTTTTTAAGGTTTTTACCCAGTGACAGGTGGTGAACTAGTTGCTTTATATACCCCATTTCGCTTTATAGTAGTTTTGTGAATTAGATATTATTTGTAGATGAGAATATTAAGGTATAGAAGTGAAGCAACTTCCTACTTGGGTCTGTACACATAGAAGTAGAGCTTAGATCGGAACCCGTATTTACTTGCCTCTGGAAATCTTTTTGTCTTCATAATAGTCAACAAGGTTTGAAAAAACATTAAAAGTTTTTATTTTTTCTTGCTCTAAATATATGGCTCAGTATTACTTTAGGTGCTTTGGGAGGAGTATAAAGAAATAAGAGCCTAGGTCTTCCCCCAGACAGCTGAAAACTGTTACCATAAGTGTGAATAAAAATAGCATGATTAAGTACTCTGGTGATTCATTTGTTCAGTAAGGGAGTATCTGTTGTGTGGTTGATATTGAACGATACAGAGTTCTTGCCTTTATGGAAATTTCCTTATACTTTAAATCTGGTTTCTTTACTGCAATATTACAGATAAACAAGATAATTATAGATTATGACTGTACTGTAGAGAAAATAAGTAGAGTAATATGATAGAGTGTAAGGAGAGAGGGACTGTTACTTTGGAGTGGGTCAGGGTAGGGTTTTCTGAGGACATAATGATTTGAGCAGGGATCTGAAGGATTGGAAATGAACAGCTTCAGGAACAATTGTTTAACGATTGTTAAAGACCTGAAGGCAAGACAGGGCCTGGCCTGTTTGACACATAATAGACCTGTGTGGTTAGAGGATGGAGAGTGATGAGGGGAGAGGGGGACGCGGTTTGAGACTTGAACTAAGAAAGGCCTTGTCGTGGGAGTTCTCTTGGTGTTCTCAGGCTGCTAAACAGAAATTTGCTAAACAGCAAAACCCAGACTGATAAACAGCAGAAATTCCTCACAGTTCTGGATGCTTGGATGCTCCAAGATTAAGGCACCCACAGATTTGATTTGTGGTGAGGGCTGGTTTCCTGGTATATAGGTGCGGTTTTCTTGCCACAGTCTTTTTTTTTTTTTTTGCGGGTCTGGGGATGGAACCCAGGGGCATTTGACCTCCGAGCTACACCCCCTGCCCTGTTTATTATTCTTTATTTTTAAACCAGTTCTGAGTTGCAGAGGGTCTCATACTAAATAGCCGAGGCTGTCCACGAACCACAATCCTCTGGTCTCTCGAATGCTGGGATTACAAGCGTGCACTACCAAGTCCAGCTTCTTGCCACAGTCTTATTCACCAGTTAATTTTCTCCTTCCAAAGTGTTGGACCCTGTATATCTTCACCTGAGGTTGGGATTTCATCATTAGCTTTAGAGAAACACAAGCATTCAGACCATAGCAGGCGATCACACATTTGGGACATTTTTTGATAGCTAGAATAGTTAGGGAAAGGTATCTTAGAGAAGGTGAGATTTTTGGGGGAAAGTTAGGATAGAACAGGAGGAGGAGCCTGGAGCAGTGGTGCACAGCCATAATTCTGCTACTTGAGAGACCGAGGCAGGAGGCTTACAGATTTGGGTCAGCCTAGGTAACTTAGTGAGACCTTGTTTATTTTGAAACAGGGTCTCACTAAGTAACTGAGGCTGGCTTTGAGCCTGTGGTCCACTGTCTCAGCCTCCCAAGTACTGGTATTACAGGCATGTGCCACGACTTATGGTTTTTCTTTCTTCCCTTTTTTTGCAGTACTGGGGATGGGACCCAGGGGCATTCTACCTTTGAGCTACACCTCCAGCCCTATTATTTTAGTCTTTATTTTGAAACAGGGTCTCACTAAGTAGCTGAGGCTGTCGGGAAACCTCGACCCTCTTGTCTCAGCCTCCCAAATGCTGGGATTACAAGCATGCGCCACCACAGCTGACTCTGATTTTCTTTTATTTTTGTGGTACTGGGGGGTGGGGACCTAGGGGCTTTTGTACTTCCAGGCTATACTCTCAGACCTATTTTATATTTTATTTGGAAACAGGGTCTCACTAAGTTGCTGAGAGCCTCACTAAGTAGCTGAGGCTGGTTCACACCTGTGCTCCTGTCTCAGCCTCCCAAGTGCTGGGATTATAAGCGTGTGTCACCATGCCCAACCATCATTTTTCTGTTTTGAAAAATTTAAATTTATTTGACTAGATACATAAGAACATTCAGATTATATGTGTTTATGGGGTTCCATGTGATATTTTGATGCATGTATGCATTATATAATGTTTAAATCAGATTAAATACGTTTCCTCAAACACATCATTTTTTTATGGTGAAAATACTAAAAATCCTTTTTTTCTAGCTTTTTAGAATATATAATAAATGATAATTGTCTATCTTACCACCTTTCTTGATAACAGAATTTTGACCTTTATTAATTTTTTGCTTATTAGAATAGACAGAAGGTAAACAAATGAAAATAACCAGTTAGCCCTAATGATGTGCTAGCTAGCCTAGGAGTCGGGGGGGGGGAGGTAGGAAAATCTTAAAAATTTTCAAGGACATATTTTATAAAGGAAAAGTTGGGATGATGAATAAAATAATTGAGGCTGTCAGGTGTGGAACACACCTATAATCCTAATAATTGGGAGGCTGACAAGAGAATTGCAGGTTTGAGGCTAGTGTCAGCAATTTAGGGAGACCCTTAGGAATTATAGTAAGACCCTGTTTCAAAACAAAATGAGCATGGCGTGGTGGCGCGTGCTTGTAATCTCAGCATTTGGGAGACTGAGACCGGAGGATCGCGGTTTGCGGACAGCCTCAGCTATTTAGTGAGGCCTTCTGTAACTTAGTGAGACCCCGTTTCAAATGAAAAAGAATAAAAAATAGGGCAGGGGGTGTAGCTTGGAGGTCGAATGCCCCTGGGTTCCATCCCCAGACCTGCAAAAACCCAAAACCAAAACAAAACAACAAAACAAAAAGATACATGAGTGTGGTGGTGCACACTTGTAATCTCAGTATTTGGAGGCTGAGACAGGATTGAAGATTGTTAGCCAACCTCAGCATTTAGTGAGGCCCTTCACAACTTTGTGAGGCCCTGTTCACAATAAAATAATAAAATTGGCTTAGGGGTATAGTTTGGAGGTACAACTCCCCTGGATTTCGTCTCCAGTACCACGTACACACAAAAATAAATATATACATACATACATACATACATACATACATACATAATAAACGGCTGGAGGATGTCACCTGGAGGCCAATTGTCCTAGTCCCCAAAAGAAAAAAAATTGATTGGATTTATTACTTTTTAATAATTTTACAAAGAAATGAACCAACAGCTATTGTTGTTTATATATACAACTTAAATTCATAACAGAATAATTATTTCTCATAATTTTTTTAAACTGGGGATTGAACCCCAGGGTCATTCTGCCTCTGAGCTGTACTCCAGCCATTTATTTATATATTTATATATTTATTTAGGTACTGGGGATTGAATCAGGGGCATTCTACCTACAACCTACATCCCCAGCCCTATTTTTTTTTTATTATTTATTTTTGAAACAGGGTATCACTAAGTTGTGGAGGGCCTCATTAAGTAGCTGAGGCTGGCTGTGAACCTGAGATCCTCCAGTCTCAGACTCTCAAGTACTGGCATTACAAGTGTGCACCACCACACCCGGCTCCATTTTGTTTTACTTTTTTAAATTTTGAAGCAAGGTCTCACTCAGTTGTTGAGGGTCTCCCTAAGTTGCTGAGATTGGCTTGGAGCCTGTGATCCTCCTGTCTCAGCCTTCTGAGTATTGGGATTACAGGCATGCACTACCACCCCCTGCTTCACACATCCTTGTCACTCGAGTCAACACGGTCTGGGATTTAGTCTCACCCTTCTTAGAAGCTGATGCGTCAGCACAGTATGTTGAGTCAGAGTCAGAGTTCTGTACAAGGCCCAGCGTGCAGCATGAAGTTAGTGAGTGTACTGCTTCCTTTCAGCTTTATCACCCATGAAGGACTCAGGTCCAGCATCAGAGCTCAGATGGATGCTAAGGAACATGGAGTTTTGGGAACTCACTGTTGAATAGCAGACAGAGAGCAAATTGTGCCTTTGTCACAGAGGGAAAGAAATGTTGCTGTATCCTTGAAGGTCGGTTGATGCAGATTGCCTGGTAGAATGGTCAGGACTTTGCATTCTTTTTTTTTTTTTTTTTTTTTGGTGGTACTGGGGGTGGAACCCAGGGAATTTTCTACCTCTGAGCTAAACTCAGACCTATTTTTTACTTTATTTGGAAACAGGGTCTTACTGAGTTGCTGAGAGCCTAAGTAGCTGAGGCTGGCTTCGAACCTGTGCGGTCCTCCTGTATCAGCCTCCCAAGCGCTAGGAATATACCACCACGCCAGCTTAAGGACCTTGCATTTTTAGCTAACCCAGCAAGATGTACTTGTGCTGGGCCATCAACAAGATGAGAGACCCATGGAGACTGTATGTCCTAACACAAGGTTATCTGCTTTTTACTAACTGAAACATATTTTACAAAACTCCAATTTTAGTTACAGTCTTTTTGTTAATAGGAAGTTAACATAGGGTATACTAACATAACTGGCCTAGTTTTAAGTTTTTGAAGTTGGTTTATAGTATATTGCAAGACTGAAGTCTTTATTCTGCTCTTAATCTGTGGGTCATCTGACTTTTTTTTGGTACTGGGGATTGAACCCAGGGGCATTTTACTTCTGAGCCACACCCTCAGCCCTATTTTTTTATTCTTTATTTTGAAACAGGGTCTCACTAAATTGCAGAGGGCCTCACTAAGTTGCTGAGGCTGGTTGTGAACCTTTGATCTGTCTCAGTCTCCCAAGTACTGGGATTATAAGCATGTGCCACCATTACGGGCCATCTGGTGACTTTTTTGTTGTTTTTTTGTACTGGGGATGGAACCCAGGGGAATTCTACCTCTGAGCTACACCCTCAGCCCCTTTTTTTTCCCTTTTGCCGGTCTGGTGATGGAACCCAGGGGCTCTCTACCTCTGAGCTACACCCCCTGCCCTATTTTTTCTTTATTTTGAAACAGGGCCTCACTAAGTTGTGGAGAGCCTCACTAAGTAGCTGAGGCTGTCCGCGAACCGTGATCCTCCGGTCTCAGCCTCCCAAATGCTGAGATTACAAGCGTGCACCACCACATCCAGTTCCCAGTCCTATTTTTTATTCTTTATTTTGAAACAGGGTCTCACTGAGTTGTAAAGTGCCTCACTAAGTAGTAACTGAGGCTGTCCTCAAACCACGATCCTCCTATCTCAGCCTCCCAAATGCTGGTGTTACAAGTGTGCGCTACCATGCCTGGCTCATCTGGTGACGTTTTTTTTTTTTGGTGGTGGTACTGGGGGTGGAACTCAGGTTTTCTACCTCTGGGCTATACTCCCAGACCTATTTTATATTTTATTTGGAAACAGGGTCTCACTAAGTTGCTGAGGCTGGCTTCGAACCTGTGCGATCCTCCTGTCTCAGCCTCTCAAGTGCGGGGATTACAAGTGTGTGCCACCACACCCAGCTCATCTGGTGACTTTTAATACATAAAATAATTATTACTACTTGCCAAAGGCTTTGCAGAATAGCCTTAAATTGGAACCTAACCCTGAAATGACCCCCTTTGTGATGATAGCTCAAAATTTGACTACACCTTTGATAACATATGAGTATTATCATTATTTTGGAAATAAAAATATGTTCCTTTCTTTTTTTTTTTTGGTGGTACTGGGGTTCCTGGAAGCCCTTTTACCTCTGGGCTACACTCCCAGACCTATTTTATATTTTTGAAACAGGGTCTCTTTAGCCAGCGCGGCTGGCTTCGAACCTGCGCGATCCTCCTGTCTCCGCTGTCTCCCAAGCGCAGGGATTACAAGTGTGCGCCACCACGCCCGGCTAAAATATGTTCCTTTTTAAGCAACATGTTAGAACTCCTTCTATTGACTAAACAGTGCCCTTACTCAATATCGAATAATGGTATTTACTAAGCATTTATTCTATGTAGGAACTGGTTGAAGTTGACTTGTATTACCTTATTCGATCAGTTTACCCTATGTTTAAGGTTCCTACTGCTACTTTCATTTTTAGGGAAGGAGAAGATGAGCAGAGAGGCTAACTAATTTACCCAAACTGGGTCTGGCAGTACATGTTTATAATTGCCTGTAATCCCAGTTCGCCTGTAGTGCCAACTATTTGGGATGCTGAGGCAGAAAGATCTAGAGGTTAAGGCTAGCATAGGCAATTTACTGAGACCTTGTCTCAAAATAAAAATTAAGTCAGGCTGGGTGTGGTGGTGCATGCATGTAATCCCAGCATTTGGGAGTCGGAGACTGAAGGCTTGTGGTTCGCAGCCTCACCTACTTAGTGAGGCCCTTTGCTACTCAGTGAGACCCTGTTTCAGAAATTAAAAAAAGACTAAAAAATAGGGCTGGAGTGTAGCTCGGAGGTAGAATGCCCCTGGGTTCCATCCTTGGTACCATAAAAAAAAAAACAAAAACAAAAAACAACAAAAAAAAACAGATGTGGTATACCTTTTTTATATTTATGTATTTATTGCGGTACTGGGAATGGAACCCAGAGGCATTCTGCCTCGGAGCTATGCTCCCAGCCCTACTTTTTTTTTTTTTTTGGTGGTATTAGGGGTAGAACCCTTCTACCTCTGGGTTACACTCCCAGACCGGTTTTATCTATTTATTTGGAAACGCGAGGGGCTTCGAACCTGCGCAATCCTCCTGTCTCCACCTCCCAAGCACGGGGATTATAAGTGTGCGCCCCCATGTCCGGCCAATCCTACTTTTTATTCTTTATTTTGAAACAGTGTCTCACTGCGTTGCAAAGGACCTCACCAAGTAGCTGAGGCTGTCCGCGACCCGTGATCCTCCTGTCTCAGCCTCCCAAATGCTGGGATGACAAGCGTGCAATGCCACACTTGGTTGGTACGGTTTTTAATCCCAATACATGGGAAGCTGACACAGGAGGATCACAGGTTCCTGGCCAGCTGCAGCTACTTAATGAGGCCCTGTTTCAAACTAAAGAATAAAATAGGGCTGGGAGTAGAGCTCAGAGATTGAATGACCCTGGGTTCAATCTCCAGTGCCCCCCCCCCAACACACACTAATAAGAAGAAGGTGGTTGGAGGTGTAGTTGAGTAGTAGAGTGCTTGCCTAGCGTGCCTTAGACCTTTGGTTCAGTTCCCAGTACCTCCAAAACAAAGCAAACAAACTGGGCATGGAGGGACATTCACACTCGTGTGCTGGATCCAGCCATACTTTAGAACCTGCTTTTCAGGCACTCACAACTGGCTTTCATAAATTGCTGAGCTGTCAGATTGGGAAGCCTAAGGAATAGAAGATTTGTGGGTAAACAGAAAGGGGAAGAGGAAACCTTATTTTGTCTGCAGAGTGAAGAAAACAGGAAGTGAGTTTAGTTCCTACTTCTTGCTTCCTTTTTATTTCTGCCTCTTTGGGTTCATGGCAGCTCTTATAGGCATATACTTGCCACTCCATTAGAAGGGATCATATTTGTTCTTATTAACGTCACTTCTCTGAAAAGGAAATATGGTGTGATGTTTAAGTGCAGAGACTTGAGAGAGCCAGACTTGGACTTAAATTCCAATTCTGCTACTTACTGGCTGGGTAATCTTGGCCTAGTTATTTAACTTCACGGAGTCTTACCCTTTTTTTTTTTTTTTAAACTGGGGATTGGACCCAAGGGCATTCTACCTCTGAGAATACACCCCCTCCCTATTTTTAAAATTTTATTTTGAAACTAGGTTGATGAGACTCTCATTACATGCTGAGGCCGTCCTCCAATCTGCGCTCCTCCTGTCTTAGCCTCCCAGGTACTGAGATTATAGGTGTACCCACCATGTCTGTCTCTGAGCCTCTCTTCTTCATTGTTTTTTCTTTTCAGAACTTGGGATGGAACTTAGGGGCATCTACCCCTGAGCTACACTTACACCCCCAGCCCTGTTTTGTAGTCTTTATTTTTGAAACAGGGTCTCACAAAATTGCAGAGGGCCTACGTATCTGAGGCTGGCTGCAAACCTGTGATCCTCCTCTCAGCCTCCCAAGTACTGGGATTACAAGCAAGTGCCACCATGCCTGGCTTTATTTTTTACTTTTTATTTTGAAACAGGGTCTCACTAAGTTGAAGATGGCCTTACTAAGTAGTTGAGGTTGGCCTCAAACTTGCAGTCCTCCTGTCACAGCCTCCCAAGTATTAGGATAACAAACATGTGCCACCGTGTCCAAGCTTCTTATCTGTAAGATTGAGATATCTTACCTGTAAGGCACCTCAGAGGAGTTATTGGGAGGATGAAAAATGTGACTATGTGTAATGTGTTTTTTATTTTATTTTAATGTTATAAGGATAGAACCCAGGGGCATCCTACCTCCAAGCTACATCCCCAGCCCTATTTTTTATTCTTTTATTTTGAAACAGGGTCTCACTAAGTTGTGGAGGGCCTCAACAGAGTAGCTGGGGCTGGTCGCGGACCCATGATCCTCCTGTTTCAGCCTCCCAAGTACTAGACTTTCAAGTATATGCCGCCACGCCCAGCTATATATTATTATGTTTAGATAGTACATGGCACATGGTGGTACACGCTTGTAATCTTGGCATTCGGGAGGCTGAGACAGGAGGATTGCAGTTTGAAGGCAGCCTCAGCTACTACTTAGTGAGGCCCTTTGCAACTCAGTGAGACCCTATTCCAAAATAAAGAAAAAATCAGGCTTGGGGTTTGTCTTGGGGGTAGAATGCCCATGGATTCTCTTCCCAGTACTGCATAAACAAAAATGAATCCTATTAAAGTCTCTGTGTAAGGCTATATCACCTCTGTGTAAGGCTATATCATCTCTGTGTAAGGCTATATCATTCCACTGTACTTTGAGCACTTAATATAGAAACTAATACATGGGCTGAGTGTGGTGGCTTACGCTTGTAATCCCAGCATTCAGGAGGTGGAGACAGTGAGGCCCCTTGCAACTCAGTGAGAACCTGTTTCAAAAATAAAGAATAAAAAAATGAGGGCTGGTGGGTGTCATTCAGAGGTAGAATGCCCCTGGGTCCATCTCCAGTACTGGGGACGGTGGGGAAGGGATACATTGTGAGCTGCTGAGTGGATGCAAAAATCACCTACAAAAGAAAATGAAAATACGTTAGTAAATAATCACAGGAAATACATACTCATCAAAGCTATTTGGATTATATTTCTTTACTCACCTTCCTTTTATCTTTCCTTTTTTTCCTTCTCTTTTTCTTACAGTACACTAAATAATTTTTTTTTTTTTTTTTGGTGTGGTATTAAGGATTGATCCTAGGTGCTTTCTGAGCTATACCCCTAGCCCTTTTTATTTTTAAATAGGGTCTACCTAGGTTGCTGAGAGTTTCATTAAGTTGCCGAGACTGGTCTCAAACCTGCCACTTTCCTGTTTCAGCCTCCCAAGTACTAGGATTATAGGCATGTGCCTATATGTCTGTCTGTCTGTCTGTCTAAGTTTTTGTGATACCAGGAATTGAACCAGGGCATTCTACCTCTGAGCTACACCCCCAGCCCTATTAAAGTTTTTTTTTTTTTTTTTTGTGGTACTGGGATTGAACCCAGTGCACTCTACTGCCAAGCTACACCCCCAGCCCCATTTTTTATTCTTTTTTTTTTTTTGAAACAGGGTCTCACTAAGTTGCAGAGGACCTCACTAAGTAGCTGAGGCTGGCTGTGAACCCAGATCCTTCTTTCTCAGCCTCCCAAGTACTGGGATTACAAGCCTACGCCACCACACCTGGCTTCCAGACCTGTTTTTATTCTTCTTCTTCTTTTTTTTTTTTGCTGGTCTGGGGATGGAACCCAGAGGCATTTGACCTCTGAGCTATACCCCCTGCCCTATTTTTTTTATTCTTTATTTTGAAACAGGGTCTCACTAAGTTGAGGAGGGCCTCACAAAGTAGCTGAGGCCGTCTGCGAATCACGATCCTCCAGTCTCAGCCTCCCGAATGCTGGGATTACAAGTATGCGCCACCACACCAGTCTTCAACCTATTTTTTAATTTGTATTTTGAAACAGAGTCTCAATAGCTGCCTCACTAAGTAGCTGAGGCTGGCCGAGAATCTGCGATCTTCCTGTCTGTCTCTCAAGTTTTGGAATTAAAAGCGTGTATCATCAGGCTTGGCTTTAGATATATATTTTTATGTTTAATGAGGTGTTAGCTGTAGCCAAAAGAAATCGTTAACTCGGGGTTATAATTGAAATAGCATTATATAAAAGTCTAGGTATACACAGTATTTTTTCTTTATAATTCTTCCAGGAAAACTATTAAAAACATATTTCGTTGAATCTAAGATAACTTCTTTCCTTTCTTGAGATCGAACCCAAGGGCATATTCTGCCTCTCCTTTTATACCCAACTCTTGATTTTTATTTTGAAACAGGGTGTTACTAATTTCTGAGGCTGGGTTTGAACTTTGATCATCTGGTTTCAGCCTCCCAAATACTGATATTATAGGCATGGGCCACCACATCTAGCTTATCCCAATTCATAGCTGTAAAAATCTGATGGGGAGCTGAGCGTGATGGCACACTCCTGTAATCCCAACACTTGGAAGGCTGAGACAGGAGAATAACAAGTTCAAGGACTGCCTCAGCAAGTAGTGAAACTCAGTCAACCTAATGAGACCCTGTTCCAAATTAAAGAGTGAGGGAGAAGGAGTTGGGAGTGTATTCGAGGGGGAGGGGGAAACGCCTGAAAATGCTTAGGCATGGTCAATAAAAACACATTTTAATTACATTTTAATTTTAGAGATGTTTAAATGGGACCAAATATCAATATTAATAAAGTGTAATCTGTGTTGCATTTATAATAGCTTTTTACAATAGAGAACTATAGTAAGAGAAGCTAAAGTCAGTATGATTTAGAGCAGTGTGACCTTTTCACTTTAGAAATGTAGGAGATTAGCCGGGTGTGGTTGCGCACGCTTGTAATCCCTGCGCTTGGGAGGCTGAGACAGGAGGATCGCACAGGTTCGAAGCCAGCCTCAGCTACTTAGGCTCTCGCACCTTAGTGAGACCCTGTTTCCAAATAAAATATAAAATAGGTCTGGGAGTGTAGCCTGGAGGTAGAAAGCCTCTGGGTTCCACCCCAGTACCACCAAAAAAAAAAAAAAAAAAAAAAAAAAGGAGATTTAGAGTCTTTTGTGCTATGAATATCAAATTAGTAACTATGCAGCCTGATGTAAGAATAGCTGCTGAGACCTGGATTCACCCTGCTTTTTGTTTTTGTTGCTCGTGTGTTCTGGGGTGACGGGATTGATTTTGGTGGTAATGGTGACGGCCCTTCTATGTTTTGGTTATGCCAGAGTGATCGTAGCTCCAAGGCTGGGTAAATGAGCTACCCTTTATTTTTGTTTTTTTTTATGGTACTGAAGATGAAATCCAGGGGCTTTCTACCTTCGGGTTATACCCCCAGCCATATTTTATTTTACTTTTTTTGGGGAACAGGGTCTCACTAAGTTGCTGAGTCTGTCCTTGAACCTGCAGTCTTCCTTTCTCAGCCTCCCAAGTACTGGGGTTACAGGTGTGCAAAGCAGTGGTCCTTGTGTTGTGGCATAGTTTATATGCGTACTCACATAAGTGTGGTATGTAGGTATGCATACCTACATAACTGCACATGGAACTCTTTGATTATCAAAAGAATATGCTGTTTAGTGTACCACTTTTGACTTTTAAAAATAGCAGCTAAGAAATTGAAACAACCAGGAATGAGAAACTTAGAAAATTGATGCTGTGTATTGTGACTTAAGCAAGTCACCATTTCTCTTAGGCTCTTTCAGCCACTGTAATTGTGATAGTTATAGCTTTTCTCTGTATTGACCTGTTACTTATTATAAATACATATCTTAAGTAAAAATCAATAAAATATTTTTAATTTTTTTGTAGGTCAGCATCAAATTTGAAATATTTAAAGTGGATACAAAACTATTTCCGCGATGCAGACAATTAAGTGCGTTGTTGTGGGTGATGGTGCTGTTGGTAAAACATGCCTCCTGATATCCTACACAACAAACAAATTTCCATCCGAGTATGTACCAACTGTAAGTAGAAAGACGTCCATCTCTTAGTGAAATGTATTGTAATTTTATATCCTTTGGAAACTTACTCTGTACTGAAATTTTTATGTTGTCTACCTTTGCTTCCTATTTTTAAAGATCTTGACTTCTCATGGGTCAATTATATAAACTTTAAAATTAAACAGCTAAAAAATGAGTGGAAAGTCAGAAGGGGTGACAAGGGTTTGCAAGAAGTGCTGGGAGGCAAAACGCAAGTAGACAAGATCCTAAGGCATGGTGGTCTCAATTTGGAGAAGTATGTCCTACGTCTTGGAATGAGGTGACTTTTTTAGATATTGGCCAATGATTGATGAGTGCTTGGAGGTCTTCTGGGTGCCGCTGGGGTTTTGTAACCTCAGAGAGAGTCCTAGCTGTCTCTGCGTATCATGTGAAGTTGTTCTCTCATTAATGCTGAAGCTCCAGACTGTTTTCCCAGGGCCAGAGGAGACTTGTTTGGTTATAAAAACATGGGACAGAAACCTTTGGGGATCTTCCCGAGTGCAGTTGCCTTTTTATCAGAGGGTAGAGGGGAGATGGGGGAGTAACAAAGAGCTAGAGTGACACTCACTGTGAGAGCACGTTTGGGGACCTAGCATCTGTCCCCGAGCCCAGCAGTATAATTATGTTAAATATGTGTGTCCATTCAGTTGTGAGAGGGAAGTTGGGGTTGGCCTGGCAGCAGCCAGCTGTGTTAAATGAGCCATTTTGGGGCTACGAGTTCAAAACCAGTGTATGATTGATGGTGTTCTGTGGAAGTGAAACGGAAGAAAGTGTATAAGCACTTGAGGCTAAGACACTTTTGTGTCTATAAAGACACAGAGCATTGCCAGGAAGGTGAAGACAGGTCAAAGCCTTAATGATTATGTCCAGTTGGAAGCCACAGTTGTGTCTCAGAGCAGGTAAAGTGATTGAGTTAGGCCAAGGATGTAGAAAGAAAGATGAGGTTTCTTCTTTTTTTTTGGTGGCACTGGCGTTCCTGGAAGCCCTTCTACCTCCGGGATACACTCCCACGGGCTACACTCCCAGACATATTTTTTAACTTTTTTATGTGGAGACAAGGTCTCTTAAGCCAGCAAGACTGGCTCTGAACCAGTGCGATCCTCCTGTCTCCGCCTCCCAAGTGCGGGATTACCAGCGTGCGCCACCACGCCCTGCGATGAGGTTTCTTTAAGGGAGAAGAATTTGGAGGTATAATTAGAAACAAAAAACATATTTTTGAGTTTGGGTCAATTTGCATTTGGGGCCAGTGTAAGTGGAATATATTTTGAGATTGCAAGGGACTTTAGGGTGTGTAACACAGGGATCTTTTCAAAGTGCGGACAGTTGTCAGTATTTTTGTGTTTTAATTTTTATTAAAGTTATTATAAACATGATTTCTGAGCCTATTTCATGACTTTTTATTATTTGGTGTTATATCAAAGATAGGCTTATGGGTGTTTTATACACGTATTTGGATCTCTGAGAAAAGGATAGGGCGAAGGAGGAATAGTAGAATAAAATTTAAAATGAGGCTATTTAGGTGAATAAGTGAACCACGAGGCATAAGTAATGGACCCACGTACATGTTTAAGTTATTATGGAAAGGGATTGGTGTAAAACGCATATTAGTTCCCGTCATGAAGTAAGAGCTAGCATTTCTAGGATAATAGACTGTGAGAACTGAAGGGGTCCCTGGTATCACTTACTTATCTCCCATGGATGAAGGGAATTGAAGCTCAACTTAGGGAGGAGAGAACTTTTAAGCAATTAAACACTAGTGTGAGTAGGATCTGGAATGGATAAGCTTTTCTGATTCTTAGTCCTGTCTACATATGAGTAGTTCAGTAAACAAAAGTTCTTGCGGATTCTCTTAAGTGTAGATTCAGAAAATAACCCTGAGAGTTTAAGCATATTCATTCCATTTATTTTTGTGAGCAAGAACTTAATTCCTTTATTAACTACTTACTCCTACTTTCCTTTCTTTCTTTTTTTTTTTTTTTTTTGTTGTTGTACTGGGGATGGAATCCAGGGGCATTCTACTTTCAAGCTATACCCCTAGCCTTATTTTTTATTTTGAAACAGGGTCTCACTTAGTATCTTAGTGGAGGGCCTCACTAAGTATCTGAGGCTAGCCATGAACCTGTCATCCTCCTGTGTCAGCCTCCCAAGTACTGGGATTACAGGTATGCATCACCACACCTGGCACTCCTTTACATTTAAACAAGCTCCTGAACAACCCGTTAAAACATGAACCTGAAAAATTATAGTAGTAGCTAAAAGGTTAAAGCAGGGCTGGTCTTCAAATGTAGCATACTTCTCCCAGTTGGGAAGCATTATTGTTATTATTTTATTTACTTATTTATGCTTTTGGGTACTAGGGATGGAACCCAGGGGGCATTGTGCTTCTGATCTATACCCCCAGCCCTACTTTTTTTTTATTCTTTATTTTGAAACAGGGTTTCACTGAGTTGCAAAGGGCCTTATTAAGTAGTAGCTGAGGCTGGCCTTTAGCCATGATCCTCCTGTCTCAGCCTCCCAAATGTATTATTGTTATTTTAAAAATTTAAGTAATTAGCTGGGTGTAGTGGCTCATGCCTATAATCCCAGTATGTGGGAAGTGGAGATGGGTATTGCAGGTACCAGGCCAGTTTCAGCAGCATAGTGAAGCCCTGTTTTATTTATTTTTATTAATTTATTTTGTGGTACTGGGGGTGGAACTCCGGGCTATGCTCCCAGACCTATTTATATTTTATTTGGAAACAGGTCTCACTAAGTTGCTGAGAGCCTCACTCTGTAGTTGAGGCTGGCTTTGAACCTGTGCGATCCTCCTGTCTCAGCCTCCCAAGCGCTAGGATTATGAGCCTGAACCACCACGCCTGGCTGTGAGACCCTATTTTAAAATAAAAAAATAACAAGGGCTGGGGATGTAGCTCAGAGGTGAAATACCCTTGGGTTCAATCCCCAGCACACACCCTCTCCCACCAAATTAAGTAATCTACTCAAGATGATTAAGACATTTTTATTTTAAGTTGACAAAATTAGTTTTATATGAAACCACATCTCTTTGGTTTTAAAGTAATCAAAGGAATCCATGACTTAGTATTGGGTCTTTTCCTCTTCAGCATCATGCCATCTATTCACAAATAACTTAGTACAGCCAAGTTAGTATGTTTTGAGTTTATTAAGGGTTTTCTGGTCTATTTACAATGAAGCATTTAGTCAGAGAAGGGATCCGCTTTCAGGGTTTGTGCTCAGGAACATGAGTTGTGTTTTCAGGTGCTGGGAGGAAACTCAGGGCCTGACACTGGTAGACAGTACCACTGAACTGGGGCCCTCAACACCAGTGTATTTGTGAAATTCTCAACAAGTAACCTGTTAGCTCTTTCTTGATCACTTTGCTTGAGTACTTTATTTCTCTTACATGGGCTTATTTACAGAGGCTCTTTTCATTTGGGACCCTAAAAGGAAAATACATTGTCATGGGTCTAGGAGATTTTAACTCTAGATCAAAAGGCCTAAGAAATATTTCCATAGAAATCAGATTGAACATTGAGGTAAACCACTGTCTTAAAAGTTTGAAACTTGGCCAGGCGTGGTGACGCATGCTCCTAATCCCCATGCTTGGGAGGTGGAGACAGGAGGATTGCGCAGATTTGAAGCCAGCCTTGCTGGCTTAAGAGACCCTGTTTCCAAATAAAAATATAAAATAGGTCTGGGAGTGTAGCCCGGAGGTAGAAGGGTTTCCAGGAACCCCAGTACCACCAAAAAAAAAAAAAAAAAAAAAAAAAAAAAAAAGTTTGAAACTTGGGTAGGAGAATTTTGCATAGCTAGAGGACTTGCTTCAGACACCTAACTTTTTTTGTATGTTTGTGATAGTAGGGAACGAACCCAGGGACATTCTACCTCCAAGCTACACCTTCAGCCCTGTATTTTATTTTTATTTTGGAACAAGGTCTCCCTAGGTTGACGAAAGTCTCACTGATTGCTGAGGCCTCCCTTGAACCTGCTATCCTCTTCTTTCAGCCTCCCAAGTACTAGAATCACAGATTTGTACCACTGCGCCTGGTTTGACTCCTGACACTTTTGTGGTTCTTGACTCAGTCTGTTGGTGTAGAGCAGACTTCCCAAGTCACTTTTTCCAAGAACTATTCAGCTCACATGAGGCCTTAATTGCCTTGCTGGTTATATAAGGAGAATGTACTAAGCAAGGGTTAAGTCTTAGGGAGGAAATACTGCCTGAGGAATTGTCCCATTCTGTTTTGATCACCCCCACACACTAACAATTGTATTTTTGTTTCTAGGTTTTTGATAACTATGCAGTTACAGTTATGATTGGTGGAGAGCCATATACTCTTGGACTTTTTGATACTGCAGGTGGGAACTTAATGTCTTTTATAATGTTTTGTTCTATAACTAATTGCTGGCTGTGTGTCATATTTGAACATTTTGGGAAACTGGCATATTGGCAAATGAATGACCTTTTGTTAGCTACATAACCACGGAAGCAATCCCGACTGGGATGGCTAATAGGAGTTTGGGATACCCTGGGTGGATGGTGTGGTAAAAGATACTGCAGAGCAAGAGCAAGTCCACTAGACAAATACTAGTGAACCAAAACCCTGATGCCTGCACCTTGCAGAGAAACGGGAACTTTGTTGGCGAGAGCCTTGGGAAATGAATTCAGAGGAAGAATGCCTTCAGATGGTCTCCTTTCACCCCGTTTTATTCATTCATTCATTTATTCATTCATTCATTTTTTTGAGGTACTGGGGACAGAACCCAAGGGTATTCTACCCCCGAGCTGTACCCTAGACCTATTTTTTTATTCTTTATTTGAAACAGTCTCACTAAGTTGTGGAGAGCCTCACTAAGTAGCTGAGGCTGGCCATGGACCTGTGATTCTCCTGTTTCCCAGAGTTTGTAAAGTTGTAAGCCATATATGATGTTTATTATGGTTGTTTTCTTTCATTTGAAGGCTTATGTACTATATGTTGTCTGTGTAATATGTGTTTAGAGAGCTTCTTATGATAGGTAGTTATTATTGTATACTTCATCTGAAATCAGTTTTTAGAGTGAACCAATATCTAGTTTATATTCTTGACATTTGTTGTCAGCTGTCCAGTTTATAAGAACAAATTACTTTCCTAAATGTATCTAATTCTTCAGTGTTATTGCCTACTTGTTTTTAACAGTAGCTGTATGTCTCAATTTTTAGTGTGTGTGTGGTATTGGTGATTGAACTCAGGAGCATTCTGTAACTGAGCTACACCTCCACCCCTTCATACTTTTTGATTTTGAAATAGGGTCTTGCTAGGTTGCTGAAAGTTTGCTGTGTTGCCGAGGCTGTCCTTGAACCTGTGATCCTTCTATCAGCCTCCCAAGTACTGAGATTATAGGTGTGTAGCACCACATCTGGCAAAAGTTTTAAGTTTTTATGAAGTTTAGTTTTTCTTTGGTTGCCTATGACTTTGGTTTTTTTTTTTTTTTTTTTTTTAAGGTACTAAGGATGGAACCCAGGGGCATTCTTCCTCTGAGCTACACTCCCAGCCCTATTTTGTATTTTGAAACAGAGTCTCACTGAGTAGCTGAGTAGACTTCACTAAGTAGCTGAGGCTATCTGTGAGCTATGATCCTCCTGTCTCAGCCTTCCAAATGCTGGGATTCCAAGTGTACACCACCATACCTGGTGACTTTGGTGTTTTATATATATAAAATCATCACTAATTCTATGTTGCCCTGTGTTTTCTGAGATTTTTTTTTTTTTTTTTTGGTGGTACTGGGGTTCCTGGAAGCCCTTCTACCTCTGGGCTACACTCCCAGACCTTTTTTTTTTTAACATTTTTATTTGGAAACAGGGTCTCCTACGCCAGCGCGCTCGGCTGGCTTCGAACCTGCGCGATCCTCCTGTCTCTGCCTCCCAAGCGCGGGGATTACAAGCGTGCACCACCACGCCCGGCTTGAGAATTTTTTTTTTAAACCAAACAATGTTTGAACTAAAACCAGTTCAGACTTTTAGGTCTTGATCCTTTCTTTTTTCTTTGGCGGTACTGAGGATGGAACCCAGGTGCATTCTACCTATGAGCCACACCTCCAGCCCTATTTTTTGTTCTTTATTTGGAAACAGGGTCTCATTAAGTTGTGGAGGGCCTCACTAAGTAGATGAGGCTGGCCACGAACCTGTATTCTCTTGTCTCAGCCTCCCAGATAGATGCTGGGAGAACAAGCATGCACCACCATGCCAGGCTCTTGGTCCATTTTAAATTTTAATTTCGTGTATGGTATTAGGTAAGGGTATAGCTTCAACCTTTCTTTTTTTTTTTTTTTTTTTATATTGGTACTGGGGATTGAACCCAGGAGCATTCTACATCTGAGCTATACCCCCAAACCCCTTTTTAAATTTTTTATTTTAAAACAGGGTCTCACTGAGTTGCAAAGGGCCTCGCTAATAGCTGAGGCTGTCTGTGAACTGCTATCCTCCTATCTCAGCCTTCCAAATGGTAATACAAGTGTACACCACCACACCTGGCTTTATATAGCCTTTTTAAACTTCTTTTAGCAGTGTTTATAGTTTTCATTGTACAAATCTTTTACCTCCTTGAATAATTTCTAAGAAATTTAATTAATTTATTTATTTTTGAGTATCTACTGATTCTTGCCAACTTTTTTCCTCTCTAGGACTTTTCATTTTCAGATACTGGTCTTATATTATGTACATATTAACTAAACGTGTGACCTGCTTTGATAGTCTTGATAAGTGATGGATTTTGTCAGCAGAGTTGTGACTGAGACTTGATTTTCTCATGTGGTTTTTTTTTGGCGGGTCTGGGGGTGGAACCCAAGGGCATTCAACCTCTGAGCTACACCTCCTGCCCTATTTTTTATTCTTTATTTTGAAACTCGGTCTCACTGAGTTGAAGAGGGCCTCACTAAGTAGCTGAGGCTGTCTGCGAACTGCGATCCTCAGGTCTCAGCCTCCCGAATGCTGGGATTACAAGCGTGCGCCACCATGCCCGGATCTCACATGATTTCATTGTGATTTTCTTAGCCAGATCTGACTGGAAATGGTTTTAAATTACATCTTTAGCAACAGTTTGTTGGTTTATTTATTTGTGGTACTGGGGATTGAACCCATGGATGTTCTACCTCTGAGTTACACCCCCAGCCCTATTTTATTTTGAAACAGGATCTCACTAAGTTGTTGAGAACCTCAGTAAATTCCTGAGGCTGCCCTGAAATCTATGGATTCCCTCCCAAGTACGGAATGTACCACATACATGGCCGTTCTGAGTTTTTGACATTTATAAGTAGAAGAATATTGCCCAATATTATATTACAAAGCCATAATAAAAGAAAACCTAATAAAATGTATGGTGTGTGTGTGGGGGGGGGGGAGGGAGAGAGAGAGATACTGGAGATGGAACCCAGGGGCTTTCTACTTCTGAGCTAAACCACCAGCCCTATTTTTTTTTTTTTAATTCTTTATTTTGAAACAGGGTCTCACTGCATTGCAAAAAGCCTCACTAAGTAGCTGAGGCTGTCCTCCTGTCTCAGCCTCCCGTGCACTGGGATTACAAGTGTGTGACATCACACCCAGTTTAAAATGTATGGCTTTTTTTTTCTTTCTTTTTTTGGGTGGTACTGGGGTTCCTGGAAGCCCTTCTACCTCCGGGCTACACTCCCAGACCTATTTTTACATTTTTATTTGGAAACAGGGTCTCCTAAGCCAGCGTGCGTGGCTGGCTTCGAACCTGCGTGATCCTCCTGTCTGCCTCCCAAGCGTGGGAATTACAAGCGTGCGCCACCACGCCTGGCTAAATGTATGGCTTTTTAAAAGATAATTTTCTTATTTTCTTTCTGGCTAATTAGTAGTGTGCTGTTAAGATGCTTGCTTAATCTGTTGACTGACTTGTGATTTTAATGGCACGAGGATACCAGGATTCAGTTGTTGACTTCTCCCCAATTTTTTCTTTAGGTCAAGAGGATTATGACAGATTACGACCGCTGAGTTATCCACAAACAGATGTATTTCTAGTCTGTTTTTCAGTGGTCTCTCCTTCCTCATTTGAAAATGTGAAAGAAAAGGTAAGTTGATCAAATACTGTTTCCCTGGAAATGGTTAGCACAGAATTCCTTTTGATCTGTGGCAAATAGCTTTAGAGGCTGTGGATTAACAAAGGTGTATTTAAAATACCTTTTTTTTTTTCCAGTGGGTGCCTGAAATAACTCACCACTGTCCAAAGACTCCTTTCTTGCTTGTTGGGACCCAGATTGATCTCAGAGATGACCCCTCTACTATTGAGAAACTTGCCAAGAACAAACAGAAGCCTATCACTCCAGAGACTGCTGAAAAGCTAGCCCGCGATCTGAAGGCTGTCAAGTATGTGGAGTGTTCTGCACTCACACAGGTAAGTGCTATGTGGATCCCATGCTTCTTTAAGGTTGAGCCGTTTCTTGTAAAATTGAAATGCAGGTTCGTTCTTTCTTTCTCTCTCTTTTCTTTTTCTTTTTTCTTTCTTTTTTTTTTTGCGGTATTCAGGGGCATTCTATCTCTGAGCTATACTCCCAGTCCTATTTTTTTTTATTCTTTATTTTGAAACAGGGTCTTATTAAGTTGAGGATGGCCTCACTAAGTAGCTGAGGCTGGCCTCAAACCTGCAATCTTTCTGTCTCAGCCTCCCAAGTACAAAGTGTGCAACCACACCTGGTTAGATGCAGGTTATTTCTAATAGTGGTCAGCAAATATTCAAAGCTGCCCAGGAGTAATATGACTAGCTTCACACTTGTATGATGTTTTATAAGAGGTCTCTGTGTTTATGGAGAATATTATTAGTCTCTAAAGCTCTTAGCATTGTTGAACTCCCATGTTGTAATGTACTGAATGATTTGAAGCAAAGTTGTTTTTTAAAAAAAATTTTTTTTTCTAAGATAAGTACAGACTTAGAGGATATGAAATGTTTTTTTCTCTAGAGTTTTAAATTTTTATTTGAATAAATCTGATTTTTTTCTTGCCAATTCTGACAAAATTGATACTATAATATTTTAGCTGGAACAGAGAATTAGTCATAATATTTGAGACTTCAGGTAAAAGAATGCTGCCTTAGGTATTTCCACATAGCAGCATGCTTCATATATTGTCTTTTGTCTTTTAAAAGCATTCCTATCTTTATTTAGAGTCACTTCCTTCTCATGAGCCTCTTCCTTCTGCATTTCTGAGTGATGTGATTGGATTTCCTGGTAGCTTGATGTGAAATGTGGATTCAGAGGACAGGGAGCAGCGAGAGCTGTCACCAACCTGTATGGTCCAGTCTTTCCATTTTCCTGGGATTGCTGATTCCCTCCTTTGAGTATTGTTCTGGGGACAAAAGAGATTCTTCTGGGAATTATTAGTACAGAACTTTTATGGTCTCCTGGTACTGGTGCTTTGAACAGTGAACAAACATGCCTAGTAAAATAGTGATTACTAATAATTAAACCCACTTATATTTATCATGCTTATTTTTCAGATAATTGTTCATATATATTAAGTTTTCAAAAGAAACACTCTTGAATTCTTGGTTATATGTATACTAGGATAAACGGCATGTATAATTATGTATATTAAAACTGTACTAAATTAGTAGATAGAGCCTAATGAATAATTTGTGTGTGTATGTGTGTTGCTGGGTATTGAACCCAGGGCATTCTCCCTCTGAATTACATCCCCAGACTATTTATTTATTTATTTATTTATTTATTTATTTATTTATTTATTTATTGGCACTAGGGATGGAACCTAGAGGCATTCTACCTCAAAGCTGTAGCTCTGTCCCCCAGCCCTGTTATAGCCTATATTTATTTTGAAACAAGGTCTCACTAGGTTGTGTAGGACCGCACTAAGTAGCTGAGGCTGGCCTTGAACCTGTGATCCTTTAGTCTCAGCCTCCTAAGTACTAGGATTATAGGTATATGCTACCACGTGCTGGGACTAGTGCATAATTTAATAAGCTCTCAATTTTGTGCTTGGTTGGGCATTTAAAGATAAAATTTTTATGCCCAACTAGATAGTTCACAGTATAACTTCAAGGTCAGATGATTTTGAACATACTCTCCTAAACCTCGTTTTTCCTAGAAGTCTAATGCCATTTTGTAAAAGCAGATTTTTAAATATTCAGAAGAATTTACATTTTCTCATACACAGTGTGGACTGTGATTTAGACAAAGCATATGTCTTGTGCATGCCCCAGAAAAGTGTGTCAGTGTGCATATATTGGGGAGAGAAGAACAAGATGTGTGGACGTCCAAATCAGAGTTAGACACTAACTGCATGGGTATCTGTTGCATGCTCCTGTTCTTTTGATAGGACTACTTTTGTGGGATATGGAGACAGGTAGGCCATATGGATCCCATGTTAGCTCATTGGTGAAGCTTGTTTTAGATAATTGGGTACTACTTATAAGATTTTCATATTGTACGTAGGTTTACATAATAAATCACATTATAGAAAATAGGTTTAAAAGATTTTAGTAGGCATCTCTTTTTTCTTACCAGATTTCAAAAATTTTAGAAGTGAGAGAAAAAGATAAAAAATGAGGTTTGTGGTTGTGTATGGGAGCTAGAACTCTTACGACTCCAGATTCTATTAAAGCTAAATTATATAAACAAGTAGTGGAAGAGCCAAGATTAGTTTTTTTTCTTAGGGTATTTGTTGATCTTTATCCACAATAAGAAAGAAAGGATTTCCTTCTTATTATGGAATACCTTATAGTTTCTAATGTTTCTCCTTTTTTAAAAAATAAGGTATTCCATCACCTTCTTCCTTTTATATTTGAATATAATAAGTTTATTTCTAGATGTGTAGCATTTCTCTTTATAAATGATGTAGAAAGGAGAAAAAGATTTAAACCTCTGCCTCTTTCAGTACTGATTGCTATCTCTTGTTTATTTTGTATCTCATGGAACATGTGGTTGCCATGGGATGCTCTGATGGAGGTGGGGTATGAGGAGGGAATGAATAAATACCTGGGGTAGTCTGGGGCCAGCAAGTACCACTGGAGCAGTATCCTGGGGCTTTGGGGACATTTTTCCTTGGGATCAAACTGACATAAAGAATTTGTGAAACTACTTTGGATGGTAAACCTGTGGCTTCAGGTGTAGGTGAGTCTATAGACCTGGGCCCAAGTTACCATTGCTACTATCATGTTGGAGTTTCTGGCTGAGGTGTAAGTGTATTTCTATATCGTAACCCCTGTATACCTGAGAATATTCTTTGTTTTCACTCCATGCTTTATGCTCTGATAACCATGCAGGCATCTTAAAGCATTGGACTGCTTGCTACAGCTCACTTTAGAACTCCATTCTTTGTTTTCTTATGACTTGGGTGGTGGTTACTTGCTTTAATAACATGGCTGAATAACTGAAGTGTATGCTGTTTCTAGAGTCCATTCTTTAAAACTTTCCTAAGTTGCTACTGTTACACAGTGAACAGTCCTAAGTATCTGAACCTTTTTGCTTTGGGAAACAACAGATTGACTCTGAAATCCTGATCAATCCCAATCCAGATATGCCACTGAACCTAGAAACATGTAGCATGCCTGTTAGTTGCTATTTGTGTCCTTCAGTTATTCAGGGGCTGAATTCACATAAGCCTGAAATTGTAATAGGTTTATTTTCAAAGTGTGTGTGTGCTGTTCTTACCAATAGAAATACTGAGGTATTCTGCAAGACTTAATTATCCAATGGGTCTTGAGTTTATATACCCAGTTTTTCTCCCTGGCTTTATTTACATGAAAATGTTGCAATACTAGATTTCACTGTGTGATTATGAAAATGTACTATGTTGATTTACTAAGATTGCTTTCTTGCTTAGTTAACCTTTTTTTGAGGTGAAGTTTCTGTTCAGTTATCCAGTTTAAAATGTAACATTCTGGCATTTTCTTAAAGCACATTGCTTCTGTGAATTCAGCTCATTTAATCCTACTGCTGTTGTATCTGCTAGTCTTTCTAATCCTCTAACCTGGCTGCTATTCTCTCTCCTCCCCTCTGTCTTGTAGAGAGGTCTGAAGAATGTGTTTGATGAGGCTATCCTAGCTGCCCTCGAGCCTCCGGAAACTCAACCCAAAAGGAAGTGCTGTATATTCTAAACTGTTTTCTCCTTCCCCTCTTTGCTGCTGCTTTCTGTCCCTCTACTGTAGAAAGATCATTTAAAAACGAAGGAATAAAACTATCCTGTTTGAAAGCCTCTGCGTCTTTTTACTTACCACCTTAGAGCAATCTCTGTATTAGTTTTTGATCAACAATGCAATATCTTATAGAATATTTTTTGTGATCAGTAGTCAAATTGGACTTGTTTAACTTTCTGATGCTTGAGTTGCCTGGTGCTTAGAGCTTTTTGATTTGAATTACTATTGCAAAAGGGAATGTGGTCTGGCATTAAGAATGTTCTCGGAGAAAATAAGAGTGTTAACACTTCTAGATCTTAGTTCTAGATGGAGAAAATAACACAAACATCATTTTACTCTTATGATCAATTGTTAATTGTAATTGCATGACAAACTATGGAAAAAGGGTGACTTGCTAGTAGAGTGTAATGGGGAAGGGAGGATTCTTTTCTGGTTTTCCTTTGTGCAGTGAAACTTTGTGTTGCTATTGCTTTGGCTGTCTGTGCTATAGTGGAGTATTTGTCAGTCTGGGGTGGGAGATATTGATGTATCTGCTACTGCTTTATGAGTTGATTTGTTACATTATCTTTTAAGAATAGCATCCTTTTAACAGTTGACTTAAGGTTTGTTAATGTTGAGATGTAAAGCTACCACCTTTATATTTTCCTGCTTCTGATTTTATTGTTGTGAGGGAAACATACAATTGTGGTTACCTTTAAAATTTGAAATTAAAATATACAATTGTTTGTATAAATGGCTGATGAAGCTTTATTCCTGTTGCACTGACTGGCTCTGACTTTACATACGTACCAGGTGCCACCTGTCTACTTCCTAGAACCCCCTGGCTCTGTCTGTCGGTGGGGTGAAGGGTTCACAGGGAATGTCTTGCAGCTGCCGTCATCGTGTGCTCTCTGCCTGTGCCTTCCCTGCAGGGAGGTGCCACTGCCTGGCATCCTCAGTCCTTTCTCACATCCAGTGTTTGATTTGAATGCAGAGCTGTTCTCCTGTTTCTGTGTGAAATGTTTCACCCGCACGTTAACAAAACTCATATTGAACGAGCAAATGACATGTGCTTGTGTGCTTCTTGCGACATACATTGGTCTTTCTCAAAGGACCTCTGTCTCACACATGAATATCTCCTCCTCTGCTTCTGCATTGTTGAATCCTTCCAGTGCCATGCCTGGACCAAACTTGGTTAAGTGAGATTTTTATGTTGAGATTCAGGACTGTTCTTAATGTTTTTGTTTGCCCACTCTCGGGGGTTTGACTATTTTAAACTTGAACTCCAACTCTGTTATACTGAAAATCAGCCTGCCCATTTCTTCTTTCTACCCCTTTTCAGAAAGGCCTAAAGAATGTGTTTGACGAAGCAATATTGGCTGCCCTGGAGCCTCCAGAACCGAAGAAGAGCCGCAGGTGTGTGCTGCTATGAACACCTCTCCAGAGCCCTGTCTGCACAGCTGGTGTCGGCATCATACTAAAAGCAATGTTTAAATCAAACTAAAGATTAAAGATTAAAATTCGTTTCTGCAATAATGACAAATGCCCTGCACCTACCCACATGCACTCGTGTGAGACAAGGCCCATAGGTATGGCCTCCTTTCCCCCTCCCAATACTAGTTAATTTTGAGTAATTGTGTATTGTCAGGAAAGTGATCAGTACTAGTTTTTGTTTGGTTGTCTCAAAAAAACTTTTCTGTTCAAGAGCAAGGCATGCTTGTGATGACTCTGTAACGGACTAATTTGAATTGTTGAAGCCACTTCATGGTTCCATTCTGGAGAGTAATCTGGGACATCTTAGAGTTTTATTTTTTTTCTTCTTTAATTTTTTTTTGGGGGGGGAGTGTGTGTGGGGTTTGTTTTTTAGTCTTGTTTTTTTAATTCATTAACCAGTGGACAGCCTGTAGGTGAGGAGGACAGATTGATTCCACATTCCACCTCCTAGATCTAGTTTAGAAAATGTGTTCCCCACCTGGTGCTCTTAGGAAGGAGTATAGTAAATGCCTCATTTAATAATATACTCCTTTTTGAAAGTTGCCTTTTCTCTCCACCCTTGCATAGATCCAGTATTTGATGAAACTCATGAAAGTGAGTGGAAGCTGTCTTGCCCCTCCTCTTTTCTAGGATGCACTCTATGTGATTGTGACTTTCAGGAAATTTGTTTGCCATTTGATGATTTTTTTTGGTGGGTGGGAGTTAATTACCAACTTCCTTCACTGATTAAATGAAGAAAAGTATTGCACCTTTTGAAATACACCAAATGGATTGAGTTTGTAATTAAAAAAGTTTCTTTCCCTGTCAGTCATTGTCTTCTATGTTTAGCATAGATTTGCCACTCAGTAATGTGTGATGTTCCTAGAACCCAGCCGAAGACCTGGACCGTAGAGGACTATGAGGGGTGGTGCTAGAAGACAGATGCCTGTGGGATGATGCTGGGGGTGGGTGGGGTGGGGAGAGCACTTACTAGCACAGGAACAGCCAGGGGAATCTCCTTATTTCTATTTTGCATATAAGGCCTCCTAGCTTGTTGAGACTCTAATTTAGTGAAAACCATGGAAAGAGTCTTACGAAGACTCTTCACAAGTGTTAATAGGGATTTTTTTCCAGCTTATTTTGGTTGCAGGTTCCAGTTTTTAAAAATGTGTAGGTAATCTTTTCCACCTTCCTCAAATCCTAATTCTTGTAGATTCATTAGTGTTGAACCAATGCTTTCTCATGTCTTGAATCTTTGTATATGCATTCTTTTCAGATGTATTAAACAAACAAAAATCCTTCACAAGCGAGCCTGAGGGTTGTTATTTTCCCTCCGCCTCTTACTTTTCAGGTATTTAGGAGCGGGAAGCTGACTTTTACATAATACCAATTTTAACAAGTTTTGGGATAAGATTTGTGTGTTTGTGTGTTTGTTTGTTTATTTATTTATGTTTCTTCTCTGACATTCAGTTTTCCCCTCTGTATGTCTAGGTTTGCGTCTTCAGGTTTGGCAGGCAGTTTAGGAACTCCTTTCCTTAAATACAGAGACCATCAGTTACATTGTTCAGTGTGGAAGGTTCAGAAGCACTCTGCTCCTGTTGTTGGAAGTGTGTAAACACACTTATTACCCATAGATTAGTTGGAATTTAACTAGCTTCCCCCCAGGTTGTCTGAATCAGTTCTCAAATGTGATTGCTTACTGGAGTGCAGCTTGAGCAATGGAACTTTAAAAAGTTTTTCAGGTAGCCGAGCGTGGTGGCGCACGCTTGTAATCCCCGTGCTTGGGAGGCTGAGACAGGAGGATCGCGCAGGTTTGAAGCCAGTCTCAGCTGGCTTAAGAGACCCTGTTTCCAAATAAAATATAAAATAGGTCTGGGAGTGTAGCCCGGAGGTAGAAGGCTCCTGGGTTCCATCCCCAGTACCACCCCCCCCCAGACTTTTTTGTTTTGTTTTTAGGTATTCCTAAAATGTAGCTGAGTTTGAAAATCACTGCTCATAGGTTGTCCTAAACTATGATTCTTGGATTCCAAATTCTGTGATGTGACTCTGAATCATTTTCTTTAGATGATAAGAATGACATATTTATCTTAGTGACAACATACTGATCCATATGAGAATCTAAGAACCATGATCCAATTAAGGTCAAAAGTTCCCTACATGACTCCATACTGTGCTAGAACCAAGCCATGTCATTTGAGAAGGCTCTAGGAAGGGGCATGTCAGCTTTACTAGTTTTAACCAATGTACCGTATTTATGCCTTGTTCACTGTGCCTGGGACAGGTACCTGGATCATACTGTGATATCCTGGAGAGCAGAGACATGTGTATCCTAGCTTCTCCCCAGTACAGTGGCGTATAGGTCCTTGGTTATTGTGCTATCTCTGTCCCACAGCAGTATTTGGCTTAAGGTATGGCTCTAAAAATAGTCATAGGATGTACACATGATTTTAAGAATGAGTAAATCAGATAAAGTAGGTCAGGTGCTTGTGTAATGAAGTGTGCATGTTTCAGAAGAACAGGTGTCAAGGGGATTGACTGAAGCTAATGTTTTTAAGTATTTTCAATTTGGCTTTTGAGTATCCAAAGAACATGGATAGTAAGTAGTTGAAGGTAACGTAGTTTTCTGCTTAAATATTGTTTTCTCTTTGACTCAAGAAACTTGTTTGTAGTCTTGGCTTAGTAGGCAAATGACATTGCCCTGAGTGTGGTTTAGAGGTTGGAAAGGATTATTGCAAACATTCCTTAGCAGACTTGACTTTGTAGCAAAGTTTATAAATAGTCTTATAAAACATTAATAAATACCTCGCTGGTGTTCTAAAATGTTACAAATCTTATACTGAAAATTTTAGATGTGAGCTCTGTCTTTGTTAAAAATGCATCCTTGTTGGGCGTGGCGGTGCACGCTTGTAATCCCTGCGCTTGGGAGGTGGAGACAGGAGGATTGAGCGGGTTCAAAGCTAGCCGCGCTGGCTTGAGACCCTGTCCCCCCTCCCCCCCCAAAATTATATATATATATATGGTCTGGGAGTGTAGCCCGGAGGTAGAAGGGCTTCCAGGAACCCCAGTACCACCAAAAAAACTCAAAAAACAAAAACCTGCATTCTTAGAGTTGGAATTTGCTATTAGAGAAGTTTGTTTCAAGGGGAAGAAAGGATTGTCCTGTGAAAGGAACAACTGCAGTATTTTTTTAATTCTAAGGTGTTTTTTTCTCCTCACATTTTAAGAGTACAATCAGAATACCTCCAATTTGTGTCCACTCAAAGTTGTGTTTGTTTTTTCCCTTTTCTGAAAAGCTGATATTAAATCAGTGGTGTCTTAATAGTTGTTACCTTCATAGAATGGATAAAATATTGGCTTTTTATTTTTTTTTGTGGCACTGGGGGTGGAACCCAGGGGCTTTCTACCTCCGGGCTACACTCCCAGACCTGTTTTATATTTTATTAGAAACAGGCTCTCACTAAGTTGCTGAGAGCCTCACTAAATAGCTGAGGCTGGCTTCGAACCTGTGCGATCCTCCTGTCTCAGCCTCTCAAGTGCGGGGATTACAAGCGTGCGCCACCACGCCCGGCTAAAATATTGGCATTTTAAAAATTAAGTTTGGATTATTTTCCTCTTCTCCTCATTTTGAGGTTATTAGTGGTTTTTTGGGTGTTGGGTGCTAAAGAGCCCTACTCAAGGAGGATTGAAACTTAGTCCCTGCTGGGTACAGCTCACCCACATTAGAAACTTGTGTACCTGCGTGAGGAAGGAACCTGGAAGCAGCAACTGTATTATCTTTCGGGAAGGGCTGAACTCCTCATGGCTAGGTATCTCATAGATTGCAGAAGGAAAATGGCTTTAATTCACTCCTATTTTAGCTTTCCTATTCTCTCTGAATCTTACTTTATGTTCAGCCAGCTTTAGAGCATGGCGATTTAATTACATAGAACAACGGAAGCCCTCACCAACCATGTTATTTTCTTTCCAGAGCTGTTTGAATACTTTTTAAGTATTACTTTGAGTCTTTTCCCAGTGTTCCTACATTTTTCTATTTAAAACCTCATTTTATTAGCGAGTGCCACTGTAACGCCGTGCATTATAAGTCATGCCGACAGTGGTTTACTACACTGTTTATTTTGCTTACTCCTGGATCAGCATGCTCACCTCCAGGCTTCAGATTGGAGAATGAAAGTTTCTAGCCTTGCAGATATAAGCCAGCAGAGGTGAGGCTTCCATCTAAGTCCCCTGCAGAATGCTCTGTTGACTGTATTTCATGCGCTGCAGTGCAGATGGTCAGCTGGAGTCCCCAGTGGGTATCTTGGCCACTGCCGGCCTACATGGAACCTTTGTGCCACTTAGAAAAATGTTGTAGTTGGGTGTGGTGGCGCACACTTCTAGTCCCAATAGTTGAGACCCTGTTTCAAAATAAAGAATTTAAAAAAAAAAAAAAAACAGGGCTGGGGGTGTACTTCAGAGGTAGAATGCCCCTGGGTTCTATCCCCAGTACTGCCAAAAAAATAAAAAAGTATTACAATAATAATAATAATCTGATTTTGGGGGGGCAATGAAGGTTGATCTCAGGGGCACTCTACTACTGAGCTATACCTCAGCCCTTTCTATTTTTTATTTTGAGACAGGGTCTCACTAAGTTGTCCAGACCAGCCTTGACTTGTGATCCTCCTGTCTCAGCTTCCTGAGTTGCCAGGATTTTATAGTTGTATGCCATTCACACCCAGCTTGATTTAAAAAAAAAAAAAAAGACATATTGCTTCTGTTTGCAAGAATTGTCAAAGTATCCAGGCTTGTTGGTATACATTTGTAATCTCAGTACTTGGGAGGCTGAGATTGGAGGATTGCAGGAGAATTTGATGGTAGCCTCAGCAATGTAGGAAGAGTCCTGCAACCTAGCAAAGCCGTGTTTACAAATAAAAAGAAAAAAAAAAACAGAGAGCTGAGGTTATAGTTCAGAGATAGAATGCCTCTGGCTTCAATCCTCAGTGCCACAAAAAAGGGGGAAAAGGATTGCCATAGCAACTGTACCATACAAGCTTACTTTTTTTTTTTTTTTTTTTTTTGGTACTGGGGATGGACCCCGGGGGCATTCCATCTCCTAACTGCACCCCCAGCCCTATTTTTTTTATTCTTTATTTTGAAACAGGTTCTCACTGAGTTGCAAAGGGCCTCAGTAAGTAGCTGAGGCTAGTGGTAAACCATGATCCCTCTGTCTCAGCCTCCCAAATGCTGGGATTACAAGCGTTTGCCACCATACCTGGCTCATACAAGTCTATTTTTGATAGGCTAGTGGTACCCTGCTGTCTTAGATGTGGAGCCCTTGTGCAGTGTACAACTTGCATATTTTTACTCTACAGTGGACTTAGGTAGTAGGATCTAAAATAGGCAAAGATGCCAGACGTAGTTGTGCATGCCTATAATCCCAGTACTTGGGAGACTCATGCAGGAATATGGAAACTTGAAGACAGCCTGGGCAATTTAGTAAGCCCCTGTCTCAAAATAAAAATAAAAAGGGCTCAGTGGTAGAGAGCCTCATGGTTCAATTCCTAGTACCTGCCTCTCGGCACACAAAGTAGGCTGAGAAAACTGGGTGGGAGAAAAATTTTATGGTCATTTTTAGTTCACATGCTAAAGCACAGAATTGAGACTAGTATAATTTCTTAATTTGGGGCATAGTAAGGAAATGATGGTGATTTACCTGTCACTGCACAGCTGTCTAGTGGCGAAGCTGGGCTAGAACCCATATTCCTGGCTTTTTCTGTGTGGTCTTTTTACTGGGCTGTCTTGCTAGGTCCAGGTTTGCACTTTATGTCTGTATCCTTGTCTCCTCAAAGCTGAACAGTACCTTTCTGCTATACTTAAATTTCTCCTGGGATCTTTCTGTACTTCTTGTTTGGCTGCCTTCAGGTCATTTTGGCATTAGAAATAGCTTTTTTGCTGGGGAGAGCTGGGGATTGGACTCAGGGGCATTCTACCTCTGAGGTACACTCCAGTCCCCTATAATTAAAAAAGATTTTTTTTTTTTTTTTACATTTGGTTGATGCTTTTAAAAATATTTTAATTGACAATGTAATTATACATTATAGTGAGGTTCAAAGTGATACAAACACACACGCACACATCATTAGATGTATCTCCCTCTGTATACCCCCTTCCCTTGTTTTTATTATTATTATTATTTTGAATCAGGTTCTTTCTAAGTTGCTGAGGTTCAAAGTTATACATACATGGACACATTACTTGATGTATTTCCCTCTGTACACCCCCTCCCCTTATTTATTTATTTACTTTGAATCAGGGTCTTGCTAAGTTGCTGAGGCTGCTCTTGAACCTGTGAGCCTCTTGTGTCAGCCTCCCAGAAGTAGTCTTTGATAGAACTGTTAAACTTTTGTGAAAGTAGATATTTGCCATTTGGAGGTGAATTCAGTGAGTTGTTAAAGCATATGTTGCAGAAAAATGTGACCTGCGTCTAATAAAGGAATACAGTGAGAGGTTTCAAGTTACTTTGCAGCTTAGTGGGGTCACGACGTAAAGAAATTTAGTGCAGTGTCGTCGTTGTAAGTGGACCTTGGCTCATGGTTGCATTCATTATCTGACAGGGTTTCAAGACAAAGGTAAGCATAGCATTTTCTTACCTATTAAAATAGAGAATAGCGTCGTGTATATATCTCCATTTGCTCTGAGGCATCCTGCAGAGCAGTGCTTTTTTTAGTGTTATCTGTGGGCGTCTCTCCTGATCAAGATTCCCGGACCCTGTTAGGACTCACTGATCCCGAGTCTCTGGAGTTAGACTAGGAGTCTTCAGATTGGTTTTCTTTTTTTTTTTTTTTTTTTTTTTGTGTGTGTGTGTGTGTGTGGGTACTGGGGACCGAACCTGGGGGCATTCTACTTCCAAGCTATACCCCCAGCCTTATTTTTTATTCTATATTTTGAAACAGGGTCTCACTGAGTTGCAAAGGGCCTCACTAAGTAGCTGAGGCTGTCTGAACCATGATTTTCCTGTCTTAGCCTCCCAAATGCTGCGATTACAATTGTGTGCCACCACGCCCACATTCCTTTCTTATTTTTAAGAAAGGAATGCTTGGAGCTATTTTAGTGAGTCTCTGGAGATAGGGTCTGGACATGACTTAAATTTTTATAAAAATTATTTTTTGGGGGGGGCTCACTTTTTTTTCTGTGTGTATGGTATTGGGTGTTGAACACCCAGGGCTGAGTTAAATCCCCAGCCCTGTTTAATTTTTTTTTTATTTTGAATTGGGATCTCACTAAGTTGTGGAAGGCCTCACAAGTTGCTGAGGTCCAGACTTATTTTATTTTTATTTTGAAATTAGGTCTCACTAGGTTGATCAGAGTCTCACTACTTCCTTAGGCTGTCTTTTAACCTTTGACCTTCTGTTGCTGAGGCTGGCTGTGAACCTGTGATCTTCCTATCTCAGCCTCCTAAAGTACTGGGATTACAGGTGTGTGCTACCACAAAAAGGCTGGGGCCTCACCTTTTTTTTTTTTTTTTTTTTTTTGGTGGTACTGGGGATGGAATCCTTTCTACCTCCAGACTACACTCCCAGGCCTATTTTATATTTTATTTGTAAACAGGGTCTCTTAAGCCAGCAAGGCTGGCTTCGAACCTGTGCGATCCTCCTGTCTCTGCCTCCCAAGCTCAGGGATTACAAGTGTGCACCACCACGCCCGGCTACTTTTTTTTTTCTTTTAAAAGCTTACCAGATGATTTTAATGTGCCACTAAATTTGAGAACCATGACACTAAATGATCCCTTAAGGTTTCTTTTATATCTGACAAGATTTTTTAGAGTAATTCTGGGCTACAGATCTTTCAAGCTTTAACTTTTTTTTTTTTTTTTTTTGGTACTGGGGATAGAACCCAGAGGCTTTTCTACCTCTGGCCTCTACTCCCAGACCTATTTTATATTTTATTTGGAAACAGGGTCTCACTAAGTTGCTGAGGGCCTCATTGAGTAGCTGAGGCTGGCTTTGAACCTCTGCAATCCTCCTGTCTCAGCCTCCCAAGCTCTGGGAATACAAACATGCACTACCATGCCTGGCTTAACTGTTTTGTTGGTACTGGGAATTGAACCCAGGGATGTTCTACCTCTGAGCTACACTCCTAGCCCTGTTTTTTTTTTTTTTATTTATTTTTATCTTGAAAAAGGGTCTCAATAAATTGCAGAGGGCTTAAGTTGCTGAGACTGGCTGTGAACCCATGATCCTCTTGCTTTAGCCTCCCAAATACTGGGATTATACCACACCTACATCCATAGTTTTACCTTTGAGGAATAAGGTTTTCCAGACCTTTTGTTCTAAAACAGCATTCAGTTCTTGATGCCTTAATGAGATAATGGTTTACACAAGTTCATGGTCATTAAATCTTTCTTGTTTGTTTGTTTGTTTATAGTACTTGGAATTAAACCCAGGGCCTTTTGGATGTTAGGCAGGTGTCTACCACTGAGCTATGCCCCCAGCCCTTTTTATTTTTATTTTATTTATTTTTTTGGTACTGGGGGTTGAACCTAGGGCCATTCTACCTCTGAGCTACACACTCCAGCCCATTTATTTATTTATTTACTTACTTACTTACCAGTACTGGGAATTGAACCCAGGGGCATTCTACCTCTAAGCCACACTCCCAGCCCTATCTTATTCTTTATTTTGAAACAGGGTCTCACAAAATTTTGCAGAGGACTTCACGAGTTGCTGAGGTCCAGCCCTATTTTATTTTTATTTTGAAACAGGGTCTAACTAGGTTGATCAGAGTCTCACTGCTTCCTGAAGCTGTCTTTGAACCTTTGACCTTCTGTCTCAGCCTCCCAAGTACCTGGATTATAAGAGCATATCACTGTGCTGGCACTCAGTCATGTTTGAGAACTGGCATTGAGATAATTTGGGTAGACTTTGAAGTAATTCATTTATTTAGGCAGTCAAATTGAGAGGACAGATATTTGAATTGCAAAATTATCTAAGGTTTTCAAATCAAAACCAAACTGTAGAATAGGGACTGTATTTCCGTAGTAACTTTAGGACAGATGTACCACACCAATTTTGCTGGAAATAGCCTCTGTACTCCTCAGGAATATTATAATTCATCTGCAGAGGGTGTATAGGATCAAATGCCAAATATTGTAAGTTAGTGCTAGACATGAACAAAATTGAAGCTATCCCAACAGACTAAATTGAACCTCGTAGAGAAATGCAGTCTCTTACCAACTTAAAAACAAGGTTTACCTTGTTCCTGGCCATAGATTGTCCCTTTCCTCCCTTGTTGTTTGTGAGGCCTTTTGGTGGGTGTTGGGCCAGATTACTGCGTTTCTCCCCTCTGAGGGCGTGTGGTTTGAGGTGGACTGAGCTTTAGGCCTCACTGGTTAGACAGGTAGCTGTTGCTTTTGTGGGCAGTTTGGTGGTGCATTAGTGTTCGACTGTAGTTTGGTGGTGATGATGCATTAGTGTTTGACGGGTAGTCTTACTTCCTGTGTCATGTGTGGCTCAGTTGTAAATTGATACGGTCACATGAAAGTCTCAGGCAGGAACTGGACACTGCCAGTTGGATTTAGAAATAATTCAGTGCCTTTTTATTTTTTTTTGCAGTACTGATGATTGAACCCAGGGGCATTCTACTTCCAAGCTACACCCCCAGCCCTATTGTTTTTAGTCTTTTTAATTTTGAAACAGGGCCTCACAGAGTTTGCAAAGGGCCTTACTAAGTAGCTGAGGCTGTCTGTGAACCACAAGCATGTGCCACCACGTCTGGCTCCCTCCCTCCCAGAGCGCTGTCTCACCCCCTCCCCTCCCCTCCCCTCCCCTCCCCTCCCCTCCTCTTTCTTTCTTTCTTTCTTTCTTTCTTTCTTTCTTTCTGTACTGGGGATGAAACCTAGGAGTATTCCACCTCTGAGCTATACCCTAGCCCTATTTTTTTATTCCTTATTTTGAAACAGGGTCTCACTCAGTTGCGTAGGGGCTCACTAAGTAGTGAGACTGTCTGTGAACTGCAATCCTCCTGTCTCAGTCTCCCAAATGCTGGGATTACAAGTGTGCACCACGCCCAGCTCAGTTTGGGTTTAGAAATATTTAGTGCCTTTTTTTTTTTTTTTTTTTTTGCAGTACTGATGGTTGAACCTAGGGGTGTTCTACCTCTGAGCTACACCTCCACCCCTATTTTTTTTTTTTTTTTAGTCTTTTTAATTTTGAAACAGGGTCTCATTGAGTTGCAAAAGGGCCTTACTAAGTAGCTAAGGCTGTCTGCGAACCACAAGCATGTGCCACCATGCCTCGCTCCTTCCTTCCTTCCTTCCTGCAATTCTCCTTTCTCAGTCTCCCAAGTACTGGGATTGCAAGTGTGCACCACCATGCCCGGCTGTACTCAGTGCTACTGGGATTACAAGTGTGCACCACCATGCCCGGCTGTACTCAGTGCTACTGGGATTACAAGTGTGCACCACCATGCCCGGCTGTACTCAGTGCTACTGGGATTACAAGTGTGCACCACCATGCCCGGCTGTACTCAGTGCTACTGGGATTACAAGTGTGCACCACCATGCCCGGCTGTACTCAGTGCTACTGGGATTACAAGTGTGCACCACCATGTCCGGCTATATTCAGTGCTTTTGAACCATGAGCCTTGACTGAAAATTATCTTAATTCTCTGGCTTGAGCTTCAGAGCACAGCCTTATGGATGTGGAAAAGCGTGTGCCAGACCATGGTGATTCTTCTTTTAAACAATTTGTTAATTTTGACTCTGGCCCTTTGCACTGTTTTCCCCAGTGAACTAACCCTAGAGCTTCTCCACCCAGTGGAGAATTTAAGTTTAAATTTTAGCTATTAAATCCAGAGTGCACTTTACCTAAATGTGGGCACCATTTCCTTACGGGGTCTTGATGAGGGTAGAAAGTAATAGAGGCTGAGTTGGTGCCATGGTGGACTGGGGAGACTACTGAATTATTCAGGAGACCCATCCCGGGAATTCATAGGCAATCAGCACTTAAATTCCCAGGTAATATCTGAGGCAGACAATTACCTAGAGCCTTTACTACATGATCTCGAAAAGTCTGTGCATGTTTCTAGCCTACATTATTAGGAATAGTGGTAATATCTATATCTCCAGGGTGTGAAGACTAAAAAGATCATATATGTGAAAGTTTTTGTAAACACAAAAGTGCTATGCAAAATATTAGCAGTTCCCAGATTAGCATTGCAATGGTCAGAGTTTAGGTCATGTGTGAAGTACTGATGCCATTGTGATGTGAGCTTGGTGTGTGTAAGAGGTTTGTGTTCAGTCTGCTCTAGGAGTATAGATTTTGTGCTGTGCGTGCGTGCGTGCGTGCGTGCGTGTGTGTGTGTGTGTGTGTGTGTGTGTGTTACTGAGGATTGAACCCAGTGGCATTCTATCTTCTAGCTACACCTCTAGCCTGATTTTTCTTATTTGAAGACAGGGTCTTGCTAGGTTGATGTGAGCCTCACTACTTGCTGAAGCTATCCTTAAACCTGCGATCCTCCTGTCTCAGCCTCTCAAGTACATCCACGCCCAGCTCAGATTTAGTACTTTTGATAACTAGGATATCACAATTCAAGGCAGTTAACTTCTCCTTAAGAATCTCAGAGCTAGTGCTTCTCTCACTACTTAATTTCATAAAAATATATCACACACATTGTTTCTAAAGAGCTCTAGAAGCTTCCCCTTTGAAATTGTTTATCTTTTTGGGACCTGTGGGTGTCAGGGAAGTAAGAAACTTCTGAAGAATAGGCCAGCTGTGTGGTTCCCCCAGTCCCAGGTCCCATTTGGCTGTCTCAGGTTGGCCAAATATCTGAGGATCCTGCTGGAAGAGATAAGAAATGTCCAGAGACATTACTACATTAAGGACTACAGATACCACAAATGCTTTTGTGTTAAGACAATACAGTGTATTTGTTTAGTATAAAGAGGCCCTATATTAGCAACCCGGATCAGGATGGTTTTATTAAGAATGAAAGGTGGGAGGGGGTGTTACTGAACATTCCAGGAGAAATCATAGTCCTAGTCAGTTGTGTGTGTGTAATATATATATATATATATATATATATATATATATATATATATATATATAGAGAGAGAGAGAGAGAGAGAGAGATGTGTGTGTGTGTGTGTACATGAAAATAAATCAGGAAAGGCTTCTTGGATATGGTGACATTTTAGGGCTCGTGATGATAGCTCAGTGGTAGAGTGCTTGCCTAAGCATGCCCCAGACTCTGAGTTTGATCTCTAGCACCCCCCCGCTCCGACAAATGAAAGGTGACCCTTTTGTTACACCTTTAAAAGTGTGTCTAATTTGGACATGCAGAAGTCTGTGGTGTGGTGTCCGGTGGGCAGATGTGGAGCCCTGGGTGGAGGGGGAATGTGAACACAGATGGGCCTGTTTGGGGAGGGTCTGGGAGCCCCGCTCCACTGCAGCATGAGGAGCAGGCAGTGGAAAGAACTCCGTGAACAAGTGAGTGCGTGAAAGAAGGAGCAGCGTTTGCACCCCTGGAGGGCTTTGCCCGACCACTGAGGGTCGGAAGAGAGATGGAACATCCTTTCTGGTGAAATAGTAGATATGTATATGGAGAAATCACCAAGTGTGCATCACTTAAGACAGATCTGAGATTGATAGAGTAGGTATCTTCATAATACTATAGAGAAGGTCTCTGAGACACCACAGTTTTCTGTCTCAAGCCAGAATGAGGATGCAAATCTTTCTGATTTTGGAACCCAAGGTTTGACTTTCTTGTGGGGAAATAAAATGTAAGTGACCGATTATAAAGTTGGATGAGCATCTCATGATGACCAGAGCAAGCAGAGCACTAGAAAAGCTTCACGTACAAGAGGTTAGTTGGGTGGTGGTGTTTTGGAAAAGGGCCTTTATAGTCAGTTGTGGCATCAGAGAGTAATGTTCTTTTCCCCTTATAGAGTTTTAAAGGGTCTCGAGATACTGTAGTTCATTGTGACATTTGATCTTTTTAAAAAACCAAAACATCTGTTTACTTTGTGCTTCTGAGCTCTTGTGTGAGTTACTGCATCCATTCCTCATAGCAACCCCTAGTTTTCAGATCAGGAAACCGAGGTATGTTATAATTAGTTGAGTAACTTGTCCAAGCCTCAGGGGTAAGTGAGAGAAATGGGTTTGAATTTGGGTAACCTGTCACAGAGCCTATGTCCTGCTGCCCTTGTTTGTATGATAGCAGCCTGTGAGTTGGCTCGGGGCCTCTGCTGCCTGATGGTCAGGGGCTCCAGATAGTTTGGAGTTAGGTAGTAAACTCACAAACATGAATTGACTGACTCTCAGTATAATGTCCCTGTAAGACAGGTAGGTATCCTGTGTCAGATGGCAAAATTGAAGCCAGACAACTTGATGTAGCGGTGCTGTGCAGAGTGCATGCAGTGGCTTGGGAATTGTGATTGGCCCTGCCACTAACTTGATCTCAGTTCAAGGCAGGTAACCGTTAGAGCGTGCATTCTCTGTGAGATGGAAATAGCTGTGCTTTGAGAGCTGTGGCAGGTGTAGGTAAGTGGAATGAAGTGTAGCTGTTGAAGCTTCTATCATCATTTTTGGCTCACAGCAGACCAGAGCCAGAGAACCCTGCTGACTTTTGGGTCCTAGGCTGCTAGGTGAGTGAGGGGCCCCCAGCCTGTTGCCAGGAGTGGGTAGGGACTCAGGGAGTGAGAGTCTGTCCTCCCGTCCTCTGTTCTATCTCTAATCAGTTCTGATGGGCAGGAAATGTGTCCAGAGCTTTAGACCACTAGGGAGCTCTGATGCCAGCTTCTTGGCCCTTTGTGAACTTCACAAGATGTGTCCTTGTGAGGGAAGCATTTTGGACTTGATTCTGAAGTCTTCCCCCAAAGGACGGTTCTTTACCCATTTTCACTACTCAAGGACCTCACCGGGCAGTGGGTGTAGAGTAAGGGAAGTTGCATGTAGAGGTTGGACAGATACCTGTGAGTTCCTTGTTGGCCTCAGGTGAGGATGACTACATGAACCGCAGGATGCTGAATTTGTGGCGATGATCTCTGCTGCTATGAAACTTCATCTTAGATAGCAGTTTGTTCCAAGACTACTTTTCCTTAGCTGCCTGTGGACCCTGAACCTGGTAAATACAATGTGACTAGTTGAGCTCTGTTTCTGCTGTTGATGCATTATGTTGGATGTTATCTTCATTTCTTCTGTGATAGTAATAACACTACTGGACAAAGCTCCGTATAGTGACCTGGACACCCAGGTTCTAGTTGGCATATCAGTTTCCTTGGCAAGTTGCTGTACCTCTTTGGGTCTCAGTTTCCCCAATTTTCTGTTCTGTTTTGGTTTGTGTCTTTTTAGTTATAGACCTCAGTTTTTTTAAACAAAATCTTATGAAAACCCTGCCAGAGAAACAGAAGGTAGAAGGAACAGCTGCTATGGTTGATGGAGGCCCAATAGGTCTGCTCCCCACCTTGTTCCAAACAGCATACATTGTGTGCACCCCTAGAAGCGTGCAGCACTTCTAAGGCCACCAAGAGATCAACTCCACAGCCTGCCTCTCTGTCACACTCGTGTGTGTGTGTGTGTGGGGGGGGCACTGGGGATTGAACCCAAATGCATTTTAGCTCTGAGCTAAACCCCCAGCCCTATTTTATTTTTATTTGGAAACAGACCTCGCTAAGTTGTTGAAATTGGCTTCGAGCCCGCGATCCTCCTGTCTCAGTCTCCCAAGTACCGAGATTATAAGCGTGTACCATTACACCTGGCTTCCCCAGCCTCTTACAGCTCTATAAATTATGGCCAGCTCTTGATAGGTAGTTAATTAAATCTGTACAACCTGGGTACTAAATACACAAGAAGGTTATTTTGTTTTTAGGAGTTTTGTTTTTTATCATTACCCACTTACGGTTCAGTTTTGATGAATTTAATTTTTTTTGGTGCTGAAGATTAAACTCAGCACTTCACACATGGCTAGGCTAAGCACACCCTACTACTGAGCTGCACCCCTAGTCTTGAGCTTAGATTCATTTGAGAGGTTCAGAGTTTGGTTCATTGCTTTATAAAGTGTTGCTGCAGTGTTCACTAAAGGCTGACTTGGGTTTTACTTGGAGACGAAATATGGCATCTTATTAGTGGCAGAGATGGTATTTTTCCTATCTTATGAAAACTTCCTTCTGGGAATACTAGTAGGATCCAAGCAAAAATATAGTTCAGTTTTAAAATAGGTAGCACTTTTGCTATTATTTGTGTTTCAGGAATAATTCTAGTGCCAGTTCTGAGTAGAACTTTTTAATTTTAAAGAAAAACAGCAGCACATATACTTCAGAATAGAGGGACTTAAAATTCGAACCTGCTCTGCTAGTAACTATGTTTGGGCAAGTAACTATAGCTTTTGAGTCTTGACTTACAGATCTGTAAAATTAAGTCAGGAGTACCTGCTAGTGCTTTGCAGAGTGGCCGTGAAGATTAGAGTTTGACCTTCCTTCCTCCTTCTCCCCTGAATACTCATTCACACAAAAGGATAGACCGAGCTTTGGCTGAGAGAATTCTCATAGAGAAACATCTCTTTGATAATGTTAGTGGGTGTAAAATCATTGATCAGCCACCTACCATGGTTTGCCCTGATGTAGGAGCTCTTTCAGTGTCTGAGGCTGGTCTGTATTTTGTCCATTTGGCAGGAGGCTCTCTAGAGTAGCATTGGCGACATGGGCTCTAGAGCCAACCGCCCAGGTTGCGCACCAGCGCGTGTGCTTTGATGCTTTTCTTGTTAGGTGTCCTGTGAGGATTCAACAACTTCATGTGCTAGGTGCTTGGAATGTTGGCTACTGCTGTTCGCTGTTGTGTGACTGCCTTGAGGGGAGCTGCTTAGAGATTTGTTAAGGGGGGGGCATTGCTGGGGATTGAGCCCTGGGACATTCTACCTCTGAGCTTTTATTTTTATTTTGAAACAAGATATACTAGATTAGCCGGGCGTGGTGGTGCACGCTTGTAATCCCCACGTTTGGGAGGCTGAGGCAGGAGGATCGCACAGGTTCGAAGCCAGCCTCAGCTACCTAGTGAGGCTTTCAGCAACTTAGTGAGACCCTGTTTCCAAATAATATATAAAAAAGGTCTGAGAGTATAGCCCGGAGGTAGAAAGCCTCTGGGTTCCACCCCCAGTACCACAAATAAATACATACATACATACATACATACATACATACATACATACATACTAGATTGATGAAAGTCTTAACTCCTTGCTGAGACTGTCTTCAAGTGCAATTCTATTGTCTCAGCCTCCCAAGTATTAAGATTACAAATGTGTGCCCTCATGCCCAGCTTGGTGACCAGCTTGCTTAGAGGTTTTGGGACTTTAAAGGTGCTCCAGTGGCAGATGCATGTGATTTGAGCACTTCTTGGAGAGACAGCAGTTCAGGTGGGAGGAAATGTAGTTTGAACATCTACCGCCCCGCCCCACTAGCCTGGCTTGCTTGCTTGCTTTCTCTCTCTCTCTCTCTTTCTCTCTTTCTTTCTTCTTTTTGTGGTACTGGGGATGGAACCCAGGGGCATTCTACCTTTGAGCTACACCCCCAACCTTATTTTTTATTTTTTATTTGGAAACAGGGTCTCACTGAGTTGCAAAGGGCCTCACTGAGTAGCTGAGGTTGTTAAAATGTATTTAATTTTTTCAAAGAAGAAAAATGGAGCCAGGAGGATCGAGGAGGTTAGCAGACAGCCTCAGCTACTTAGTGAGGCCCTCTGCAACTTACCTGTCTCAGCCTCCCAAATGCTGGGATTACACGTGTGTGCCACCACGCCCAGCTTCCAGCAGCATTTCTGATGAGCCTTAAGTGGGTAAGACCTAGCTAGTGCTGAGACATGCTGGCACCCATTTCCCTGTTTCCTCCCTGAAAATAACAACCCCAATTTTTCACTTGTAATTTCACTCCTTTCAGTTGTCCCCATAATCTCTGAGACAGGCCGACCCAGGGGTGTGGGCTTTGGAAAGGAAAACAATTTACTTAGGCATACACGGCTATTAGGTGACTAAACTCCAAGCCTCTGTATTTAGTCCTATGTTCTGGTTCTACTTTGCTTTGATGGTGGGGTCCTAGATGAGTATTATTATGGGGTAACCCAGAGTTAGCCAGTGATCTTGGAGTCACGACTGGGTGGGGTAGCGGTGACCAGTGACTTTCTAGCTTGTGGGGCTCTCAGAGGAGCTAATGATGCTGGGCCTGGGGCCAGCGGTAGGTCTCACTCTCCTTTGGAAAGCATGTTAGTAATAAGAAGAAGCAAAGTGTGGCTTGCCCCTTGGAAGTGGCTAGGCGGGACTTTGGGAATACCTCTGGCTGATTATCAGAAGAGGGATATACTTCCTTTCTCATATTTAGTCACTGCTTATAGTGATTTCTGTGTTTTCCACTTTGTTAGAAACATTCTCCGTGGTACCCCATGGTGGTGTCCCTCGTACAGGCCCAAGTGCATCGAGTAGTTTCTACCCCTGCACATCACCGACTTACTGTAGTTCCTTCGTTTGTCCGTTTTTTCATTTATTTCACGATACTCACTGTCTCCTGTGAGCAGGGTGACCAGGACACAATTCCTTCACTTGTGGAGGTGGGACAGATACACGGGTGACATACACAGTGGGTCAGAGGTCGAGTTGAATGTTGTGGCGCTATCAAAGGAGGGGCTCTGGTCCATCAGTTCTGACTACTTAGACGTCTGGGGCCTTAGAATGGATGTTCTTGGAAGCCTTCAAAGGCCATTAAGGAGAATCGTTTCTTCTTGAAATCTGGCTTTTATATGTATAAAACTGCATTTTAAAGGGCCAGAATACTGTCACATTATGTTTTTTCCCCTCTTGATTTTTTTTGGGGGGCGCGGGTATGGAGATGGAACCCAGGGGCATTCGACCTCTGAGCTACACCCCCTGCCCTATTTTTTATTCTTTATTTTGAAACAGGGTCTCACTAAGTAGCTGAGGCTGTCTGTGAACCGTGATCCTCTGGTCTCAGCCTCCCGAATGCTGGGATTACAAGTGTGTGTCACCACGCCCAGCTTCCAGTCTTGATTTTTAATTGTCTTGAGAATATTATAGTCTTAGAAATATTTAAAGTCTATTTTTTTTTTTACGGAGTACTAGAGGTTGAACCCAGAGGCATTCTATCTGAGCTGTAGCCATCAGCCCTATATTTCTATTTTTTTGTTTTTGAAACAGGGTCCTTACTAGATTGCTTAGGCACCTTGCTAAGTTGCTGAGGCTGGCCTTAAATCTCTGACCCCTCCTGTCATAGCTTCTCACATACTAGGTTCATAGGTGTGTGCTGCCGTGCCTGGCAGGAGTTTTTTTTCCTCTCAAATCCCCATCCCCCACCCCCATTTTGGTACTGAGTATTGAACCTATAGGCATTCTACCTCTAAGCTAAACCTCCTGCCCTGTTTTATTTTTATTTTGAAACAAGGTCTCACTAAGTTGCAGAGGGCCTCACTAAATTGCTGAGGCTGGCCTTAAACCTGTGATCCTCCTATCTCAGCCTCCCAGATACTGGGATTACAAGTGTGTGCTACTATGCTCAGCTTTTTTTCTTTTTCTTTTTCTTTCTTTTTTTAAGTAAACGAAGGCAGCAGATTCCTGTTCAGTGCTGTAGAAAGAGGAATTGTGAGTGCACAGTTGAGACAGGTTTGGCGTTGTGATGCAGCAGAGATTTTGGCAGGTGCTCAGTCTGACTCCCAACAGTGTATTTTTATTTTTTATTTTGAAACAGGGTCTTGGCAAGTTGTTGAGTGGCCTCAAATCTGCAATTCTCCTTTCTCAGCCTTCCAAGTACTGGGATTACAGGTGTGCGCTGCTATGACCAGCCCAACAGTGTATTTCTACTTTCTAGTTACAGGTGTTTTTTGTACTCATTAACATATGTTGTTAATTTTTTTTTTTTTTGGTGGTACTGGGGTTCCTGGAAGCCCTTCTACCTCCGGGCTACACTCCCAGACCTATTTTTATATTTTTATTTGGAAACAGGGTCTCCTAAGCCAGCGCGTGCGGCTGGCTTCGAACCTGCGCGATCCTCCTGTCTCTGCCTCCCAAGCGCGGGGATTACAAGCGTGCGCCACCACGCCCGGCTATGTTGTTAATTTTTAAATAAGTCAGTCTTAACGACCACAGAATTTAGTGAAAGGTTTTGTACACCTTGAAGAGATCCAGAGTTAGCCTGTAATCCCAGGATCTGGGAGGCTGAGATAGGAGGATCACGGGTTCAAGGCCAGCCTCAGCAACTTAGAGAGGCTGTGAGCAACTTAGGCCATGTTTCAAAATAATAGAGCTGGGGCCGGGCGTGGTGGCACACGCTTGTAATCCCCGCACTTGGGAGGCTGAGACAGAAGGATTGCACAGGTTTGAAGCCAGCCTCAGGTACCTAGTGAGGCTCTTAGCAACTTAGTGAGACCCTGTTTCCAAATAAAGTATAGAATAAGTCTGGGAGTATAGCCCGGAGGTAGAAAAGGCCCTGAGTTCACTTGCAGTATCACCCAAAAAAAAAAAAAAAATAGAGTTGGGGGTATATCTCAGAGGTAGAATACCCCTGGGTTCAGTTCTTAGTACCACAACCCAAAGAGGGGGAAAAATAAATCCAAGATTATTGTCAATCCCTTATTTTACAAAGGGAGAAGGGAAGCTACTTGTTCAGAATCGCACAAACCTTTTTTTTTTTTTTTTTTTTTTGATACTGGGGTTCCTGGAAGCCCTTCTACCTCTGGGCTACACTCCCAGACTTATTTTATATTTTGAAACAGGGTCTCTTAAGCCAGCGCGGCTAGCTTGGAACCTGCGTGGTCCAGAGACAGCGGGAAGGGCCTTTGGAAGTCAGTCCCATCCTCTTATTTTAGTGGGAAGCGTGTAAGAGCTTCATCGAGATAGCATCCGTGTGCCATGCAGTTCACTTATTCAGAGTTTGCAGGATAGTGCTTTTTTGTTTATTTAGAGCTATGAAGTGATCATCACAGTGAACTGTAGAACATTTTTTCTTTTTACAGTTCTGAGGTGCTTTACCACCGAGCTATACCCCCAGTCCTTTGTGTGGTTTTTTTTTTTTTTTTTTTTGGTGGTACTGGGGATGGAACCCAGGGACATTCTACCTTGAAGCTACACCTCCAGCCCTATTTTTTTATTCTTTCTTTTGAAACAGGGTCTTACTGAGTTGCAAAGGGCCTCACTAAGTAGCTGAGGCTGGCTGTGAACCTCTGGTCCTCCTGTTTTAGCCTCACAAGTACTGGGATTACAAGCATGCAGCACCAGCCCCCGCTTGTATTTTGTTTTGTTTTATTTTGTTTGTTTGTTTTTGGTGGAACTGGGGGTGGAACCCAGGAGCTTTCTACCTCCGGGCTATACTCCCAGCCCTATTTTATATTTTATTTGGAAACAGGGTCTCACTAAGTTGCTGAGAGCCTCACTAAGTAGCTGAGGCTGGCTTCGAACCTGTGCGATCCTCCTGTCTCAGCCTCCCAAGTGTGGGGATTACAAGCGTGTGCCACCACGTCCGGCTTGGCTTGTATTTTTTAAGACAGGATCTTGCTAACTTGTATAGCCTGGCTTTGAACTGTGATCCTCCTGCCTCAGCTTCCTGAGGGATTACACACATGTGCTACCACTCTTGGCTTTAAAGCCTTTTCTTTACCTCAGAAAGAAACCTGTACTTACTAGTTATCTCTCCCCCCAAAAAAGCCCTCTACCCCATCTCTCCAGTTCTCATCCACCTCTGTCAGCCACTAATCTGCCTTTTGTTACTATAAATTTGCCTGTTGGTATTTTATGTAAATGGAATCCTGTAACACGTAGTCTTTTGTGTGTGACTTCTTTCACTCATATGTCTCCTGTGCCGTCACTTCATTCCTGTTAATTGCTCATAGCATTTCATTGTATGGATGCACCGTGTTTTGCTTATTATTGGTCTGTCACTCGGTGGATGGATACTTGAGTTGTCTTGACCTCCTGGCTCTCAGACCTAATAATGTTCCTCTCAGTTCTCAGGTGGAGTTGAGTGTGATGGTTTTTATATCACGTGCTGTGATCTGGAAGAGGCCATGGGGCCATCTGCTTGCTAAGGCTGGTAACCAGCTATGGGAGCATGTAGGGATTATGGAAGACCTGGAATCGCCTTGAGTTTTAGGGCCTGCCTCTTCGGTAGGAGTGATAGCAGTGGTACAAGACTGGACTTTGGCTTCTCCTTTTCTACTGACTGTGGCCTGGGTGAAGTGACTCTAAGCTTAGTTTTCCCATTTGAGACATGGAATTGGGCCAGACGTCGTAGTCCACACGCCTGTAATACTAAATACTTGGGAGGCTGAGACGGGATCGCAGGTGTGAGGACAGGCTCAGCAAGTAGTGAGAAAAAATAGGGCAGGGGGAGTTGACACACATACATGCTTGCACACACACACGCACACGCATGCGACAGAAAAAATGGAGTGAGTGCTTACCTTTCTGTGTGTGAAAACTAGCAGTCATGCAGATCAAGTGCCCAGCAGTGTGCTTGGCTGGCTGTTAATCTTCATTACGAAGATACTTTGGGACCTCAGGGAATGGCCTTGAGGTGAACCTGTAGTGAACCAGAGGAGCCGCTAGATGGCAGAGAAATAGCAAGAAAAGCCCAGCCAGTTTTCCCGGGAGTTAGCAGGGTCACTTGAGTTCTTGTGTTTCTTGTCGCCCCTGAAAGAGTGCAGACTCAGAATTACTGGGGACAGAGCCCACTGTGCTTCCTGTACTGAGGCCTCTGCTCCATCTCTGAGAACCTGCTGTCCTCCCAAACCAGCAGTACTGCTTCCTGTGTCTACTTAAATGTCGACAGTTCTCTAGATCCCAGTCTGGTTGATTCTCATGAAATTGCCTACCTTTCAGGTTACCTTCAACCAAGGTCAGTCTTCAGTCTCCTTCCCTTTTTTTTTTGTACCAGAAATTGAACCCAGGGGTGTTTTACCTCTGAGCTATACCCCAGTCCTTTTTAGTTTTTATTTTGGAACAGGGTCTTCCTAAATTGCTGAGGCTGGCCTCAAACCTGCGATCCTTTGGTCTCAGCCTCCTAATTATGAGACCTAGTTTCAGTCTCTTTTTTAATTTTGGTCAAACCTACGGCCTAGTATATGCTGTACCACTGAGCTACGTTCCCAGCCCTTTTTATTTCATTGTGAGATAAGGTCTCGTTAAGTTTTCCAGGCTGGCCTCAGTTTTCCTTAAGTTTTCCTCTTACCTCAGCCGCCTGAGTATAATTTAAAGATTGAGTCATGATCAAACCTTGACACAGACTGTCTTGAGGGAGCTTACAGACTAGGACATTGTTGTGGACGGATACGCTCAGTTCCTATGAACTTCATCAAGTTTGAGCTCTTGGAGTAGCGAAGCTGTTGGTATATTTTGGGGCTGTAGAGAAGTTTGGATTGTTCGTGATGTGTGCAAGCAGAACGCTCCTCTTCAGCGCATGCATCGGGGCATGAAGCTGAACGGCCTCCATGATCGTAGGCAGTAATGAGCGGCGAGGGCCAGATGGGGGGAAGGGAATGTTCAGCCTTTTCTTGTTCAGGAAGCCTTCCTAGGGCTTGGTTTTTCTCAGCTTCCTTTTGTTCCAGAGAGCGTAGTTTTGTATCTGATAGAGTGGACGCTTCCCAGTGTGCAAAGGCCTGTGAGTGGAGAACGGAGAACGTAGGGAGTTAGGGGCAGAGCGGCAGGCTCCGGGGCTGGAAGAAGCTGGGGAAGAACTCGAGGCCCTGAAGTGACTGGGGAGGGAAGCTGAACTCTTAGTCCTGAGCCTCTGCTGCCAGGCGACAGGATGAAGCTGAGACAGGCAGGTGAGCGGACCCCAGCCGTGCTGGGGCGCAGCCCTCGGGAGCCGCTCGCTCTGGGCTTGCGCTATCAGCTTTGCTTACTTAACCGGTGTTGGAGCTCTCCTTGTACCCAGCATGGTATTGAGCACAGAGTTCAGACGTTTGAAGAGAAGAAAGGCGGGGACAAGGGGGCATCAGAATATAAAAGAAACCAACAGGCAAAAGGCACACATGGGTCATGATTCCATCTATTTATAAGGCAGTCATAAAATCGTTCTTGATCATCTTCATAAAGACCCGTGAGGCCAGCAGAACAGGTATGTATTTCATATATATCTTTTTTGGGGAAATGGAGATTGAGCCTGGAGGCATCCTACTGCCAAGCTATACCCCCAGCCCCATTTTATTTCTTATTTGGAAACGGTCTCACTAGGTTCCTGAGAGCCTTGCTAAGCTGCTGAGGCTGATGTTGAACCTGTGACCCTCCTGTCTCAGCACCGCCACGCCTGGCTTTGTTGTATATTTTAAAAATGAGAAAACTGGCTTAGAGTCGAGCTGCAGGATTCTACGAGTTGAAGCAGAGTCTTGGTTCCGAGTCCAGTGTTCCCTCTACTTTCGTACTTTGTAATCGGTGGGTTCTGAAGTTAAGGCTAGGACCAGCTCCTTACTAATCCACAAAGTATGGGCCAGATTCATGCTTAGCTCTTTCGTCCCTCTGTCCCCTCATGAAGCCGCACACCCTCGTGACAGGCTGTTGTTATTGCTTGGTCAAATTGAGGTAAAATGACTCACGGGAGACCAGGCTGACGGCTGCTGCTTCATATTCCACAGTAAGGAAGGCCTTTGCCTCCCTCATAGAATGTAAGAGGGAAACATTGTCTCCCCTTTGGGTTTGAGAAGCTGTAGGTTGGGGAAAGAACATTGAAAAAGAGAAAAAGCAGCTTTTTTTTTTTTAATTTTTTTGTGGGTCTGGGGATGGAACCCAGGGCCATTTGACCTCCAAGCTACACCCCCTGCCCTGTTTTTTATTCTTTACTTTGAAACCAGGTCTCACTGAGTAGCTGAGGCTGTCTGCGAACCGCGATCCTCAACTCAGCCTCCCAAATGCTGGGATCACAAGTGTGCGCCACCACGCCTGGCTGAAAAAGCAGCTTTTTAGAGTTACCTCGAAAGTTACAAGATTGGGAATAGAACAGATACAGATTTCTGGCCCATCGGTGCCATTTAAATGAGTGACTTTGGAAGAGTCGATTAACTTCTCTGAGTTTCTTTAATCTAAAGTTGAGTGGTCCCGTGTGGTGGGCTGGTGAGGGCTCGAGGTGTTCGCGCAGTGCATGCTTGCTTGTGGTGCTCACACGTGCTCGCTCTCCGCCTTTCCTCCTGTTTTTTGTGTGGGGGGGGTCCTTACCTTCTGCTTGTGAACTGAGAGCAAGAGTCCCAGCCTAGGCCTGGTTCTTGGGAAGATCACCCCAGGGGCTGGAGAATCTGATGAATTTGTACTTTCCCAGGAGAAGGGAGGATGTCTTTAGACTTCTTACTGGCTGCTGAGCCCTGGGACAAAGAGGAGACAAGCCCCAGGGCTGAGACAATCATGTCTTTATTATCTCAGATGTCTCAGGCCTGTCCCCCGCCTGGAGATATATGGCCGGGAAGACTAGCTCCATGGCCTCGGCGTGATTCCAGGTCCTAGGAATGTCTGGCTGTTTTATAGCAAACAGGATCACGCACAACAGCCAGCATCCAGGCATCTCCAGCTAGCTCATTCTCCCCGCCAACTTGTAAAACAGTGGGACCTACAGCAGTGTAACACAGGCCCCGTGACTCTGGGGCCCCAGCAGCCTGGCACAGGCAGCAGTCCTGGGCACTGGTACACCCAACCAGGGCTCTGGGCACAGGGCCAGCAGTGCAAGCCTGGCTGCACCCAGGGACCACCTTTCCCACCAGGCCCATGGACTTAGTTCTCACTTGCAGGCTATGGGCTGCCTTGATTCTAGCCTGTTTCTCTCCCTTTTGACCCTTTTGGGAGCAGCTGCAGGGAACCACTGAGAAGGCTTGTTTACAGATGCACTTGGCACGGGATGGGGAGACCAGCCGCGATGAGTCCTTGAGTTCCAGCATCCAGCTGCTCCCAGGTGCTGGGGAGCCTTCCACTGTAGGCCCGAGAGAAACGAACCCACAGTGTTGTCTTTGGCGGAGGCTTCAGGAGACCAGGTCAGATGGCTGTCCAGGGCATCATTTACAACGAAGCCATGTGGCTCGTCCTCCGGGGAGGCCTTGTGCAGGGACCACAGTTCCAAACCCAGGCCGAAGCTCTTTGGAGCTCAAAGGGGAATTTGGGGGCCTGAAATCCAGGGATATTAGTTAGTGGAGATGGCTTCACCCATTTCCTAGTCTTCTCTGTTCTGGAGAAGGAGCGATCCAGAACCAGCTGTAGAGCTGTAGTATTTTGGGACTTTAAAGCCCACTCCTTCCTGTGCTGCCTGTTGTTGGGTGGGTACATGTGTCACTTTCCCCTCCCTACCAAACACGCCTCAGTTCCTGTGACTTTCATTCAGTGTCTCCTTCCCCTTTACCGCCATATGAAGTAGGAACTCGGCTCTCACCCTGCAGGAGCTTCAGTCGGGCACGAACCTGTGAGCATCAGCGTATGTGACAGCCTGGCGTGAGCCTCGGGCAGCACGGGCCTGTAAAAGGGCTTGACCCCCTTTTTTGGTGAAGCATGTCCTCTGCACAGCTGAAGCCTGGGGAGCCTGCCTGAAGGATGGGGTGGAGGTGGGAGCGTGTTCTCACGTCCCCACTGGTCAGAGCAAATGACTGGGCCCTGGCTGTGTGGCAGGTGACGTGCTGAGTGCCTCATGCGCTCGTCTTCCTGTGGCACCAAGAAAGCTGCCCTTTTCATTCCCAGTTTGTCACTGAGAAAGCAGGGTGAATGACTCGCCCAAGGTAACAGCCGGGAAGTGGGAGGGAGCATTTGGCCGCTAGACCCCTGGGGAGGAGCAGAGTAACTGATGAACAGAGGTGTGGACAGCTCGAAGGCCTGTTTAGAAATTACTATTGCTTTGATTTGGTTTTAGTCACAAGAATTATTTTGAAATCTCAGATAGAATGAGCAAGGAAGGATTTTGTGACTCAAAGGGAGCGACCTGGGTTAAAGGTTAGGAACTTCATGCTTGCCCACGAACATCTCCTCTGCCGGGCGAGGTGAATGGGGCTCCAGCTTTTGAGGGCATGGTGGGGGAAGTCACCCCTCCTTTATCAAACTGAGACCTGCTGTGGCTTGGGAGCCAGGAATCACATGCTGCGTTGAGTGGGTCAGAGTGCGAGCGTGCCCAGTGCTGCGCTGAACGTCTGGCTGGAGCTGGTGGGGTGGGGGATCCGCGCCAGAAGAGTAGGGAGGGGGGAGGGCTCTCTGTTGGATGCCAGCCTGCCTGTGCTACGGGCCCCAGGTGTGCCTTCTGAGGTGGGGAGGGTGAGGAGGGGCTCTCGGCTTTTCTGCCACTTCATGCTCATTGTGTGCGTGTGCGTGTGCATGTGTGTGTGTGTGTGTTACTGGCAAACCCTTGGACATTCTACCTCTGAGCTTCACTCCCGGCCCTTTTTGTTTTGAAACAAGGTCTTGCTAGGTTGTTCAGACTCAATAAGTTGCCGAGGCTCTTCTTGACTGTGCAATCCTCCTGCTCAGCCTCCCAAGTACTAGGATTACAGGCATACACTACCATGTCCATGCCTGTTCTTTTGAAGAACAAATCTAAGGCTCGTTTTCCTCATGCTTTTCTGATTTGAATGGTTGAGCTGCCCCCTCTCTCAGCCTCCCTCTTTCCGGATTGAAGCAGCAGCCCACATCCTCTTGGTCACTTCTCTGGATCCACTCCAGGGCCATGATGAATCAGAGGGGCAGCCACTCGCCCTGTCCTGGCTGCGATAACCATCAGCCACTCCTGATGCTTCCCAGGTGGCTCCAGCCGCTGTCCAAGAAGGGATGTGGAGAGGAGGAGGCCCAGGCTGCAGGGGGTGCTGGGAGGAGGGAAGAGAAAGGGTGGGAAGATTCCAAGAAAGGAGACGCAGCGAATCCTGGTGTCAGCTAAATCTGCTGTATTGGAACCTAAAGGGCACCCCCATAACTTAAGCTACTTTCCCTCGCTCTTCAGGAGAGCTAGGCTCTGGCCAGTGTTTACCACCAGCAGCTGCCAGCCCTTCCTGGTCCCCAGAGCTTGTTTCCATCAGTGTCTCATTGGGCCTCCTACAGCTGGGAGGCTGCTGGGTGAAATGGGGTTTAGGTTAGACCTGGTCCAGTCCTGGCCCTGTGTTATCTCCACCTCTGTATTGTAGATTTACTGACATGCTTCTGATTCTACAGGCTGTCAGCAGTGAGACTAGAAGACCTAGGTCTCCATGCCTAGAAAGAGGCTTCCTGAGGCAGGAAGGGAGAGCTGCATCTATGGGGCTCCAGTTAGGTGCTGGTTACAGTCCCTCTTAGGAATTTGTCTGTTTCTGTGTGTTCATGATCTGTTTATTTTTCTTCAGTTTCCTAGTAAAAAATCTCTTTGAAAAATACCTCCCCATTTGGCTGAGCTGAGGGGGGAAAGGACTCATCATCTTGTCTACACCTTGGTCCGGGCTAGATGTTTTAGAGCCAGGTGTGGAGCAGCCCAAAAGGGATTGGACTTTGGGTCATCAGCCCCTTCCTGCTTTGGCCAGGAGCCTGGCAGCCTGTTAGGCAGCCTTGGAGCTGGGCCTGAAGTCTGCCCTACCAGTAGGGCGCAGGGGCAGGTAACAGGCCACTGATTCCTGCTGTGGCCTGGGCTTTCCTGGTGGCTGCTGAGTTCAGCTAATTAAGCCCAGTGAGTCCAGGACCAGTTTGGTGAAGCTTGTCCTGGGTCCCTTCTGCCTTCCTTGGTATCTTCCGTTCATCACCTGTGGCTTCATTTTCTTTCTTTCCTTTGCCCCTTTGCCTTCCTTGTTGTAGGGATTGACTCTAGCAGGCTGATGGAGCTAGATTCTGGCTCTGCTCTGTGGACTTACACATAGTCTGACCCCTTTCTAGATTGCCAGCTCCTTGAGGGCAGGGTCCAGGTCTGAATGACCTCTTGTCTTCTGTGCCCAGTATGGAGCCTGGGTCCCTTGGGCCCTAACCAGAGGGCCCAGCCCCTCCCGGTCGCAGTGGTTGGGCTGGCCAAGGAGGCACAGGCCTGAGTTGGGCCTTCTCCCTCACAGGTGGCTTGGGTAGGGGTGGGAGTGTGTGCAGAATCAGAAAACACGGCTCCTTGTGTCGGGCTTCCTCTTCCTGGCTGGCCCAGGGCTTGGGAACAGTGGCTGCCTTTCTGGGGCAGCCAGGGCAGCTGGCCAGGGTATGCTCTGTCGGGCACTGTCAGCTCTTCAGCAAGCCCTGGTCCTGCTCTTAACCTAGAGAAGGCCCTGGGTTATTGGTGTTGTTCTTGGCGGACCACCGGGCCCTCAGCAAACAGGGAGGCGAGTGTGCACCGGGCCTGGGCCTGTTTGTGTTGGCCCCTCCAGGCGGGGGATTAGCTCAGCTGGGCTGCTAATTGCCTCCGAAGTGTGGCTGGGATGCTGATGAGAGCTGGGCCTCGACTCCCCTCCTCCCCCAGCAGGCACTGGGCCAGCCTTGGGGGCCTGGCCCTGAAGGGCCCCTTCTTCCCTGTCAGCGCCTGCTTGGCCTAGACCCTTGAGATGTGGGCAGGGGGTCACCAGGCCTGGCGGCTCAGGAAGCATGGGGGAACTAACTATGAAGTCATCGCCTGGACTGCGCCAGGTGCGGCCCCCCCCCGCCCCCCCCCCCCGTCCTTAGCTGCCCTCACCCGTTCTCATCAGCCACTCCTGGAGCTCCCAGATCTTTTCACCAGGAAGCCTCAGGTGTCTCCATCGATGCCCTCAGGTGCCATTGGCCATCGCCACCTTGTGCCAGTCCCCCACCCTCCATCTTCTTTACTCAATTTCTAGCCCCTCGCGGCCCCTCAGTGGCCCTGCTCCCTCACTCCCTTTCCACCCTGTTGTCCTGTGACAACTTGGCACGACCGCCCTCGGGCCTACCTTTGGTGCCCATACACTCGAGGGCTGCTTGTGCCCCGCAAGAGGCTGAGATGGAGATCCGCTTGCACTGCGTTCTCATAGCTCCCAGAGAACCTCACCAGCACCATGGGCCGCTCCCCAGCACGGTGTCTGGCACAGCGTCTGTCTCCGAGCCCGCCGCCCCCGCGGCTGGAGTTCTCAGGGCCTGCCACACATGCACAGGGAAGCCTGCTCAGCGCCTCGCCTGGTGCCGGGCCGCTTTGTCTAGCCTGGCCTGGGGTTCCTAGCTCTACTACTTGAGGCCCTGCTCTGGGAGACGAGCCTGCCTCTGCTTTCCTCCTTGTCTCAACCCCTTCTCACCTGCATTGTCTTAAAGCTGTCACAACCGCCTCCTAGGTGCCTGAAAAGGAAAACATATTTCTAAGAGTTGCCATTTGTTGAGCTTTGCGTATCTTGTCTTACTTAACATCTCCAAGAAAGTCTCATTGTTTAGCTCCTTTTAAAGTGTGAGGTTGGGGAAAGCCCCATATTGCAGAGGCAGAAATGAGTCTGAGGTCCCATAGAGTGAAGAACTGGCAGCACTGGGATTCAAACCTACTTCTGATGTCAATTCAAAGCCTGAGGCCTTTTCACAGTTCTAGAAATAGTTTGCCATGAACCATTACTTTTTTTGTGTGTATGTGTGGTATTGGGTGTGGAACCCAGGGGCTCTCTACCTCTGGGCTACACTCCCAGACCTATTTTTTATATTTAATTTGGGAACAGGGTCTCACTAAGTTGCTGAGAGCCTCACTCAGTAGCAGAGGCTGGCTTCGAACCTGTGCCATTCTCCTGTCTCAGCCTCCCAAGCGCTGGGATTGCAATCGTGCGCCACCACGCCCCGCGAACCATTACTTTTTAAATTCACAATCCTTTGTGTCAACAGTGTCTTGTCCCACCTTTGATCTTGATTAGAGGACAAAGTGTCTTGGCGGGGTGCTGAGGGTTGAACCCAGGGGCATTCTACCTCTGAGTTATACCCCAGCCTTATTTTAGCTTTTATTTGGAAACAGTTTTGCCAGGTTGCTGAGGGCCTCACTAAATTGCTGAAGTTGGTCTCGAACCTTCGATCCTCTTGTCTCAGCCTCCCGTGTTCTGGGATTACAGGCATGTGCCAGCATGCCTGGCTCAGTGTCTTTTTCTATCTATCCTGTCCCAGTTCTTCACAAATGCGTGCGTGCCCTGCTGTTCTGAAAACACTTTTCTCCAGCCCTTTATCTCTCTGAGTATCCGGGAAGCCAAGCATTCAGCCTAACAGCTCCCAGGCTGGTGCGGATTGCTTCAGTGGACTTCAGGGAGCTGGCCATGGGCTCCCTCGGTAAAGACGAGGACTCCCCTGGCTAGAATGGAGGTGCCTGAGAAGCCAGCCTGCAGCCCTTTCCAGAACAGAGCCCCCTTGGCTGGGGCTTTCACTTGAGGCTTTCTCCATCCCGAGGCCTTATTCTGCCTGGTTCTAATCCTGCAGTTTATCTCTAGCCTCAGGCTTTAATTCCTTTGTGCCTGAACAGGAACTAGGTTCTGTTCCACAGTCCCCCGCAGCTTGTCAGTACCCACTTCACCAGACTCTCCTCCCCGCATCAGTAGTTGTAAAGGGTCTGATCAGCTCATTCTGGCCAAGGTTTAAATAGCTGGTCATGGCTCAGTGAAATGCAGATGGAGCTGTTGTGTGTTAAGGTGGAATTTCAGACGGCATGTAGGTGGGTCCTGTGTGCCTCAGACCAGTGCTTCAGAAGAAATGGGGCAGAGGGGGCCCCCATATCTAGAATTTGCTTTCTTTGCTTTGTCCATGTCCTTTGCCAAGTTTTTCTTTCTCGTCTCCCTATCCTGTTAAAAAAAAGTCACTGCCACAATTGTCAGATAAAGAAATATTTTATCGTGCATCAGACTGTCACTGGGCTGTCACAATGGCTAGGAGACTAGTATAAAACTTAGGTAGGGTGGAGCAGCAGCCTCGAGCTGGGACAGTTCTTGGCCCCTGAGGACGCTACTTCGGGCCATGTGCCTTCTGGCGAGTTTCCAGGCCCCTATGTGGTGTGGGGTGGCTTTGTCAGGCCTGTGCCGGCTCCTCTTTACTGGGACAGTCTGGGGCATGTCCAAGGAAGCTGCTTTTTTCCTGTGGTTGTGCATCCCTTTGGCCTTGGCAGCAGTGGCACTGGGGCTCAGTGGTGGTTCCTGGGGTGTGGTCTGATTCCCCCAGGTCACAACCTTCAGAACTGGAGGTCAGCTCTGGGGCACTCCTGGGCAGGGGAAAGGCGAGGCCTGTGACGGGGTACACACCTCCTCACTGTGCCCTTTGCCTGGGCCTGGCTCTGCCCACAAGGCATTGTGATTTCCCTGGCGCTGGGCAGGCAGCTGAACCGAGTCTGCTAGAGGAGCAGTGGGCCCAGCTGAGCAGCTGTGGGACCCGCCATCAGCTCCGCTTTCATTCACAACAGAGCCTTCCTGCCTTAAGAGTTATCCCCACCTTTGAACGTGGCTGCAGCATCTTACTTGGCTTTGGCCTCCTCCTTGGGTGGGACATTGAGCAGAGTGCTTGGCTGGGGGCCAAGGGTGTTGACCCTCTTTGCGAGGGAACCAACACCAGGAGGCATAAACCATAAGGCCCAGCGGAGAGCTTTTGCAGGCCCACATCTGTATTCTGAATCTGGGACTCTGCTTTCAGACACTAGAGCGAGGAGCTTGGGGGTTTGGAGCCCCAAACTGGATCCTAGAGCTCAAACCTCAAACATGGAGCCTAGAGCCCCACTGTAGGCAGCTTGGATGCTGGACTGACAGCGAGTTCCTGTGACGGTGAGAGTCCAGCTGAAAAGTAGTCAGGGTCGCCCTGTTCACAGAAGTCTGGGCTGGGTTCTGATGGTTTGGCTGGTGCCCAGGGCCAGGCCTGGGCCTGTGCTGTATCTCTCGGGAAGTCTTTTGCAGTACTCATGGTACCTGGGGCCTCAGGGACCTGCAGGTTCTGTGGGTGGAAGTGTCCCCGATGCCCAGGCCTCCCTGGCAGCCTTCCTGCTGCTTGTCCCTTCCCTTGGGTCCTGTGCCCTCTGGCTCCTGCTACCGCCCTTCCCAAGGCTCAGATTATGGAGACCTGCAACACCCACGCCTTTGGGTACAGGGACCAAGAGGACTGCCCTGGCTCCGCCTTGCTCTCCTGCTGTGGGCTTGCTGTGGGGCTGGTGGGCTGCTGCGTAATGGCACATGCCTCCCTGTTTGCCCCAAGACTGGAATAATTACCAAGGGAGATGTCCGAGATCAAGCCTAGGACACAGTATTTTCTCAATAAATTTTGTTAAGTGAGTGAGATTATAATGGGGAGGACTTTCTACACAGCTCTTTCCTGTCTCTGTGCAAGATTTCCACTCTCAGTGTTACAGGGGACTGCACAGGGAAGGTGACTCACACTGAGGTGTGACTGCACAGGCTTGGGCTGGGATCTGAGCCAGATGGCAGCCTGATCTGCCTAGAGGTGCTGGGAGGGAAGGAGCTCCCCCTCCTAGGGGGAGCCTGGGGCAAGCTGAGCTTGGGTGGGACTGTGGCCATCGCTCACCTTGCTGCACCTGTACTTCCTCCTAGAAGGTCCCACAGAGGCCAGCCATTCAGCTGCCCAGGTGAGGGCTGAAATGAGCCCTTTGCCCTTTGACCAGCATCTGCCCACTGCCCACTCCCTTCCCAGGGAGTCTGAGACAACCGCCAGGCTCAAGTGTCCGGTGGGCCTGTGTATGTGTGGGTTGGGGTTTGAGTGCTTTGTTTCTAGGTGAAGTGATGCCTGTCAGGATGGTACCTCTTTTCCCTGACATAGGGCCACCTGTTTCCCTAGATGGCGGGGTCAGTAGCCACAGCCAAAACACTCCTTGTTACCCACCTCAAGTCTGCAAGTAGAAAGTGGACACAGGTGGCCACATGGACAGCCAGAGGCCTGAGCAAGGTCCCTTTGGTCAGTGGTAGACACAAAGCCCCAGGCTTTGGGGGAGGCCCCTGTTGGTGCACTTGGGGTTGCCTGCCTGGTTTTGGCAATAAATAACAAGGACCCAAAAACCAAACCAAAACAAAAAAGTACAACCAGTATCTCTTAGGTTAGGTGGTGGGAGACTTTAAATTATCGGCCTTCCCTGGGCCGCTCGGCACTTGCCGGGCTCAGGCCGGCGTAGTCACCGGCACGTGTGCAGCTCCACGAGCCGCTGGCACTGCCGGCACTTGACGAAGCAGCACCAGTGGAACTTGCAGCTGCAGCGCTCCGCCAGCTCCACCTGAGCCGTGTGGAAGCCGCGGCCGCAGCAGAGCAGCTCACAGCCATCGATGGCCTTGGACGTCTTGTTGCATGTGCGGCCCCTCGTGCCCAGCACGCCGCTGCGCATGTCCTGCTCACAGAAGTCCGGACTGGGCTCCAGGTACACCAGGTCCTCGTCCGTGTGCGGCTTGAACTGAGCGTTACGTGGCACCAGTGCCCTGGAGGAGCCCACACGGCGTGGCTCCACTTCAGTGGCGCCGTCGAACTTCTCCTTCAGTGCGTGGCCCACCTGGCGGAAGGGTGGCATGGCTCGCCAGCACGTCTTTACTTCGCAGGAGCCCGACACCCCGTGGCACTTGCACTCCACCCGCATGTGTGTCAGGATGGCCTGTGGGGTGGGGGAGAGGGCTGTCAGGAGGCAGCAGAGGCGGGCGGGTGGGGACTCAGGCTGCCTCTGTAGCTCACTGTCAGGCGTCACCTGTACTAAGTACCTACTGTGTGCCATGTTGGGTTGGTGAGTAGTGCTAGGGACAGACGAACATGCTGTCCCTGCTCTTGGGTGCTAGGAAGAGAGGCACTAAAGGCAGATGAGTACGTACGCACAGGTAGGGCCACTTGTACCGCTGTACAGCACCTGCTCCCCCCGGCCTGTCCTTTCCCCGGGGGCCTGCAGAGGTGCCTGGTGCTAGTTGAAAGCCTGGGTGTCTCCTGTGTGGCCATCTGGGTGGGTGTGTTCTGGGGACCCCACCTGTGCCATCCCTGCCCCTGTGCTGGGCGGTGGGGAAGGGCCACACTACCTTCCTGCCAGCCTCATTGTTGTGGAGGTTCATGAGGGCCCGGCTGGACGAGGCCCCCTTGCTTCTCTCGCGCACATCCACAAACGACTGTGAGAAAGCCACGCCGTAGGCGATGTTGTCCGAGCACCCCGACCACTGGAAGCCTGGGTGCGGAGGCAGAGGCTGGCGGTGAGCGCGTGCCAGGGTCCCAGCCCCGCCGCCCTCTGGCCACCTGTGCTTACCCTGTGGGCTGACCCCATGCACCGTCCGGTCACAGCCGCACTTTTCCAGCTCCCCGCTACTGCATGCCCGTGTCACCGCAAAGGCCACACCTGCTGAAGAGATGGCGTACACGAAGGCCGCCTCCCGAGTCCCTGTGGGGCAGAGGAGGGCAGGGCTGGGTCCTGGGCTCCTTCCCCAGCCCTCCTCCGTAGATGGGGAGGGCTTATCAATGGCCTGCCAGACATGGGAGGTCAAGGAAGGAGCAAGCAGGCAGAGGCCCAGAGCGGGTTCTGAGCACTGCGCGGGCTCTCGTGATGGATAGTGGGTCTTACTGTATCTGAGGCACTTTGTGGATCAGCACACCCGCCCCAGCAGCCATGAGGCAACCACCGTCATCCTCACTTTACAGAGAGGTTAGCTTAGGTCGCCGCAGTGCTCTCTGAGCCAGCAGGTGGCCCAGCTTCCAGGGGATCACTGTTCTCGCAACCTTTCCAGAAGAGGAGTATAGTCACTGTTCTGTGGAAGTCCAGGCAGGCGTGGTGAGGTGAGCCAACACCGTCACTGCAGAGCTGCACAGCCACTGAGCCCCGCTGTAACCTCAGGCCTGGTTCCCTTTTTTGGCCTATCCCCCAGTGGGCCCCTCCAGGCTCTGAGGGCGTCCTCTCCTTATGACCCTGCACTGCTGCTGCTTCTCAGGCTAGACCCATTGCTGAAAATGTTCCACCTCACGACCTTGAAGGTAAACCATGTCCCTCTAATCCTAGCAGTTCAGAATGCTGAGACAGGAGGATTGCAAGTTTGAAGCCAGCCTAAGCAACTTGGTGAGACCCTGTCCCAGAATAAAACAGGAAGGCTGGGAATATAGCTTGGCTGTAGAACGTCCTGGGTTCAGTCCCTAGCATGGCGTAACAGCAAAACAGAAAGCACGAACAGCTTCTAATGCTTAATCCTTCCCACTGGTGACTGGGGTGTTAGCACTCTCCCCCACTGGTGACTAGGGTGCTAGCACTCTCCCCCACTGGTGACTGGGGTGCCTAGCACTGCCTATCGCCAGCTTACGCCCTAAATTACAGGCAGTAAAATGCAGTTCTGAGAAGGTAAGGATTTGGTTCCAGTCATGCAGCCAGGAGGCGATAGAACCAGGACTCCAGCTCAGGGCCGCCTGCCTCCCCTGTCATGGTTCTCTGCTACTGCCCAAGACGCTCAGTGATTCTATTTTGGGGCCAGCCCTCCTCCCCTGCCTGAATGGATGTTTTTATCCTAGAAACTGTGCCTGGGGGTGTAGCTGTTGTGGAGTCTCTTCTGGGGCGAGGTGGGTGTGTGTGAACAGAGTGTGCGCGGCCGGCTGGGTGTACGACCAGACAGCAGGCCCTGCTCCTCTCCTGGGTCCTGTAAGGGCCTCTGTATGCACTGACTGTCCTTCTGTCTCCGACTGGAGGGTCAGTGTCCGCAAGAGTAGCGGGGGTAGGCTTTGGCCCCATGGTTGGCAATTACCTCTGTGACACCCAGGCCTGTGCTCCCAGCTGCCCCAGGGAGCAGTCACCGTGGTCAGATGAGAACAATCGCCTCCTCTGTGCCCGTGTCTGTGGACAGAGGCAGTGGAGGCCGAGTGCCAGGGTGGGAGGCAGCGCGGCCCCCAACCACTTGGGACGCCCTGTTCTTGATTTGGGTCTTGAGCTGGGGATACTGCACCACCCTCTCTGCTGCCCACTCTTCCCTGGCTTGGCCATTCTGGGCCAGCACTGGGGGGTTTGGCCGGAGCAATGGAGCCTTGACAGACAGCCTGAGGTGGAATCTTCTCCAAGTTAATCGAGGTTAATAGCAGGATCATGTTGGTTGGTTTTGTGCTGTGGCCATCCAGAGAGAGCCAACTTCAGTTTCTGGTATCTCTGGTATTTCCAGGCCTGAACCAGCACAAATCTTTGCCCCAAAGACCAAGGGGGAGGGAAATCAGAGCAGGAGATGGGTTGATGGTACTGGTGGGTACCCTTACTACTGGCCCTACGTGGTCCTTTCTCCTCTGCTTCTTGTGGCTGTCCAGCAGCCCATGGCCCAGCCCTCTGCTGGGCTGATCTCTGACCTGAGCGCTGTGGTCCTTGGTGCAGGCCGTCCTGCTGATGCTGGTAAGGGAGAGGACTGCCTCATTCCCTAAACCAACATCCATCTTCTGGGACTTACTGTGTGCCTAGAACTAAGTACACACACACACACACACACACACACACACACACACACACACACACATTTTTCACAACAGCCCATATGAAGTTTATACTTCTAACCCTCATCCTCATGTAAGTGGACTACAGTGGTGTATTTCTATGATCCCAGCAACTCTGGAGTCTGGGACAGGAAGATTGCAAGCTTGAAGCCAACCTGGGCAGCTTAGTGAAACCTTGTTTGAAATTTTTTAAAAAGTGCTGGGATCTAGCTCAGTGGTAGAGTACCCCTGAGTTCAGTTTCCAGCACTGAGAACCCCTCCAAACCATGCATACACAACTCACCCCCCCCTTTTTTTTGTACTAGGGATGGAACCCAGGGACATTCTACCTCCAAACTACAACCCAGCCCTGTTTTTTGTTTTTGATTTGAAACAGGGTCTTGCTAGGTTGATGAGAGTCTCAGCATGCACCACCATGACTGGCTAAAAACCCCTCCTTTTTACAGATGAGGAAACTGAGGCACTGAGTGGCAGAGCACCAGTCCAATAGCACCCACCCAGGAAGTGGTGGGGCAGGATTTAAACACAGGCAGCAGCCGGGCTGGCGGCGCACGCTGACTCGGGAACTTTATCTTGTGCCATTCTTCCTCACAGAGGCCTTGGGCTGGGCAGTCCATCTCCCACCTTCCACATATGAAGGCCTATCTTAAGTCTCATATGCTGTAGATAGGCCCAGTTTTCTCTGTGGTCCTTTTCCTCTCCCTCCATACAGCCAGGATCGAACCCAGGGCTTCACACATGCTCACTGAGCTATACCCCAGCCCTTTTAAAATTTATTTTGAGATGGGCTGGCCTTGAGCTTGAAATCTGCCTCAACCTCCTACGTAGCTGGAGTTATAGGGGTGTGCTCTCAAGCTTGGCTTCTCTGTGGCTTGTTGTTTTGTTTTGTTTTTTTTTTTGTTCACTTTTACAGGGGTGGTGAGCAGCTGGCCTCTGTGCTCAGCACAGGAGGCCCTAGAAGGCAGTGCCGCTACAGCCAATGGCAGTAGCTCCTCCAGCCTTCTGTGACTGGCCCTGGGATCTAGCTCTTTGGCTCCAGTGCCGGGGCCCTTGCAACTCCCACCTCTGCCCAGGCACCCAGGGTGGATCACTGCTCTGTAGTGGAGGACCTAGCAGGGCCTGACTTCCCCTAGGCCCACTCAGAGCGAGCTTGGAGACACCAAGAAGTTCCAGGCAGGGATAGATGCTGTGCCCTGGCCCGCTGCAGGAGGGGCAGTCCTTGCTTGCTTCTTCTTGGGCCAGGGCAGGCAGAACTCTGACGCACCCCGGCTGCCCTGCAGCCCCTCCTTGCCATACAGCCAACAGCTAGGCAGGAATAGGAACTGGAGCCTGATCCCAGGCCCAGGCTCTGTGGAGCAGATCACATGCAGCATCTCTCCAGATGTTGGAGGGACATTCCAGCAGGAAGGAGCATATGGAGGAGAGCGGCTGAGGCTAAGTTGGGCTGGCAAAGAGGCAGCAGGCCTGGCGATCCTCTGGCCCTGCAGCAGGTGGCCTCTGGAGGCCAGGGTATGCACATAATTCCTGCACTTCCCAAGCTGACCCAGCAAGGTCCTAAGGAGGTGGGGCCAGCCTCTGGCCTCCCAGAAAAATAGCCTCCAGGAAGCCAGTGTGGTCCAGGAGACAATACTAGTGAGGATGGGCAGCTCTTCTCTGCTCAGGATCTACATGGAGAATTCCCCATGCATTATGTCACTGACTCTTGGTGACAGCCCCGTGAAGGAGGCATGTGACCAGCAAAAGAGACAGAAAAAAGGCCAGACAAAGCCCTGTGAGGCTCAGTGGCAGTGTGACCTTCCTTTCCATGACTAACACGGGGACAGTAGCCAGGCCCTTGACATCCCTACATCCCCTCCCGCCGTCGAGGTCGCCTGGGACTCTAGGTTCTCGCTCTGGCCAGCCTGCCCTGCACCATCAGACAGTTTGATCTTGCTGGAGATGACGCTGGGGCAGCCCCGCCCTAGCACTGTTGTAACCTATCTGTGACATCAGCAAGCTGGCCAGAGGCCCACAAGGTGCCCATATGGGGGACAAGGGCAAGAGCACGAGTTTTTGTGAGGTACGCCCGGGCGGAGGGGCCAGTCTAGAGTGACAGTCGGCAAGGTTCCTTGGGTGGGGTAGATAGGACTGGGTCGGGGACTCGCTTTGCTACAGCCCACACAGCACCGTAACCCCCTGGCTGGGCCACCAGAGCCTGCAGGGGCCTCAGGGCTTAGAGGCAGGAGGCTGGCCTCGTTTATATATGGAGGAAAGTTGGGAGAAGCTTTTGTCCCCTCTCCCTACCCTGTGTGGGCCAGTCTCCCTGAAGACCCAGCATGGCTCTGCCTGGTCCTGTGGCCTCCCTCCTACCCTCAGACCCTTCCATTCACTCAACACAAGTTTACTGGTGACCTACTATGTGCGGGCGATGGGTAGGCAAGGGACACAGAGGCCATCCCTCTCTGGCCCTTAATGTCTGCTCAGCCAAGAACCACCATCTCTTGTTCCTGACTGCCCTGGGCACCATCTTTACCAAATCCCGGGTAGATTTCTCAGCCTAGACCGCTAGCTTGGCCTTGTCACACACTGGTCTCATGGTTTATCATCACCCCTCTGTCTGGCAGGCCTCTGTCAGCCAGCAGCAGGGTGGTCTCCACTGTTGGGGGTGAGGAAGGTGGAGCTGGGGACTGGGGCCTCGGGCAGTGGTAGCAGCAGGAGCCCCCTCTTCTCAGCTTATGGGATTCGGCCCTGTGTGGGCCCTGCCATTCTGAATTCTCACTGGAACCCTAGCTTGGCCCTGGGTTTGTTCCCATTTTACAAGAAAGAGGGCACAGAGGTTCACAGAGGCCACAGACCTTACCACAGTTCTGAAGTCTGTGACAGGGAAAGGGTCTCAAGCTCAGAGCTCCTGTGAGACTATGAGGAAGTCTGCTAACAGGTAGGGAGGGCTCCTTTCTATCCAGGGTGGGATCTGTTGGCTCCGCCCTTGTCCACACCTGAGGCCCCACCCCCAGCCAGGCTGCTCATGCAGTTGGGCCTGCTAAGTCCTCTGTTTCTGAGAGCTAGGGGACAAGAGACTTGCCTACCACACTGGCTGTGCTATGACACTCTCCAAACAGCCTGCCATGACCATTTGGACTCAGCTCCAAGGGGATAGGGTGCTTGACTGAGTCACTTGGGCTTTGGTCCAGAACAGTTTCCACCAGGCCTGGTAGAATTCTTGTGTCCCCCAGAACATGCTGACCAGGGCTGGGGCGAGAATGGTGTGTTTGGCAAGGTCCTGAGCACCATGCTGGCCCCATGCCAGCTTTGACCCGTGCCCCCCCTCTTCTTTGGCCCCTTCCAGACCTGGCCCCCAACCTGCTTTCTTTCATTAGAGGGCATTCACTGACCGTCCTCCACACCAGGCTTGGCCATGTGCCGGGAAACAGGTCAATGAGCCGTGCCCCTTGCTGGGACGAGCTGGAGGCTTAGCGGGGGCTGGGCGGGAAGCACCACACTGTTGTGAAAGGTGTGATGACGTAGGAACACAGATGGTTTGGAGGAAACGTGTGTCTAAATATAAATGTAGTAAGGCACATGGGCTAAGATGCAGAGTTGATGAAACTTAACAGGCAAGAGGACTTCCTTGTACTATTTTTTGCAACTTTTTTGTAAGTTTGAAATGATATCAAAACACAGAGAGCCCAGAGGGTCGGGCCAGGAGGGGTCGGAGAGGGAAGTGCTGAGCTCAGTTTGGTGTCCGGGATAGAGGATGTAGCAGGTGCCGAGTGATGGGGGTTTACAGACCTGGTGCGCGAGACTGTTCATCCGTCCACCAGCCCCTCTGTAACACATGCTCTGAATACCCACTGGTGCGAGGGGCTCCTGAGGACGGCCCCGGGGCCTCATCACCCAGCAGCCCCGGGCCAGGGTGGTGCCACCCTCCTGGGAGAGTCTGTGCTGCAGGCTGCTTGCTGGGTTTCTGCTTCTCTTGAGAGCAGTGCTGCTTGGCACTGCCAAGCATGATCACGCCTTTTTGGCCTCTGCCAGCTCCCAGGAGAATGGCTTCCAAATTTCTATCACAGTTGGTTTCCAACAACATCCAAATGGTCTGCCACGAGCCCGGCAGCCCTGGCCCACAGGTGCCAAAACAAAGGTTGGCCCAGGCAACCTCTTCCTGCTGCCTGGGCCAGTCAGAGGTCCTGTCCACTGTCTGTGGCTTCTAGGTGTCAGTTTCATGCTCAGGAAGTAGAAATCAGCAGCTGGCTTAGAGCACATCTTGGTGCCTCGTGGAGCCTTCCAGTTCTATAGATCCTTCTCTAGGCCCAACCCACCTCCCTTGGGCCTAAAGCCTGCCTTGAGTCCCCAGCTCCCAAGCCCTGGCCAGGAGAGGTGTCCAACGTCCTGTCCTGCTGTCTTGACGCGTTTCCCTTGTGGGTAGGAGTAAGGTCCTGCTCTGCCACTTTCTAGTTCTGTGGCCTTGGGCAAGCTACTTAACCCCCACGTGCCTCAGTTTCTTCATTTGCAGTATGGAAGCCTATCTCTAAGGGCTGATGGGTTGGTACTCCCATCACTTTAAGACGGCGCCGGACTCATCGCCAGGGCTGTGGGTGTGTGAGCTTCCATTCCTGTTGTGCTGTGAGCCGTCTCCCCCAGGAGACAGTCCAAGGGGCCAGCTGGTGCAGGATGAGCTCCGTGGGGCTCCTCAGAGGTACAAATCAGTGAAATGGGCCCAAATACCCATTGCCAGGCAAAGGTGGGAAAAGCACTAGACTGGGGCCTGAGAACCTGACTCTGTCCCTTCCTCTGAAACGAGGAGGGCGGCTCCCGCTACCCCGGGACCAGACGGAAACCTCTGCACACTACCAAGAGTTGCGTGAGCACAAGCACGGGCACCACAATCGGGGACTTACCCGGCGCCCCCTGCAGCCCCCGCACGCCCTCCTAACCTTGCGTCACCACCTTGCCGAACACAGGCAGGGAGTCGAGCGTGGAGCAGTTCCAGCGCCGGTTCCGGAACTGGTACTGGCACTCCTCGATGGCCAGCTGGGCGCCGCGGCGCACCGAGTCCATCACCTCCAGGTTCCGCTTGCACATCTGCACCTGCCTCTGGATCAGGCCCCTGAGCTTCTCGCAGGTCTCCTCCTCCGAGATGCTGCCCACTGAGGACAGCTTGGCCAGGTACCTGGGGAGAGGCAGGGAGGCCATGCAGGGACACCGCAGCTCGGGAGCCGGCCCGTCCCCACAGTTGCACGCAGGAGTAGCCTCCCCTGGTCTTAGCCACTGGGGATCTGAGGCAGTGAGGCGGGAGCTTGTTTACTGAGCTAAGGAATGAGTGGTGGCCACACTGAGAAGTACCTAGAAAGTTCTTTTAAGTTCTGGAAAACTTATGCCACTGATAAAAATAGCTAACTTTTATGGAGTCCAGGTTAGGACTGGGCTAAGTACTTTATTGCATCGGCTCATTTTGGCAAACCCAGTGAACCCCGGTTAAAGAGAAGGAAATGGGGCACATACATGTTGTTTGCCCATGTGCAAGGCCGTGGCTAGAGAGGCGAGCAGGAACCTGGCTTTGCCTGGCCTCAGCCTTTGGGAGTGACTTTTTCTTCGGTACCTGGGGTAGAATGCAAGGGTGCATTACCATTGAGCTACCCAGCCTTTTTAGCTTTAATTTTGAGGCAGGATCTCTCTAAGTTGCCCAGGCTGGACTCGAACTTGTGGTCCTGCCTCAGTCCTCTGAGTCTCTGTCATTGCAGGGGTGTGCCACCTCCCGTGGTGACAGTTTTCCTTTATGTGACTCAGTGGCTAGGACTCTGGATAGAAGCTGCTGGGAGCTGGGTTTGCTGAACCTGAGGATGCCGGCCCAGGGCAGGGATGGGCTCCCTCGCCCCTGGAGGTGTGCAAGCAGTAGCCAAGTCCTATGGTCGGGCATGTGGGTTGGACCAGGGCATCTGGCTGTGGTGGGGCTTGTAGAAAGCGTAGGTGCCTGGGCCCCACTTCAGGCGCAGCTGGAAGCCCTGGCCTAGGGAACAGGCTTGGCTAAGCGTTTATGATGTTTCCTTTAGCCTGGGATGTCGCTGGCCTCACTGTGCTGTGGATCCCCAGAAGAGCCCCCTTCGCTCCTGGCTGTGGGCTTGAGCCTGCCTGTCCCTGGGGCCATTGTGAGGAACCAGCATGAGAGGGCGTGGCACTGGCTGTGGACGGGGCATGTCCTAGAAGCAGGCTGTCTAACTGTCTCTCCTTCCCTGGCAGCACCGCAGGGGTGTGGGAGGTGGCCTCAGGGCGAGGCTGTCAGGCCTCCTCTGGCCCCTGCACTCATCCCCTCCCCCACCCCAGCTACTCCTCAGAGGGTGCACAGAGACTGGTAGTGTCCTGACCAGACCAGGCAGGAGGCTGAGCTTCTGGGCAGGAGGCCGGGTGGGAAGAGGCTTAGAACAGGAGGAGGCTGCACTGAAAGGGGGCACTGGCCCCCCAGCGATGCTCCCCTTGCTGCAGCAAGGGGTCTCCTGCAGGGCCAGTCTCGCCTGGCCTGCTTGGCCTGCAGGGGGCGCCAAGAGCTCAGGTACTGGCCGTGAGCCAGGCCCAGGGTCTGGAGGCCACAGGTGCCCTTCAGTGAGGGAAAGGAGCTTAGCATTGGGTTTTTTCCGCCCCCATGCAGCCTTGGACTCTCAGAAAAGGGCATGGGTCCCCATTCCCTCTGTGACATGGGGGCACAAAGCTGGTCTTCCTCCACACAGGCCTTGGCTTCCTCTGCATCCAGCCAGCGATCTCGTCTGGTTGTGCTGGGCCCTGGCCCCTGGGGGAGGGAGGCACTGAAGGACTTCTCCAGGCTGGGGAGGCCAGGCCGAGCTGCCAGCTGTAACCTGGGCAACTCCTCCCCATCGGAGCCTGTCTGTTCCTGGGGACACTGGGCAGGTCTCTATGGCCTTTCCTGCTGGCCAAGTTGGTGGTCCTCCACTTTCTGGTGGAGGTGGGGTGTTCAGGCCTCAAAGGCCCACTGGTCCCATGCCAGGCTGATGTCGGAGCCTCTGCCACTGAACAAGGGGAGAGATAGCAGGGGCACAGTGCATCCCCTCCCCAGGCTTAGCACACAGGGGCATTTGGGCTGAAATGGCAGTATCAGGCCTGAGGTGGGCTGCTGGGCGGCCATGGCTGCGAGTCCCCAGGAAGGAGCTGAGGAACCTTGCTGGTGCACACTCCCCAGCCCCTTGCACAACAGCTGCCCCCATGCATGGGCCTGGTCACCTTCATCCCCGCCCTCCCCAATCCCAGGGGCTCATCTAGGCATAGCAGGGGGAATGGGCTAGAGCGTTGGGACCCAGGCATCGCAGGCTTGGCCTGCACTGTCCTGTTGCTTGTCCTGGTAGTTGCTGAATGCCTGACCCCAGTTTACAGAGGAGCACACTGAGGCCCATGCAGGTGGCATGGCTTGTTCAAAGCCCCATAGCTCGCAGTGAGCAGCAAGCGGATCTCTCAGCCCTTTCCCCTGTGCACACAGTAAGTGTCCAGTAAATGCTCGTGGCCTGGCTGCAGGGCTTTGTCGTGACAGGCCTGCTCCGTTCACCTCCAGGGCCGGGAAGAGAAGGGGCGAAGGAGGAAGCTGGGGTTTGCCAAGGGCTTGGGAACTGACAGTAAGGGCTAGGCTTACCTGGCCCCAAGGACCTCCAGAGTCCCCTCCCAGTGCCCTAAGGTGGCTCAACCTTTCCCCCAGAGACATACTGGGCTGGGCTCAAATATCGACTGCACAAGCCAGGGCCAGCCTGCCCGTGGAGGGCCCAACCATCCTGCTGCTCTGTCCTGGCCGCCTCGCCCCAGTTTCGGCTTCTTCCTGCTGCTGCTGCTGCTGCTACTGCTGCTGCTGAGCACTGGCTTAGCAATTTGTCACCTGCTGTCCCGGCCACCCAGGACTTCAGCCATGGCCGTGCCATCGATCAGGTTACCCCACCGGCCTGGGCCGCCCTGTCACCGCCAGCTCGTGCCCCGTCTTCCCAAATGGGGCTGCAGGTCCTCGAGGCTCCTCCCAGGAGGCCCTCCCCACAGCCCGTGCCTGCAGCCTGCGGGCTCGAGGCCTGGCCTGCCAGGGAGATCAGATCCTCGCGGCCACCTGCTGTTTTCATTAGAAACTAAAATTAGCTGGGCTCGTCCCAAGCTTTTCCAGGTTTGCTTGCTTTTTTAAACAAAATATACAAATTCCTAAAGGAGAATCTGCACCTTCGCGGCTCCTCCCAGACTCATACATTGCCCAGTGAGACACCGGACGGGTCAGCGTCCGGCCTCACGGTGCCAGGGTGGGGGCTGGGGCGCCAGCCAGGTCTCTCCGCCCCCTCCCTTTGGCCTCCCTGCTGCCCAGGCCACATTTAGAGCCTCCTCAGGAGTGCTTGTGTCCGTGATACCAGGGAGGAAGGAGGCCAAGCCGGCGAGAGGGGGGGCCGGAGGGAAATGCAGTGTCTGTCCTATTGAGCAGAGCTGCCTTGGGGAACACGGCCGGGAGCCAGTGACCACAGAGCCCATCCGGACTGCATGCATGCAGCACGGAGGGTTCCGGTTCCTCCAGACCCTGCAGTCGCTTCAGCTCTTCGAATGTTTGGATAACCACAGTCTGAGTGCCTGTGTCCTCCGCTCCATGGTGGGGTAGCAGCCCGGGTCAGAACCCCATCTGTGCCACTCGGGGAGAGTCTGAACATCTCTGAGCCTCAGTGTGCTCATCTCTGAGATGGGGGGATGAGTGGTTCTCGCTTAGGGAGCTTAAAGAAATCGAACATGCCCATGGCGGCGCTGGTCCCTGCTGCACCGCGAGGTGGCCACCACGGCCCAGGCGTCCTCCCTCCTGTCCTCACCACCATCCCCCTTCGCGAGCCCTCCACAATCCTGAGACGCACCCTCTGTGGCCCCGCTGCACCGCTCTGGGCTCTGCCCGTTTGCTCTTCTTAGGTTGGGCTCTCAGTCCTCAGACCTGGGTCAATCTTTTTTCAGCTGAGCATGCCTGGGGGGTAGGTCATATGCTCCTATGGATATTACTTCAGCCATGGTCCCAACTGAAGACCCCCCCCCCCTTGGTACTGGGGATTGAACCCAGGGTATTCTACTTCTGAGCTATATTCCCAGCCCCAATTTTTATTTTGAAAGAGGGTCTTGTTAACTTGCCGAGGGTCTAAGTGGCTGAGGCTGATCTTGAACCTGTGAACCTCTTGTCTCACCTTCCCAAGTACTGGATTACAGACATATGCTACCACACCTAGCCAGTTTTTTTTTTTTTTTCAGTGCTTGGATGGAACCCAGGGCCTTGCACGTGCTAGGTGAGCACTCACCCACAGCTACACCCATTAAGCTACACCCACAGTCCCTAACTGCAAACTTGACAGGCAGGTGGAGTTGCAGGGTTCCTGGTGACAATGACCCATGTGTCTGGCCCAGTGAAGACTGCCAGTGGGAGGGGTGGAGAGGAGCAGGTGGGGCTGCCAGGAGGGCAGAAGCTGAGGACTCCGGGCCAGTGGCATCCAGGACAGGCTCAGGTGTGCCAAGGGGACAGGGAGACCACGTAGGGACTGAGAAGTGCCTGGAAGCATGGCTCTTACCCTCCCCTGCCACCTGTGCCACCCCCCAGCAGTCACAGCCTCAACAAATCCTTATTACAGCAACACGGGGGCCCAGCCGGAATCATTCCCTCCACTTTACAGGTGGGGAAACCGAGGCTAGAGAGGTATATAGTTAGGGTCATGAAGCCAGCCAGGGTGGTCAGGATTTCAGAATGGGCCATTCTGGCTCCAGAGCCTGGGGCTGGCTGCTTGGGCTCCAAAGACCGCACGGGGCTCTGAGGGCCGGAGAGTTTGGTGTCCCGGTACTGACCCAGGTGACGTGACCTGGTTCTTCTAGGACAGATCTTTCCAGAGACCCGTGTCTTTTCTGAACCATGCTGAGGGTGTTGGCACTTTGAAGAGTGCAGGGTGCTGGGGAGTAGGGTCTCTGTCATGTTTCTGCCTAGACAGCGCTGCCTGGGCCTGGGATTTCTGTCGCCTTGGGGGCATGGAAGGAGATGTTGCCATTGGTCACAAACCCCAGGGGGAGGGGAAAGACAGCCATTGGGGGAGGCCCACATCGGAGGTTCTCCCGGAGGCCTGCAGGTCCAGTGGGCTGCCTCCGCTCCCCGCTTCCCAGCCTTCTTGTGACTGGGGCTTTCAGTGCCCAGGCTGGGCCTCATGTGTTTGCCCAGCTGTGGAGAAAGGATGGTGTGTTGCCCCCTCCTGCCCGATCCCCCTCTCCCCCTCGCCTTGTTTCCTGGGACCCCTAGCCCCCTTTACATCCACCCTCAGCTCCTCTATTACAGTCTCTTGGCCATCAGCTTCCATGATTTACAGTGTCTTTGTGCCCAGGTCCCGTATATTTTATTCCTGAGGGCTCTGGACCCACTTCCTCTGCGGGAGCCCTCCACCCAGTTCCCATTTCCTGCCTCACTGTATTTGCTCCCAAGGGAGCCAGTGGCTGAGTCTGGGTGGCCTCAGCACGGTGCCGGGAGGTGAGTTTCCCTCCTCCTCGAGGCAGGTGCAGTTGTGGGGTGAGTGGCTGCCTGACCTCACCTTGCCCCCTAGTTTAGCAGCAGAAAGCTTCTCTGTAGAGACCCACCCAACCCTCTTCCCTAGAGAGCCTTCGGTGCCCTGTGGCCACAGAACCACTGAAATGCTCTCCTTGGCTCTGGGAGGGAGCCTGGGGGCAGGGAGGGAAGGGATGGGGGAACCCAGCGGAGCTGCCATCCGTGGCCAGTGTTGGCTTCCGGGAGTGAGGCTCTGGTGGCTCCTGGTTTCCAGTGAACTCCTTGGCCTTACCAAGGGTAGGGGGCAAAGCTTGGCTCTTCCTTGGCCCTGGTTGCTCCAAGATGACTAGTTGGGGCACGGGCTACAGATCTGCTTTCGTCTGCTGCAGAAGTCCTGGGCAGACAGTCAAGTGACCTGGGTAGAGTTTGGCTCCCCCACAAATATGCTGTGTGATCCTGGGAGATCCACACAGTGCCTGTGCCGGTGAGCCCCTGACAAGCTGGAAGGGGGCAGGCCAGCCTCTCCCTGCGTGAGGCCCGGCCCCAAGGGCTCCCAGCTCCAAATCTGATTCATCCTGAAGCCTGGGGTTCCAGGAGGGTAGGGCACCCCTGCCTCAGGAGGGAATACTCTGCCATCTCTAGCTCCAACTTCCTGGGATTGTATTCTGGGATTACATGTCTGGCACTGTGAATAGAGTGAGAAATAGGGTCCCAAGGGACCTCAGAGTCCCAGCAGAAAATAGGCCTCATTAGGCCCGTCAGCAGCTCCCCTGCATGTGCATGGGTCCCACGGAGGACACATGAGCTGCCCAGGGGTTCCTTCCCTCCGGAGGACGAGGCTGCATCCCACCCACCTCCCTCTCACTCTCTGCACGCCAGGTCCCCTCTGCTGCAGGGGTTCTGACTTGGCTGGGAACTTGTAAAACATAGTTTGGTTTCAAGTTTGCCAGGAGGTGGGGGAGGCTGGGAGGGGTTGCATGGGGAAGGGGGAGCTGCTGGGGTCACGGCAGGGAGCGAGCCTTCTGCCGGGCCTGGCTGAATCACAGAAGATGTAGTTCAGGACTCAGAGATAAAACCTGTGGAAATCTGGAAAGCAGCCTCGGTCCAGCTCCGCCTTCCAGCTGGGTTTGCAGAGTGAACAGCAGTGTTCTTGCAAGCAGGCTGGGAGCGGAGGGGTAACTGGAGGGGCCAATGGCAGGCGCTGTCACCCTGGCCCAGGCTGTGCCCCGCTGGCCCGGCCCTGGCCCTTCCTCACAGAGGGAGGGACAGGAGGAGGAGGCTGGGTGCAAACACTCTACTTTCCAAGCGCACCCACAGGGCCTGAGCTGAGCGAGTTTCGACAGGTTTGGGGAGCACTGCTTGTCAGGTGCGAGCTGAGTTGCTCAATTGCTAATCCAGGGTTGAGGGAAGAAAGTCAAACCTTAGCAGACAGGGTCGTGGCTGCTGCTTGAGCAAACCCCTCGGGCAGAGCCAGGTCCTGGGGCCCAGGTGGAGGGTGAGAAGCGGCTCAGCCTGGCTCTGAGGGCTGCCTCCGCGGGGGCTGGGGCAGATCTGCGATGTGACAGCCACACTTTCTGACACCCACTACTGCACGTTTTCGTATCAGCTGGCCCCAGGGCAGTGGAACGGAGTCTGCCTTCTTCTCAGGGTCCTTGACGATGGCCGCCATTTGATGACAGTGTGGACCCTCAGCAGGGACCGAGCCCCTCTTTCGTTCACCTGTCAAGTGCTGGCTGAGCAGCTGCTACGTGGCAGGCTTGTGCCAGGCATCAGGGTGCACACAGGGGCTTATGCCACGGCCTGGGCCTTCCGGAGCAGCAGAAGCCACACTGCTGAGTTGTGTATCATGCGAGGTGTTCTGCGGGCAGGGGAAGACACTCGGGCATGTGAGAGCGAGTCAAGTTCAAGTCCTGCCTCCTTGGGGAAGTCGCCGTAACTCTGGGCCTCTCTTCTGGAAGCGAGGGGAAGGAGGGCTGTGTGCTCAAGGACGGTGGCATGAAAGTGCTTCGCAAGCCATCCATTCTCAGTGTGGGGTATCCTTTGCCCCCGAGGACATTTGGCTGTCCCCCGGTGGGGCCAGCGCGTGTGCTACTGGTATCTGGTGGGTATTTAGAGACCTGGGATGCTGCAAAACATCACACGGTCACAGGAAAGCTCCAGAACAGAACCAGGAGGAGCCAGCGCAGTGATGCACACCTGTAACCCCAGTAGATGGGAGGTCCTGGGGCCCAGGTGGAGGGTGAGAAGCAGCTCAGACGGGACAGGAGGATCACAGGTTTAAGGCCAGCCTCAGCAACTTAGACCCTATTTCAAATAAAAAAATAAAATAGGGCTGAGGGTGTAGCTCAGAAACAGAATGCCCTTGGGTTTTATTCCCAGCAACACACCAAAAAAAAAAAAAAAAAAAAAAAAAAAGCTTGGACGTAGAATGTCCTGGGTTTAATCCCTAGTGTGTGTGTGGGGGGGTGTGGGGGTGGAAATAAAGGAATTAATGGGACCTGGTATAAACTGTAAAGTGGGCTGGGTATGTTAGTGATTGTAATTCACTGCCCAGAACTTTTTACCCGGGGAAGACAGGCCACATCTTTACCTGTGGGGCGGGCACTGCACATCTAAGCTGGGTCTGCCCCAAACCTGGACTTGTGAGTTGTCTAAGTGCTGGGGCTCACCCTGCCAGGGGCCAAGGGAATTGCACATCCCTGCTGGGCAAGCAGTCCCATGGAGCTCCGCCCAAAGGTGCACCCTGTGGGGCTTAGAGCCAATAAAGCATGCATCCCCTCCTTCCTGAGCCTTTTCCACCCCCAAGGCACTGAAGGGCGTTCCCAGTAACAACCCTCTGGCCAGCAGGGTTTCCCCATGAGGGTCCTGTGGGGGCCCTTGTTGGGGCTCCTGCTTGGACAGGACAGTTTGGGACACTGGGCTCAGAGCAGGCTGAAACCCATGCAGCTCACTGACACAGCCCTCCGCTCCCATCAGCTGCCATGGTTACGGTTTCCATCAGTGTGCCTGGCACTGTGCCCGGCGTGCTGTAAGCACCGGCTGTTTCCTCTCACCACCATTGCGTACCATTTGCACCAACAGGTCCATTTTGCAGATGAGGTGGAGTAACCTACCCGGGGCCGCTCAGCTGGGCAGTGGCAGAGCCGCGCTGGAACTCCGGGCTGTCTGTCCCAGAGACCCAGCTCTTAGCTGCCCTGCTGGCCCCGTCTTTGCACACAGCGGGGTCCTCTCCTGCTCACAGGGCTCCCAGCAGGGCCCCTGCTCAGCACCAGGCCCTTCCCGGCTTATCTATCCCTTCACTCTTGCCAGTTCTTTCATTTGGGGACAGAACAAGCTGCTGAGGATTGTGGCCCAGAGGGAAGAGGCCCACCCACAGCCACGCAGCATGTGGCACATGGCTGACTGCAGCCCAAGGCTCCTGGTGCCGGCTGCGGGGGGAGACATGCAGAAAATATTTCTGAGCCGGGTCGGTGGCAGGGCGGCCCCTGAGGGCTGAGTCTAGGCCTTCCACCAAGCGACTGTGCACCCTCCTTCCCTCCCTCTGTGGTGGGAGCTGCCACAAGCTGTCAACGTGCTCCTGGTGCCAGACACAAGCCTAATCAACAGCTCCGAGCTTCTCTGGGCTTGCCCCGGCCGCAGGCTGTGGAGTCCTCCCATCCCAGGCTCCGTCCTGCCCAACAGCTGCACGCAGCGGGACACCTGGCCTCGCCGCCAGCCACCGCCCTTCCGCGAGCGGCCAGCCGACCAGCCCTGGACGGAAGCCTGCCTCCAGGTACGGGGAGGGGACGGGATACCCCGGGCTTGTCCCTCAGTGCGTGCTGACAGCCAGCCTCCACCCACCCTTGAAAAGACACAGTGCCACCACCATGCCCGAATGGAGAGCTGCCTGCCCAACGCTTTTCCTTCTAGAGGCACTTGGGCCAGGCACCTCTGCCACTCACCAGCGGGGTAACTTTGGACATAGCTGGGGATTCTGTGATCCCAGATCTTCTCATGTACAACGGGATTTGACTGAATTAGACTTAGTGGGGTGGGAGTCACTCTTGTCACGAGTCTTCAGCCTTCAAAGTCTCCATCCCCTCAGCTCCCTTGGGTGACAGCGGTGTAGCATGTACAGTCCCACCCAGTGGTGGTTTTGCTTTTATCGCATCCTTCGATCTAGACCCCGGGCTGCTGGGAGGCTGGTCTGTGATATCTATTCCCTCAGGGCTGGTCCAGTCTCTGGCCTGGGGATGGAGGTGGATAAATACCAGGCAGTGACCCCAGCTTGGGGGAAACTGTGCCTGGGGTCCTCTCTGGTTCCACAGGGACTTGGGGAGCCCCTCTGCCGCTCACCTTGGGCTGAGCAGAGACCTTCAGCTCGAACCAGGGTGGAGCAGAAGTCAGCCAGCCAGGTCACCCAGATCTCTGCTGGGTGGCAGCCTAACCATCACACTGCAGAGAAGAGATCTCCCCTCCCCCATGGCAGCATAGGCTCCACAAGTGAGTTTCTGGAATTCCCCGTGGGCTTTGCAGGACCCAGAACTGGAGTTGTGTCCTTGGGCGTGAATGGGGCTGACGGTAGGTGGCCACACCGCCTGGGCTACCCTGGCTCAACTTCGGGCCAGCCTCAGGGAAGGGGGCAGAGCGTCTGGGCTCAGTTCTCAGCTCTTGAGCTTGACAAGTAGCTTCTGCTTCCTACGCCTCAGTTTCCTCGACGGGACCGTCAAGGGAGTCGAGAGACAGTTGCCCCCGAGGGCCTTTCCGCTGCAGAGGACCCGTGTCCCTGAAGGCCTGGGTCACATGCTCCAGCTGCCACCTTCTGCCTTTGGCTTGTCGTGACCCTCAGTGACAGGCGGGTCAGACTCAGTTCCTATTTCTCCTGAGACACAGACCTGTCTTGGAAATCCCAGCTCTGAGCCCATGCCCGTAAGGGCCAGCTCCAGCGAGTGACCCCAGGCTCCCCCGATGCGCAAGCCAGCTCCCCTCCCCAGCCCTGCGATCCAGCTCGCGGGGGCGCGAAGGGATGCTGCGGCGGCGGCCTGGTTTCTGTACACTCTGCCACTGCTCCTGAAGTGTTAATCAAATTAAGGCTCCAAGAAAAACAAAAGCTCGGCAGCCACATGGGCCGCCTTGGAGACGCTCACGCTCCCAACAGCTGGGAGAATTCCACATCACCTCAGTCCCCCAAGCCCTGGGTGGCGTTGACCCCACTGAACGCACTGCTAGCCTGCAGGGCCCCGCTGGCCCCAGTGACCTCATAGCAATAGCCCTTGGACACTTGGGGCGATTTCATGGCAGATATTTGTTCTTTGGTCTTGATGCAGAGAGAATCTTTCCCTCTCCTGCTGTCTCCATGGAAACCCCAGCTACACTGCTGGCCATCCCCCTTCCCACCTCATGCTTTTCAGATCAATATTGGAGCATGGCTCCCCACTGGCTGCCCACAGCGGATGGGGGGCAGAGCTCTAGGCAGGAGGCGATAGGCCAGGGTTAAGCCCGGGGCATGGGTAAGTGCCACTGAGGAGGGATGGAGTCCAGTGTCCTCCTGCTCCCCCAGTTCACCCACTCTTGGCAGTCGGTGGGGAGCCAGCGCTTGGCCCTCTTCCCACAGTAAGCATCCTGCCCTTCCCTGGGAGCCCTCTGCCAGACCCAGCCAAAGAGAAAGACAGGTCACCAGGGGTTATCACCCCTTCCTCCTTAGGCAAGAGCCATGGAGGTGGGCTGTCATTCTCTTTCAGGACTGGAAGGAGTTTCTTCCTGCCCCAGGGAAAACCATGGTCCGGCCTGAGCCAGCCGGGCTCAGAGGTTGGGTGTCCCGTCCCACCTTGCAAGGCTCCCGCCCCCCAAGCAGAAACAGGTCCTTGCACGCCTCCAGCCCAGCCCGCAGCGCGCGCAGCTCGGCGGCCGGGCGCGGGGAGCTCGCTCGCAGACTTCTTGGGATTAACCTGCTATTATGTCCCGGAGCCCTTCCCTATAATGGGCTTGCTCGGCGACCTGTCAGTCCCGCTGGGCTGCGCCTGGTGCCGGACCCTCCCGCCCGCCGCCCGGCCCGGCGCGCGCACTCCTTGCGCCTGGGGCGCCCGGGGCCGCCTATGGGTGCGGGCGCCTGCTATCCCTGCCACCTCTGGGTGGGAAGCGGACCCGGCAGAAGGGCCCGGGTCTGCAGAGGGCGGCCGGGGTAGCGGCGGCGCTAACGCAGGGCGGGCGGGCGGGCGAGACTCGGGTCCGGCCGCCGAGGCACCTGCCGGACGCCCCGCTGCCCCGCGCCGCCAGGCACCGCCGCTGCCCGCCCCGCCCGGCCCGGCCCGGCCCTGTGGTGCCGCCCGACTTACAGCCAGTTGCTCGCGGCGGCGGAGAAGACCGCGAAGACGAGGAGGCGCAGGGAGCGCAGGCAGGAGCGGGGGCTCATGGTGCGGCCGCGGCGCCCGCCCCGGCGGCGCACGGCGGGGCCTCCCGTCGGGGCGGCAGGTGGGCGCCCCGGGCGGGCTGGGCGCGGCGCCGGGGCTCTGCCTCCGTGCCTCGGGCCGCCCTGCCCGCTGCTGCGCCCGTGCCCGGCGCGGACCAGACTGTCAGCGCCGCCCCGGAGCCGGGATGCGGCGCGGAGGCGGGCGGGCGGGCGGCGGGGGGGCGGGCCGGGGGCGGGCCGAGGATGGGGTTACCTGGGCGGGCCCAGCGGCCCGGGACACCCCCCGGGGGCGGGCCGCAGCCGCGCGGCCGCCTAGCCCGCGGGACGGGGCTTCTCGGGGGGGCCTCCGGGCCGTGCGCCTCGGGAGACTCGGGCCCAGCCCCGCGCGCCGCCCGGCCCAGCTGCCCGGTCCCCGCCCGGCCTTGGGGACGAGCGGGCACAGCTCCCCCAGCCCGCCGCTGCGGGCACTGCAGCGCCGCCCTCGCCGCGCCCCCGGCCCCGCCGGCGCCCGGGAGCCCAGGGCCCGACCCGGGAGCCCGACCGCCCGCGCGCACCGGGCACTTGCGCTCCGCCGGGCCGCGCCCAGGGGCTCCTCGCCCCCCCACCCACCCCCTAGGGCGGCCCCGGCCCCGGCCGCGTCGCACCGCCCAGCCCCTCCCTGCGCTCACCTCCTCCAGCCTGCCGGGAGCTGGACGAGGCCTCCCAGCTCCGGGCAGCTTGGGACAGTGGCCTGAGACTTCGGGAATCCGAAACCTCGCGTCTGGCTAGCCACAAGTTCTGGGCGCGTCGCGAGGAAGCCCGGTACCTAGCCGAGCCGCGGGCTTAAGGTCGGAGAAGCAGACGGGCACCCTGGGGTCCGGAGGGTGGCGGGAGCTCAGGGAAAGCCTCTTGCTTTGCGTCTTGGTTTCCCGTGGGCTCATTTTACTTACCGTCCCCCACACAGGCAGATTCAGCCCCTTGCGGGTTTTCGGAGTCCTGGCCCCTAGCGCAGTGTGGATGGCTGCCATGTTTGTGGAATGAATGAATGAGACGGAATAGTCTGCAAAGGCCAGTGCTGGCGGGTCCCAGAGCTCCATTCCACTCCATAATCGCCCATCATAATTATCTGCCCACGGGCAGGCCAGACCACACCCTCTGCAGATCACTGATCCGATTCCGCCCCCTTCTCACCGAGAGCTGGAGCAACCTCTTGTCCTGCTGGGGACACAGAGCCCAGGGAGGCCCAGGAGCCTCCCTGCCCCCTTACAGGGGCTGGGGACAGAGGCAGGGACAGGCCTAGGCTGTCACCTGGCCCAAGCTCCTCACTGTTCTCTGGCTGCCGTAGATGTGGTCCTGTTGGGTGCTGGGATGGTGCCGCGCACTGTGGAGCGCCCCAGGCTCGGCTCAGAGGAGGGGCCTGGCAAACACTTGGCGTGGAGACGGGGCAGAAGGTGGCAGTGATGTGTGGAGCCCAGCAAGAGTACAGATGGAAGTTCACGTACCATATGTCTAAATATTTGCAGGTTATAAATCATGCTAACAAAATGCGAAATAAAATATGTTCTAGTCTTCTCCTTTGACAAGTATACTTTCATAAGCACATGGAAGGCTTGCTTTGACTCCTCGGATCCTGCCCTGGGGTGTGGGCGCGGGGAGGAAGGGGCTCCTGCCTGCCTGTGCCTCCATCCTTCCCCACCCCTGCCGTCTTGCCCTTCACGAAGGCTTGCGCACACCTGCGAAAGCTCCGTCCACCTTCCACCCTCTGCTGCCCCGGGGCCACCCCTCAGCCGTGGGCTGGCTAGGCCCCTGGAGCACTCTGCCCTCGGGCTGCATCTGGGGACGAGACCTGCACAGCTCCAAGTGGGCTCAGGACCATCCGTGCAGGGGATCTAGGGGGTGCGTGCCCAGAGTGTGGCCCAGGGGAGGGGCCTTCCCCTTAACCCCTGGGATGGGAAGCCTGCGGGAGGAGGGCCAGAGTGTAGTGCCCCCAAGCCAGGGGCCACTCGCACCTGGGCCTAAGGGTGGTGCTGAGTTACGGAGCTATTTTGAGCTAACCTAGTTGCTTCCTGGAGACTCAGTGTGGTATGGCGGGAAATAGTAGTAGTAATAATAATAATTTAAAGTTCAGTAGGCAGTTATTTTAGAATAGCCACATACTTTTCTTCCCCATCAGGGCATTTTAAAGAGTGATGGGGGCCCTACCTGGCAGCTTTGCTGGGGGAGCGGGCCTGCACCGAGACCGTGCCGGGAAACCTGGGGTGTCTTGGTCTGCTAAAGTACTAAGTCCCGGGTGGCAGGCATCGTCCTGGGCTTTGGTGCACTTTTCTTCATTTAAGCCTTGCAACAAATTGAGCTTATTTCTCCCATCTTACAGATGAGGTAATGAGAGGAATTCATGCCTCTCCTAAAACGTTGGCCCTGGGACGCAGGCGTTTGGGCTCAAGCCCCTGTCCCTGACCTTTGGGAAGCCAAAGGGCCTTCAGTGCCTGCCTCTATCAGGTGGGACAAGTGTGCTGACTCACCTCCTTCTCCTGGGGTGCTGGGCGATGGAGAGGAAGGGCGGCCTGTGAGCTGAGCTAAGCCCTGGAGGGAGGGCCCTGCAGCCGGCCAGAAGGCGCACCGATCGTGATAAGGGAGAGGAGGGGCCCTTGGCCGGGTCAGTGGAAAGTCTTCATGGGAAAGTCTCTTTGAGGAAATGCATTCTTCTAACTTTCAAGAACAGTTCAACCATGGAGATAAAAATACAAATTAATTAAAAACTTCCATTTCCAGTTGGGCACCATGGGGCACACCTGTAGACCCAGCTCTTGAGAGGTTGAGACAGGAGGATGGTAGATTCAAGGCCAGCCCCAGCAACTTAGCAAGGCCCTCAGCAACTTAGCAAGATCCTGTTTCAGAATAAAAAATGAAAAAGGGCTAGGGGTGTGATTGGGGTTAGCATACCTACCCTGGGTAGTATCACTAGTCCGAAAAGTAATAATAATAAGATAGATACTGAACAGTTGACTGCGACGGCACATGCCTATAATCCCAGTACTTGGGAGGCTGAGACAGGAGAATTGCACGCTTGAGGCCAGCCTCAGCAATTTAGCAAGGTCCTCAGCAATTTAGCCCCTGTTTCAAAAAATAAAAAGCTGTGGGTATAGATCAGAGGTAGAATGCCTATGGATTTCAGTCCCAGAACAAAAAAAGTTCAATTGTCAATAACATATCTCTCTCTCTCTCTCTCTCTCTCTCTCTCTCTCTCTCTCTCTCTCTCTCTCTCTCTGGTACTGATGAGCTACAACCTAAGTCTTTAAAAAAAATTTAAACAGGGTTTTGCTAAGTTGCTGAGGCTATCCTCAGATGCTTCCTCCTGTCTCAGCTTCCCAAGTACTGAAACGACAGGTATGTGCCACCATGCTGGCTGCCAATAGTTCTTTCATATCAGCAGTGAGGTGTGTGGGCACCTCCCGTGTTCCAGCCAGTGTGCCAGGAGCTTGGGCGGTGTTAACTTCTTTTGTGGTGCTGGGGATGGAACCCAGGGCCTCAAGCATGCTAGGTACGCCCTCTACCATTGAGCCCCAGCCCCAGTCCTCTATTCCGTAGTTAATCCTGGCCACAGCCTGGGAGGTAGGTACCTCTATTACTCCTATTTCCAAGTGGCAAAGCCCAGATTCTATTCTGCAGTGGTCTGGTGTAGACCGACATCCCCGTGACCAGATGCCATTTTTGTTATTCCCATTTTGCATACGGAGACACTGACTCACGGAGGGGATGAATGATCGGCCAAGTCATAAAGGGATAAATGGCCCTGCCGGGGTGTGGATACAGGTGAGGTACCTGGCTTCCTTGGTCAGTACACAAGAGTTTCCCAGGCATGAGGATAAATGTCTGAGTCCAGAAACAGAAGGCTTGTGGGGTTCTTCTGGAAGTACTCCAAGCCCCCCAGGGTCCTTCTGGAAGTTACTCTAGGTCCTCGAGGCCGGAGGTGGGGCCACTCTACCCTGGGCGTGCCTCAGCTTGTGCTGTGGTTAAACCAGACAGTGCCCGTGCCTGGTCTGTGCAGGGCTTTGCTTGGCCTGCTCAGTCCTTTGTTTGTTCTTTAATGGCAGAAAGCATGAAAGGCACGTTTTTTGTACTGGGGATTAAACCCAAGGATGCTCTACCTCTGATCTGTGCCCTTAGCCCTTTTTATTTTCTATTTTGAAACTGCTAAGATCTTGCTAAGTTGCTGAGAATCTAAGTTGCTGTGGCTGGGCTCGAGCCTGTGATCTTTCTATCTTAGCCTCCTAGGTACTGGGGTTACAGGTATGTGTCGCCATGCCTGGCATGACGGGAACTTTAATCAGTGTACCTACACCAGGGAGACGAGGGGACCCATGTCCTTAGCTCTGTCTTTGAGGGGCTGATAACGACTTTGGGGTTTTATACAGAGAAGGTATGGACTGGAGGTTTGTATAGCTGTAGGCTTGTCATGGCTGCCAAAGGAGGTGATCTTGGTCAGCTGTGGTCTGCCCATATTCATCTTAGGATTGGTCAGGCAGGGGCCTCATCTGTGATAAGATGACCCCCACCTGGGCGGGGGGAGCTTGGACTCATCCCAGGATGTTCATAGGTCAGGCTAAATATATGTATTTGTTGAAAACATTTCAAGATTGGGGAGATTTCACATAAGTCCCTGGAACCCCATTTTCCCTTCAGATGGGAAGGCCGGGCACGGTAGCACATGCCTGCCATCCCAGCAACTTAGGAGGCTGAGGCAGAAGGATCACAGTTTGGAGGTCAGCCTGGGCAACTTAGTGAGGACTTATTCCAAAGTAAATAAAAAGGGCGGGATGTAGCTTAATGGTAGAATCCTGGATTCAATCCCTGTTATGGGAAGGGGGAGAGGAGAGGAGGGGAGGAGAGGGAAAAGGAGAGAGAAAGAGAGAGAAAGAGAGAGAGAGAGAGAGAGAGAGAGAGAGAGAGAGAGGAGGAGGAGAGGGAAAGAAATAAGGAAGAGGAAGAGATGGAGGAGTAGGAAGGAAAAAAGAAAGATTGATTTGGCAACATGGGAGTCATCTTCTCTGGTTGAGAGGAGCCACTCTACCCTTAGGGACGTGTGTGTGTGTGTGTGTGTGTGTGTGTGTGTGTGTGTGTGTGTGATACTGAGGATTGAACCAGGGGTTCTACCTCTGAGCTCTACACCCCCAGCCCTACTTTATTTGGAAGCAGGGTCTCCCTAGGTTTCTGGTGCTGGCCTTGATCCAATGATCCTCCTGTCTCAGCCTCCCCACTACTGGGGTTACAGGCGTGTGCCACACACGCAGCTCATGGGCCACATTATAAACAGCTCACCCTTGTGCCTTCCAAGCCCCGACTCTATGAAGGGGACAGGAGCCCTGTTTCCCAAGTACCCTGCTGCATGGCAGAGGCCACTGCAGGAGCTGTGCCCGGGCACCGCACTGCACCCTCAACATACGTTATCAGCACCTTTATTTTGCCATCCAGGAAACAGAGACTCAGAGATGGAGGAAGTTGCCCCAGATCATGCTGAGCAGATGGACGAGCCAGAGCTTCCAGGCAGGACCCAGCCATGCTGCTTTTCTGGGTCTCTTGCCACCCTCCTCCCAGCGTGGGGTCTGGAGAAGCCACGGTTACGACCTGCTGGGAACTGGTACAGGGACTCGGGCTCCTTGACTTTCTGACCACCGGGAGGACATGGAGTTAGGAAGGACGGGGGTCCAGCAGTCAATGTGCACAGGTAGAATGCCCCCGGGTTCAACCCCCAGTCTCACACACACACGCACGCGCGCGCACACAGGCACGCACGCACACACACGCGTGCGCGCACACACGGCCTTGCGAAATGTCTTGCTGTTTGTCCTGCACTACTCCAGCACACTTCTCCAGCACCTCGGGCCTGGCTGCTGGGGCCTGGCTGTGCGTGTGTCTTCCCAGCTCCACGCTCACTGACAGCTTGCTGTTGGATGAACTCGGCCATGGTGGTGGTTCCTACGCCACGGAAAGTGGCAGGCACGACAGGCCAGGGCGCTTCCCAGCGCTCCTCGCCAGAGGATCAGGCGTGAGACGCCCGCCAGCACTGCACCACCTAACCACCCGACACGCCCGTCTCCACCAGATGGGATGAACACTGAAATCCTAACCGAAAGTCCTGGGCGCGTGTCTTTTTATAGATGGTCTGCGTAATCAGGACTCAAACAAGGCCCACACCTCAAATTTGCTTTCTAATATGTCTTCATTTTTCCTCTCTGTCCTCCACATTTGCCCCTCCCTCCCTCCCTTCTTTCAGCCCAGGGGTGCTCTATCAATGAGCTATACCCCACACCCTATTTTATTTTTTATTTTGAAACAGTCTACCTAAGTTCCTGTGGCTGGCCTTGAACCTGCGATTCCTACTCAACTTCCCAAGTACTGGGATTACAGGCGTGCGCTACCACGCCGGGCTAGTGTTTTTAATATGAAGACTTTTTTTTTCTTTGTAACATCCAATGTGGAGTTAAAGTGCGCCCATTATGGAATGCTTTGCCTTTACGGAGGCTTCACAGACCCCGGTGAGCTGGGCCCTTCTGATGGGCCCTGGGCCGCGGCGGGCCTTTCTGTATCCCGCTCTCTCAGGGGTGAAGAGACCGCAGCTGCTCTGTGGAGTCCATACCATGATGCTGCCACTACATGGCCAGGTATTCCTACCCCACGGCTAACCGCAGTCTTTCCTGCTTTTTCTCTACCTGGAAAGCTGGAATTTCTCAACCTCTTCTCTTTCAAGTCTCTCTAGCGCTGAGGAGGAAAATAACCCCAGGTATTTCAGTGATCCCAGGATTCTGAGTCTTAAACCTGAAGCAAAGATCATGCTTACAGTTTTGTTGCGCCCCAGCCCCTCCCCAGGAGAAGTCCACATACCTTCTCTACCCACCTGGAGGATGGGCGTTCTGAGGCCAGGACGGAGGAGCCTCTGCCTGTGCCTCCCTGCGCACCCTGGCTGGCAGCGCTGGGGCTTTCAGCACCAGCCCAGCCTCATGTTATGGTTTCGAGGCTCCTGTCCTTGCCTGGACCCCCTCTCAGTCCTCGTCCTCTCGACACCTCACCCAACCTGCTGGGAGCCGGCTCCTTCTGAGCCCTCTGAGCCCTCTGCTCAGATGTAGAAAGCGGTTGGAGCGGGAGGGGCTCCTTGCTTGTTTGGGACGCAGAACACATCCACAGGCTTCGATGACACTGTTCCTTGCACCACAAGGTCGATTCTGAGCCCACATGGAAGCTGCTAGGGGGAGAAGAGCTGTGTTGGACGGGGCTAGCCTAGGGGCAACCTGGAGAGTGTGCCAGGGCTTGGTAGACAGCCCTCCCACACGGCGGCTGGCGCTGCCCAGCTCAGTGCCCGAGGGCACTCGGGAGCGAGCACTGGGCTCGCGTTACCTTCGTAGGAACAAATCAGCGGGACCTGGAGGAACCGAAAGCCGGTCCTGTAGTAGCCACACAGAGGGAAACAGGCACCCTGGGAAGCCACAGACGCCTGCAAACCCAGAGGCTCCGAAAAAAGGGGCGTAAAGAAGCAGGGTCAGCGAGGAGAGACATTCTGTCAAGTTCACGGCGACAGGGAATGTCATCGAGAGTTTGGGATTACTGCAGAAAGTGCCAGGTTGCTCTTGGACATTTATTTTCTTGACTTGTTTTTATTAGAACCTTTAAAAAAATGGGTTGCTAAGGAGTTTTAGTGGAGGACTTAATTTTCTGAAGCATTCCCAAGTGGCACGAGTGATGCTTGCATCTGAAACCCAAGTTTCTGGACAGTAGGACAGTCATGGGGGCAATTCCTAGAGGTGTCCTCACAGGCCGAGGCGCAGCAGGCCCGGGATCGGCGGCCGGGGCGCTGCCTCTCACCCACTCTCCCTCCAGCTCCCCTCTGGGCCTGGGCCTGTGCTGTTTCCTCTGTCAGGACTGCCCTGGACCCTGCTCCTTACTGGGCTGGCTCGCCCAGGCCTGAGAAGGCTGGTGGGCTCTTGGGTACCTGTGCTCTGGAGGCCCCTGGACTTTTCTTTGCAGTGCGTACTCACCTAATTAAGATGGCGATTGCTGGGCGTGGTGGCGCACGCTTGTAACCCCAGCATTCGGGAGGCTGAGACCAGAGAATCACGGTTCACAGACAACTTCAGCTACCTTGCAACTCAGTGAGACCCTGTTTCAAAAAGTAAAAAAAGAGCCGGGCGTGGTGGCGCACGCTTGTAATCCCCGGGCTTGGGAGACGGAGACAGGAGAATCACGCAGATTTGAAGCCAGCCTCACTGGCTTAAGAGACCCTTTTTCCAAATAAAAATATAAAAATAGGTCTGGGAGTGTAACCCGGAGGTAGAAGGGTTCCATCCCCAGTACCACCAAAAAAAAAAAAAAAAAAAAGACTGAAAAATAGGGCTGGGGGTGTAGCTCGGAGGTACAATGCTCCTGGATTTTTTATTTGTTTATTTATTTATTTTTTGGTGGTACTGGGGTCCCTGGAAGCCCTTCTACCTCTGGGATACACTCCCACGGGCTACACTTCCAGACCTATTTTTTAACTTTTTTATGTGAAAACAGGGTCTCTTAAGCCAGCGAGGCTGGCTCCGAACCAGCGCGATCCTCCTGTCTCCGCCTCCCAAGCAAGGAGATTACAAGTGTGCGCCACCACGCCCGGCCTGGATTTTAATTATGAGTAAAACGCTCTGCTTAATGTGTCTCTTCCAGTAGATTCTCTTTATATGTGTGTGTGTGTGTGTGGTACCCTATCTCTGAGCCACACCTCCTGCCCTTCCTAATTTTATTTTGAAACAGGGTCTCACTAAGTTGCTAAGACTGGCCTTAAACTTGTGATCTTTCTGTCTCAGCCTCCCAAGTATTGAGATTGCAGGCGAGTGCCATTGGGCCCGGCCCAGGGGATTCTCTTCACCAGGAGGCCTGGGGTCATGCCTGTCCTGCTCTCTTCTGTGGCTCTGTACCACCTTGAGCTTGGCACACAGTCGGATCTCATAAGAAAGTACTAAGTGACTAATCCTCTCCACTGCAGGGTCTACATCAAAAGAACAAAAACAGCCAGATGTGGTGGTGCACGCTTGTAATCCCGGCATTCAGGAGGCTGAGACAGGAGAATTGCAGGTTTGCGGCCAGCCTCAGCTACTTAGTGAGGTCCTCTGCAACTTGGTGAGACCCTGTTTCAAATAAAGAATGAAAAATAGGGCTGGGGGTGTAGCTCAGAGGTAGAATGCCCCTGGGTTCAATTCCCAGTACCACAAAAACAAAAACAAAACACGGGGGCGGGTACCTTTGAACATCTCTGGTTTCCCTTTTGGTACTGGGGTTTGAAGCCAGAGGCATTCTACCTCCAAGGTATACCTCAACCCAGCCCCTTTCAAAATTTAATTAATTAAATAATTAATTAATTAACTTATTTTTGTGGTACTGGGGCTGGAACCCAGGGGCTTTCTACCTCTGGGCTGCACTCCCAGATCTATTTTATATTTTATTTGGAAACAGAATCTCACTAAGTTGCTGAGAGCCTCACTAAGTAGCTGAGGCTGGCTTTGAACCTGTGCAATCCTTCCATCCCAGCCTCCCAAGCGCGGGGATTACAAGTGTGCGCCACCACACCTGGCTCTTAATTTATTTTATTTTATTTTATTTTTTTGTGGCACTAGGGATTGAACCCAGGGGCATTCTACCTTCGAGCTACATCCCAAACCTTATTTTATTTTTATTTTAAAACAGTGTCTCGCTAAATTGATGAGAGTCACACTCTTTGCTGAGACTGCTCTCAAACTTGTGATCCTCCTGTCTCAGCCTCCCAAGAACTGGGATTACAAGTGAGAACCACCATGCCCAGCTCCTTTTTATTTTTTATTTGAAACATGTCTCGCTAAGTTGCTGAGGCTGGCCTTGAACCTTTGAGCCCCCTGTCTCAGCCTTCCAAGGACTGGGATTACAGGTGTGCACGACCGAATCTGGCTGAGCAGATTTCTTTTAAATGGGATTAGATATTCCTGACAGACACTGGCTCCATTTCTTATCTTTGTCTCTTGCAAAAAAAGGAAAAACTCAGAAGAAGTGGTCTTCTGAGTTACTGGCCTGAGAACCCCACAACTCGAGGGGTCAAACACAAGGCTGGAGTTGTAGTTCTGGAATGATGGAGGTGACCTGGGCCTCTGTAACATGTGGACAGACTAAATGGCCCTCTTGGGGCTCAGGTAGAGGAGAGCTTCTTCCTGGGCCTGTGGGTGCGGGGCCCAGGCCTGGGCTGAGGGATCCGTGGATTATGGCAGCTCCATTCACCTTGGGTGTGCTTTCTAATGCCCTTTGAAGTGGAAAGTAGGATGGCCCAGGATACCTGCCCCCCAGTGCCGGTCAGGGGGCTTCCTGGAGTTGACATCTGAGTTTGGGTTTGAGGGATCTAGAAAGTTAGACTGGTGAGAGGAAAAGGCGTCCAGGTTAAGGGATCGGCACGTGCAAAGGCCCTGGGTATCAGAAAGGAGCGTCCCCAACACGGGAGGCGGCCGAGGCTTATGGGCGCTGTGCGTGTGCGCCTCCGATGGAGCATCATCCTCAGCCTCTGGCTGGGGGAACCTTGCACACGGATGCCCGGCTGGTGTCCGCACTGTCGCAGACGCCCGGCCCTGGAGTGTCACAAACCTGCCGGGGGCAGAAGCAGCTGCTTCTAAATCCAGGCCCAAGGCAGCCGAGGGGCCGGGCTGGGTTTGGTGGCTCTTGCCTGGGCTGATGTGGGGGCAGGGGCCGAAGGGGGCTCTGGCGCAGGGCTCCGGGGCCAGAAAGAGCTCGGCTGGTTTGGGGAAGTTTATTTTGGAAGCTGAGATGATGCAAGATTGAATGGAGAGGAAAAAATAGATGAGGCTGCCGCGAGGGTCTGTCTGTGGCTGTCCAGGCTGTGAGTGGCCGCGGGAGCAGCCTGGTGGGTAAACAGATGGGGGTGGCAGCTTTTCTGCACGTCTGCTATAAATATCCCACAGCTCCCCGCCCCTGCTGGGCTTTCCTGGCACCGTGGGTGTGGAGATCAAGGTGCAGACACAGGGCATTTCCGGAACCACAGAGCGTGGCCAGGCCGCTGCTCCGATTCCAGCCCCCAGGCCAGCGTGGGCACCGGGGGGGGGGGCTGAGGCTGAGGCCAGGGTGGGGCGGGAGATGCTCCCGTGTGGCTGTGGGCCTCAGGCCAGCCCATTGGCTCCGGGAGCCTCTGTCTCCTCACCTGTAGGATGGGGATGATAAACTGCGGTGAGGGATGTCACTCAGGGTTCAGGGACAGGCCCCCCGTGGACACTCAGGAGATGCTTTCAAGTGACCAGGTCTCCTAGGTGCTGCGGGAGCCTGCGAGTTCTCTCATCTGTGAGTGTTGATTTTCTCGTCTAAAAGATGGGGCGAAGAAGCTGGATGCAGTGGTGTGACCAGTACAGAGTTTGTAATCTCAGTGCTTGAGATCTAAGACAGGAGGATTGCAGGTTGGGGCCAGCTTTAGCAATTTAGCAGGGCCTTGTTTCAAAATAAAAAACAAAAAAGGGGTGGAGGTGTAGTTTGGTGGTAGAGCACCCCTGGGCTCAATCTCTAGTACCATAAAAAAGGAAAGAAAGAAAGAAAGAAAGAAAGAAAGAAAGAAAGAAAGAAAGAAAGAAAGAAAGAAAGAAAGAAGCCAGGCTTGGTGGTATATTCCTATAATCCTAGTACTTAGGAGGCTAAGATGGGAGGATTGCAGGTTTGAGGACAGCCTCAGCAATTTAGTGAAACACTGTTTCAAAAATTTACAAAAAGCTGGCCCTGTGCTTGGGAGGCTGAGACAGGAGGATTGCTGCAGGTTCCAAGCCAGCCTCAGCTGGTTTAAGAGATCCTGTTTCCAAATAAAATATAAAATAGCTCTGAACCCAGAGGTAGAAGGCCCCTGGGTTCCATCCCCAGTACCACACACACACACACACACACACACACACACACACACACAAATATACACAAATATACACAAATATACACAAATATACATATATATATATATATATATATATATATATATTTAAGGGGAAGGGAGTGTAGCTCAGTGGGAAGAACAACTTTGGGAGACTGAATTTGAATTGTGGGCACAGCTACACAGCGAGCAGGATTTGAGGCACATGTGGGCCAGGCTGGGTCCCACGGGCCCTTGTCTCCTCTACATATCACAGTGCCCCACGCTGGCGTTGACATTCGCAGCCAGGCCAGCGGCTGGCTTTCCGCGATCCAGGGCCTTGCACGCGAAGGTCTCAAGTTCATTGTTAGCTCAGTTCTTTTGCCCAGTCTCCCTGTTTACAGGTAAAGACAGGCTTGGAGAGAAGGGACTGCAGGAAGGGACAGAGCTGGGACCCACGGAGCCTTCACTCAATCTATAAATATTCAGTGAAGATCAGCTACATGCCAGGCCCCGGGTCAGGGCCCAGGAAATGTAGCCGGAAGCAAGACAGACTCCTGCATCCAGGGAGCCCAGAGCCTGGCGGCCACGATGGGCTGTGTAAACTGCAGGAAGTGTCTGGCACCTAGCGTGCCCTGGGGACCCTTTGTTCTGCACTGTGTGTGTGTGTGTGTGTGTGTGTGTGTGTGTGTGTGTGTGTGTGTTGGAGATTGAACCCAGGGGCATTCTACCTCTGAGCTACACCCCCAGCCCAATTTTTTATTTCTTTATTTTGAAACAGGGTCTCACTAAGTTGCGGAGGGCCACAGTAAGTAGCTGAGGCTGGCTGAGAACCTGGATGCTCCTGTCTCACTCAGCCTCCCAAGTACTGGGATTATAAGAATGTGCCCGACAATTGGCGGCTTCTTCTTCTTCTTCTTCTTCTTCTTCTTCTTCTTCTTCTTCTTCTTCTTCTTCTTCTTCTTCTTCTTCTTTTTCCTCTTCCTCTTCCCCTTTCCCTTCCCCTTCCCCTTCCCCTCCTCCTCCTCCTCCTCCTCCTCCTCCTCCTCCTCCTCCTCCTCCTCCTTCTCCTTTTTCTTTGTACTAGGGATTGAACCCAGGGACATCCTGCGTCTGAGTTACATTCCCAGTCCTATTTTATTTTATTTTATTTTATTTATTTATTTATTTATTTTTTTGGTGGTACTGGGGTTCCTGGAAGCCCTTCTACCTCTGGGCTACACTCCCAGACCTATTTTTTATACTTTTTTATTTGGAAACAGGGTCTCCTAAGCCAGCGCGCACGGCTGGCTTCGAACCTGCGTGATCCTCCTGTCTCTGCCTCCCAAGCGCGGGGATTACAAGCGTGCGCCACCACGCTTATTTTTTATTTTGAAATGGGGTCTTACAAGGTTGCTGGGGCTTCCTGAAACCTGTGATTTTATTGCCTCGGCCTCCCCAGTCCTGGGATCAGCGATGCGCCACCACGCCCGGCTGTTCTGTCTCTTTAACAGATGTGCTGCCGCCTCCTATGACTAAAGGACTTTGGAATCCAGTTGTCCATGTTCTTGAAGTTGCTTGGTGCCTGCTGTGATGAATTAAGAGCATAAGAACCGGCCTTATCAAAATGAAGCTACTCTGTGCAGGACTTGCTTAGGTTTCTGGGGAGAAGGGGGATGCTCACCTGTGCACCCCTGCAGGGCATCTAGGACAGGTGTCCTTGTCTCCAGGTTACAGATTAGGAACCTGAGGTTAAGAGAGGTTACTGGGTTGGGTCTTCCTCAAGGACATTCAGCTGGGATGTGGCAGGGGTGGCGCAGGGCACGGGACTGTCTGATGGGAAGGTCTCTGGCCAGTGGGGAGGTGCCAAGGGCCCCCAGCTGCCAGCTGGGTCTGCAGCTGCAAGTCAAGTTCGGCAGGAGGACTCTGGCCAGCAAAGACAGGCATCTTGTCCCTGGCCCTAGCGTCCCAGTATGAGGCCCTGCCTGCAGGTATGGGGTGGGGGTGGGAGGGCCTCTAGACAGGGCTTCTGGAGACCTGGCTCTGCCCTTCCCAAGCTGAGCCTTAGGAATTGACTCACTCTCTCTGAGCCTCAGTTTCTCTCTAAACAAAAGGATTAGATGCGATAGTCCCTAGGAAACATCTCAGATTATTTTTCCTTTCATGGCCTTGTCCTTGAGCCCAGGCAGGATAGTTGGGAACAAGGGTCTGTCTGAAACTGTTTGAAGACATGATTTATGCTCCATCTCCGTGGGATACAGAGACTCCTGGCTGATCCTGAAGCCAAGTCTCTTTCTGGGGAGCTGCAAGTAGAGATGCCCCCTCAGGCCCCTGGGACTCCTGGAAAGGGCCAGGGCCAGGCTCCTCACTCCTCTTCCCCTCTCTCCCTAGTCTCTGGACAGCGTTCCTGAGCAGCTGGCCTGGGGCACAGTCTGTGTGGCAGCATCATGGCTGCTTACAGATGTTCTGGGTTTTCATTTTTCATATATTTGTACAACTATCCATCCATCCACCCATCTCTCTGTGAATCCATCCATATATCCATCAATCCATCCCTCCCTCCATGAATTCATTTATCCATCCACCCATCTCTCCTTGAATAAATCCATTCATATATCCATCCATCCATCCATCCATCCATCCATCCATCCATCCATTGGTCTATCCATTTCTCTGAGAATTCAAACACAGGAGTCCTCTCTGTCCTCAGGGCCTCCTAAAGCCCCCTCCTCCAGGAAGCCTTCCCCAACATCCCCAGGCCCAGCCAGAATGTGGAGGGCTAGAGAGGTCCACAGGGCCCTGATTGCCAAGGCTGGCCAACCGAGAGCCACGGTGTCCTGTGAGTTTGCTGGCAGCAGCACTGAGACCCCAAATGCCCAGAATGGCCCTGAGTTCCCATATTTGGGGACCCGCATCCTCAGCAGGCCCCATGTGTTTATTTTGGGATTAGACCATACTAAAACTTGCCCAGCAGTAGGACACCACTCTTGGCCCCTCCAGAGTTCAGAGCAGCTTTGGGGTCCACCCTGTAACTTGGGTCTTGTTTTGGAAAGGGGGAGGAGCATTGATGTGAGGGTTGAGATTTCAGTGAAATTGCAAATGCTGGTGGTGAGGGGAGCCCCTCCGGCCTCTTCTGTGTCCTCCAAACCCTCCCCAGCAGCTCTCACTGGAGAACAGAGGGCCCCCTGGGGCCTTGAGAGGTAGGGTTTCCTAATGGTCAGTGCAGGGGCTCTGCAGACAGACAGTAGGACGGAGTCCCTTTGTACCCCTCTGTGGTCCCTGAGCAAGACCACCACATCGCTGAGCCTTAGTTCACACCTGGAAATGGGGGGGGGTCTCCTCACGTGGAGGGTGGGAGTATGTGAAGTCCCCAGAACAGAGCAGGCGTGCCACCCATCGTGGCCACCCTCAATGGCGTGAGAGACGTGCAGCACTTTGGTGGCAGGAGCTGGGGTGACGTTGGGATCACGTTTCTAAACTGAGCAAATCAGCTCCTGGATTGAATGTTGGGACCAGAGCAAGGGCACGGTTCAGTTTATACCTCTAAGGGGGAGGGAATTATTCTTTCCTGGAGTTCCTGCTGTGTGCCGGGCTCTGAGGAGCCTTTGCAGCGGAGGCATGATCTCCTGGGAGTTGGGGGGCCCATGAGCCCCATCCTACAGGTGGTGCAGCTGAGGCTCAGAGAGGCTGGGGTCACACAGTGACAAGTAGATGGCTCGCACCCAGGCGCCATGGCGCACACCTGTAATCCCAGTACTTGGGAGGCTGAGAACACTGGATTGCAAGTTGGAGGCCAGCCTCAGCAACTTAGTGTAGCCCTTAGCAACTCAGTGAGACTCTATTTCTTTCTTTCTTTCTTTTTTTTTTTTTTTTTTGGTGGTGGTACTGGCGTTCCTGGAAGCCCTTCTACCTCCGGGATACACTCCCACGGGCTACACTCCCAGACCTATTTTTTAACATTTTTATGTGGAAACAGAGTCTCTTAAGCCAGCACGGCTGGCTTCGAACCAGCGCGATCCTCCTGTTTCCGCCTCCCAAGCGCGGGGACTACAAGCATGCGCCACCACGCCCGGGCCTAGTGAGACTCTATTTAAAAAAAAAAAAAAAAAAAAAAAAAAAAAAAGACGGGGTTAGGAGTATAGTTCAGAGGTAAAACGCCCTGGGTTCAGTCCCCAATACCAGGGGGAAAAAAAAAAAAGGTGGCGGTGCACAGATTCCAGCCCAGGCCCCGCGGCCCTGGCTCTGTGCGCTCGCCTTCATGGACAGAGCTCTGGCCTGTGTGCTGGCCACCGCTTCTGTTCCAGATGTGGTCCAGGCCGACAGTGTAAGCAGCAGAACGTGGCTTAGGCTGCTTCCTGGTCTGAGTGTGGCCCCAGGGCTAAAGGAAAGGGACAGATGTCAACCAGCCTCTCCTCCTCCCCGCCTCTGCTCTGAGACCATGCCCGCCCTCCTGCCAGGGAGAGCTCGAGGCATCAAGGCCTGGGGTAGGCTTCCCTCCCACTTAGGGAAGGATGGATTCCTGGAGGGCTGGGAGTAGGAGGGGAAGCCAGGCCAAGCGGCAGAGCCAGAGCCAAGGGCTGCAGACTGCCTGGCCGGGGCTCCTTTCTCTAGCTAACTTCTAGGATGCTCTCATTTCCCTCCAAGACACCAGCTGATTCCCAAAGGAAATGTGTTCAGATAATCTGAAATCGCAGCTGTCCCGGAAACATCTAGATACACAGCATACTCTCTAACGCAGACGCCCTCCTTCATCGCGTCGCTCCCCGTGTTGGGTACCAAATGCGCTGTGCCTCCCATCCAAGAGGAGGCCGGCAGCGCTGGCCCGCTGCAGGGCAGGGAGCCAGGGTACCCCCTGACGGCCTGGCGAAGGCTGGCCGGAGCCCCCGCCCGGGCCCAGCTGCCGCCGAAGCCTCTGTCTGTGCCTTCCTCTTGGGGCTTTGACTTTGGAGAAACGCTCCGGTCTTCAACCCCTCTCTTGCCGGCCGCAGGTGAAGCTCGGAGTTTGCTCAGCCTTCTGGGCTCGTGGTGGCCGGGAGTTCGGCCTTAAGCAAAGTCCACGCTGACCGCAGGTTTCCAGGGCGACTCCAGAGCGGATGGGGCTATTTACATGTGGCGGGTCTTCCACCACCACTTCCCCTACGCCTCCTTCACGAAGGGGCTGGTCCAGGGGAGGCCGGGCCTTCTCTCCCCCTCGCCTCATCTTCTCCTGGCCCCTCAGAGCCAGGGAACCCCATGGCGTGACGGGAGGCAGTGCTGCCCAGTGGCTGGGACGTGGACGTGGCAGGAGCTGCATTCAGGTCTTCGAGGTCTCGGCTCAGGCGTCCCTCCTCCACCAGGCCTTCCCTGATCACGGTGGCCATTATTGTCCTCATGGGACTCACCTTCTTCTCATATATTTATTTATCTGACTCTGTCTCCAGGTCGGATGGCAGCTTTCTAAGGCCAGGGGCCACACTTGTTCTCAGATGTATCCTCGGTGCCGAGAACAAAGCCAGGCACACAGTAGGCCCAGTAAGAAGATGCTGACTATGCACCTAGAGGACCCAGCCCTCCCTCACTGGTCCTCACATTTAATGCCCCGGGGCACGGGTTAACTCCGCGGAGGCCGGCACCAGTGGGTCTGGGGTGGGCAGGACCTGTGCTGGGCTCAGGACCCTGGTCTCACGGGGCCGAGCGCGGTGGCTAAGCTGGGTCTGGCCCCTAAACCCTCTGTCTGGGGTCTTGAGGGAGGGTGCTGGCAGCAGCGGGGACTCGGAGGTTTTGGTTGGGGTATCATACGGTGGACCCCCCCATGCAGGCGAAGCCAGTCTCTTCCTCCACAGTCCTTTAGCAGAGTCCCACCTTCCTCAAATTGTCAATGTCTTGTCTCTGCAGTCTTGTTTCCAGGGGCCTGGCTCCCGGCTCGCTCCCTCCTGCCTCTTCCCAGGCTCCAGGCCTGCGCCGTCCTTAGGAAGCAAGCTAGGTTTGGGGTGGGCGGGCAGGAAGCAGACGACTTGTTCTCTTGGCCAGTGGCTAAGTCTGTTTGCGTGGCTATCACGTAAGTCCTAAGACTGGCATTCTACCTCTAAGCTACACCTGCAGCCCTTTTTATTCTTTTAGTTTCAAACCAGAGTCTTGCTGTATTGCTGAGGCTGGCCTTGAAAACCATCCTTCTTTCTTGGCCTCCCAGGTGCCAGGATTACAAGTGTGGGCCACAGCGCTTGGTTCTGCAGGCCCTTTGGACCTGCTTCGTTTGAACCTGAGCTGGTTGAGATAAGCGTAGGCACTCTGGTGCTCCCAGCTCCTCAGAGGTCTCCATACTGACACCCAGTGGGCATAGTGTCCTGCAGCCCAGAACTCCTGGACCCGCGCGCAGGTGGGATCACGGGCACACAGCACTGTGCCCCGCTGTGGACTCTCCACCCATTGGCAAGCAGAGAGGGGCAGCCCTCCTGGCCTGGACACCGCCCACACTGCCACACTGGGCGCCGAGCTCTCGACACGTGTGTTTGGGGGACAGGTCATTCATGCCTGGCACTGCGGGTGCTGCGCCCAGGCCTGCCTCACCTTCTCAGGCTGAGTCCTCAGGGTGACTGGGGTTAAGTCATGCTCTCCTGTCCTAGGACACGCAGAGTGGCGGGGTCCACACGGCCAGTGGACTGGGCTGCGTTCCACAGTGGTGCTGGCCCCCGGGTCGTCAGCAGTGTTGAAGGAGGCCCCTCCCAGGGCCTCCCCAGGTGAACAGCAGCCAAGTCAGGCGGGGAGCGATGGCTCAGACCTGCGGGCCCCCGTCCAGCGAGGTGGCTGCTCGTAAGACAAGGCCTCAGGCCTGGGTGAGGTGGGACCTCCAGGCCCAGTGGAGCTCAGGATGGGGTGCACGGCCCGCCAGGACCACTCTTGACGCCAGGGTGGCCCCAGGGTGGCCACATTTCTCCTCCTGCTACCTATGGAGTAGCTGCTGCTCAGAGGGGTAGAGTGACCTGTCTGGGGTCACACAGCTGCAAGAGGCAGGGGCAGGGGTGCCAAGGGCTCATTCTGCACCAGCCGTCTGGGCACTTGCTGGGGCCTTCTGTGGTGTGGCCGGGGGTGCTGGAGGAGGTACGTTCTCCCTGTGGGCTCCCCCCGGCTCCCAGACAGACCCAAAGGTGAACTTGTGGGGGGGCAGGGAGAGGTGTGGCAGAGGGGCAGGAAACCCAGCCTGGCGGTGCCAACCCCGGCAGGAAACACCTTTGCTTATTCGGCCAGGCTGCGGGCAGAGGACAGCTGTGTGGGGCGGCCGTGCCACCAGCCAGCGATGGTTTCTAAGGGCAGAGGTAAACAGTGACCTTGGCTACTTGGGCGTGCCGCAGGGGGTGATGGGTCAGCTCTGGAATATTCCGGGAAGCCAGAGAGGAAACTGGAGGCCGTGGGCTCTGAGAGCAAGGTGGAGGGCAGGAGCCGCGGGGCTCAAGAGAAGCGCGTCACAGAAGCTGCCTGCCTGGAGGAGGGTTCTGGCGACTCTGGACGCCAGGAGGTTATGCTCTGGCCAGACTGGCGGTGTCCACACTGGGCCCCAGGGCAGGGAGGAGACCAGTCGGTCTGGGAAGTCTAATGGGGCCCATTCGTGGTATTTTGGGGCTGGTGCAGTTCGAGGGATGGAACCCTGGGCCTCACACAGGCTAGGCATGTTATCACCACTCAGCTAACCCCCCCTCCCCGCCATGTTCCCTGTGCAAGGTAAGATGAGTGTATGCAAAGCAAAGACACACAGAGCAGAGGCAGGGGTCATGTGCTGGGAAGGATTTCAGGCATGGCTGGCTCCAGGTGAGAGAGGCATTTCAGGCTTGGTAGCTCTATCTCTGGATCTACCTTCTCTTCTGCTTCATTCTCATCCGCCATTCTCCATGGGGCCAGAGGACAGAGGCCCTAACCCGGGTCCCTAAGTCTCCTCTGGGACCCTGGCAAGAAATCCCTCTCCTACAGAAACGGTGTGTCTGCTCCTGGGAAGACAGCTGTTCCAGGACCCGTCCACCAGCTTTTATTTAACTTTTTTTTTTTCTACAGAGGAGAAATACCAGGTGCGAGCTGTGAGCAGGGGACCTAGCCTGGAGCGCGAGGCAGGACGGCTCCGCGTGGCTCTGGAGCAGGGCTGGGAAATGTGTTTCAAGAGGGTGATAGAGCAGCCGCGAGGCTGGGCGCAGAAGGCCCCGGGAGTGGGCGCGAGATGGGCAGGGAGGGCGGGTGGCTGGCGGGTCGCCCACTGGGCCTCTCCAGGAGGCAGCTGTCGGCATCCTGAGCCTCCTGGAGAGCACAGGGAGCCATGGGAGCTTAAGCCGGGCGGGAGGGAGTGGACATCCTGGCCGCACTTACTACAGCGTCTGCTGTAGCAGGAACTTGTGGACGGCTTGGTAGGTTTTGAGAGTCCAGCTAGAGGCGGGAGAGGTGAACAGGGGACGTGGTGCAGGCGAGAGGGGAGGAATCTGAAGATCTGAAGTGCATTTCGGAGGTGAAATGAATAGACTTGGTGTCAGGGAAGAGGGGAGGAGAGAGCGGGCTGCACGGCTGCTTCTAGATTCCCAGCCTGCGGCAATCCTGCGGAGCCCGGACAACTGGCTCTCACCGGACACTGGGAACAGGCTCAGAGACCGTGATTGCTTGCCTGAGGCCACACGGTGTGTGCGTGGCCACATCTACGCCGAAACTCAGCTCGGCCCCTCTCCAAAGCCCGTGTTCGTCTCCACAGTATTCTCTCTGTCTCTGTCTCCTTCCTTAAGACTTTGGGAGACAAGAGGCAGGTTTAGAGAGGCCTGAGGACCCCAGCCTCCGGCGGAGGGTGCTCTTGAGGTAAAGGAGCTGCCTGAGGTTCCAGAAAGTTCTCAGCCGGGAGCCCAGGTCAGGTGGCTGGTCAGAGAGGAGACGGGGCAAGGGCGACTCAGGACACAGCCTCTTCCATCCTTGACAGCCAGGATATGCGAGTGTGCTTGTGAGTGTGAGTATTTGTGCATGTGTGTGCACACGTGTGCGTGTGTGTGCACGAGTGTGGGCCGAGGCTGTGTGTGCACAGGCAGAACCCTGGTGTTACTAGAGCAAGCTGACGCCTGAGCGCGGGCCCTCGCAGACCCCCGGTTGCGACGCCTACGGTCCTGGCCTCGCTGGTGGCTGCGGGACTGAGACGCGGCCTGGGCGCCCACCGGGGGCTGGAGTGACCTCGAGAGGGGCCAGCAGATTTCCCCGTTGGACATTCTGGGATGGGAATTCCCAGGCGAGGGCATGGCGGAGGCGTGGCCCAGAGCAGGAGCGGGAGGTGGTGGGCACCAGCGCCAGCCTGGGCACCTGGAATCTGAACCGTTCTGTGCCAGGAAGCCACCTCTGTCCACGGCGGCCCGTGGCCCGCTGCTTCTCCCTGGGCCTCGGTTCCCAGGGCACTGCGCTTGACGCGCTGTCTTCTCACTAATCGAGCTTCCAGAATGACCCCTCGCCCCCCAGAGAGCGAGGCAGGGTGGAGCTGGCCGACCGGCCGGCTGAGCAGCCCCGAGCTGCTCAACGTCACTGTCGACTTCATTAACTGGGATTCAGAGAAGATAAGATGCCCTCCCCAGAGCCCGTTGTGAGGGCTGATGACAATGTACGCCAGTACCCACCTCGGTAACATGCAGTCCTTCCTGCCAGCGGGCCCTCTGTCCTTGTAGACCCCATCAGCTGCCGGGAAATCTGCTGCTTTTCTTGGGGTCCCCCCGGGCCTTGTACAGGACTGAGGGGCAGGCTGGAGGCGACCCGGGGAGCAGGATTTGGGGGGTTGAGGAACCTGGCTAGTAATCCCGTTCTGACTCAGCCCAGCCCGGACAATTCGAGTCACCGTACCCCTTCCTTACCTGCTAAAGAGGATTAGCAGGCCACCTCCCAGGTTCTGACAATTCATTAATTCACACAAGTCAGGCATGTGAAACGCTTCATAAGGAACTTGATGGGAGCTGCTGCGCGGTGAGAATGAATTCGCGTGTCTGCGGTCACCTGGTGCAGTGGGCCTCGGTGGGCCGCCTGCCCAGCATCCGTCCCCCACCCTCTCCCGGGCAGGCTTGAGTTTGGTTTGGGGATCCATGTAGCTCCAGAGACTGACTCCACTTCCGATGCCAGGGAGGGGCACGTGACCCAGATCTGTCAGGTCAGCGTGGGCTTTAGGGGCTGCTTCTCCAACGAGGCAATCTGTGCACTACACTGGGAACTCCTGGCAGGTATCTTGGAACTATAAGGAGATTCGTTTTTAGAAAAGGCAAGCCAAGCCCGAGAAAGAAACTGGGCCCTTGCTGGTGCTGTTAAGCTGCTGGATCAAGCCTTTCCTGAAGAACTTCTCAGTAACAGGAGCCCATAAATCACTCTTATTGTTTGAGGCTGTCTGAATTGGCTTTTCTGTTCCTTGTAACCAGAATCGTCCTTATGGGTCCAGCCCATACATTTCTCCACCTTGGGTAGCTGTCACTTCCTTTCCGTGGGTGGGGTGACATCGACTAAGGCCACATTTCCTCCAGGAGTACATGGACTCTGTGAGAACCAGCTGACGCTGCTGCCTGTCGGAAACCAGACCACCCAGGAGCGGCAAGATTATGGAAACATAAAGAAAACCAGAGCAGGGAAAAATCCAAGCGAACGCTTCCAGAATAACCAAAAAGAGAGAAAGAAATTAAAAAAAAAAGTGGCAGCCATGCTAATAGCAAAATAACAGACCCCCCCCCCCACTCAGAGCAGGGAGGCTTTGGATTGAGGCGGGTGTGTCCTGGGAACCACCTGAGGGTGTGGACCCCCACAGGGAGCCTTCTTTGAGCCCTAGGAGGCGGGCACTCTGGTTTTCTTTTCTGGCACTTTCTCAGGATTCCACCTTCCCTGTCCTCGAGGTGGGCTGAACACAAGTGCGGAGACAGAGCTGCCCATCCCTAAGACAGGAGCCAGGCCAGGACATTCCAGTTGTAAGGCCGGCCGGCCTTCTGCTTTCTCACCCCCATTGCGCCCTGGGCTCCCCAGCCTGGTGCTCAGCGCCCCGCGGGTCCTGTGAGCTCCCGGCATCCCTCCGGCATCTGTCCAGCACAGGTCGTTTCTGTTGCTTGCAGTCAGAGTCCTCCGTGACACACCTCTTGAAAGCACCGTGGCAGGTGGCCCGGGGACCTGTGCTCATGCAGAAGACTTGTCAGATGCAGGCTGGGGAGCTCTGTGCAAGGCTCTGGTCTGGACAGGTCCATTATGATAAGGCCAACTAGACATAGAGTATTTGCAGGGTGAATGCCATACACACACGTGCACACACACACACACACACACACACACACACACACACACTGAATAAAGTATCAATCAGTTTCAAAGAGTTCTTGAATTTACAGGTTCTTTTTGGGGGGCACTGGGGATTGAACCAGGGACATTCTACCTTGGAGCACTATTCCCGCCCCCTCTTTTTTTTGAATTATTTATTTTTTTTATTAATTTATTTTTTAAATTGGTGCATTGTAGTCATATATCAATCACATTGGAGTACAAGACTTGAGAGGATATACAAGCACACATCATCCAATTAGCCCTCCTCCAGCCCCCATCCCATTCCCTCCCCCTCCCTCCATCCCAAGCTTCTTTGGTGATTTACTTTGATACATTTGTTTATGTACCTCCTGCGTTTTAAAGAGGCTCTGTCCTCCAGTATTACATACCCTCTGATTGGTCACATTAGTTGCTTCACTATAGGGCCCTTTCTATAGCTCAACCTCTTCCTGTTGCCCTTTTCCTCCTAGTTATTGCTGATTAAGAGAAGCGTCTGATTTATATTTTCTGCGATATTTCTCTGTGCATGCTGCGTTGCAAGTACCGATCCCACCCTTGATGGTCCCAGTAGTGGCCTGGCTACTCAGTGGACTGATCCAGACCTCGCTGGCTCAAGCAGCGGCCTTGCCTCATGGGACCGCCCCCTCTTTTTTAAAACAAGTTCTCACTACGTTACCAAGGATCTCACAGGTGTGTGACACCGTGCCAGCCTATAATTCATAGTAGATTTTAAAACTTGGCCAGGCAGGATGGTGCACGCCTGTAATCCCAGTCTTTGCTTTGTGACCACCCTCTTCTTCAGGACAGTGTGAACCCTTTCATAACCTAAAGGTACAGCCAGGCATGGTGGCTCATGCCTGTAATCCCAGTACTCAGGAGGCAGAGACAGGAGGAGCGCCTCAGTAACTTAGTGAGGCCTTATTTCATTAAAAAAAAATAGGGCTGGGGGTATAGCTTGGAGGTAGAATCTCCCTGTGTTCAATCCCCAGTACACACGCGTGTGCACGCGCACACACACACAATTAATAGTAATTTCTCACTTAACCCATATGAAATGTATGATCTGGAGAAATGTTCACACAGCAAAGGGATGTGTCTCTTTCAAACTGTAAGAACCACAGCTGTGGGGGCGTGGTGAGCAGAGGGTGGGTCCTGCAAGACCCCAGAGGTGAGGTTATCCTGGCTTCTTATCAGCCAGGGCCCACTTTCCATCCTTCCAGTATATCCACCCTGATACAATGCTGGGGAAAGAGAAGGGGCTGGCCCTGCCCACTGGCTCCTAAGAAACCATGTGACTCAGATCTGGCCAATCAGATCATTGAGTCTTTTTGGCCTCGGTGATTGGTTCAGGGATGGAGGAAGGACCCAATGAGAAGCCAAGGGAATGAGTGGCAGGCCTGAGCCTGATTTCACTTCACAAACCTTTACACTCACGCTTGGTGTGGGCAGGAGAGATGAATCAGAAGAAAGTTTCTGGGTGGTTTATTTTAGGTGATGGTTGAGGGGGGCTTCCTAGGAAGGAGGTGGCCCTGGAGTAGAGCCCTGAAGGATGAAGTTGAAATTTGCAGGAAGATGAGTGGTGGGGATGAGATCCCCAAGAAGCAAGAGTTCCACAAATGTTGGGGAAGAGAAGAGGCTGCATTAGTGACAGGGACTTGGGAATCTTCTGTCTTGAGGCAACCTGGAGGTGAGATTTGGTCACAGAAGGGGCAGACTCTCCTGCTGCGTTTGAGGGCCACACAGGCACGCTCAGATGTGAGACCTTCTGGATTTGGCTTGTGTTTCCCACTTCTTAAAAAAGGCAGGGATCCAATCATTGTTCTCCAAATTGCTGAAGCTGGCCTCAAACCTGCAATCCTCCTGTCTCAGCTTCCCAAGCGCCGGGATGAGAGGTGTGTGCCAACATGTCCAGCTGTTCTCTAATTTTAAAAAGCCACAGTGCCATGAGAAAAGGTAAGCAGGCCAACTGGAAAGTCCAAAGTCCACCTACAGCAGAGGCCTGGCCCCTGGCTCCCACTGGATCACCTGGGCCCTTTACAGCACAGGAAATCTGTCCCTGCCTCTGGACAGTCTTCAGTCCTGGGAGGGGAAAGTATTTTGATACCTGCCCAAGAAGCTCTAGTTGGACCCTAAGGTGGAATCCAGGTGGAGAGTCACTGGCCTGGAATATGGCTGCCCAAATCTTTTGATTTTTTCAAGAAAAGACAGAAATCAGGACTCCCCCCACCATGATTTCTCCATTTATTCATTAATTTAGTAGTAAGGGTGGAATGAACCCAGGGGCATTCTACCTCTGAGATACATTCCCAGTTTCTGTTTTATTTTGAAAAAAAAAAAAAAAAAAAAAAAAACAGGTTCTCACTAAGTTGCTGAGGGCCTCGAACCTGCTGTCTCCTGTCTCAGCCTCCCATGTACTGGGATTACAAGTGTGCACTGCCATGCCTGACTTTCTTTCTTTCTTTCTTTCTTTCTTTCTTTCTTTCTTTCTTTCCTTCTTTCTTCATTTCTTATTATACTGGGGGTTGAACTCAGGGGCATTCTACCTCTAAGCTACACCCTCAGGCCTATTTTATTTTTCATTTGAAAACAGGATTTTTTTTTTTTTTTTGGTGGTGGTACTGGGGTTCCTGGAAGCCCTTCTACCTCCGGGCTACACTCCCAGACCTATTTTTACATTTTTATTTGGAAACAGGGTCTCTTAAGCCAGCGTGCGCGGCTGGCTTCGAACCTGCGTGATCCTCCTGTCTCTGCCTCCCAATTGCCCGACTGAAAGCAGGATTTTACTAAGTTGCTGAGGACCTCACTAAGTTGTTGAGCCTGGCTTTGAACCTGTGATCCTCCTTGTCTCAAACTCCCAAGTCCTGGGATTACGAGCATGCGCCACCACACCTGGCCTCTCCTTATATTTAAATGTTGGCTCAATTTAATAACAGCAGCAACAAAGGAGAAGTTGAAGTCTGCTTATCATGGGCTGTTCCAGGGCCCTAATCCTCAAAATAACTCTGCACATGCGTCGCTATTATCTGAATTTTGAAGACGAGAAAACAGAACATGTGTAAGAAGGTGCTAGACGGAGATATAGCCCTGGGCAGTCTGGCTGCAGAGCCCAGGCTTGGACTCGCAGAACTCAACCAACTGCGGCCGGCGCTGGCTGGCACCCAGAGACTTGTGTCCTTAGGATGAGAAAGGAAGAGAAGGGTGCTCACGGTGCCGCAGGGCCTGGGAAGGGGCACAGGGTGGCCAGCGGAGAGGTGCGGCTGCTGCCGTTAGGGTTTAGCTGAACAAAAGGATGGATGGAGTGTCAACCTCACAGCATCCCACAGAACTCCTACAGGGAGTCCGGCGGCTCAGCTTCCCGCCTGGCCCGGCAGGTTCAGACTTGGGGCTTCATCAAGGGCCTGGCGGCGCTGGCTGGGCCGAGATGCCGCAGATAAATGGGCCTCACCTGGCAGTTGGGCTGGTGCCTGGAGGCCACAGGATGTTTGTCGCAGTGACTCAGGGCAGGTCTCCCAGCCACAGCATGGCACCTCATGCCCCTGGGCTCCAGGTCCTGCATCCAGACCCAACAATAAGCCCAGCTCCTCTGTCCACATCTGGCATGTTTGAAAGGTGGGAGGGCATTTTAAAAATTGACAAGTCTCCGACTTCCGGGAAGATGCGACCGAGAAAAGTGGGCCTTAAGAGCCCTGCTAACAACCAATCTCCATTACCACAAAATCAGTGCCTTGCATAGCCAGAAAACACCATCATCAGAGAAACAAAAAAAATCACCAGGCTCCAGAGAGAAAGCGGACTGAGAACAGAGCTCAGAGCCACAGAGGAGATACACCGGCCTCACGCCCGAGGACGTGGCAGCAGCGCCATACTGCCGGCGGCAGCGGCGAGTTCACCAGACGGCTACAGCAAGCCGAGGTGAGCCGCTGCGTAACAGCAAGGCGGGATTTTTCAGTGCAGGGAACATCTAAAGCTCCCAGTGGCTGAGCTCAGCACACACTGCAGGCACTCAGAGTGGAACTCAAAACCAAGAAGAAATAAGCCAGCCTCACGGCCGAGGGCATAGCAGCGGCACCATATTGACACCGGCGGCAGCAGCAGCGAATTCACCGAGTCCAGTACAGCTACATCTGCGAACTCAAGAACAGTGAGTCAAATTGCGGGCCACAGAGGAGAAATCCCAGTACTGTACTCCCTGGGACTTGACCCAGTGGGGGAGGGGCGGTGGCAGAGATATCACACCATAGGAGAATGTGCAACCTGGCACCCCCCACAGTCTAAAGCAGCCTCTATCGACTCCCTGGGTCGGAGAATCTGTGATACAACCCAGTAAAGGAGTAGTGGGGTCTGAGATACTACAGACTCGAGATCCAGAGCACCTTAAGTGAAGTCATAGTGACCCAAGGGAAGAACCCAGAGAAGGCACAAACTTCCGAAATCATGGGAAAGAGGAATAACACTGGAGCAATGAATGCCCACAACCCCACAACATCAGAACCCGATAAAACAGAAAATCAGAGATTTCTAGAAGATCAAATCAGGAAAATAACTGTAGAAATAATAGAGGTGCTTCGAAAAGATCTCAGAGAGAGCCAAAAAGACATAAAGGATGCAATTAATGAAGTAAAGGCCACAATTCAAAGCACAAACAACTGATTAGACCACATGGAGAACAGAATCTCGCTCTTAGAAGATGAACACTCCAAAAATGAATGCATAGTTTCTAATCTAGAAAAAAATATCCAACAGCAGGAATCTGACATTGAAGAAATATGGGCCCATTTTAAGAGAGCTAACCTAAGAATAATTGGAATAGAGGAGGGAAAAGAAAGTGGTACCAAAGGGATCAACAATCTCTTCAAGGAAGTAATAGCAGAAAATTTTCCAAACATAGAGCAAGAGGTTGATACACAGATCCAGGAAACTTATAGAACTCCCTTTAGACAGGATCAGAGAAGAGGATCCCCACACCACATAATTGTCAAAATGACCAATGTGGAAGCCAAGCAGAGAATCTTAAGGGCAACAAAAACAAAGGGCCAAGTGACATTCAGAGGCAAACCAATTAGAATCACTCCAGACTTCCCAAACCAAGTCATGAGAGCCAGAAGGGCTTGGAGTAACATATTCCAAACTCTGAAAGTAAACAACTTCCAGCCAAAAATTTCCTACCCAGCAAAACTTTCTATCAAATTAGATGGAGAAATAAGGAGCTTCCATGACAAACAGAAACTGAAGGAATTTATGTCTTCAAAACCAGCGCTAGAGAAAATATTCAAAGAGATTAACTACAAAGAAGAAATAGGTAACACACACCAGAACCAGAGAAACAAGAGTTTCCATCCAACAGACAACTAAGATTGGTTATCTGTGGAGATTCATTATTTATGTTAGTCTTTTACCTATCTCTAAATTGTATTGTTTGCCTTTATTGTTGTTAATTTTTAGGATTTCTAGTTGGAATATTAATATACCTTCAGATATAGCATTTGGAAATATTTTATCCAATTCTATTAGTAACTTTTAACTCTGTTTACATTGTCTTTGGATATACAATATTTTTTTATTTTTTAGGGAGTTTGTATACTCTTCTGTTGCCTGTGCCTTTGAAATCATATCCAAGAAATCACTGCCAATTTCAATGTGAGGTTTTATGACCCAGATTTTCTTCTAAAAGTTTATAGTCTTAAGTTTTATATTTAGGTCTTTTATCTATTTTGAGTTAATACTTGTATATGGGATTAGGTAAGGGTCCAATTTTATTCTTTTCCATGTAATTATTATTTTTCAACAATATTTAGTTAAAAGATTATTATTTCCACCACCAAATGTTTGTGGAAACCTTGTCAAAAATAACTTGATAATATAGGGAAGAATTTAGCTCTAGGCTTGTATTTAACTCCAATGGTTTATATATCTGCCTTTAGAACAGTACTACACTGATTCAATTATTGTAGCTTTATATGGTTTGAAATCAGAAAATATATATCTTCTAGCTTTGTTCTTTTTCAAGATTGTTTTGGGTATCTAGAATCCACATTCCATATTAGGATAGATATTTTTCTGAAAAAAATATAAATATATGATAGTTTCACCTAAAAAAAAATAGAAAAAAAAATTCTCTGGTAAGAAAGAAAGCAAAAAGAAATATTGAAATGTTATCTTTAAGTCATCAAAAGCTTGGTATCAGACAAATGAAACTGTTATGTGAGATTATCATTTTAATTTTGGATAAATTGCTATAATACTAGATGTCAACCACTAAGCCAAGCATGGGAAGGAGGGATGGGGAGGGAATGGGGTGGGGATCGGGTGGGGGCTGACTGGGCGATGCGTGCATGTATGTCTACAAAAGTTTGTATTCCACTATGATGTATGAATACAGTGCACCAATAAAAAATTAAAAATTAAAAAAAAAATAAAAATTGACAAGAGAGGCCGGGCGTGGTGGCGCATGCTTGTAATCCCCGCGCTTGGGAGGTGGAGACAGGAGGATCGCGCAGGTTCGAAGCCAGCCGCGCTGGCGTAAGAGACCCTGTTTCAAAAATATAAAATAGGTCTGGGAGTGTAGCCCGGAGGAAGAAGGGCTTCCAGGAACCCCAGTACCACCAAAAAAAAAAAAAAAATTGACAAGAGAGGATTCAGCCAGCCTGGTGTGGTGGACCCCCATACTTGGGAAGCTGATACAGGAGGATCGTAGATAGACTGCCCTCAGGCACTCAGCGAGATGAACAAAAACTCAGCAAGACCCTGTTTCAAAATAAAAAATAAAAATATAGGCCCAGGGGTATAGTTCGGAGGCAGCCTGCCTTTGAGTTCAATCCCCAGTACCAAAAACTGAAGACCAGTACCAAGTCTGAGAAACTTCGAGTCTACACGCCTGGGGTCCGTGGCAGAGGCAGGTGGGTGGGCGGGGACTCTCCTGTGCCAGGATCCCCAGCACCTCGTTTATCTGCTTTGGCCGAGGCTCCTTCCTAGAGGTGGACACGTGACCTGCCAGGCCGTCCATGCTTGAGCTCCCTCAGCCTCAGGGATTGTCTAGTCCCAGTCAATGGGATTTGGTGAGCTGTCGCCAGGCGGGGGACAGATGGGGCTTCCTCTTCCCGACTGGAGCTTTCCCTGGCTCCCTGCAGCTTCCGCTGAACCCCCCCCACCCCAGCATAGGGAAGCTCAGCTTGAACTTCAGGGTGGGGGCCCTCAAATCCACAAATGCCCATGGCATTCCCAGAGGCCTTTTGGGTTATTGTTGTTGTTGTTGTTGTTGTTATTGTTGTTATTATTATTATTATTATTATTATTATTATTATTTGGTACTGAGGAGTGAACCCAGGGGCATTCTACCTCTGAGCTACACCCCCAGCCCAATTTTTTTTTTTGAAATGGAGTCTTACTAAACTGTGGAGGGTCTCACTGAGTTGGAGAGGCTGGTCTCAAACGGGTGGTCCTCCTTCCTCAGCCTCCCAAGGTACTGAGATTACAGGCATGCGCCATCACGCTGGGCTGGCCCTTTTGCTGATGAAAGGGCTCACACTGTCCTGAGGGAGAGGGCGGCCACCAAGTGGAGGAAGGATGTGCAGGAGAGGGGCTGGGGGTGACCTGGCAGCAGGTCCTAGGGACCCAGCAGAGTGAAGCCGGGAGCGGGCGGCTGCGGGGCCAGGACATCCTGAGCTGTGAGCCAAGCGCTCTGTTGATGTTCCTGCTGGGCGGGTCCCCGCGCTCTCTCCTCTCCTCAAACCTCCAGCAGAGTCCGTTGCACCTGCGGCCCTGTGTCTGGAGAGTTGGGGAGCCAGGGATTGGGAGGCACAGAAGCTGGCACAGGCAGGGGCAACAGGGGTGTGGCTCAGGCCAGTAGCAGGGCGAGGAGAGGAGAGGGAGGTGGAGACACTAGTCCTGCCTGGAAAGTGTTGGACTTCCTGTACTCTGGGGTGTGAAACTTTGAATTCTCATTATTAATAAAGAACATAGTGAACCCAAAGGACATGAGGAATTGAGGTTTGGTTTCCTATTTGTTTAACGTAGCCTGGCGGAGAGGACAGGATGTTGTCCAGTGGGTGAGAGCAGGCGGGAGGGTGACATGACCTGGGGCTCGGTTGCCGCAGAGGATGCTGGGACTAGTCCTTACCTAACTTGTTCTATGGGCAGTGGGGAGCCATAGAGGACTTCAGAGCAGGGGAGGGAAAGCCAGCCCTGGAAAGAAGGCTCCAGCAGTGTGGAGGAAGGATGGGAGCTGGCTGGAGACGAGGGTAGGGGTGGGGAAGGAGCAGATGGTGTTGAGGACAGCTGACCACACAGGGTTTGTAGTGATGGGATCCACAGGGCAGGTCACCAGGCAGATGCGATGTGGCCTCTGGTGAAAGAAGTGCCGTGAACCTGTGCCCAGGGCGACCCGACTTGGCCTGCGTCCACAGCACCTCCCACCCGGTCTCCCTTTCCCAGTGACTCAGCCCCAGGACCCCACCCTGGCTTCAGGGAATGTAGCAGTCAGCTTTCGTCACTGTGGCAAATACCTAATAAGAACGACTCAGAGGAGAGGAGGAAGGCCCAGTGGGCTCTGGGTTTCAGAGGCTCAGTCCACGGTGGGCTGGCTCGTGGTGACGGGGGGCGGAGGGAAGCCGCTCAGCTACGGGAGGCAGAGAGAGAAAGAAGAGGGGGTGGGGACAGACAGAGCCCCCAAGGTCGCACCCCAGTGACCATCTCCTCAGCCACGCCTGACCTCTGGACCCTGCTGCACGGGGACCAGGCTCTCTATACCTGAGCTTTGGGGGACAACCCAGATCCACACCCGAGTCGGGGTTTAGAAAGTTCTGTCGTCTTGGAGGTGACTCGGTGAGAGGGCAGAGTGGGGCGTCTCTCACCCAAGGGCTTTCATGTGGCACCCGAATCTTCATGCATGACAGCTAAGGGCAGCCACCACACCAGCTCTTCTCAGCGTACAGATGTGGAAACCAAGGCCCGTCCAGCGCCATGCTGCTCACCCACCCCTCCTCTCTCAAGACTCTGTAGCCTTTACCTGCCTGCCGCATGGCCACCGAGGGGCTCGTCACCCAGGTGGCCCCCTCTGAAGCCCAAGTGTGGAGCCACCTCCTGATGGGGGCCATCTTCTGCCGCCCTCCCTGTGGCTTCCGGGCACTGGCTTCCCCGCGGGGCTCCTTGGCCCGGCCTGTCAGCCCTGCTGTCAGCCCCGCCTGCCTGCTGGGTCACAGCTGGGCCTACACCTGCTCCGGCCTGGTTCTGACTGCAGCAGCACCCTCTCAGGCCCTGCACCCTTCCTCAGGGCCCCTGCTACTCCCCATCCCAGCACCCAGGAGGGGGCGACTCTGCCTGTGACTTCATCAAGACCCCAGGCCCTTGGGGGATCTCGACCCCACCTCCACTGCTCACCCACTTGACCCAGCATGGCCGCTCCCTCCACGCCCTCCATCTCCCCTGGGCCTTACCCCACAGAGACCCCCGCTCTCTGGCCCCTGCCCTCCTCCCTGGCTCAGCCTCTTGGCCTGTTAGGACGGCCCAATTCTCAGCTCTGAAGGTGGAGTTCCGGCCCGGCCGCCATGCCGTGTCTTCTCTAGTTCCGGAGCTCTTCCCTGGCTCGCAGCACGCACGCGTCGGCTGTCCATCCTCCTCCCTGCCCGTGCTTCCCGCGTGGACATGGCTCCCCCACCCCATCACGCCGCACAAGGCACCAGCCTGAACCTTCACACCTTTGCTAATGCGGCTACCAGTTTTTCCTTCTGGAAATTTCTTTTGTGTTACAGCCTGTCGGTGGCTTCAATGCCCAGAACTGGGGGGAAAAAAAGATGTGGGCGGTTTCAGCTCGGAGGCGTCGTCTTCTCAGCAGCGACCCTGTGACCACGAAGTGCTCCGGAAGGGGGGTCAAGCTGAGGATAAACAGTAAGAGGGCAGGTGCCAGCTGGGCATGGAGGCGGCACACCTGCAATCCCAGTACTCGGGAGGCCGAGACAGGAGGATCACAGGTGTGAGGCTGGCCTCGGCAACTTGGTGAGGTCCTCAGTAACTTAGTAAGACCCTGTTTCAATATAAAAAAATAAAGGGGCTTGAGGGGAAAGAGTGAAAAAGAGTGGGGTCTCTGAGCATGGTGCGTAGTCTCCCCGTGTCTCTTACGGAAGAGAGAACTGAACTCGTGTCTGAATTAAGCCACCACTTTTTTTCCTGTCTCTTACAGCAGAATCCGGTCCTGACCATGCAATTCTGTGGCTGTGCTTCCTGGCTTAACTCTTGCCTCTTGGGACCGTCTCCTCCTGTCTCCCTTTGTGCATGCCCTGTTGCTTCCTAAAGCGCGGGGACCCCAAGTCTCTGTTCTGGGCCCCCTTTCTGGCACACCCTGTGCTTCCTAAGCAAGCTAGTTCTTGCCTGTGGCTGCATAGCAGGCGCTGGCCACTTCCACGCCTCCAGCCCCTGGACCCTCACGTTCTCCCGCATACGCGGGGCGGCCGCTCACCTGAGTCGCCATCCACCCAGCTGGCCCGGCCTCAAAGCGAGTCTCCTCCTCCTGAGCGCCCTCCACGCCCGGGCTCTGCACACAGCCGCTCGTCCCCTCCCAGGACCTGCAGTTTGCCACGCCACGTGTGCAGGATGGCGGTTAGGAAAAACAAACAAACAAACAAACAAAGAACAGAAAAAGAACAGGTGTTGGCGAGGAAGTGGAGAAACTGCCCTCCCACCCCACGCAGTACTGGTGGGGATATAAAACAGGGCCTCCGCCATGGAACGCGAGAGGGAGGCTCCTAAACGTAAATAGGTAAGGAAACCGATGGAAGCCCAGTCAGGAGGAGCGCAGTTCTGAGGCCCGTCGATGGTAGCTTAGTGAGGTCCTATTTTCTGTCTTTCTTTTCCTTTTATTTATTTATTTATTTATTTATTTTGTGATACTGGGGGTTGAACCAGGAACATTCTACTCCAGCCCCTTTTATTTTGTATTTTGAGGTAGACTCTTGCTAAGTTGCTGAAAGTCTCACTAAACCCCTGAGGCTGGCTTTGATCCTGCAGCCCTCCTCTTCTCAGCCTCCCAAGTCCTGGGATTACAGGCGTGTGCTGCTCATTGACTCTATTTATTTTAGGGTGCTGGGGTTGGAGCCTAGGGCCTTGTGCATGCTAAGAGCATGTTCTACCACTGTGCTACATAAACCCCATCCTCCATTTACTCTGTGTGTGTGTGTGTGTGTGTGTGTGTGTGTGGTACTGGGGATGGAACTCAGGGGCATTGTGCCTCTGAGCTACACTCCCAGCCCTATTTTTTAGTTCTTTTTATTATTTTCCTTTTCTTTCTTTCTTTCTTTCTTTCTTTCTTTCTTTCTTTCTTTCTTTCTTTCTTTCTTGGTGGTACTGGGGATGGAACCCAGAGGCTTTCTACCTCCAGGCTACACTCCCAGACCTATTATATATTTTTTGGAAACAAGGTCTCACTAAGTTGCTGAGAGCCTCACTAAGTAGTTGGGGCTGTCTTCAAACCTGTGCAATCCTCCTGTCTCAGCCTCCCAAGAGTGGGGATTACATGCGTGCGCCACCATGTCTGGCAGTTCTTTTTATTTTTGAAACAGGGTCTCACTGAGTTGCAGAGGGCCTCGCTAAGTAGCTGAGGCTGGCTGCGAACCGCGATCCTCCAGTCTCCTCCTCCCGAATGCTGGGACTACAAGTGTGGGCCACCATGCCTGGTTTAACTCTTAATCTGAGTGTCTCAGCAGGGGAGACGGGCTGCAGCTCAGAGTCCCAGCTGGGCCCCAGGGAGCGGCAGAGCTGGAGTCTGGTTGGTGGGACCCCAGGCTTGTGCGCCGCTTGGGACTGGACCAGGCTGAGTGAGTGCCCGCCAGTTCAAGTCCACCACACAGGCAGGTGGCAGAGCTGGATTTTTCTAGCACATGGAAGCTGGAGGTGGTGTGGAAGGGAAATGGCTGCGTGTGGGTCCTGGCTCTGGGTCTGGGAAGCATCCAGGGTTGCGGGGGCCTGGCAGGGCTTTAGGCAGCAGCAGGTGCATTCAGCCAGCCTCCCTGGTCACCCCGGGAAGCCCTCGACTGTGACCTGTGATGGCGGCCCCAAGGGCGACCCTCCCCGGCACTACCAGCTCTTCATTTTCCAGATTTTGCCAGGTAGGTGTGTGTGTGTGTGTGTGTGTGTGTGTGTGTGTGTGTGCACGCGGGCATGAGCTGGGGATGATTAGCTCTGTCACTCACAGTTGCTAAGACCTTGGGCAACTCCTATCATCTCTGTGGTCCTCGTTTTCCTCATCTACAAAACGGAAATTTAAGTAATTGCCCCTTTCTCGGCTTGTTCACAAGGATGGCTGTGACGGCGACCCCAGCCCCATGCCTCCCGAGGGGCTCTGTGGTCTCCTCTGGGAGTCGTCTCATGGCGTCGAGGCGGAGGAAAGGTGACCCGTCCCAATCTCAGGCACAGATGGGACTCTCTGGATTTGATCTCGGTTCGCAGCTGTTACAGAGGGAGCTGGGACCTCCCGACGCCATCCTGAGGCTCTTGAACTACGTCTAGCAGCACCTCCTTTTTTTCCTTTTGCAGTGCTGGGCTAGGAACCCAGGACCTCAGGCATGCTAGGCAAGCACTCTACCACCAGCTCCCTCCCTGGGCTTGCCTCGGAGTTCTCGTCCTTCTGCCTCAGCCACCCAAGAGCTGCGATCACAGGTGTGCGCCGCTGTGTCCGGGTCCAGCAACCTTTCTGTTTGATTTTACCCACTAGATCAAAGGCATCAGGTAAGAACCTAAGTCGTTGGAATTAGGGGTAAGGGATGGAGAGTTTAAAGATGAGGAACCAGCAAAGCATAGTTATGACTAGTGTAGAGGACCAGAGAGGGAGCGTCAGTTGTCCAAAATCAGAGGGGGGGGGGGAGAGAGAGAGAGAGAGAGAGAGAGAGAGAGAGAGAGAGAGAGAGAGAGAAAGAAGAAGAAGAAGAAGAAGAAGGAGGAGGAGGAGGAGGAGGAGGAGGAGGAGGAAGAGGAGGAGGAGGAGGAGGAGGAGGAGGAGGAGGAGGAAGAGGAGGAGGAGGAGGAGGAGGAGGAGGAGGAGAGAAGAGAAGAAAAAAGAGTGGGGAAGCCAGAGGAGATAGATCCCTCTTTCTTGCTCCGTTCTGAGGGGCTCTCTCTGCACTCAGGGCCTCCCAGCACTGGCGGGGTGAGGACCTCGTCCCCGTTCACGGGAGCTCAGCAAGGTGGCCCCACTGTGCGGCCCGCACACTTGGTTAGCAGGAAGCTGGCGTTAGAGCACAGGCCTGGAGCCAAGGCGGGTGTTCTCGGCCGCAGCATCCCGCCTCCACGCTCGGGCGTATTGACCAGGGCGGCAGCGACTCGGAAGCCCCAGAGAGGCGCCAGGGCAGATGGCCAGGCAGGCTGCGGGTGCCGGGTGTCAGGCTGCAGCCCTGGGCAGCCAGGTGTGCAGAGGCATGGCCAGAAGGCGGGTGGGGTTAGGGGATCAGGAGGTGCGCGCGAGCCACCCAGAACTCAGTTTCCCCAATGTAAATGTCCGATGGCCCCCGAGGCGCTGTCCAGCCTCTCACCTCTCAGGAGGTCTTGGTTTGAGGTTCGGTGGGGGGAGCCAGCCGGGCCCCTCCCTTCCCCCCAAGGTGTGAGCCACCCGGGGAGCTAACGTGGGGCTAGCTGTCATGGCAACCCTGTGTTGCGAAATGACGTAATTGGAGTTCCTAACGTGTGAAATCAAATACAACATCCGCAAACACAGCCTGAGGGTCGGCATGGCAACCGTGGGGCACCGGGACAGGAGGCGCTCCTCCACCCACAGCAGCGGCTGGCGGGACCACCTGGGTGGGCATAAGGGGCACGCTGCCCCGTGTGGTCTCTCTTGGGGCCTCCGCGGCCTCCTCTTCTCTCCAGCCTCCTTTCTCTCCCCCGGCTTCTCAGGGAGGCAGCCCGTGGCTGCGGAGGCCGGTGCCAGCTTGGGCGGCACCTGGGCTCTGCCCCTGCCATGGGCTGGCTGTGCGGTGGGGGCGGTGGCCTCACTTGTACGCTGGGCATGGTCATAAGGCCAGCCTGCGGGGGTCGCAGGCGCGTGGGCGAGGCAGCGTGGGCACTGGAGGGGTGCCCCTGGGGCACCTGTCCTGCTCTGCTTACCCCTCTTTGTCGTGCACCCACGGGATGTGGGACCTGGACACGGGGTGAGAGGGCAGGCGCCACATCATGTCTGAGAGGGTCTTCTCCTCCCTAAGAGGAGGGCGGGGCCCACGGGCCACGGGCACCAGCCTCACCTGGAGCCAGGATAAGGACGCGGGTTCTAGACCCTTCCCCCTTTTTGTTTGGATTCAGTAGGTCTGGGCGGGGTCCAGGAGTCTGAGTTTTAATGGGCTCCATGGACTAGGTGAGCCCTGGGGCTCACCTGCCTGGCTCTGATTGGCTCCTGGTCCAAAGGCCTGGCTCTGATTGGCTACTTCTGGGCTCTTTGGATTTTTGCAGGACTATTGCCTTCCTCTGGTTTCCATCCCCACCTGTCTCTTGTTCATTCACTCAACAAACATTTCCTGTGCCAGATGTGGTGTGCCTACGCAAATGTCTGGCAGGACTGAGAAGGCAGAGGCGGGCCAGGCCTCGTCTCTGAGACTCAGGTGCCTCTTGTGTAGGATGGAGATGGAGTTGGTGGTGAGCACCCAGGTGGCTCCAGTGAGAGGCTGTGCTGTGAACACATTTTGGGGGACCTATGGTGTGCTGGGGGCTGGGCGGGATCCCCTAAGTGGCCACCTCACTGGACGCTCCCAGTCTGACCCCCCAGGCACAGGGAAGAATGTTCTGGAACGTTCTTCAAGCAACACCTAGGGGCCGTTGGAGCTCACAGGTATCTAGTGCAAACCTCTTGTCTTACAAAGGGTGACACAGGGGTCCCAAGTCACATTGTGTGTGTGTGTGTGTGAGAGAGAGAGAGAGAGAGAGAGAGAGAGAGAGACTGAGGGTTGAACCCAGGAACATTCTACCTCCAAACTACACCTCTAGCCCGTTTTCCTTATTATTATTATTATTATTATTATTATTATTATTATTATTATTTGGTGGTACTGGGGTTCCTGGAAGCCCTTCTACCTCCGGGCTCCACTCCCAGACCTATTTTTACATTTTTATTTGGAAACAGGGTCTCCTAAGCCAGTGCCCGCGGCTGGCTTCGAACCTGCGCGATCCTCCTGTCTCTGCCTCCCAAGTGCGGGGATTACAAGCGTGTGCCACCACGCCTGGCTTTATTTTTTGTTTTGAAACTAAGTTGCTGAGGCTGGCCTTGAGCCTGTGATCCTCCCATCTCAGCCTCCCAAGAACTGGGATTACAGGCCTGCGTGGCCACGCCCACCCAGAGTCATGTTTTAATTTAGTTTTTGGCGGGGGCCACGTTACACTTGAAGAAACTGAGGCTCAGCTGGTTCCCCCCCCCCGCCCTGCCCACACATCACCAAAGTCCTGGGGTCCCCGCTGCCCTCTGTCCTCAGGAGCCAGTCACCTCCTCCCTGTGGTGTGTCTGCCACCGCAAGGTCACCAGGCCCTTCCGGGCAGGCAGAACTGGTGGCCCGGTCTGGAGGCTCCAGGCTGCCAGGCTTTGCTTTTCTTGATCTCTCCTGGGCTTCCTTCATCTCTAAATTTAAAGAAATTTACAAAACCCAAATGCTGGCTGGGCCCCTGCCGTGAGTCCTGCTGTGCCGAGGGGGTGCCGTGGTCCTGGTTCCCCTGGGGCAGGGTGCAGCTGTCCCTGGCCCGCCCCCTCCTCCGCACTCCCCTCCCTGCGGCCTGCGCGCTCTTTCTTGATATTCTGTGTGCTCTGCCGGGCTCTGCCACCCGCTGCAGCCCGAGGACCCCACCTCCAGTGTAGTGCGTTCTGTAGTGAGCTCAGGCCCGGCGTGTGCTCAAGCTATCACGACACCAGTGCCTGCCTCTGTTCTGGGGACTCTAGGCTCCGGCTCTGACTCCGGCTCTGGTCTCCTTTCTGTGTGGTCGCCAGGGCACTTCTCTAAGTCACAGCAGCCCACGGGCACTGCTTAGGGCCAGGGTAGAATCCCTGACCTTTCACCTGCCCAACTCCTACTCATCCTGTGAGACTCACCCGGGTACCACCTCCTCCCTCAAGTCCTCCAGGATTGATCCAGGAACCACGCTGCTGTCCCCACTGGGGCTCCCCTCCAGCACTGTGGGATGGAGCCCAGGGCCTGGCACACACACGACACAGACACCTGTGAGTGTCTGAAGGGAGTCCAAGTGGCCGTACGAGTCACAGACGTCTCGCTTTACCCCGGGGACACGGAGGCCCAGAGTCTCAGGAGGAATTAGCAGCAGAGCCAGGACTCAGTCCCAAGTGCCTGGATCCCATTTCAGAGTCTGCGCCATCAGCGCGCGGGGAGGGTGAGCGCAGGTGCAGGGGGCAGGCCACTGCTGGACAGCGTCGGCGTGCCGACTTCTCCCCAGCGCCTTCATACTTTGGGACTCGTGCCTCTGGGTGACACGGTCAGTCCTGGGCACTTGTCCAGTGATGCTCAGTCGATGGGTGAGTTTTCCTGGAGCGCCTACTGCGTGCTGAGCGTGGCCTGGCACTGGCACACACTGTCTGGCTTCCCACACGGTGGGGGACGTGGAGGTCAGGGGACTTCCTCGCAAGGGAATCTGGCACGGACCTTGGACTCCCTCCAGAGCCAGAGGCTTCCAGGCCCACGGGGCCCCTGAGCGTGCAGAGCCCAGCTGGGTGAGAGAGCAGCGGGGCACCAAAAACGCTCGACCCCAGACTCCAGCTTCCTTGTCACTGGGCCAGCAGAGCCCATGGCCCCTTCCCCAGGGCTCAGGGGTCAGCACCACGGTGTTCCAGACCCTGGCACCTAGATGGACCCTGGCACCTAGGAGGCCCGCGAACCTGGTGATGGAGACGGAACTGTCACCCAAGCCTCCGTCTCTTAGTGGCAAAGCACGGATCCTTCCTGTCTCCAGCAGATCCAGCCGAAAGCCCTTAAGAGTGGGCATCTGTGGACCAAATGTGGACTCAGTCCTCGCGGCCACCCTTGGAGGATGCCCCACCTCAAGCCTCATTTTACAGATGAGGAAACTGAGGCCCAAAGGTTAAGTAGCTCCCCCACGCTCCAGCAGGGGTGGGTTACGGAGCTGGGGTTTGGGCCCGGGCTACCTGGCTACACATCCCGCGCTCCCAACCGCCAGGCCCCGCACCCGCTCCTGGTCGGCTTCCGTATCAGGCTGCGCTAGAGTACCAGAACTCACGGATTGTGTGTCTGGTGAAGGGGGGTTTATCACATCAGCTCACAGCCCCAAGCAACGTAGCCCCACGTGGCCGCCTGCGCGGAGGGCCGGAGGGTCCAGCAGCTGGTCGAGCGTCTCAGAAGCAGAGCGACCCATAATGTGGTCCCAGGCCAAGGTGGAGAGACCGGGAAACTCTCTGGAGAAGCGATGGTGAACGTCCAATTCTAAGAGCTGAAGACGAGCCGGCCATCTCACCACACAGCCAGAGTCACGTGATCTTAGGGGCTTCACAATCCCGTCAAGCTGACAATCCAGGCTGACCAGCGCAGCGTCGGTGACCCTGGGACAGAATCGCAGGGCCTCGCCGGGGCTCACAGGGCCCCTTGGGGTCTGGCCTGTGTCTGCGCGGGGCCTCCCCGTCCAGCGCCGCACGGTCCCTCGAGGCCTTGCCGCCAGGGGCCAGCTGCTGGGGAAGCGAAGGAAGCATCTGAATTATTTGAGGACGTTAGTTTTAGAAATTGTTTAGGATTTCTGCCGTGCTTACTTCCAAGAGTTGTCGGGATCACGGGTAAAATAGAACATGATGAACCTTGACGCCGACGGGCGGAAGCGGCAGAACATGGTGAAGTCGGCGGCGCCCCGTGTGCTGGGCCCGCGCCCCTCAGTAGCCCCAGGGGTTCGCTGATCACTGAGCCCGGGGACCAAGAGCGGCGTGGTGCGTTTCACTCACGTCTCAGTCTCCTCATCTGTAATAGTGTGTGTGTGTGTGTGTGTGTGTGTGTGTGTGTGTGTGTGTTTAGTATTGAACCAGGGGCATTCTACCTCTGAGCTACACCCTCAGAACCCTTTCTTTAAAAAATTTTTTTTTTGTTTTTTTTTGTTTTGAACCAGTGTCTCACTAGGTTGCTGAGAGTTTTGCCAAGTTGCTGAGGCTGTCCTCAAATCTGCAATTCTCCTGTCTCAACCTCCCAAGTACTGGGATTACAGGCACGTGCCACTGTGCCCAGCCAATAATACTGATCTTTTAGCGCTGTGGAGAGGATTGAGTTACTGTGCTATCGGGCCTGGAACAGCATCTGGCTCAGAGCTGTTGTGACCTAAGGGGAAGCTGCTGTTTTATTATTATGATGATTATGATTATTATAATTATTGTTATTATTGTTGTTTTGTTGTTGTTGTTGTTGTTATTTAAAGGACAGTCTCCCAGGTGTGGCTGGAGCTAGGCACGGCGGCACTCAAGGAGGGATGGTGGAAGGATGCAGAATCTCTTGGTTTGACCAGGGCTTTGCAAAAGCCTGCACCTTACCCCACCTGTCCTTCCATCGACACCGGGCTCTCCTTTCCACTCTTCTGTGGAGCAGTGGAGCCAGCCCACCATCAGGCTGAAGGATGCTGGTCCTCCCGAGGAGCAGCCCTGCTCAGACGGAGGATCCCGGAAGCCCTCGGCTGTCTAGATGGGGCTCATCACATCTCGCTGCCTCTGAGCAGCCAAGCCCAGAGCGAGGACATCAGTACCAGGACTGCCCGCCCCCCGCCCGTGGCCGTCCCTCAGAGGAAGCCACTGCACAGCATCTCCCAACAGAACTCGGTGTCACCCATTTTCCTACTTGATGTGATAGACTCACAGGGCAGGTACTCCTTTGGGATCTGGCTTCTTTCCCTCCACCTCCTGTCCGGGAGGGTCATCCCTCTGTGGGTGGACAGTCCACTCCCACGCCAAGGAGAATCACCCAGGACTGTACCGCGTCCTGCATCCAGCTCAGCAGCGGACACGGGGGCTGTTTCTGGTTTGGAACCGTTGGAACAATGCTGCTGAGAACATTTTTGTACGGGCCTTTGGGGGCACCTGGCCGCTCTTTTCTGGTGGGTTTACACCTACAGAAGGGGTTCCTGGGCCCTGTTGGGGGCACCTGGCCGCTCTTTTCTGGTGGGTTTACACCTACAGAAGGGGTTCCTGGGCCCTGTTGGGGGTACCTGGCCGCTCTTTTCTGGTGGGTTTACACCTATAGAAGGGGTTCCTGGGCCCTGTTGGGGGCACCTGGCCGCTCTTTTCTGGTGGGTTTACACCTACAGAAGGGGTTCCTGGGCCCTGTTCCTAAATTCTCCGCCGGTTTAACAAAGGAGCCGTACACTCACTCTCACTCACCGCTGCGGCTGGTGTCCCCGGAGCTCCGCATCGTGCCGGTCCTTCACCGTCGGCCTTCGCGATTCAGTCACTCCCACGAGCTTGGGACGATGTCCTGTTGCGCTCTTAATAGGGCCGTCTGTGGCTGCTTTGGTGAAGGACTTCTCCATTTCTTCTGCATTCAGATTGGGCAGAATTCTTATTTCCTTAATGATTTGTCAAGTTCTTTATATATTCTGGCTCTAAGTCTTTTGTCAGCTATTTGTATTACAAATATTTTTCCTACTCTAGCCTGTCTACTCAGTAGCTTACCTGCCTCCCTCCCTTCTTCCTTCCCTCCCTCATTTTCTTTCTTCTTTCTTTTTCTCTTTCTTTTGTTTTCTCCTTCTTTCTTCCTTTCCTTCCTTTCTCTCTTTTTTCTCTTTCTTTTGTTCTTTCTCCTTTTTTCTTCCCTTTCTTTCTTTCTTTCTTTCTTTCTTTCTTTCTTTCTTTCCTTCTTTCTTTCTTCTTTCTCTTTCATTTGTAGAAGGCTTCTACCTCCGAGCTATACTCGTAACCCCCCCTTTGTTTTGAGTGCTAGGGTTTGAACCCAAGGGCATTCTACTTCTGAGCTATACCTGCACCCTATTTTTTATTCTTTATTTTGAAACAGGATCTCACTAAGTTGCAGAGGACCTCACTAACTATCTGAGGCTGGCGGCGAACCTGTGATCCTCCTGTCTCAGCCTCCTGAATGCTGGGATTACAAGCCATCATGCCCAGCCTTAGTTTTTAAAATTTTGAAACAGGATCTCACTGAGTGGCCCCCTTCCTTCAGGCTTATGGCCATTCTCCAAGACCCTGCTCCCCGCTCCTCCCATGGTAACCATGACAACTAAGGTACCCACACCCCAGGTGGCCGCTGGAGTCACCCACGCTGGACCACAGTGAGCCAAGTGGCCGCTGGGGGGCCCTGGGCGGGGCTGAGGATGCACTCCTGCATTCCCTGTGCACGGTGGGACAGAGACCTGGACGCTCTGGTCATCGGGTCCCACGTGGTCACACTCCAGAGGAGTTTCAGTTCTGTGAGCCTCGGTTGCCTGGGCTGCTAAAAAGAGGATGCACAAACCACGTATGGTGTTGCATGCCTGTAATTCTAGGACTTGAGAGGCTGAGACTGGAGGATTGCAGGTTTGAGGCCAGCCTCAGCTACTTTGTGAGACTCTGTTTCAAAAAAAAAAAAAAAGGACTAGGAAGGTAGCTCAGAAGTAGAACTTTTAATCCTGGTACCAAAACAAAAGGGGGAGGAACACACATCCACCTTCCAGGGTTGTTGGGATTTAAAACAAGAATGAATGGAAGAAAGGCCATTGTAAGTGGCTCGGGCTGGGAGTGCAAACACAGGCATTCAGGGAAAAGACCCTTCACAGAGCTACAGAAGCATCACAGTTTCCTCCATCCCCCCATTCCCTGTTTCCTCCATCGGGAATCAGATGGACATACGTCTCCTGTCCCTGGTGGCTCTCAGGCTCTGGATGAGAGTCCTGGGGCCCTTGGCCATCAACGGGGCATGCCAATTGTCCTAGGACAGTGCTGCCATGTTGATTGGCTTCCTGGTTAGCCCAGATTGTCCCGAGAGTGGTCCAAGAGTGGCCGTTCCCATGGCAGATGTCACTCTCCATGAGGTGAAGCAGGACGATGGTGAGCCATGGTGACCGTCGGGCCTGTTCAGTCCTGGCTTCATGCTGGAAGAAGCAGAGCCAGCATGAGGATGCTCATGTGCTGTAGTTCTGGTCCATTCGGTGTCATGGCAACTGGGGCAAAGGTCAGATCTCCCAGGACAGGGAGCAGCTTTGCGGCCAGCTCCTGGGCCTCCTGTGCAGGAAGGCGAGGGCTGGTGAGCAGAAAGTGCCCACGATGACGCCATGCGAACCAGCCCCGCGAGGGTGGCTGGTGCCACTCTGGTCCTCCAGAGGGACCATGGTGCAGGTGTGGGTACAGGGGAGCCCAGCAGGGGCTCAGATGTCTGTGCGTCTGTTCCAAGAGCCCCTGGGCTCGGGCACCACACCCGAGGGCTTTCTGACCACCTGTCTGCTAATCAAAGCTTGACCCCCTCCCTGGGCAGCTGTGTGGCCTTGAGCAGAGCGCCTTACTTCACTAAGCCTTCGTTTCCCCATCTATGAGAGAGTGTGTAAAATATCCCTCCTGAAAAGAAGGGTGGTAGTAATCTATAAAATAGCAGCAATAATCATCAGTCCAAAAGGGTTTTTCTTTTCAAATTAATAGACTTATCTTTTGGCACTGTCTTAGGTTTACAGAAAAAGTGAGCCAGAGTATAATTGCTACACACCCTCCCAACACACACACACACACACACACACACACACACACGCACACACGCACGCATACACACACACACACGCACACGCACACACACGCATGTACACGATCTCCCCGTGTTAACATAGTGCGTTGGTATGGTATCTTTGTTGTAAGTGGTGACTGTACTGATGTGTTATTATTATTATTAACTCATTAGCTCACATTAGGCTCTGCGCTTGGCACCGTACTCACCTGTGGTTTGACAAACGCACAGTATTACATCCTCCAGCACGGTATCATACAGAATAGTGTCACTGCCTGAAGTCTTCGTGCTCCCTAGTCATCCTCCATCCCAATCCTCACCCCATCCTCTCCACCCCAAGAACCTCTTCGCACCCCTGATTTCTCTCTCTCTCTCTCTCTCTCTCTCTCTCTCTCTCTCTCTCTCTCTCTTTGCAGTGCTGGGATTGAACGCAAGGCCTTGCACACCAGGCAAACACCCTACCTCTGAGCACAGCCCCCACCTGCTACCACTGATCTTTTTGTGTGTGTGTGATACTGGGGATTGAGCCTGGGGGCATTCTACCTCTGAGCTACGTCCCCAGCCCTATTTTATTTTATTTTTTGAAACAGGGTCTCACTGAGTTGCTGAGGTTAACATCACACCTGCCATCCTCCTGTCTCAGCCTCCCAGATACGGGGATTACAGGCCTGCACCACCACACCTGGCTACAAGCACTGATCTTACGTTTCTGTCTTTTCCAGGAGCCATGCAGTGTGCAGCCGTTTTAGGTTTGCTCCTTGGACTAAACGATACACCTTAGGGTCCTCTGTGTCTCTAGTGCCCTGACTCCATTTCTTTTTGTTGCTGAATGATAACCCACTGTATGAACGCACCACCGTTCCTCATCCACCTCTCGGGGAACATTTCGCTTGTCTCTATTTTGGGCAGTTGTGAGTAATAAAGCCGCTGTAAACATTCCTGTGCGGGTTTTTGCAGGGACATGTTTTCAGCCCATTTGGGTAAATATCTGTCAGCACGACTGCCAAATTGTAAGGTAGACTGCGCTTGGCTTTGTAAGGAATCGTCCGACTGTCTTCTAGCATTTGACCTCGCTACCACCAGTGAGTACGCGTTCCGGTGGCTCCGCATCCTCGCCAGCACTTGGTGTTGTCAGATTGTTGAATATTAGGGGTTCTAATGGTAGACAGTGGCATCTTATTGTTTTAATTTGCAATTCCCTAGTGGAGTATGATGTTATTTTTTTATATGCTTCTTTGCCCTCTGTGTATCTTCTTTAGTGCGGTGTCTTGTCTTTTTTTGGGGGGGGCACGGGGGCCTTGCCCCCCACAGGGTTCCACCATGATGTGCTGCCTCACTACCTGACAAAAAGCAAGTGACCCAGTTTGGAAACTCCAAACCCGTGAGCCCAAACAAACCCTCCCTCTTTACAAGTGCGCATTCTCAGGTCTTTTGCTAGAGGGACGGAGAGGCGGCTGACACAGCGGCTGTTGTAGCGTCCCGGCGCTGGGGATGGAGCAGGACCAGGGTGTGGCTACGGTGTGGGGAGGAAAGGACATCATAGAGAAGGAAGAACAGACGGGGCCTGGTGACCCAGCTGTGAAGCTGTGATGGGGAGAATCGAGGACACTGTGAGGTCGCTGGCTGGCTCACTATGTGTGATCCGTGGTGGTTTCACAGCTGCTAAGCAGTCAACATAGGAACTGTACCTAGGACTCTCTGAGCCTAGACTATTTATCATCTTGCCCTTTACAAAGAGGTATGCTGACCTCGGAGACAAACGGTTGCTCGTTTCAGTAAATTGAAAAAAATCAGTTAAAATAGTATCGTGAAGCTGGGATAGCAGCTCACACCTGTAATCCCAGTATTTGGGAGGTTGAGATAGGAGAATCGCAGGTTTGAGGCCAGCCTCAGCAACCTAGCGAGACCCTATTTCAACGCAAAAACAAAACAAGGCTGGAGGTGTAGCTTAGAAGTAGAATACCCCTGGGTTCCATCCCCAGTAACACGCGCGCGTGCACACACACACACACACACGCACACACACACAGAGTATTGTGACTTGGCCCATTGTTGCTTACTCATCCATGTGTTTTCTGTTTTCCTCCCTCTTTGATGATGCCCACTCTTCCCGGCTGTGTCCCGTACCTGGCAGGGTGGGGGCTGGCCTGCTGGCTCTGGGCAGCAGCCTCAGAGGCAGGTGACAGATCGGGACTCTGCGGCAGGATCGTAGAACATCTGGTGGAGGCTGTTGCTGGCTGTGACGCGGGGCCTGCTAGAGCCAAGCCGGCCTTCGGGGCCGGCTGTTCAGGCTGTGGGTGCTCTGGTGCGATCACATTCACACGAAGCTGTCCTCAGACATGGGGCCATTTACTCTGAGCGGCCACACATCCCCTGTGCAGTTGGAGCTGAGACCTGGAGGGGCGATCTGCTCAAGCCAGGGCAGAAGCCCGCCCGCCTCTCCTGGCTGGAGCTGAGGACCCAGCAGGGGTGACCGAGGGGCTCAATTCCTTCTCCCTGAGGACCTGGGGAGGAGGTGGGTGTGAGCCCCGGGCCTCCCAGCCCCCTGGCACCTTCTTGGCGTGGGTCCCACCAGGGGTTACAGATGTGAGCTGGACAGTGTGGGAACGCAGCTCGGCACCGGTAATTAGTTTATTCCTGAGGTCAGCAGTATAAATAGTAGAAAAATGTATTTCCTGTTCCAAGTCAAATAAACGATTGGCAGCCAGTTGGCCAGGGGCCCCCGACGGGCTCCCAGCCACGCGTGTGCCTCGCCTTTGGCCACGAGTTTGGGCAGGCGAGCAGGGGAACGTCCCCGCTCAGGCCCCGACTTGTCCTCGACGGGGGGACTGCCCGGAAGGCTCCAGCAGCCCAGTGTCCATCCAGGTGGGACCTGCTGTGATGGAGACAGGCAGAAGTGGACGGGCAGATCCCGGGGCAGCACCGGAGCTGGCCGTGGCCATCGGTGGGCGCTTCTGGTGCCGGGCAACCAAGAGAGGCCGGCAAAGGAGCGCGTGGAAATTCAGAGCCGGCTCTGAGCAGCCAGGAACAGCTGTGGAGTGGAGGCCACAGCGGCGGGCGAGGGACAGGACATCGTCTCTTCTGAGGTTTCTGGAAGCCAGGGCCTTGGGCCGTCCTGTGTGGCGCTGTCACGACCAGAGGCTGGGTCCACCATACAGGAGGTACAGCAGTGTCCCTGGCGTGCGTCATGTCTCTACCTCCCGCTCACGTCCGTGTGTCTTCACGCACCATGGGTTCTTTCTTTCCTGGTGCAGAGGCTTCGCGCGCTGGCTGAGGAGGCGCCAGGAGGACGCACCAGCCTCCGCATGGGTCAGCCCCGCCTGGACCCCGCAGCCCAACTCTGCTTGGCCACCTCTCCCTCACCTTGAGAGTGGCGGCTTCGGGGTCACTTCACCGGAAGCCCCTGTGTCCACTCAGGCCGGCCCCTTGCCCTGAGCTGGCAGAGCCTCTGTCGCCCCGGTAGGTCCTTGTCTGCCTGTCTGAATCCCCGAGCGCAGGGCCCGTTCCCGTTCTTTCTCGTGTCCCTGGAGTAGGATCTGACGTAAGCTCGGGCCTCAAGAAATCACTGCGAAGTGTGTGAGTGGGCGCTGAGCGGATGACAGCGTGCTCCCAGTCAGTCATACTCATCCCATTCTTAAAAATAGAACAGGAGCCGGGCACAGTGCACACACCTGTGATCCTAGTACTTGGGGGCTGAGACAGGAGGATCTCAGGCTTAAGACCAGCCTCAGCAGCTTAGTGAAACCTAGTATGACCCTGTTTCAAAACAAAAAATAAAAAGGGATGGGGGTGTAACTCAGAGGTAGAATGCCTGTGGGTTCAATCTGTACTGCCAAAATCATCAATCAACCAAAAATCAATCAATCGTTACAAGGAGAGACGGCTCTCCTCATCCTTAACTCACCGAGCTCTTTTATGAAGGGCATTCTTCCCTCATAGGGCAGGAGAACCCTTCGTTTTTATTTTAGAACTGGGGATTGAACCTAGAAGCATTCTACCTCTGAACTACACCCCCATCCCTATTCTATTTTCCAGCAGGGTCTTACTCAGTTGCTGAGGCTGGCCTCGATTCTGCCATCTTCCTGTCTCAGCCTCCAAGTACTGGGTTTACAGGCCTGTGCCATCACAAGAACCCTTCGTACTTTTCCTTCTTTTCACATTTTTGTGCAGTGAACTAAAAGCACACACACACAGAGAGAGAGAGAGAGAGAGAGAGAGAGAGAGAGAGAGAGAGAGAGAGCGGCTGGCCTAGGGTCACCCAGCCAGGGAGGCGGGGTAGAACTGTGGGGTCACTCTCAGCCAGGGAGCTGTAATTCAGGGGGCCCTGCCCAGGGGCACTCCTGTGTGTGGTGACACGGTCTCCTTCCTGCCTGGGCGCTTGCTACCTCTGACTCCCGGGGCCCCACTTCCCGCTGGTGAGCAGAGGTGGACGCTGGAGTCCAAGATGAGACTCAGGCCCAAGCGGCGATGTCCTGCAAAGTTTATGGTCCGGGCGGGGTCCACAGAAGACGGGTCCTTTCCCGACCTCTCATCGGCCGCGTGGGCAGGATGCACTCCCCTAGGGCCGGCGGATCCACCCGCTTCCTCTGCCTCCTCTGGAATTCCACCTGGAACCCACCCTGGCTTCCCACAGTCTCCATGGTGGTACTTGGATAGCATTCTTATCTAGAATCTCCCGGTGCCCACCCAGACTTGCGTCCTGAGTCCAAGAACCCAAGCACTTGTATTCCAGGACCTTGGGGGCTGTGCACCATGAGGTGGGGGAGGCCCAGCCTCCGTCCCTACCTGTGGGACCCCGCCCATTTTCCCCTTGACCTTAATTAAATGAGGTGGACACCCGTTTGTGGCTTCTTTTTCTTGTATTGACAAGATATACGATTCTCTGTACACCCGAGGAGGCTCTCAGTGAAAGACATGTAAAGAAGCCGCCCCTGCCTCTCTCTTCCCTTCCCTCCCCGCTCTGTCTGGGTCGGGCCGTGGGGGGCTGAGGAGTCCATGCTGTAAGTTACAACTGGGGCTCCTGGCGGCTGGGCCACAGGCCATGGCGGTGGGGCCTGGCACTCCCTGCCCCACGTCTGTCCCGTCTGGTCTCCAGGGCTTCGCTAGGGACGCAGTTGCAGGGCCGGATGCGAGGGGGGCTCCTGAGCCCCTTCCCACCTCTCTCCTGGTGCCTCTCTCTCCAGGTGATGGCTGCAGCCCATCCAGGGCATGTATGAGGCGTGTGCCTCGGAGCCAGGTGGGGCCTGCCAAGGTGGGCTGGTTCATCTGCTTTGGAAACCCCGGAGCAGTCCCTTGTTTGCTGTGGTCGGAAGTGTCTCCCTGTCTCCCTGTCTCCAGCGATGCTTGGGAACCCTCACTTTCAGGCCACAGGGAGGCACTGAGCGGAGCCCGTGGCCAGGGAGCGACAGAGATACAATCCCTGGTCTGATTCTCCTGGCCCCGGAGGAATTCGCCTGAAGAACAGGGCCCAGCAGCTGCATTAGCTGTAGGGAGATGCAGCTGCTTGGCACGGCCTGGGTCTGTGATTGGTCTGATGGGTTTGGAGGTTCCCGCATCTGCTGTCCTTGAACAGCCAGGAGTCGGGGATGCTGATGCTGACCCCCACTGGGATGAAAGGCCACAGGCTCCCAGGTTCTCCAGGCCCCTGGGGGAGTCAGTCTGAAGCAACCAAGGGGCTGGGGATGTGGCGGGCCTGGCAGCCCCCAGCCTAGGCAGCGGGCCACCTGGGGGTGGGTTTGGTGGGAGCAGAAAAGACCGGCCGGCCTGGGAGGAGCCAGCACCCCCACTCCCTCCACCCCAGGCCTGGGAGGAGCCAGCACCCCCACTCCCTCCACCCCAGCCCCGCCGGATGTCGCTTCTCTATAATCTCACTTAATCTGCACAGCCTTCTCTCCCGTAGGTTTTCTTTACTTTGTTTCTGTTGAGGAAGCCGAGCACAGGCGGGGACTGGCTTGTGTGTAGGGGCTGGAGTGGCAGGGACCCGAGCTTCCAGGCCAGCCTCCCCGCCAAGATCCCCAATACTGCAGACATGCTATGAATCTCGCCCTCCTCCTCCTACCTCGCCCGGCTCTCCCAGGATTGTGACAAATTGAAAATCCTATTAGTGTTAAATTAATGGGCTTTTCTTGTGGGGCAGCGGGCCGGAACGGCGGCTGGGCTGAGCGGTTTGTGGGCAGAGGGTGTGGGCGGGCGCGGTGGGCCAGCCCCTCCAGAGCCCCTCCGTCTGTTATTAACCAGCTCATCTCTCCGGCTGAGCGGCCTTTTATCTGGGAAGGGGCAAAGGCGCTTTGAACCTTGGAATTAAAATATGCTGGGGCCTGGGACAAAGGAAGGGCCCTGAGACCACCCCGCCCCTCCACGGCCAGCCCTGGACCATCTGAGGGCTTTGGGGCCTGGCGCTGGGCTCAGGTCTGTGACCCCGAGGGCAGGGGGCAGGTGCCCAGCAGGAGAGCAGGGAGCTCGGTGCTTTTCCAGGCTGTGGGAGGGCTCTGCTGGAGCACCATGGCTGAAGAGCGGGTATCCAGGGAGTTCTGGAAACTTCTCTCCCTGCACCCCACCCTCAAGGCTTCTCTAGTGCTGCAGACTCTTGTAATTCTCATGTATGTGGAATGTCGACGGCAGTGGCACCTGTAGACTCTGGGGATCCGGCTGGGAACAGGCCAGCCTCGGTCAGCCTTCTGGAAATAGACCACCAATGATCACATATGCCGTATCATGTTTTTTTTTTTTTTTTTTTTTGTAATGGGGATGGAACCCAGGGGCATTCTACCTCCAACCAGTCCTTGGGAGGCTGAGACAGGAGGATCATGATTCGCAGCCAGCCTCAGATACTTAATGAGGCCCTCCACAACTTAGTGAGACCCTGTTTCAAAATAAAGAATAAGGAATAAAAAATAGGACCGGAGCCGGGCGTGGTGGCGCCATCCAAGCATTCGAGGGGCTGAGACCAGAGGATCGCAGTTCGCAGACAGCTTCAGCTACTTAGTGGGGCCCTCTGCAACTCACACTCTGTTTCAAAATAAAGTATACAAAATAGGGCAGGGGATGTAGCTCATAGGTCAATATGGTCACTAGCGTCGGCGGAATTGGGCCTCTGTCACTTGGTGCCCCCCTGCCTATCCTCAAACTCCTTGCTGCTCACCCCCACGTGCAGCAGCACCCCCCAGTCCAATCTCCACTCTGACCCAGAGCGTTTCTCTAAAGCACAATCTGGCCAGACCTCCTTGTCCAAAGTCTTCCATAGCTCCCTAGTACCCCCAGGGTGAGTGCTGTGTGCCTCGGCCCTGGCCAGGCTCCTCCCGTCACAAACCCCTGCTCTGGCTGTACTCAGTCCCAGCACTACGTTGTCCGCACACACCCACACACCGTTCTTTCTACAGAGTGTCTTTTCCTTGCATGTCTGCTGGGGAATGTCTACCGGTACTTCAAATCCCCATCCTCCCCAGGACCCCGGGTGGCATTCATCCGTCCGTCCATCTGTCATAGTCGGGGTGCTTGTTGACAAGGAGCCCAGGGAGGGCTGGCCACGCGTTGTTTCCTTGTGTAACCGCAGAGCCTAGTGCAAGGCCTCACACAGACTGTCGCTTTGAGGAAATGTCCGAGCAGGTGAGGAGGGGTGGGCTGCGGGTAGGGATCTGGGGCCCGACTTCAGGACTCCGGGTCCCGGGGCTCCTTGCTGGGCTCCGGATGGGGAGGGGGCGAGGCAGGAGCTCAGCCTCCCCTGGAAGGTTATTTTTGTCACGGCCAATAAACCCCTTTGGAAAATGTGACCCACTTCTGATCCCGGTATCTTCCCTCCCGACGCATCCTGCTGTGGTAGCGAAGGCCTCTGTTAATAAAGAACAATTATGGGGCGGGATTAGAGAGATTATCGGGAACAGGTGGAGCCCTCGCCCCGCCCGTTCTGCCCTGGGTGGCAGCAGGATGAGCTCACACTTTCCCTGATGCCCCCCACCAAGGATGCGCCACTGGGCCTCCCAGCCGCGGGTCCCGTCACTGCCCACCGAGGCCCAGGTGAGGCGCGCGAGGATCCAGGACCGGTGGGAGAGGGTCGCCCCAGTATGGCAGGGCGGGCCCCGATGCTACCTCCAGGCCCTAGTCAGGAAGCAGGAAGACAGATCCAGGACAAGTGCGGGGCTGATCCCAGGAGGCTCAGTGTCCAGCCCAGGTCTGGTGACTGGGCTGTCCCTCCTCTCTCTGGACTTGTGAGCAATAAGGCAGTCGGACTGCATAGCTGGGCTTTATAGAAGTCAATTCCATGTGTGTGTGTGTGTGCGCGCACGCGCGTGCGCTACTGGGGATTGAACCCGGGGATATTCTACTTCTGAGCTACATTCCCAGCCCTATTTTATTTCTTACTTTGAAACAGTGTCTCACTAAGGTGCAGAGGGCTTTACTAAGGAGCTGAGGCTGGCTGCGAACCTGCGATCCTCCTGTCTCAGCCTCCCAAGTGCTGGGGTGAGAGGTGTGCACCACCATGCCCGGCTCAGTTTCAGGTTTTCAGTGTAGGAGGACTTCCCTACACTGTCACTGTCTTACTTGGAGAAGAGAAACTGAGGCGGTAGGTAGGGGAAGAGCTGACACGGGAACGGAGTCTGTTTGATTCTGAGGACGACACCGAGGGAAGGGCCCTGATTACAAGTAGCAGTGATCCCCGTGCTTGGGAGGCGGAGACAGGAGGATTGCGCAGGTTCGAAGCCAGCCGCGCTGGCGTAAGAGACCCTGTTTCAAAAATATAAAATAGGTTTGGGAGTGTAGCCCAGAGGTAGAAGGGCTTCTAGGAACCCCAGTACCAAAACAAAAAACAAAACAAAACAAAAAACAAGTAGCAGTGATCTGCGTAGACACTGCGTAGGGGATCACTAGCAGAGAAGGGCCGGGGAGGGCGCAGAGTGATGGCCGCGCACGGCTTTCCTCAGCAGGACGCAGCTGTGAAGTCTACAGGGAGGTGACTCCATTACAGATAGGAAGGCCAGCGCTCAGAAGTGTCAAGTGGGAAAGCTGAGTCCTGAAAGGGAAGGGGAAGGAAGAGGAAGTCGATGAATATTCCATCGTCGCTCCTGGTAATGGTTAGGGTTATGGTTGTAATACAACAGAGGTAGGCAATGAAGTGTCAGCGTTATGACTCTCTCTTGCATCAAAAAAGACACTTGCAAAATTGAGATTACAATATGGCTCCAGATCTGCGCCACTGAACACAGCTGAAGCCGAGCTCAGACCAACTGAGCTTTTACTAAGTACTTTTTAAATTTAGTACTTTTAATAAGAGCTTTTATTAAGTACTAAGTACTTTTATTAGCAAGCAATAAAGATCAAGAGCACATAAATTAAGTATGCAATCCAAGAACTTAGAAACAGCAATAAACTAAGCTCAAAGAAATCGGAAGAAATAAATCTAGAATGACTAGATATTAATGAATTAGAAAGTAGAAAACTATTAGAACTAATAAAGGTTATTTTTTAATTTTGTTTTTGGTGGTACTGGGGTTCCTGGAAACCCTTCTACCTCCGGGCTACACTCCCAGACCTAATATATATATATATATATATATGTGTGTGTGTGTTTTTAAAATATATTTTTATTGGTGCATTGTAGTCAAACATCACAATGGAATACAAGACTTGTGAGGCTATCCAAGCACACATCATCCAATTAGCCTTTATCCGATCCCCATCCCATTCTCTTCCCCTCCCTTGATCCCATGCTTGATTTAGTGATTAACTTAGATATGTTTACGTACATCATGTGTTTTAAAGAGATTCCATTTTCCCCCATCCCATACCCTCTGATAGGTCACCTTAACTGCTCCTCCATAGGGCCCTTTCTTCCACTAGATCTCCTCCTATTGCCCATTTCTTCCTAGTTTTTGCATATTAGGGAGAGCATCTGATTTTTTATTATCTACCAGATAAAGGTTATAAAACTGGACAGATTACTGGGTTAGCACGTGTGTGGGAAAACAGGGACGTTCATAGAATGCTGGCGGAAATGCACATGCAGAGGAGACGCAGTACTCTGACTTCTGGAATCTTTTTCCAAAAATGAACTCAGCCATGTCAAATGCCATTTCCATGACACGTGGCAAGGGCGAAGAAACGGCCTTTCATCCCCCAGGAGAAGAAATGTTGCCTGTGTTCTGCTACAGGGGAACAGTCTGCAGCCATTAACCAAGAGGGAGACTGCTGTCTGCAACCAGGGCAGATAATTGCCAAGACATACTGCCAGCTAAAAAAAAAATTAAGTATGATTTGCTATTATCTATGTAAAAGAGGACTTCTGGAGTTTGCTAGTATCTGCAGTAAGTCTGGGTGAGCACCTAGAACAGCCGCAAGCAGGGCTTTCCGGAGGCTGGTGAAGAGGGCTGGGAAGGCTGGCCGGGGGCAGGACGGGGTCCATTTGGCTTTTTATACCTTTGGAATTTTGTACCATGGGCACGTGGCACCTTTAGAATAATTAAGAAATGTAACATTGAGTAGGAGACCACTGGGTAAAAGACGACAGGGTCTAAACATTTATAAAGCCACTTGAACTAATATCAAAGAAACACAAATGAAAATATTTTTCTGGTTTCGGCTCATTAGTTCAGCCGAAGTGACAGTGGACGGAGGCCGGAGGCGGTGTTCCGGGGTGGCTGTGCGGTCATCCGGGCAGGACTCGGGTGCTGGGCCACAGAGGGGCCGATGAGAAGGGCTGGAGGGGGCGTGTATGTGTGTGTGTGTGTGTGTGTGTGTGTGTGTGTGTGTGTGCGTGTGTGTGTGTGCGCGCCGCGCGCAGGGCGAGGCCCAGGCCTTTGTGGGTTCCCTGGGGCGGGGCCGTGCTGGCCCACCCCTCCAGAGACTCTGGGTGCAGTCTGGACCGCGGAGGGTGTGGGGGCCGCTGTCCCATTGTTCAGATGAGCAAACCGAGGCTTGGACTAAGTGACTTGCTGGAGCCCCCCGCAGATGTCACCAGACTCTCGGCCTGCTCGGGACCTTGCCTTTGGTCCCTTTGGTCCGTGACAGCTGGAGACTAGAGGCTAGATCAGGTGTCACCCAGAGCTGCGAGCTGACACCTGCGTGTCACTTTGAGGTCCCTGGGCCGTTGGAGCCTTGCAGGCGACTTCCATAGCCGGCACGTCCTCCTAGCGGCCCCCGGGCCTGAGCAGCCAGCGGCAGGCCTGCAGGCCGGTGTTCTCTGCATGTCCCACGGGGCTGGGCAAGCTGTCAGTTGGGCTGGGCTTTACCACGAGACTCTGGAGAGCAGTCTCTTCCAAGCTCATGCAGGTTGGGGCCCTAGTAGCTGTGACCCCTGCCTTCCCACTGGCTTCCGCCGGCCGTTCTCAGCTCCCAGGGGTGCCGCGTGGCCCCGCCATCTCTGCCCCCGTGTCAGTCCCCTGATGCCCTGAGTTTGTCTGACTTCTGCCCAGCCACTGGAGAGAACGCTGCTCTTAAAGGGCGGTGATTGGTTTGGGCCTGCTTGGCCTCACTCCCTCTTGCCACATGAAGGAACATGACCATGGGGTGACATCTGAGCCTGCTGACAGGCTCCACCATGCTCAAAGGGAGGGGCTTTTGCTGACAACACGCACACACCTGTATATCCCCATCTGTGTATAAGAGGGAACTGTGCGGGACGTGGTGGTGCACGCCTGTCCTGCCAGCGACGGGAGGCTGAGGCAGGAGGATCTAAGTTTGAAGCCAGCCTGGGCAGCCTAGCAAGACCCTAACTCAAAATAAAATACAAGAAAGAGCTGGTTGATGTAGTTCAGTGGTAGAGTGTAGCTGGGCTCAATCCTTAATTCAGGAAAAAAACCCCATAATGTATGTTTATTAAATGTAAATATATGCTCAGTTCCAGGTACTTCTATATAAATGTTATCACTTAATCCCCACGAGAACATATAGCTATTAAAACCACCACTTGGTTTACAGATTTTAAAAAAATGGGGCTCCCTGAGGTTAAATACACAGCCCAAGGGGGCTGCCCTGGAAAGAGGAGGGCCTGAGCTTGAACCCAGGTCTGTCAGAGTCAGAAGCCTCAGCTCTGTCTAGCCCGTTCTGTGGTCTGTCTCACGTGGAGGGTCACGGCCACAGGTGCAGACACGGACCTGGGCCTGTGCATGCATGTTACACCCTTGGAAGAATTCATGTTCAGATGCCCCCCCCCCCATCTGCCTGGCTCTCAGGGCACGAGAACCCATGCTGAGTGGCCATGGGCGGAGATGAAAGGCGGGGAGGTGGGGTGCGCCTGCCAGCCCTCCGGGGATCCAGTTACCCGAGGCTGCGGCTTTTCAGCCGGGTGATGAATGGCCCCGCGCTGCCTCGCCTGGCCAGCTCCCCAAGGTCTGCCCACTCAGTAAAATCAGTCCTTGATGTCATTCTGCCAGGGAGATCAGCGGGCGGCGGGGGAGTGGGCTGCAGGCCGTGAGGGTCTCGGTGGCCTCTCCCGGTGCCACCTGGCTGCCTCGGTGCTCAGCTCCCTGGGAGCCGCCTGGGGCTGGTGTTCCCAGAGAGGCCCCGGAGCCCAGGCCCTGCCTGGCTGTTGTTCACGCCACAGGGCTAGGTGGCTGGGCTGGTGACTGAGGGCAGAGGAGGCCAGAGGACTTGAGCCCGTGGCTGGGGGCCTGGGGAGCAGAGAAGAGTCTGGAGTTTTTCTTGTTTCAGCATCTGGACACTCAGCAGATCATCCTTTGGGTCAGCCGAGTGACCCTGACCTCCCAGGGCCTCTGGGTCCTCTCCTGCAGCATGCATGGGGAGGAAGGGCCGCTCTTGTAGGTCTCCAAGGTCACCGGCCTTCTCCCTCTCCTCCAGGCTGGGTGGCCCCACACACCCACTTCCCCATCCTCCACCCTCACTTCTACCGGGCACGTCGCTTTGAGCTTGGCCCTGCGGCTGGAACTCCTGGGCTTATGATGTAGTGCCGCTGCTCACTAGCCAAGAGACCCTGGGCTAGTGGCCTGTCCTCCCCAGGCGCCGACTCCGTTTCTCGTCCAGAATGAGACTCGCCGTGGTGCCTCCCTCAGAGAGCTTCTGAGGGACTCCAGTGATTCACAAGGTGAAGCCTGTGGAGCGGCGTCCCGTGCAGAAGTGCCGGGCAGGTGGAGGCGCCCTCCTTCCGCTTCCTGGGCGGGTCCTCGGGCCACTATGGATGCTCAGGGCATCTTGGGGTGGGTTCCACTGAACGCGGGCACTTGCCCCTTCCCTTGAGTCCCCATTTGGTGCCCCAACATCCACCTATCCTGCACCCCAAGTCTTAACCTGGGCTTCTCCTGACTCCACCCTCATTCCATCCATCACCAGATCCTGCAAAGCTGATATCTCTCCTCTCCTCTCCTCTCCTCTCCTCTCCTCTCCTCTCCTCTCCTCTCCTCTCCTCTCCTCTCCCCTCCCCTCCCCTCCCCTCCCCTCCCCTCCCCTCCCCTCTCCTCCTCCTCCTCCTCCTTCTTCCTTCTTCTCCTTCTCTTTCTCCCTCCTCCTCCTCCTCCTCCTCCTCCTCCTCCTCCTCCTCCTCCTCCTCCTCCTCTTCTTCTTCTTCTTCTTCTTCTTCTTCTTCTTCTTCTTCTTCTTCTTCTTCTTCTTCTTCTCTCTCTGGTGCTGGGGATCAAACCCAAGGGTATTCTACCTCTGAGGCACACCTCCAGCCCCTAAGTTGCAAGAGGGTCTTGCTAAGTTGCTGAGGCTGGCCACGAACCTGCAATCCTCCTGTCTCAGCCTCCCAAGTACTGGAATTGTAGGCATGTGCCACTACATCTGGCTTCCCAAGCATGTATTCTCAAGCATGTATTCATTCTCTCTCTCTCTCTCTCTCTCTCTCTCTCTCTCTCTCTCTCTCTCTCTCTCTCTTATTGTGGTACTACTTGGGATAGAACCCAGGGCCACGCTGCCTCTGGGTTCCATCCCAAGAGGCACCCACCCCCAGCCCTATTTTTTATTTTTTATTTTGAAACAGGGTCTCACTGAGTTGCAAAGGGCCTCATTAAGTAGCTGAGGCTGTCTGTGAACCGCAGTTCCCCTGTCTCAGCCTCCCAAACACTGGGATTACAAGCGTGGGCCACCATGCCTGGCCCAAGCATGTATTCTATTGAATCGTTCATCCCCTTGGCCTCTGCCTGGCCCCGGCCATTGCCCTCTCTCCAGGACAATGTGGCCACTTCCTGTCTGCCTCCGGCCAGTCTCTGGTCCTGCTCACTCCCCGCTTTACCAGCCAGGCTGACTCTTCTCAAACAGACATTTGCTGGTGATCCTGTTGTCAGTCTGCTATTTTGCATTCTTCAGTAGATTTCTGCAGTGTCTGGGCAAAAATCCAAACTCCCTGACATTTTGTGGGGCCTCCCTCCAGCTTGGGCCCCAGCTCCCTCTACCAGTCTCCCTCCCCGCTCCCCACAAGTGGCCGCCTTTCCTCCTGCCTGTGTGTCACCCTGGCTGCCCGGGCTGCTCCCAAACAGTCTGGCAGTTCAGCCGATGCCTGAGGCCCTTCCGCTCTGGCTCCCTGGGCCTGGAGGGCGGGGTAGTGGCTGATCTTTCGGGTCTGGATATCACGGAAACCTGAGTTCACCGCCCTCTGTGCCTCGGTTATACCGTCTGTAGGTTGTGCCGAGGATGAACGAGGAGGTGCCCGGTGGAGGTGACGTCGGTGGTGGCCTTCCACGACAGACCCCTCTGTGGAGGAGGAGACATCTGACTCTGGGCCCAGACAGGGAAGCTGTCTCTTTTATTGTTTCTCCCGGAGCTCTAGGGAGGTGTACAAAGGGGAAACTGAGGCTGGGGCAGGAGAAGAAGTCAGGGACCTGACACATGCTGCTGCTTCTCCTGCGCTTTCAATCTGGGGCTCCAAGTCCAGTGCTCCCTCTATTGAAGACAATCTCAAAATTATCCTTCCTTTATATTCTTTCTCTTTCCCTCTAATACTGGGGATTGAACCCATGGGCGCTCTACCACTGAGATACACCCCCAACCCTTTTTAGATTTCATTTTGAGTCAGGGTCTCCCTAAAGTTGGCCTCGAACCTGTGGTCCTCCTGCCTCGGCCTCCCAAGTAGCTGTCATACAGGCGTGTGCCACCACACCTGGCTTGTGATCAGCCTTCCTAACAAAGTCAACAGTAATAAAATGACTTGTGCAGGTCATACACTGTGCCAGACACTCGGCACATGTCGATATGGTTCCTCCTTTTTTATATTCTGCTTGCGTACATTTAATGGACTCAGCAAACCCCAGGAAGGTAGTACCGTGGTCTTTATTTTGTAGCGAGCACACCGAGGCCCAGACAGGGGAAGCCACTTGTAAGAGGGCACACAGCTCCGGGGTGGGGGTGAAGGGGATCTGGAGCAGGGACTGCCCTCCTTCCATCCTGGCCGCCCCTCCCCTGGCCGAGGCCCTCCCTCCCGGGGCTGTGGGTCTGGTCTGTTGGTTTGAGGGTGCTGAGAGCGGGCCGTGGCCGTTTTGCGCTCATGCCAGCCGGGCTGTTTTTCTGGCAGTTGCTTTCCTTTGGGAGGGATTTCATAAATCACCCCGGGTTAGGAAGGACCCGTCCCTCAGAGTGAGGCAAAACTGGCGCCTCCACCTTCCCTGGCTGCCTCTTCTTGCTTCTCAGAACCTGCGTTTTGTTTTTTTTTTTTTTTTTTTTTTGGTGGTACTGGGGTTCCTGGAAGCCCTTCTACCTCCGGGCTACACTCCCAGACCTATTTTTATATTTTTATTTGGAAACAGGGTCTCCTAAGCCAGCGCGCGCGGCTGGCTTCCAACCTGCGCGATCTTCCTGTCTCTGCCTCCCAAGCGCGGGGATTACCACGCCCGGCTCAGAACCTGCGTTCTGATCTGGCATGTTTGTGTAGATGCAAGTTTGGAGTGGGGCTACTCTGGGGAGCAAGGGCACGCGCGCCCCAGCTGACACGTCACACGCTCAATCACACATGCACACCACGGCGGTGCGCCCACACACGCACTCGGCCGGGTGTGGCCCCGGGAGCCCTGCTCGCAGGAGCCAGCGCTAGCTGAGACCCGCCTGTCCCCTGCGCATGCGCTCACTCAGCACCTGCCCTCCTACGGCCCCCTTGTCCCCTGCAGGCATCCCCCCATCACCAGAGCCAGGGAAGCTGGCCGGGCTGGGCTGGTGGGTGTGGTGCGGGAGGTGGAGAGGAATTCCAGGCGGCCCCTGCTGCTCCCCTGGCCAACACTAAGTGCCTTCAGACTGAAAAGAACCGTCCAGAGAGGCTTTTCCGGTTAGAGATTAATGTCACTGAAAAATGTGGGTCCCGAGCGATTATGGCGGCCTCTTTGCCACACAATATGTGAGTGCACTAAGGTGAGAGAGGGCTCACTTTTGGCATGTTGTTAACCTGCTTGGCTCGCAGTGAAAGGAGAAAAGAAGCCGAGCCTGGGGCCCGGGAACCCACGGGTGGGGGATCCCCGGCAGAGGGTGTCCCAGAGGCCAGCTAGGGGCAGGCTGGGTCGTCAGGCCCAGGGCCAGGCGGGTATACCTGGGCAAGTCACCACAAGACTTGGGGAAGGAGCTGGTGGGCCCCGCCGAGGCGCTGAGTCTCTGGCCGTGCCGTGTGCAGAGGCTCCTGCTCCACGGTATCGGCCACGGGATGCTTGTGACGTCCTGCATCCTGGCCCGGGCTCCGCGAGGGACCTCGGCGGGCTCTACCTGCAACATGGCAGTGATGCAGAGTCCTCCTCGAAGGGGCAGACTCCATGAGGTCCTCCGGGGGACCAGTGTGTGAGCACCTGTGTGCTTGTGATAGGCCGATGCCACGAAGCAGGTGCACCTGGGCTCCAGGCCCACCACGTGACCTCGAGCAAACACAACGTGTCTCCCGGGCCTCGATTTCTTTTCCTGGAAGATGGGGTTAAATGATACCTGCATCCGGGTGCTGTGTGGGTTGAAGGCACATGCAGTGCCAGCACCCTTCAGGGTTGCTAAACATGACAGCGATGGCCAGCAGGACTGCCAGTGGCCAGAGGGGCTTGGCCTGCAGCAGCGACCTCTCTCCACATCTGAGAGCGTGCACAGTAGCACCGGGGCATTCAGGAGGCCCCTCTCACGGTGACTCCCCAAGAGTTTGGGAAAACAGGTGAACAACAGAGGAGGAGCAATGGGGGCAGTGAAGGAGCTGCATGGCCAGGTGGGGCCGGCCCACTGACGTCCCAGAAGCCTCCGAAGATGGGGCGGGGATGGGGGCTGCGGGGACTCTCCCTGCTGAAGCAGCCCATGTACCAGACACCCAGGCAGGTTTCACTCAGAAGCCCGGGAGCCTGATTCTATCTGCTGGAGAAATTGAGGCAGAGAGGGTGGGCCACCCAGCTCAGGTCACACAGCGACGTCTGGTAGTGGCTCCTTGGGAGTGTAGCCCCATGGCCGGACAGCAGTGGCCATCACGTGGAAGAATCCGTCCTTGTGTTCTAAAAACATGAGACAGATCATGTTATTTCTTGGCTGAAAACTCCTCCGCAGTCTCCGCTGCCCTCAGGATTGGGCCCTTGAGCCTGCCCTGCAGCCGTGGGGTCTGGGCCCCCCTCCATCCCTGGTAGCACTACAGGGACTCCCCTGCCTCTCCTGGGCCCCCTCTCTGGGTCTCACCCTGCAGCTCAGCTCCAGGGCCAGCTTGCCTTCCCCACCTAAAGCCCAGGTGTGCAGGTTCAGCTCTTGCCCTGGGTTCTCCGCCCTGGCAGCCGCCTCACCGTAGAAAGCAGAGTTGTTTCTGGGTCGCCTGCTCTGCAGGAGGGCGTGGCCGCGAGGGTGGGCAGTGTGGGAGCCTTTGCTATGCGGGCGACATCGGCACAGTGCGTGGTGGTGCGGGGTACCCGCGCTGCGGGTTTGCTGAGCAGAAGGAGCCGGGCGGGTTGGCCAGGCTGGCACCCGGGCACCAGCTGGGGCGCAGGGGAGGTTGGGCCTCATGGGTCTCAGCTCCACAGCAGGAGAGACGATTTGGAGGCAGCCCCGGGTGGGCTGGCGGGCTGTCTCAGTCCGGACCTTGCAGGGACACAGGCACGCTAGGCTGCTTCCGTAGCTGAGTGAATGTGCCGGGCATGCCTTCGATGGCTTCCATATGGAGGTGACAAGGGCCTCTGGCAGCAACGCTCAGGGCCAGGGCCTCCCTGGACAGAACCTGGTCCTCAGAGGAGCGCTAAGTGGAGCTCTTGCAATCTTTATTTTTTACTGGAATCCTCGAGGCTCAAAGACACTCTGGGCCCTACAGAGACCAGAATCTGCACCTGACTGCAAAGATACATCAGGTCCCAGCATTGCAGTGACCTCTGTAATGATGGAGTTGGGCATGGGACAGGCCACCCCAGACCCCAGGACCTGGGACTCAGCCAGGCATGGTGGTGCCACCAGCCTCGGTGATTTAGCGAGACCCTGTTTCAAAATAAAATAAATAAATAAATAAATAAAAAGGGTTAGGGTGGTAGCTTAGAGTAGAATGCCTCTGGGCTCTGGGTTCAATCCCCAGGACCAAAAAAGAAAAAAGGACGTGGGACTCATTGTACAGTCTGCAGATGTGTTCACAAACTCCTTGACACCCTCCTTCCGGAGGTGGTTAAACGCTCCTCGGGCATGGGCGCAGGGACTGGCTTCTATTGTCTAGAAGATAGCAGCGGTGCCGTGCGGCTTCCGAGACCAGCCGCAAAGGCCCTTCTTCCTGGCTCTTTCCATCCCTGCCCTCTTGAGAGGCCTCCTTCCAGCAGCCATGGGAGTGGCCGCCTTGGGGACAGGTCTCATGTCCCGCTCAGGCCTTGGGCTGGCTGCAGCCCCTCCTGACATCCAGCCTGTAACCTGCTCTGTGAAGCTGCTTCAGGCTTCCTGACCTGCAGGAACAACGAGATACTCAAACGACCACTGTCCTCTTGAGTTGCTAGGTTTGGGGGTCATTTGTTATGCAGCAGTGGCTAACTACTACACTTGTTTTGGAGGGAATTGCTCAAATGCCTGGTGAGGGTGGATGATGATGGAGTCACAGCTGGGAATTCTATACAGTAGTGAGAAGGAGGGGATTGTCCCCACAGGCTGTGGTGTGGCTGAATCACAAACGAGCTGGCTGAAGGAGTCAGGCCAAACAGAACCTGTTCTTTGAGAGGCACGTAGCAATTCGGTTATCAGAGTGAGGAGAGCGGCCACCCTGGGCAGGGTGGGTGAAGAGACCCGGGAGGGGGCGGAAGGGGGTTTCTGGGTGCCATTTATACGGAAGTATTCAGTTGTTTGAAAACCCATTGAGCAGTCCACTTATTCCGTGGACAGTACACCTTAAGAAAAAGTTACCACTTTGTAACAGGAGAGGCAGGTGAGCTGTGCAGCCTGGGAGCCGCCTGGGGCTGAGACCCGCTGGGCTTGGAGATTACAGACCTGGAAACCTCTGAGTGGGCGGGAGAGGGTCACAGGTGGAGAGAGAGAGGCTCCGGGGGCTGTGTGGGGCCTTCTGCTCCCCAGGGCCCTGGCCTGGGCTCTCACCTCCACAGCCCTTCCCTGGGAGCTGAGGGCCAGAGGGACAAAGGTTCAGGTCCCCACGGGGGTGGGGGGACCCGGGGTCAGCGGAGGGGGCTTTCCAGGGTGGCGGCAGGGCAAGGGGGCCCCCACCTGGCTTTGTGGCTCCGGGATTTGCTCTAATCCCAGCCTGCACTGCAGCCTGTCTGATCCCCACCCATGGGGCTGAGGCCTTTCAAGACCTGACTTTGGCCTGAAAGACTCCAGAGGAGCCCACATTCCTCCCACCGGCTGCCCTGCTCCTAGGAGGAGCTGGTCATCGTCGGGGTCTGGCCCACACTGGCTTGGAATAAAAAGGCCTGACCGCTTTCCTAAATTCAGGAAGTTACAGTGGCCGTAACAGCCCGAAGTGTCTGCCTGCTTCCCTGAAGGAGCCTGCAGTTTCTGGTCATCAGGAAGTTGAAGGACAGAATGAAGATCTACCCGGGGTGACTGAGCCCCCAGGGCTCCATGTGAGCTCCCTTTTTTTGTGGGTCTGGGGATGGAACCCAGGGGCACTCAACCTCCGAGCCACACCCCAGCATTTGTACCGTTAAGGAGCCTGAGGGGTGGAGAGCCTGTCGGTGGTGATCACCCGCCCGGCAGTGACGGTCTCTGCAATAGAGGACAGACGCGTGGACAGAGGATCCGTGCTGGCCTTGAACTCCACTCCCAGTCAGACTTTCAGATCCTTGGCCCCTAACATTTTCTTCCTGGACTTGCATCCCTTCCGCTCCGCTAGCGGCCCCTCAAGAGCTGCTCTCCTTTTGCCCTTTCTCAGTAGTGAGCGAGTTGTGCACCAGTGGCCGTTGTGAGTGTGCAACCTGGCAGCTATGGAAGGAACATCGGGGTCCACGCTCTAACCTGCCCATTTCACAAGTGGGGATACCGAGGCCCAGAATGAATAACACCCTCAGAGTAACACCCTCAGAGGCACCCGACGAGTGCTCGCCAAGTGTTTGCTGATTGAATCAACGTGAACACGTGAATTGCAGACCAAGGCAGCTGGCTTGTTGGCTGTGCACACCACTGTCCAGTGTGAAGAAGCACACTTACTTACACAACTTCAGGCAAAGCGCTTTGCGTATCCCACTTCACGGGGTTAAACGAGGCTCAGAGAGGAAAAGTACATTGATTAAGGTCACAGCAAGTTAATGGTCAGTGCTGGGATTTGAACCTAGCTCTTGTATGACTTCCACACCTTTTTCTGGAACTCCGACAGAGGGTTCTGTGGCTTTTCCCTCCCCATGGGGACATTGGCCCGGGGCGGGGGGGGGGGTTGGCGGCCCTGGCTCGCTTGGCCAGGTGTGTGTGTGTGTGTGTGTGTGTGCGCGCGCGCGTACCCATGAACGAGGAGTGGGCGGCTGTGTCCCGGCTCTGATGGAGCAGCTGCTTGGCGCTGGGCACAGCCCGGCCCAGGCCTCTGCCTCCTCCCTGTCCTGTGCTGGGACTTGCCAGAGGCCCGTGTCAGGTGAGGCTGGAGCCATGCCCTCCCGCCGGATTCCTCCTGCCGCAGTCGCAGTCGGGGCGGGCGCTGACTAATTCTATACAAATCGGCTAATATTCCAAAGAATGCCATTCTGTAAGAAAGCAAATATTTAAATACTCAGGGCCAGGTCCTGTACCCTGCAGCCCGGTCCTGCCACCTGCCTGCCTCGTGCTGCAGAGCCTCTGGGAGACATCTGGGGGCTGCACACCTGGCGGCCCCTCGGGAGCTCTGTGTCCCCCTGGTGGGGGCAGAGGCTGGCAGAGGGGACTCCAGAGGAGGCCTTGCTGGCGCCCGCCAGGCCTGAGCAAGTGGCAGGGCATGTCTGCCTCTCTGCCATCCTGGTGCTGTGAGTACCGCCTGCTTGATCAACAGTTGTTCTGGGCTGGTCCTGAGCTCAGGCTCTGGATAGGAAGGGAACAGGAAGCCGCCTGCCGTGTGCCAGTGCTCAGCATGGCGGCCTCCTAAACCCCCACGCCATCACTAGAGGTGCTCAGAGAGGGGAGGCGCCTCGCTGGGGGCCGCACGGCTGGAGGAGGTCGCTGCAGGACTGATCCCAGGCTCCGGTTGTGTGCCCATTCCTCTCTCCCCTGCACCCAGCCCAGCTGCCCTGGGCCCTGGCTTGGCTGTTTCCTTTCTCCCTCATCCCCATCACGTCACTGGGTGCGTGGCTGGATCATCTCTTTGGGCCTCAGTTTCCCCATATGCAATAGAAGTGCACAGCGCTCCCTCACCTGGCTGGCCCCGCCTGGTCAGGCTGCACTGGGCAGAGAGGATGGCCGGAGGGCTGGTGGGGGCTGTCGGGTCTGGGTGGGGGGACAGCCCAGCATGGCCAGGGAGCCCGCGGGGCCCTCTGGGAATGGGGATCATGGGGGCGGGCAATGGTGAGGCCTCAACCTGGCCCCAGGCCCTGCCCACTCTCCCTGAGCCTTAGCCTGGGCCGCCTGCTTCCTTCTTTGAAGGCCAGTCCACCTCGCTGTGATTCTCAGCCCTGCGGTCAGTCGCGATTCCACATTTTGCGTTACTTTAAGCACCTCCCTCTTACAACACTGACAGACGCCCTCCCTTCCCTTCCTCCAGTGCTGAGTCTGGCCCCGTCCTGGCCACTTCTCTTTTACTTGTCACCAAAGCCCTGTGAAGTGGGTTGTGGTGCTGTCCCTCCTGACGGAGGTGAACCAAGGCTCAGCACGAAGCGTGCCTTGCCCAGGAGTACACGTGTGATGCAAGAGCCAGGTCTGACTCTGTGTCTTCCATCCAGTGGCCTGGACTCACACCCACCACCGTCATCTGGAGAGAGTTCCTCCCCGGTAGGGATTGTGGCTGGCTTCCTCTCTGTGTCCTTGATGCCTGGCAGGTGGTACACCCCATCAAATCACCCCTTCATCCATCTATCCATCCATCC